>NC_134461.1:12507500-13145000 GCF_047948215.1 Lycorma delicatula | reverse complement strand
GAGTGCACTTGAATATGTTTAATATCATATCCTCCTCCTTGTTGGAATCTGTGACTATGGTGTAAGTTATGCCTTTTACTTCAATAAACTTCTTGTCCATGATCGTTGTTTAGGAGCTGTCCACTTCTTAGTTTATTTTGCTCCTATAACTCCCTGACTCCTGGAGTCAATCTGTATATTTTATTATTAAGTCCAGATATAGCAGTGTGTAGATCAAGGACCAATATAACATTTCTCTCTCCTATCAGGAAAGGGGCCATCGATCTTTTTCATCTTCTTAATACCTCTTCCATCCGGTATGTGGTTACCAATTTAGATATCAACTCGTCAGTGATTCCTTCATCTAATTTTTTAATTAGCTCTTCACCACCTACATGCCAGGCAGTTTGCATAGCTACAATCCATTAATTTAGCGTTGGTCTATTAACCATTAATTTAGCATTAGCACCACAGACCTTCTGAGGTGCCGGCTTGTTCAAGCGTGCAGCCAATTCTTGTGTCGGCCCCATATGTACCCCTTTTATTAGTTCATCCTTGTGCTTGGCAACCATGGAGATTAACTTTGACAAATCTAACTGAAGTTGTTTGATGTCTCTTTTTGTGTTCTTACCTAGGCTTTACAAAAAACTTTGCTGGCTCTTTCCAACTCTAAATGAATGAATGAATGAATGAATTAGTAGAATGCTACTAATTCATTCTTGCTCCCGTTTTCTCTTTCGTCATCACTAGGATTACGCTTTTGTTTTCCTACTGAATCGCTTCTGTCAATTGGCTCCACTTCTACTACCATCTGTTTTTCACTTTCAGCTGAAGTCAACGCCTTGGTTTCTGCCCTTGGAGGGGATTTTTGCAACACCCTCGAAGGACGGAACAGATTCTCCTGGTCCATTTCCAGCTATATAGGGCTCAAAAAATCTCATTATTTGATACACCAGTCAATACTTTAAAGGGGGAGCTGGGGCTATATTTTTTTTTGGGGTGGTTGGTAAAATGTATGACCTCAAAAATTAGGTTGGGAAAGGGAGTACTTTTGGATCACCCCACCAAATGATGGAGAATGACCCAAAATGGACACAACTGGGAGGATAATTGGCTAGGTGTAGAAGGAAGGAAGTTATATAAGAAAAGTTCTTACACAAGTGAGCTCATTATTCGCGTGTTTCACTGTAATTTTTTATATATATATTATAAAATATATATATATATATATAAAATATCTTCCCTGTAAGTTAAACCACTTTCCAGGCCCCACTTTTTCTATTTAAAATTCATACATTTTAAAAAGTGTTCTTTGGGAATCTGGTAGATCATTATTGTCATTTACAACTTGTAACGCTTTTGTCTATTGTAGGTATTCATTTCGAAAATAAAATTTGTGTTCTTTTTATGAATCTTGTTTTTATTGAAATTGTCAACTTGAAATTCAACTGACCTGCAGGGTTTTTTCTTATGAGACCATAATTCAGCATTAGATTTATACTCGTGAACCATATCTGAAGCAACAAAACTTCCACTTAGCAGTTTTATTAACATCTGAAATCAACGCTGTTTTATTACTCTGTAATTCACTTTTGTAAGGATTTAAAATTATGTGTTTTTCTGAATGACGAGGGCTTTTTAGCAGCCATTTTTTCGAAGAGGATACAATAATCGTGCACTATTATCAGCTGAATCGGTATCAGACATGGTATCAAAATAGTGGTATAACTCAAGTTGTACAAACACAAAGCTAGGGATATACTATATTCACATTCCAGTAAACTTAAAAAAATTGCATTACATTAACCTTAAATAATATTAGAGTAAATAAGTAACTGAAATGCAAAGATAGAGTACAAGAACTAGAGTGATGATATGAAAAGATCAAGGGTTTTAATAGCACAGAGAAGACATTAACGTTATAACTTTTGATTACGTTGACTATTATATGACAAATTAATTATACGGGGACTAATCTACGAGTAATGATTATAGTGTTGCATATAGATATGGCCACATTTTGAATTGGCACTGATACACAGGATGTGACTCAGCAGAATCATGACAAACTCGCACTCACAAATGCAATGTTTATTATTCATTCTATAAGCTTACTGAATACCGGTATATAATCTGTTCATGTGGAATGCCTGCTTATAAGCAGTGTGATGGCTAATTGTTGCAAGGGTGTTTCACCTTCAAGTTTTTTTTTTATTGAGCTTATTAAAAACAACATACCATCGTTCATTTTTTAAATAATCATTAATAACAGAAATAGCTAATACCCTGAGTGTGTGATAAGTTCATGCAAAAATAAAGGAAGACAATTTTTCAGGAAAAATAATTTTTTTATCAACATAATCTCCTTTCAAATCGTACACTTAGTCCAATGATACTAAAGTTTTTTGATCTCATCATTATTGCGTACAGTTTTCACATATGTAAAATATAATGCATCTCTTCATTTGAGTTGCCTATGCCTTAAGGATCTCAAGCACTTTTAACCTTATATTCTCCATCACAGCCATTGACTACTTCATAACATTGCTAGTAGATGCACGATGATCTTGCTGGTTGCAGCATTTACTGTGGTCTACGGTCACTTAGGCCACTAGATTTATCTCGTTCAAATTTTTCTTTGGGGGTTATTAAGAAAAGAGCATTCAGAAATAATCCTTTTACAGTTGATTAACTCAAACAGAATATTGAAGTCAAAATATCCTTATCAGGTCTGCAATCATTAAAAAAGTGGTTGTAATATGAAAAATCATGTTGATGCCTTTAATGGTACAGGGTTATTCAAAGAGACGGGAAATTAAAAATTTTTTTTTTTTGTCTTCAGTCATTTGACTGGTTTGATGCAGCTCTCCAAGATTCCCTATCTAGTGCTAGTCGTTTCATTTCAGTATACCCTCTACATCCTACATCCCCAACAATTTGTTTTACATACTCCAAACGTGGCCTGCCTACACAATTTTTCCCTTCTACCTATCCTTCCAATATTAAAGCGACTATTCCAGGATGCCTTAGTATGTGGCCTATAAGTCTGTCTCTTCTTTTAACTATATTTTTCCAAATGCTTCTTTCTTCATCTATTTGCCGCAATACCTCTTCATTTGTCACTTTATCCACCCATCTGATTTTTAACATTCTCCTATAGTACCACATTTCAAAAGCTTCTAATCTTTTCTTCTCAGATACTCCGATTATCCAAGTTTCACTTCCATATAAAGCGACACTCCAAACATACACTTTCAAAAGTCTTTTCCTGAGATTTAAATTAATTTTTGATGTAAACAAATTATATTTCTTACTGAAGGCTCGTTTAGCTTGTGCTATTCGGCATTTTATATCGCTCCTGCTTCGTCCATTTTTAGTAATTTTACTTCCCAAATAACAAAATTCTTCTACCTCCATAATCTTTTCTCCTCCTATTTTCACATTCAGTGGTCCATCTTTGTTATTTCTACTACATTTCATTACTTTTGTTTTGTTCTTGTTTATTTTCATGCGATAGTTCTTGCGTAGGACTTCATCTATGCCGTTCATTGTTTCTTCTAAATCCTTTTTACTCTCGGCTAAAATTACTATATCATCAGCAAATCGTAGCATCTTTATCTTTTCACCTTGTACTGTTACTCCGAATCTAAATTGTTCTTTAACATCATTAACTGCTAGTTCCATGTAAAGATTAAAAAGTAACGGAGATAGGGAACATCCTTGTCGGACTCCCTTTCTTACTAGGGCTTCTTTCTTATGTTCTTCAATTGTTATTGTTGCTGTTTGGTTCCTGTACATGTTAGCAATTGTTCTTCTATCTCTGTATTTGAACCCTAATTTTTTTTAAAATGCTGAATATTTTATTCCAATCTACGTTATTGAAAGCCTTTTCTAGGTCTATAAACGCCAAGTATGTTGGTTTGTTTTTCTTTAATCTTCCTTCTACTATTAATCTGAGGCCTAAAATTGCTTCCCTTGCCCCTATACTTTTCCTGAAACCAAATTGGTCTTCTCCTAACACTTCTTCCACTCTCCTCTCAATTCTTCTGTATAAAATTCAAGTTAAGATTTTTTATGCATGAGTAGTTAAACTAATTGTTCTATATTCTTCACATTTATCTGCCCCTGCTTTCTTTGGTATCATAACTATAACACTTTTTTTGAAGTCTGACGGAAATTCCCCTTTTTCATAAATATTACACACCAGTTTGTATAATCTATCAATCGCTTCCTCACCTGCACTGCGCAGTAATTCTACGGTATTCCGTCTATTCCAGGAGCCTTTCTGCCATTTAAATCTTTTAATGCTCTCTTAAATTCAGATCTCAGTATTGTTTCTCCCATTTCATCCTCCTCAACTTCCTCTAAAAAACCATTTTCTAATTCATTTCCTCCGTATAACTCTTCTCCGTCTATTTTACCAATGTTCATTTCTCTTTCCACTTCTGAACACTTTTCTTTAATCCACTCTTCTTTCGCCAGTTTGCACTTCCTATTTATAGCATTTCTTAATTGCCGATAGTTCCTTTTACTTTCTTCATCATTAGCATTCTTATATTTTCTACGTTCATCAATCAGCTGCAATATATCGTCTGAAACCCAAGGTTTTCTACCAGTTCTCTTTATTCCGCCTAAGTTTGCTTCTGCTGATTTAAGAATTTCCTTTTTAACATTCTCCCATTCTTCTTCTACATTTTCTACCTTATCTTTTTTACTCAGACCTCTTGCGATGCCCTCCTCGAAAATCTTCTTTACCTTCTCTTCCTCAAGCTTCTCTAAATTCCACCGATTCATCTGACAACTTTTCTTCAGGTTTTTAAACCCCAATCTACATTTCATTATCACCAAATTATGGTCGCTATCAATGTCTGCTCCAGAGTAAGTTTTGCAGTCAACGAGTTGATTTCTAAATCTTTGCTTAACCATGATATAATCTATCTGATACCTTGCAGTATCGCCTGGCTTTTTCCAAGTGTATATTCTTCTATATGATTTTTAAATTGGGTGTTGGCAATTACTAAATTATACTTTGTGCAAAACTCTATAAGTCGGTCCCCTCTTTCATTCCTTCTGCCCAGCCCGTATTCACCCACTATATTTCCTTCCTTGCCTTTTCCAATGCTTGCATTCCAATCTCCAACTATTATTAAATTTTCATCTCCTTTTACGTGTTTAATTGGTTCATCAATCTCTTCGTATACACACTCTACCTCATCATCATCATGGGCGCTTGTAGGCATATAGACGTTAACAATCGTTGTCGGTTTAGGTTTTGATTTTATCCTTATTACAATGATTCTATCGCTATGCGTTTTGAAATACTCCACTCTCCTCCCTATCTTCTTGTTCATCACAAAACCTACTCCTGCCTGCCCATTATTTGACGCTGAGTCAAATAAGTCGCCTTCCTCTTCCCACCGAACCTCACTAATTCCTACTATATCCACATTCACCCTATCCATTTCCCTTTTTAAATTTTCTAGCCTACCAACCTTTTTTAAGCTTCTAACATTCCACGCTCCGACTCGTAGAATGTTATTTTTTAATTTTCTGGTGACCCCTTCCTTAGTAGTCCCCACCCGGAGATCCGAACGTGGGACTATTTTACCTCCGGAATATTTTGCCAAGGAAGGCGCCTCCATTATTGCTATGTGAAAATGCAGAGAGCTTTTTTTCTTGGAAAAAAAGCAGCTGTAGTTTTCCATTGCTTTCAGCTGCGCAGTACTCAGAGGACTGAGTGATGTTGATACGGCCGTTTAAGTCATTGTGACTCCCGCCCCTAACAACTACTGAAAGAGCTGCTGCCCTCTTTCAGGAATCATTCCTTAGTCTGGCTCTCAACAGATACCTCTCCGATATGGTTGCACCTTCGGTCCAGCTACTCTGTATCCCTGAGCACTCAAGCCCCCTCACCAACGGCAAGGTCTCATGATTCATAGAGTAGGTCTCATGATTCATAGAGGATAAAAAAATTAAATAAGGTTAATGAAAAATTTTTTTTAGAAAATGAATTTTATTTCATGTAATTGTACAAATGTTGCCATTTTAGGATACATACATTTTAGTTTATTTTTTAAAGATGACATCTTCCAGGTGACCTCCTCTTCTACGTAAACACTCACAAAGTCTCTTCGTTAAATTGTTCATGGTTTGACGTAACATCTCAACTGGAATTTCTGCAATTGCTTCTTGGATCTTTGCCTTCAGTTCTTCCATTGTAGCAGGTCTACTGTGGACCACTTTGCTTTTAAGGTGACCCCACAAAAATTAATCGCAAGCTGAGAGATCAGGCGATCTGGGAGGCCATCTAATGTCACCATTTCGTGAAATGACATGTTGTCCAAACAATCGGCGTACAGCTGCCATCGATATTCGTGCAGTATGTGACGTTGCTCCATCTTGTTGAAACCAGGCTATGTTAAGAATCGGTGGAAATCTCTTTTGTTGTTCCACAACAAGGTTTCAAGCACGGCTACGTAACGAGCCGACGTCACTGTAATCGCAAGACCGCTGTCATCCTCAAAAAAATAAGGGCCTATAACACCATAAAATGACATAGCACACCACACGGTCACTTTCTGGCTGTGCAACGGACGTTGGTATAGCTGCGTAGGATTTTCTTGTGCCCGGTATCTGAAATTTTGCTTGTTAACAAATTCACTGAGGTGGAAATGCGCTTCGTCTGACATCCACAGTTCGTAAACAAACTCTTCGTTATCATTTATCTTCTGAAGCATTACATTACAGAATTGTGCTCGCACAACTGCATCGTTCGGTTTCAGTTCCTGGACGATCTGCAACTTACATGGATGGTATTGCAAGTCCTTCACTAACATTCTTCAAACACTTGAACTATGCGATTGTAAAGATGCTGAGAGACGACGGATTGACCGATGTGGACTTTGTGTGACAGCATCTTGTAAAGCTTGAACATTCTGTGGTGTACGGACGGTTCGCTCACGGCCTGGAGGTTTCTTTTTCATTGCCGAACCGGTTTCCTCAAAATTAGATATCCATGTTTTAATTGCATGCGCTGATGGAACACGGTCGTGCCGTCCCAGATTAAAATGACGGCGAAATTCTCTACATGCTCCCTCCACACTGTCATTGTTTTTGTAAAATGCTTTGATAGTAAATGCATGTTGCGCACCACTCCAAGGATCCACGATAACTAAATGGCAAGTTAGGTTAGAGAGGCTGGCGCCACTTATCAAGTGGTACCAATCGCCCACGGCTACCAACACAACTTTCAAAATTTCCCGTTTCTTTGAATCACCCTGTATTTCAAACATTTATTATAACAAAATTTCTGTAAGTTATTAAATTACATATTTATTTACTTTTTAAAATGTATTGAAGTTTTTTTCATATATTTGTTTGTTATGTTTTTTCCATATGGATTGCTTAAATTTACTCTTGCCTTGCATTTTATATCATATCCAATATTCTTTTTTAACTAGCCCTAACAAATAAAACACAGGTCAAATAAATCATACAAAAAAAAAAACGCAAAAACAAAATTAATTTAATTAATAATTAAAAACTATTACAGTATTGTCTTATAATATAATAATTCATTGTTTTTTAAACTTATAAATAAATGAAGTAATAATTTTTATGACTATAGTTATAAACATTTTAAAATAAATAAAAATATAACTAGATAATTATTTTTTATACTCTTAAGTAAAAGTATAATTTTTAAATTGGCATAAAATCAGATTAAAAATAGAAGTTTTAAGATTAAAATAGAATCTTAAGTATTTAATACTTTCTGGTAACTAGAGAATAATAAATTCAGATAATAAAATTAAAATAGTAAAAAATTATAGTTTTTATATTAGAGAATACTGTTTATATTTATAAAGTAAATTTACCCCAATTGCTATATAATATATATATATATATATATATATATATATGTATCATTTAGTAGTACTTAAAAATGATAAAAATGTCTTTTTATTATATATTTTGTGCACTAAACACATGACCTGCATATAAAGACATAAATTGCAAAATTTATTTCTTAACCCAAAAATGAAGTACTATAATTGCCTTTAGTATAGTTATTTCATGAATTACTTACTCAAGTTTAGTTTAAACGATTATCAATTAATCCAGCTTTACTGAATCTGGCCCAATAGCAACTGCGTCTGTTGCCTTTCCATGCAGGTAAATATATGCCAGGTGAGAAATAGATTTTGGAGTTCGTGTCTTTGTGTGCAAACATGCATTGTAGTACATTTAATTTTATGAAAATCAGTCAAATTTGATATCAATTTATATTTTTTTAATCAAAACTGTAAATTCACAAACTGCTCATTTGAAGCCTAACACAGTGATGGCACAAGTATAACCAAATGATTATAATATTTGTTAAGTATGATCACTTAGATGGCGTTCTGCAGCATCAGATGCTTGCATTTAGTAGCTAGTTTATAATGATTGAGTATAGTAAATAAATTATAACATTTCTGAAAAATGGATAAAATTGAATTTGAGTTATTTTAAAGTATCTTGTTTTAAAAGGTTTAACCCTGACAGAGACATAAAGAGAGTTAGATTCCATTTTAAAAGATTCTTCCTTGTCATTTTCGGTAGTAAAAATGTGGGTTGCTGAATTTAAATTTGGTGGTACATCTGTTTATATAACAGTTAATTAACCATTACACATGAGACCAAACAGTTCCAAAGAAAAAATGGTTCCATCTGTAAGAAAAGTCACAGTTACAGTTTTTTGATTCTTATGGTGTGGTGCTCATAGACCACCTGGAAAAAGTAATCAACAGATGAAATCTTGGTGAAAATTCATCATAACAAAATAAAACATAACATCTGAGGAAGGTAACTGTGTACTGAAACAGCTGTCATTTTAAAAAAATAGATTTTATGAAAATCTAAAAACATTTTGTTTAATTTTCTTTTTGTTACTTGCAAAAAGACAGGACCATTACCAACGAACATTAACTTTACTCTTGGTCTAACTGAAGGGTACTGCTCAGGCTAAACATTCATACTGGCCAAAAAGATAATGCACTGTGATGATCTACCTGCTCACACATCTCAGTCGTTCCTGCAAAACTCTATGACCTATGCTTTGAAGTACTTACACATGCACCAAATTTGACTCCCAGTGATTACTTTTCAAACCAGAAGGAACTGCTTGCTGGACAAAGATTCACTTCAAATGACGAGATCATACCTGAGACAACTACTTATTTTGTATGGGCTTAATGTGGTAAATTAATATAAAGAGTCTTTTTAAGTTATCAGTCATTTGACTATTTTGATTGCTATTTTTCATTTCTTTCTGTGTCTGTGCTAATCTTTTAATCTCAACATAAAAATGAATACAACCTACATTCTTAGTTATTTGTTTTATAAATTGTAATCTTTATCTGCCTCAACAGTTTTTATCCTGTATATACATCCATCTACTACAAAGTTAAATAAATCTTAAAATATGGTCAACCAACCTGTTCACCTCTTTATAAGACTCCCAAATTTCTCTCCTCTCCTATTTATTATTTTACAATCTTCACCAAAGAGTATGTATTCTACAAAGTGTATTCTACACTTCACCAACCAATCTAACTTTGTTTGATAAATTCATATTTCAAATGCCTATAATATTTTTTTCATTTCTGATTTTTCTAGTTCATGTTTTACTTCAATAATAGGTCTATTGTAAAAAAAATCTTTTCTTTGAAATTTTTACAGATTTTCAATTAGTAAATCTTGTGTGAAATAACACATTTTTTTATTTAAAAAAAAAGTTGACTTGTTATTAAAAAAAAACCTTTTTTGATTAAAATATAAAATATATATATTTTTGATATGTACAGTAGAGCCCTGTTTTACTAGAGTAATGTCGACTGACCCTTTTGTGGATAAGCTGGAATTTTGGAAAATAAATACAAAATTAATTTCATGTTGATTATATATACTGTATAAATTTAAATATCATAATAATAATTAAATACACAAAAATTTAATTAAACATAGATTATAGCTTAAATTTGAGAAAAAAATTTGAGCAGTACAGAATTATACATTGTCAATGATCAATGTATAAGTAAAAAAAATTTTTTTTTTTTTTTAATGAAAAATCACACCAACAATTCAAAAGTAAAACACGGCCTGTAGTTGCCAATAAAAAGTTAATTTGACCTTGCCTGTGAAGATTGTTACTAATTAAAGTTGCATTTTTTTGCATTGTGTGTATATATATATATATATATTCACACACACACACACACACACACACACACACACAAGTTGCATTTACATTGTATATATATGTAAAATAAATTCTACTTGATCCACCCCAGTACAGAATTGAATAAAATAAAATGACAATTCTCTACTATTATTCAATTCTGTACTTGAGTGGATCAAGTTGAATCTATTTTATATATACAATAATTATTAGACAGAAGCGATAGGGGTCTTAAAAAGATCGACTTTAGAAAAATATTTTATATCGGAGATAGCATATTTCATTATTGTGGTTTTGATTGATCACAAACTTTTTTCAAGTAAAAATTTAATTTATCTTTCAAATACATTAAATATGAATTTGTAAAAGTTTCAACACTTAAATTAGTCGCTAAATATTTAAATTATTTGCATTGCATTTAAAGATTATATAAAATATATATAATCTTTTCTTAAATTGAGTATGCTTTTGTTTTATAGACATATCACTTAATCATTTAAAAAAAAAAAAAAAAATGTAGCATTAGTTAAAAACCAACAAAATATAAGGAAACACAAGACTACATAAAAACTCTAAATAGCAGTACTAAATTAGAAAATTCCACACTGATTTCAACTGAACTAAATGATTTAACTAATCCTGTAAATAATAAATACTAGTTATGAAGGATTATTCATAGCGATATCATTTTAAAATTCATTTTAAAACTAATTGCTAAATTTGAAAAAGCTGGCCAAGTTATGGAAGTAAAGATGCAAGTCTGTCAATGTAGTGCGAGGTTAGCTGAAAAAATTACTGTTGTTGCTGAAAACTCAGATTTGTCAATTCCAAGACATTCATAACAATTAGCCACTTCAAAGACAAATCTAGATTGTAACTTCCACAAAGATCTTGGGCTACATACTCACAAGATAGAACTGTTGGAACAATTGCAGGTATAAGATCACATACAACATTGTGTTTGGAAATCAGGTAGGTAACCCTACTTTTTTACCCTATTTTTTTTAAAGAAAATTATCCTCGGTGACAAGGCCAAACCGAATTGAGTTGAATAAACTGAACTGCCGCATGTAGGAATACAAAAATCATCGAATTATGTCAATTGATGTCTCTAGTGCAGGTTTTGGGCTAGAAGTGTGTATTTTTGTAACGATGAAAGTGCTATCGTTACAAGCGATGTGGAGTCCTACTGCACACTAACTAGCTTCTTTTATGGTCTATATTGGATAAAATGAATGTTTATTTCTAGAAGGATGGCATGTTACAAGCATGTTGTATATGCAATGGAGACAGCAATCGATCAGAATGTGCAATTAACAGCTCTTCACGTTTTCTTTTGACAATAATCCACCAACCGTTCAAACAAGAAGTTGTTCATAGAAAACACTGTAATTATGTGAACAAGTGATTTAGAACTTCTTTCATAGGATTAACATTTGTAACAAAAAAAAAAAAAAATGGGTATTTATTCAGATACAAAGTTCTACTACATTTAATCATAAATTTTATATCTTAGACTTAAATAAATATAAAAATTTTTCAAAATAATATAAGTTTTATATTAATTTAAAATGATACTTCTCAATGGAAAACCCTTCATATGTAGTGTATTGCTGAATTGTGCAGCCTGAAATGCAGTCAACCACAATAAATGTAACATTTTTGCATGAACAATTTTTTTCTAAATAACCAGATCACTAAATAAAATGCAATGCATGTGCAAATACTCAAATATTTACTACCAATAAAAAATTTATGGCTGTTATTTTTTTTGTATATAATTAATAGGAATAATAAGTTTTTTTTTTAATTTTATCGAGAATTTAACAACCCACTATTAATTTACCAAAATTAGTTAATTAAGACAAAAAAATTAAATAATGTTTAAAAAAACCAAAATCTTCATTCAAGTATTTTTAGTTTATTAATTAAAAAAAGATGCATTTAATCTTTTTCCTTTTTCACAGTTTTTGGTTGTCAGGTTCTAATGTACGTAAATGACACATAATATTCATTAATTTTTAAAATATAAATAATCTTACATAACACAGCCATATAAGTATAATACTTTAGTATTATAATATTTTATATTTTTATAATTTGTACAAATTACATTAAAATATGAAATAAATAACAAAATGTATTTACAATAAAATTTTAAATATTACTGTACTATTTTTTTAGTTCAAAAATGTATAATTTATTTAAATAAATTAATAGTATATATATTTACAGTAAAACCTAATCTTTGGGATAAATTTTTTTTAACCACTGTCTTGATATATATTGTGAACCATCATATGAAGCAAAATACCATTTTAAATTCCTATTCCTCACCTGTAAAAACAAATTATAATAAATAAATAATAAAATAAACATAATATTGTAAATATAAAAGTAATACAAAAAGAATAATAAAATACACTGCTATGTAGTTTAATGTTAATCTTCTTGATAAAATTGATAAATTATAGCAAAATATTGGGCGTCAAAAAAGAATATCAAGGTATTATATATCTTAAATAAAATGTGCAGCATTTGTTTAAGAATAGAATCTGAGAGCAAAAAGGGCATTTTTAGTTATGCATATGACCCTAAATTGATTTCTTTCCACTTGATAGTACCATAAGAAAAAACGGCAATTCCGAAATAGAAGGCCTTCTATATTTTGCAGTTTACTAAATGTGAATCTAGAGTTACAGTTCAATGTGTGTTCCGTAGAAAGTTTAATTGTAATCTTCCAAATGACAATGAAACTACCAGATAACTGTGTAAAGGAAAGAGAGTACAGGACAACTGAGGGTATCTAAAGCAAATTTTGAACATTTCAGGAAGTCTTTCCTACATAGTCCTAAAAAAGTGTTAGGAAGGTCAGCTACAAACTAATGATGAAAGCGTAAAGTGTCTTAAGGAAATGCTTGCATAAAAGTCTGAATTGTTTACAGACATCACAGGCTCTGAAGCTACAAACTGTGATGTGTGTGCCAACTTTGCAATTGAAATGCTACAGCTTGAAAATTATAACTTTCTCGATCATATTGTATTTAGCGACAAGTCAATATTTTACCTTGATAAAAAAAAGTTAACACACATCTGAGTCAGAAAATCCCTGTGCAATGTAAAAGGGACTCCCTAAAATTAAATGTTTTTTTATGCAATATCCTGACAATTTTACAGACCATTCTTTTTCATTGAAGCAAGCATAACAGAATTTTCTTATTTGTATATTCTGCGTTCATGGTTGTTTTCTCAGCTGCAAGGTGGACCAGTGAATTTTATTTGGCAACAAGATCGTGAGCCTCCCTGTCATAACTGGGTATGGAATCAGTTAATTGATATTTTCCCCAACCATTGGATTGTTCAGCATGGACCTGATGACAGAGCTTGTTTGCACTGGCCTCTAAGGTCACTCAATTTGACCATGTGAATTTTGGTGTTTGTGTCTTTGCTACTACCTGATTTGAGGCACAGGATTGAAACAGTTGTCGTTTTCATTACACCAGATATGCTGGTTAAAGTATGGGATGAACTCTCTTATTGGTTGGATGTGTGCCAGATGATGAAAGAAGCTCATATCGAATACTTGTAGGGAAAACTGGAGAAAAGATATTCTTTCATTTTATTAATGATTCATCACTGTACGTCAAACTTAAGAGATATTAAATAATTCTAAAACACCTATATTCTTCTTCTTTTTTTTACACCTGTATATTTTTCAATAGTAGTCTTTCTGTACTCAATACCTTAAAAATAGGTTTAGAAAAACTTCAAAACAAAATTGTTTCATGGAAATACTTGCATATGAGTCCATACCATTTATAGCAGTTACAGGACAATCTAAACTGATAGAAATATTGACTACTTAGCGACTGCTTTAACACTTGCCATTTTTAATTGCTTTAACACATTTTTTTCTGATTTCAATAAAAAAGCTCTTAATTAAAATTATGGAGTTTTTTATGAGTTTGTAAGCCTTATACTTAATCAAAAACTAACAGATTTCAATATATTTTATTTTTTAAAGGAATTTCCTCTGGAGTTGATAATCATAAATTTTCTCCATATAACTTACGTAGAAAACTTTTTAAATAAAAAAAAATTATCTACATAAACACTATAAAATCATTTTTCAGTGTTTTTCATATGTCTTGTGAACAATTTTTATTTAACTAAACACCACTTTTTAAAGGTTAGCCTTGTTTTTAAAAAAAATTGAATAAAATAATTATAAACTTCAAGAATTATCTCGCTATAAAATCTGGCAAAGACTTAAATAACTTTCCCTTGACAAATTTTTATTTCAAATATGCAATTCGGTTTTTAAATATTAATGTCATAATTATAAAATATTTCAAATTGCAAAATGTTTAGTAAAAACATTTGCTCCCAATTTATCCCCCTTGGTCAAATGACGTTTTTACCTTAAAAATTATGCACTATTAAAAACAGAATAGCTAAAAAGAATCAAAATGGTTAGTTTAATTTTTAATTTGAACCCATTGCTTGATAGCTTTCTTCATGCATCATTTTGGAAAACAGATGAAGTATCAGAAATTATAAAAAATCAAAAACTTTTTTAAATTCTTAAGTTGATCCTATAGACATTAGTTCTGTGCTATATTTGAAACACTTGCTAGCTTAATATTTCTTACAACCTATTTTATTTCAAAAGGTACAGCCCTAGGATTACTTAAGATTAATAAATTTTTTGGCTCTTGAAACTCAAAAGTCTGATGAAAAGATATAACTAAGGAAAAATTGTTTATTTTAAATATGTAACTCTCTCTAGAGAGATAAAAGTGAAATGTAGAGAAAACTATTTTTAACACTAATTAGCTCATTGAAAAAAGTAACAGGAAACTATTTCACTCTTTACTTTCCTAATAAACTTCTGTAACAAGCTTGTCATTCTTGGGTATGCTATGACTTAACATGCATACAATTTATGTTGACATACAAACTTTTAAATTTGTATCAAGAAAAGTTGTACCATGCTCAAAAGTAAGAGTAAAAATTACTTGTTCACACCTCGTGATCTCTAATAACATAAAATTTATTCTGCTCTACTTCAATTGTAAGCGATAATAATCCGTCTTTTAAAAAGGTTTCATCAATTAATACTGTATAAACTGGCTGACCTGTATCCTGAAAAAAAAACAAAATTTATTTTAAAAACAAGTTACAATAATGAACTCGGTTCGCTATACAATTTGAGTTCGTGTGACTATGACTGTTGAATTTGAAAATAGAATCATGCAGACTGGAAGTTGTTATTTATAAATGTAAAGTCAATTAACAATTTTAAGACATTCATGTGTACAAGTGGCCTACCTAGCGTCATTTTCCCTCTGCCTACAATTTTTTTTTTTTTTTCCAATAAAAATGTATATCTTAAGATATACAGATTGAAATATCTTAATGGAATTTGGTGTACATGTACCCACCAATATCTTCTATAAAGTAATACTTTTGAAAAGTAAAATTGTGACCATTTAAATCATTAGTAGTTATGTAAATAAAAAGGTTAAAAATGTTGTATCAAATGTTTGATAAACTGGTTTACTTGGCATTTCTCCTACCACCACCCCATTCGGTCGCCTTAAAGCATAAGACCAAATGGCTACTGAGCCTTGAAACAGTTAAGCAACCAGTGTCGTAAATAGCTCCTAGAGCTTACCTAACAGCATGAGGGAACTAAGTGCAGTGCCATACACCACCATATGTCCCAACCGCTCACTTGTCATATATTTACTAAAATGGGTAGGCACACCCCACCAACTACTAAAAATGTGTATGACATCCATAAATTAAAATTTACTTTGTCAAGACAGCAATTCACTGCCATGCCTAGATCGCTGAATGCCAGCAAGTACCTGTCCGCCATATTAAAGTGCTTGGAGCCCTAATTGGCTAGTGGTCAGCGATATATCTCAAGGTTAGCTTCCAGCAGAAGTGTGTTAGGAGTCTTTCCTTAAGTAAACAACTGATGTCGGTTGAAAATAGCAACCGTCTGAACTCCCACACAGTCTGACAATGCGGCTCTTGCCACTTCTGAGTGGCAAATTTCCCCCTTGACCTCAGTTCCAGGGTGGCCCGGCCTCTGCCCCCCCCCCACAAAGAGCATGGAGTCAAACATCAGGTGTTCATTTGACTGGACCTACCTGCAGACACACAGCTTATCAGCTGTCAGGCGGAACTGAAACAGATATTGGTTCAAATTAACATGGTTGGTGAGTACCTGGGCACACATTGCCCTTAAAAATGAACTCGAGGCATACCATCCCCCCAGATCCCGTATAAACTTGTACAGGGATCTTCCCTTAGTCATGGTGTCCCATTCCAACTGCCATGCTTCCATCGCGAGGCTCTGCAGCTTCTTCCGCAGGCAGGAGATGGACTACTGAATGAAATTTAGATCCGGTGCATTGCAATCACCGTTCCATTCCGGTACTGGCCCAGTCCGAAACCGCATCCCAAATACTTCGGCATCCTGGCCTCTTCTCAATCTCCAGATGGCTGCCTGAACTTTCACCACTAAATCGATTGGGAGAGCCTTTCCCAATACGGTGGTGGCCTCATAGGAGGTTCTTTTAAAAACACCAGTACATACAATTAAGGCTTTGCGCTGGGCACTCCTTAAATTTTTGAACAAGTGCTCTATTCATATCAAACCTTTGCACCCAAATGGGCGTCGCGTAAGAGATCATGCTTTCTAAGACACCTCGGTACACCATGTACATTTGACGGCCAGACAACCCATAGTCCTTCCAAGCAATCCTCCTAAGTTTGTTCATCACTGAGACAGCATCTGCCGCTACTTGCCTAATGTGGTTCTAAACAGCAACTTCTCATCAAACAAAACACCTAGGTACTTATGAACTCTCACTTGGCTGATTACACAGCCTTTATACTTAATGTGGGGGTTTCGACTGTATGATAATTTGTCTGCACCCTTGAGAAACATAAACTTCGTCTTGGGCACAGAAATCTTTAATTTTGAATGTCCATCCAGCTCTCTGCGGTCGACAAGGCCGCTTGCGCTCAATCTTCCAGCTGCGGTCATGAATTACCATGAACTAAAAGGAGACAGTCATCGGCAAAAGCCTGAGCCATGACCCCTTCTGGGAATGTCAACCCCAGAAACCTGTCAAACAGCAGGGGACCGAGAATGGAACACTGCAGGCTTCCCCTGGTTTCGGATTTTTCCACAGCTAGGGGCACATTTTTAAACAAAGTCATACGATTAGACAAATAGTATTTAAGAGTATTTAATAGTATAGGAATATTTAAGATGCAATCCTCAGTGCCAACCCCTTTTGTGAAGCCATATTGGCCTTGATTTAGAAAACAGTTCACCTCAATGCTTTTCTAGAGCTGTTCCACAACCAGCCTTTCAAGCAACTTGCTGATTACCAGCAAGAGGCTGATAACTGCCGACCTCACTAGGATCCTTACCTGGTTTTAAGAGCACCCTCATCAAAGCCACTTTCCAACAAGTTGGCAAGCAGCCCCAGCTAAGTCACCCTGTGAACAGCCTGCCAAGCGGCTCTCTTATGACAGGCAACAAATGGTAGAATATAACTGGGTCAAGTTGGTCAATCCTCGGTGCCTTTTTCAGTGTCATTCAAGAAACCACTTGGTCTATATCTACAGGATCCACAAAAACAGGGCAAAACACAAAAAGCTTTTGTCAGAAAATACCCTTTTTTTAGGTCTGTAATAAAATAATTTTATTAATTTACTAATAAACAAATAAAAATTTCTGAGTTTAATTTTAATATACATTATTTTTATCAATTTTCTCAGAATTAAATTCTATACAAAGTTAACCAGAAATTTTTATTTCTTAAATTAACAAAGTTATTTTATTACAAACCTAGAAAACTGTATTTTCTGACAAAATCTTTTTGTGTTTTACTACATTTTTCTTAAATCTGTGAGATAGAGGTCTGGAACCACTTTTATTCAAACTTTCTTAGATTAATAACCATAAGGAAGCATCAAATTTACCCCAATAATTTTAGTATGGTTTAATGTCACAGAGGGAACAAGAAGCAGGGCTAAATGTTTCGCGAGCCGAAACTCACTAACAAGCCGTTTTCTGACCTATGTTTATATAAACCTTTTTCTTATTTTTGGCTACAGGATCACTCCCATGATATTACCATGCAATTTGGAATCACATGGATACTGCATCAACATAAAAGTTAGAACAATAAACACAATTTCCAACAAAATAATCAGAAATGAGTAGTCAAAAATAAAAATAAACTGCAAGAGAGTAGGCAAAATCCGGTACAAAATTATTTCTTTGATGTATGTTAATTACACTGGAAATTTTCATTCTAAAAATTTTTTCATAAACTGATTTTTTGAAAATATATTAAGAAAAAATGTCTTAGAAAAATCGTTAGGAGATGCATCTTGAGGGATGAATAGACGGTTTTTACATTAGGGACAAATGGGAGTACCTAAGAGAAATTAATACAGAAAAACTGGTACTGCATATGGAAAACAGCTGACCAAGAGTTGCAACTCTGGATACTGAGGGCTAAGCTCTCAATAGACTACTTAGAAGGTAAATTAAGTAAAACATTCTTTGTACATAAGTATGCAAGTAAAGAATAATAATTATTAGAATTATTGTAAAAAATTCATGACGACTGTATTTTCCCACCTCCAAAACTAATGTAACCAGAATGAAATCGAATCAATGACCCATATTCATAAGTCATCATACAAAATGCCATAAAAATCTGTTAAGTTAATTTTAAGACATCAAATAACTGATGATAAAACCAAAAAAATTAGGCTTATTATTAGAATGAAATTCTAATGAAAAATCCAAATGAAATTCCCTGAATATATAACCAAAGTTACATACTAATGTAATGGAATCATCTAATTCGTGGTAGAATGTGACTTTGAGTCCAGAACAACAAAAAAGAAAATACGGTTTTTTCCCCCATCCCTTCATGGGGAAGACCAAATACCATCAGAAAGTATCTCAGGTGCATTTAATTATATCAAAAAATTTACCTATCCTTTGAGTAAAATTTTGAGATATGAGATCTATAAGATCCCTTATAATGTGATTTCCTTACCCCCTTGACTGATTGTAACCAAGATCAAAAAATAACATCAGATCTTATACATAAAGATCACCATCATGCCAAGAATTCTTAAAAATAATCAAATGTTAGTTATAAATTAATTTCTCTTATTTTCCATACTTTCATAAGAAATGTTTTGTTTTTTAAAATAGGTTCTTCAGTGGGAGAATCTTTTAACCAATGAAACTTTTGTTCTGATCAGTTAAAGTAGTCAATTGAAGTAATACTACTTAGAACAAAAGAAGTTAAAAAAGAAAGAAAAGTAAAAAAGTGGCTTTTACTGATATGAAAGTGTCATTCTTTTATCCACATATTACCTATATTTTAAAGGAATTGCTCTTATCTAACAGTATATTTTACCCAATAAATCAAACGGGGAATCACTTTGTTTTTTTACTTTATCTAGTAAGGCTAGCATGGGATGCTTGTTCTCTTGGAATTGCTATGACATTTCAAGACTTACATCTCATGTCAAGTTCCTCACAATCATTACATCGGTGATAATGCTAATCAAAAACCCAACTGAGAGGTTTTCAGTAAATAAACAAATATTTATTATTTGAGAGGGTAACTAACCTCATTTTCATATTCCCAGCCAATGATAACACCTATGTAGGAGTAAGTGTGAAACTGTACAACTTGACCAACCCTAAACAATAGATCAGATGGCCTTTCTTTATGCACTCTTGTTAATCTTGACGGTAAATCAAAATCTTTTGGAAATTTCCCATCTTCTGTGGATTCCTCTGTAGTTTCATCATCTTTGTCATTATCATTACCTAAAATATCTATCAAAAACAATAAGAAAAAAAAAATAATAGCTAATGAATATAGCAGTCAATAACAGTTAAAAAAACATATGCTATGTATAGATACACTTACACTTAAATAGACATTTTAATTTGTATAAACACATAGAAATACTGAATATGTTGTCTGTGTGTGCTTACGGAGGGATTAGAAGTAATTTCCTTGTAAACATTTATACAGTGATACCTTCACCAAACCACACAAACAACAAGGAAGAAATACTGTAACTCCTAAATACTGAATTCTAAATCCTTAGTATTGATCCAATAGAATATCTCATTAAACTCTCACACCCCAACAGGAAAAAAGGAGTTAAGGGAAAGCAGTAAATAATTATCCCTTTCTTCCGGTAAGAATGTTCCACCCAAACAGGGAAAACTGATCTAAAAGTTTTTTAATTGCTTTTGCAAGAGACTCACAGTTCACTTTAAGGATAACTAAAAGCTACTAAAAATTACTTAGTTATTTACAAATTAAAATAACTACACATTAAAAAAAATTCTGATCTGCAGGAATAGAATAGTCTAAGTAAAGACAAATTTAAAATTATAAGTAAAATTCTAGGTGAATAATTTTTGTCTATCTTTGGGTATGATTTTATATAAATATTGTCAAGAAAATATACACTGAATAATACAGGTAGCCATTTGTTATGTCATCAACATGGTGCAAAGAATAAAAGCCCATAATTGAAAAAAAAAAAAAAATATATATATATATATATATATATATAATGCAGGCAGCTGCTTCCATTATTCAATTTTAAAAAATGAGCAAACAAAAGTGACCCTTTATTTCAAATTTAACAAAGGATGGCATTATGCCATCCTGACTGAAGATTTGATGCAACGGCAGAATGCTAATGTTGGCATTTTGTCACCACTTTTAACTTCACTAAATATATTTTTTTTTAAATGAACAAAAACAAATAAATCCTCAATTTCTTTCAAAAGTAACATTCATAAAATAAGAAAAAAATATAAGTAATAAAAATTGAGATAGGTTTTTTTTTGGGGGGGGGGGGGTATTATATCACAAGTCTTTAAAAATTAAGTTAAAAAAATAGTTTACTAACCTGCAAACATCCAAACCATTAACTCTTGCCATTTTAACGTCCAGAAATTACTACTTAATAAATTGTCTTTAATTTCACCGATACCTTTCATTGTATTTATCACAATTTGAGATCTTTCTCTATCTTTTACATTTGTAAAATATCCTGATATATAATATTGAACCGGAACACAAAGTAACAATAAACAAAACTGAATAATTTCCCGTTGCTGCCAGGGCATTATTTGTTTTCAAATCGTCCATAAACTTAATATATTAAATAAAAATTTAATTTCCTAAAATTAATATTAAAAAAAAAAGAATCTTACATAACCTCAAAATACGAATTATAATTTTCAAATTAATTTAAAATAATTTTTCGACAAAATAGCGGCGAATTAAACCTTTTTAAATCACTGATAACGAACTGATAGCTGGCATTAACGTAATTTAAAACATGACGTGTTAACACTTTGTTGATACAGTATAAACATGATTTTTAAACAATTCTTGACTAAACATAACCTTGCACATCAGCTGTTGAATAAAAATTGTATAATAACGTTCCTTTTATATTTTTAATTTCTAAAAGTAACACTTATTCCTCGGCTAAAAATCATCGTAATAATACTACATAAAGATTTAGACATTTGTTATGATTCTATTTGTTATAATACTCGCTGGCAAAATTTTATAGACGATGTTATGATTACTTTTGTGGTTAGAGAAAAATTATTATATTAAAAAGAACTGTGATTCAACTTTCAAATATACAGCTGAATTGTTTATAAAGTGCAACAAGAAAGGATGAGTAAACTATTATAAATTATATGTTGGCATCTCTGTGGAGGGTCGTTAGTATTTATGTTATGGGCTGTGATTAGACTGTCATGTGAAAAAGTGTAATGTAATACAATGGGGATTATGATTGAAAATTAAGAAATATAAGCCAACAAAAATGAATAATATGACTATATCGGCTGTTCGTCCGAAAACGAGTATTTTGGATAAATCTCTTAGTAAAGGTAGAGGAGAGGTTAATCTGAGCTGTTACGCGTTATTGTTTTCTGAATTAGTTCAGTACTGTCAAAACAGAGTTTATACAGTGCCAGAACTTCAAAATAAGTGAGTGATTTAGGTCATGATAGAAGTTGATTTGTATTTTTTTTTTCTTTGAGAATGGTTTATTTTATAATCTATAAGTAACGTTGCATAGTAAACTAGTAAGTTAATAAATATTTCTTTGTTGCATAGTAAATTAGTAAGGTTACAAATTTTTTTTATGTTCATGAATTTGGTTACAGATTGGCAGAAATGGGGCAGGAAGTTGGCATCAAACTGTTAGACTTATATTTTGTTCGTGAAAAAAGTTGTAAAAGAGAAACGAAATTGTTAAATATGTTACTTTTCATAAAAAGTACTTTGTGGAAGGTTTGTATTTTTTGTACAAGATTTATAATAGATAATATCATTAAATGATTCTGACAATCTATAAATCAGGGAATAGTAATCAGTAAATGTTTACTGCTATCCAATTACCGCTTATAGTTTGCAAACATTTCTTTAGCAGTGTAACAATGTTTTCTATATAATATGAGTACATATCAACTTCGTAAGTTAAATCAGCATACTTAGTTTTTATTATTATAATGAGTTTTAGTTTAATGGTGTCATCTCATTATCAAAATTACCTGACAAACATAACATTTTAAATTATTAATTGGAATTTCTGATCATCTTATATTGAAGAAATCTGTTAATTAAGGATACAATAATTAAGGTAAATGTTCTCAATTGATTTAGTAGGCCTGTGTTAATAATTTTAATAATATATTTAATTATGGTTTACATGACTTTGGACTTTAGTACTGCATATAAATGTCATTTATTTTATTGAGCAATAAATACATCCTTCTGTTCCAAGCTGCATAAACTTTCAGGTATTCTTCCAAATGTCAGATTTGTTCTCTAATATTTTCAGCTATAAATAAATAGTTACAAATCTTTATTAGTGTCGTAGAATAATTTGTTTTTATTATTTATGAAATAGAACACATTAATTTATGCTGTAATTTAAATCCATCACTGTATTGCTTCTTTTTAGTGCTTGTTTGTATTATGAACTATCACTTTTCAGTAGATTAGTGATTAAACTTATTACTTTGAGTTTGTATAAGACTTTATTTTATGGAGTATCCTACATTATTTCCATCCTTGGTAACTGATTTCAGTCAATTTTGAATTGCATGTGCATTACTTAACAGAAACGTAACAGCTCTAAAACTCAAGAAAATTTCTGTTATATATATTTTGCTGCTGTTATTCTTTGTTCTTTTACGTTGTACCATTCATTTATTTATTTAATTTATTGTTTATGATCTCAAGTCAATCTGGAAAATGACTTCAAAGAAAATATTTTTCATTCAACAGAGGAAAGTGAGAAGGTTGGACACCTACTTGAAATGAGTCCTAAGCTTTCTTTTGGTTAGTTAGCCATTGATCGTTGTATTTCTCTAAGTATACATTGTCTTTTCCACTATTATGTTTTTTAACATACCTTCCCTGTTTTTGGTTTTGTAAGTATAGATTTGATGCTGCTAGGTACATGCTAAGGATGGCAGGAACTGTAGAATCCTTGAGATTTGTTATATAGAGGGGTTGTCCATGGACCAATCCAAAGTATAAAATATAAATAAACCTTCATTCATTGGTTCAAAAAAATGATGATTCAAAAAATGATTTATAATTTAAAACTATTAGAATCTGTAAGAAGAAAAATTCTAGTGTACCTTATACACTTTATAGTTGTGATACTTGTAAAGCTCATTAAGGGTAAAAGATACCGATTAAAAGTTGCTTTCTTTGAAAATAATTGTGTGTATTACACACAGTTAGACCCTGCTGTGAACAGAATGAAGAGGTCCCTTATTAGGCATCATCTATATTTCAGAGGGTAAGTCACTTATCGTGCTACTGTATAGTGATTAAGATAAATAGGAAACCATTTCACTCCCCATTTTTTCAGGGTAAATCTGTCATGAGATCTTGTTGCTCTGAATTTGACTAGTTTTCAGAATGGCTTGTATTTTTTTTTTTAATTGCAATCATTACAGTCATAGCATTTAACACATTAATATAGAATGAGCTAGATGATTAATGAAAAAGTGCTAAGCATGTACCAGGAATTAAACATAAAACCTACTGTTTATTAACAATTGTTTTCACCAATAAAACTAGAGGCCAAGTAAATAAAGTTTACTGCATGATATTTTTATATATAAAAGATTTAATGATAAATATCAATTTATTCCTTATACTCCAAAATATTGAGAATTTTTATTTTTAAATTTATTTACTGAATAAAGGTTTAAGAGATTTATATAATGTTTTTTAGGGTTTGTTTGGAAGAGAAGCAGATAAATTGGAGCATGCAAATGATGATGAAAGAATTTATTATTTAATTGAAAAAGAACCGTTGGTTAATAAATTTATTTCTGTGCCAAAAGATAAAGGAAATTTAAATTGTGCCATATTTATTGCTGGTATTATTGAATCTATTTTGAATAGCAGTGGATTTGTAAGTACTTCATTCATAATTATACATTTTGGTTATTGTACTTTATTTTATGTTGTTTGTAAATTCAGTCACGCGAAATACATTATTTAGTGGCTGCTCCAAAATACTGGTACATTGTTTTGGAATGTAAAATCATTCAGTTTATTTTTATTATTACTCCAAATAATGTATAATATTGGGTCCAGAAAGTATGTACAGAGTTTAGAGTTAGCTGTAATTTAGAGAGAAGTTTGAGAAAAATATTTATAAAACTGTAAAACTATTAATTTATCGTAAATGACAAAGTATAGTCTATGTTTTTTTAAACATTTAAATACTTTTTGCTCATAGATGAAAAGATCATGAATTAGTTAACAGACAGTACAGAAGTTCTACTAATTATGTATAATTTGAAATACATATATAATTCTTGTCAGAAATATACTACTACACAGATAAAAAAAGGAACTGCCTCATCTTGTATGGATAGATTATGGGAAAATTAATAAAATCTTTTATCAGAGTATCGCCACAAAAATACAATAAATAAAAAATAGATGTAATTAGTATTAATTATATAAAATATAACTGCATGAAATAATATTAAGCTAATTGCATGAAAATATTAAACATAAAAAATAACTACAAAATAAATCACAATTCAGAAGATGTTAAAGAACATTTTTAGTGCACTATTCTGTACATATAGAGATGCAGAAAATGTAAAGCTTTTTAATCAATGTTATTTAGAAATTTACTTGTAAAGCCATATTGTTTCTGTAAAAGAAAATTTTATTTGTATTTTTTAAAAATTGGTGGGAAATTAAAAAAGTAAAAGTATTATATAAATTTGATAATTTATTAAAAGTTGGAATAGAAGTTTAATAATAAGGCCCTTTCTCTTAACCAAAAATCTTGTTTTGAGTTACACTGAAACAGTTCTAATGCCTGATATGATAGAGGTGGATATTGTTATTTTTTTTTAAGTACAAGAAAATTTCTGTGTAGTAAAGGTCATCCATAAATATAAACACAAAGAAACAGTTTTAATTTTCTAAATATTGGTCTACATGATTCACGTTTATGGGTTAGCAATGAAAGCTCATTTTTGTATCTTAAAAACTAATTCTCCACTTTTGAAGGAGCCTAAAAGTTTAGGGAAAATTATTTTCCCTAAATTATTAAAATGATGAAGTAAATTATTTTCAGTATGAAGCTACGTTACATGTTTATTACATGGAACAGCATAATGTTTTAATACAGGGTACTGAACTCCACATGTCATTAAGGAACATCAGTGAGACATCACAAAAGTTAATGTAATTTACAAACAGAACAAGACAGAATTAAAGGTTCCTTCTTTTTTTGAAGTTTAGGTTAGGAATGTTATATGTATGAGGTATTAATATAACATTAAATGTTATAGGGTATAAGGTGCTCCAAATACCAAAAGATTCAATTTAGATGCAGCTCCTCCACATTTTACCATATTTGTGTGGGATTATCTAAATGAAAGATTTCCTCGGTGATGGGTCACATGAAAAGGGCAGATAGTTTAGTCTCAACAGTTTCCAGATCTTACCTCTATGCATTTTTTTTGTAGGGTTATGAAAAACCATGTGTTTTCTCCATTTAAATAAGAAATTTGGAACATTTATAAACACAGATCTCAGAAGTTATATTTTATCTATCTTCCTAGATATATTGTGTCATGTAGGGCAAGAAGTTGAATAACATTTTGTTATCTACAAGTCATTTAAAGGAGCACACATCAAAATCTAATGAACAGGTAAAATTTTTGGAAAATTTTTCTTCATTTTGATATATAATTCATGTTCTCTGTCATGCTGTATTTCAAAACTAAGAAGTCTTTTAGAAACTCCTTTTTTATTTTTTTTATTTATTGAAATCCAACCACTAAAGAGAACACACCAGTCACCAATATCCACTATCTAGTATTCAAATCCATCTAGTATTCAAATTTTATAGATAAAGTATTCAAAAAGTATAGATAAAGAATTTTATAGATCTAGTATTCAAATTTTATAGTATAAAAGTAATTGCCTTTATTATGATTTGGACCTTAGAATTCTCGAGTTTGAAATCAGCTGATTTGTGATGACAAGTTCACCACTAGACCAACCCAGTGGGATAATAAATTAAATAATTTTTCCTTATCTTTCTTATTGTACAATGAAATGCATGTAATAATCTATGTATTTTATCAATGAAAGGGACTACACTGCATTTGTTTTTATTAACCAAAACAAAAAGGTAATTCTTAACCTGCCTATAAATAATGTAATTGATCCATTATATTAATTGCATCCAAAGTTAATGTTTTAAAAAAATATCATATGAATAAATTAGTCAATGATGATACATCAGTTTAATTAAATTAAACTATTTTTCTTTGTAAATGGTCAGTAATTATTAGTTATTGTTTGGAGTGTATTCGGTTTGGTAAGAAAATATTTTCTTTTTCAGACAGCTAAAGTGACAGCTCATTGGCATAAAGGAACAACATATATGGTGCAGTTTGATGAATCCGTAATTGCTAGAGATAAACAAATGGAAGAACGTTAGAAGATATGTGAATGAATTATATTTAATTTGAACATTCCTTTATGAATTTTATTGTAATTTGTAAGGAGATATTAAAAATGTGCAAGAGATTTTAGAATTGTTTTTTGTTCTTGTGGTTATGGCTCTCTCTCTACATTATATATATATAATGTAGAGAGAGAGAAATATATATATATATATATATAATGTAGAGAGAGAGAAATATATATATATATATATATATATGTAGAGAGAGAGAAATATATATATATATATTTCTTTTAATTAAAAATATGTAAAATAAAATACTTGTAAAATTATTTTATTTAATTTTCAATTATATATATATTAATTTATTGATATTAATATTTTTAAGATTTATATTATTCTTATGTACTGTTAAATCATATTTTAAATTCTGTTAATAATACCATCTAGTACAGAATATTGAAATGTTTGAATTTAATTCAACTGCATATTAAATAAAGTAACAAACATTCATAACTGAGGATGCGGGATCCCACAAGTACTAAGTTACTGTTAGATATTGTCTTATCTCAATATTCTGTACTTAGTGGTTTATATTAATAGAATTTAAAATGTATATATATATATATATATATATACTAGCTCTCTGTCGCAGCTTTGCTCACGTTTATATGGTTACTTGCATTTCCTGTTGCCGTCAATCTTTTTTTTATGTTTTTTTACTCAAGTAACTGGAGGTAGGTCCAACCAGTCAGCCCACCGGGCGGTCTAGTAGTTAACCTCATCATTGCAAATCGGTTGATTTTGAAGTCAATTCTAAGGTTCAAATCCTAGTAAAGGCAGTTATTTTTATACAGATTTGAATACTAGATTGTGGATACCGGTGTTTTTTGGTGGTTCTGCAGTTTGAACTTCAGTAAGGGAAATTAGGACAAAATTTTGTTGTTGCGATCAACATCTTTGATGGTATGTTGTGTTTAATTTGCCTCGAATTGTGAGACATTCACGAAATTGGCTCGGTTAGCTAGTTCAGAGGGATACGATGTAGGACATTCAAGATATCCGAACAAGGCCTACAGTGAAGGCAAAAGCTGACTTAATAAATCACCAATGCAAATGTCTACAGAGGCATTTATAATGGTGGCACCCTAATGAGGCCAGGCTTATTACTATGAGATGTAAAACTCGGAGGGCGATAGACGACTACAGCATGGCTAGGAACAGGGGGAGGGGGTGTGGCGACCAGAACGTTACTAGGCAGGTGTCTTCTCCTACAGGGTTGGGATGTTCTTTGGTGGTTGGGTTTCAATTAATCACACATCTCAGGAACGGTCGTCTTGAGACTGTACAAGACTACAATTCATTTACATTCATACGTATCACCCTCATTCATCCTCTTGAAGTAATACTGTACGGTGGTTCGGGAGGCTAAACAAAAGAAGAGAAAGAAAGAGGTCTAGCCAGTCACACATAGGTAACAGTGGCAGTGGCTTTGTTGGTTGAGCCACATTGACATGTATCTTCTACCCTTAAAAAAATCGGAATAAAAAAATCTGAAAATAGTTTTTAGATATTTATGTGAAGAGTATTTACAAGCCCAAACCTATTGAATATCTTGTTTAGTATAGTCGGGATTGGGAAAATTACAATCATTGTTCAAAATTTTTTTTATCTTTCTTCATCACCTTTCAAGGTCGAATTTAAAAACTGTAGAAATCTGTTTGTTCACATGAAGATTACTGTCACATAAAATCAGGTTGATTTCTTCATTTGTTACTGAGGAATTAAAAAAAAACCAGGGTGTAAAAAAAAATTCAATAATCCATTAATCCATTTTAACCCTTGAAACTCAGAATTTGAAAAAATCTAGAAATTGGTTTTATATATTCATATCTCTATATGAAACTTTATTTTCTGTGTGTATCTCTATACACGCACAGAAAATAAAGTTGTTACCTTCATTTGCTACAAAGAAATTTAAAAAATAGTAAATTTCATCATTAACTCCACTTTACCCCTTTAAACTCAAAATTTCAAAAAATCCTTTTTAGTGTGCACTGTAAGAACATGTAAACAAATTTTATCTTCAGTAACTTTTGTTGTTGATTATGAAGCACTTAATATATTGTCTTCAATTTCAGTAAGACTTTGTTGAAAATATCTATACTAAACAATTTCTTGGGAGTGTCTGGCTGTAAGAAAGGAGCATGAGAATGTAGCAGCTAATCACATAGCGGCCCAAATGTGAAGTGCAGCACCTAATGAATTATTAATTATATACAAGTTTAATAAATAATTCTTTTTTTTTTAGATAACATTTTTGAATAATCATATCTGTTAGATTGAGACTGATATGCATGCAAAATTTTGAAAATTTGATATTGCCAACAATATTCATTTTTGGGATGAGCACCCCATTGCAC
Organism: Lycorma delicatula; assembly: GCF_047948215.1. Taxonomy (NCBI): domain Eukaryota; kingdom Metazoa; phylum Arthropoda; class Insecta; order Hemiptera; family Fulgoridae; genus Lycorma; species Lycorma delicatula. The sequence goes on along the minus strand of NC_134461.1, from coordinate 13,115,291 downwards.
CTCCCAAAATAGCACCCATATACACCCCATTTGTTACCAGGTGACGGTGACAATTGGTCTAACTTCCCACAAGGTGCTTGCATACCTCACCACTCTAGCATCACACGCAATCCCCACAGGAAGCCCATTATTGTTAAAGAGCAATTTTTTTAATTTATTTAGTATTTTATTTAATTATATAATTTTTGTATTATTATTCATTCGATGGATTGGAATCATTCAGTTCAAACCCAGCTCACATAGCGATAGGCTCACAGTTCATTAAGTTTGTGCTTCAACCGGCAAATCTTCACTACTACATATATATTTTCAAGATTTTTCAATATGAAATATATCTGAAAACCTTCTTAGTTATGCCAAGAAACATTGGTAAAAATTTGGTTTTGATCAAGTAGTTTTTTTGTGTATCCTAGACAAAAAAACCTCTATCTATTTATATAATAGTATGTATAAATAAATATTGAAAATATATTCCTATAGATATTGACCTCACTTTCATGGGGAGACCAGATCTGAGGTAATTTAATTAAATTTAGTGTTAGGGAACTCTGATGGAGTTGCAATATGGGAGGATGAAGGCATTAACCTGGCTGCTTTAAGCAGACCAGATCAAAAAGCAGAATTAAGTTTATTTTGAATAATTAAAATCACTGGGGATTTCCTAGGAATTCTTGGGTATTTGTGGAATGGAGTTAATGATTAGCTTAATTTTGTTTGATGATAATTAACTTAAACCATTGGACTTTGGCACAGTTGGATCAAAATTTGCTCCTATTTTATTTTGTAATATTTATATGGTGCAGGAGGATTGAGGTATTTCTTTTTTTTTTTTTGTCTAAATTAAGACTGTAATTAAAATAAAGTCTTGCTCTTATTGGTTCTTTATTACTTACATGGTAAAAAATATACCTTTACTCTGGTTCTTTTTCATTTTGCACAAGTCTTTTACTTACATGTTACTATATAAATTTAATGTAGACACATTTGCAGTGAATTCTCAGATGTCAAGGGAAGATAGAGAGTAAAACAGAAAGAAAAACCCATCTATATGATTATTTGCTTCATATTTAATGCAAATCTAATTGAAATCACTAGACTATTTAAATTCCATTAATTAAATGATAATATAGCAACCGACAAAATATTCCAAAATTTTTCATGAAAATATAATATAAACAATAATTTACTTTTTTCTTTGGGGATGTTGTTTCTAGGTTTTAAATAAAATAAATTATTTTAAATATTATAATAATAATAATTTATTTTTTTAATAGTAGGGGTGGCATATTTATATTTTTGTTAGAAAAAATAAATAAAATTTTAGTACTATTGTTATCTTTGTTAGTTTTGTAACTTAGTACCTGTACAATTCATTTTAAAAAAATGTTCAACATAAATTGATGGGTATTGTTTTATGTAATTAACATTCTTTCGCTGCTTATTATTGGTGTGGTAATGTACGTTTCATCTGAAAGACTAGGTTAAAATCTCAGTCAGATTTCACATTCTAAGTAGCTAAGAGAATAAATAAATTATTATCTTATATGTTCTAATTTATTTTTTAAAATAAACCCTTTGATTAATGCTTAGTTAGCATTTAAACATTTTTTTTTCAAATATGAAACACACCATTTTTAGAAATGATATAAAAAAATGAATAATTAGTTTTTATTTTAAAATTTTAATTAGTTTTTAACATTTAAAAAAAATTATTTATAGAAGTATTGTAACACTCCAATAAAATTTATAAATAATTTTTAATTTTACTTTTTTTTGTAATTTTGTTTGTTTTATTATTAGAAGGCTAAATCTAATAATATTTTTTTAATTTATTGTATATGGTACTGGACTTATAATAAGGAAGAAAAAACTGAAACGCATAAAATTTACTTAACTCATGTAATTAATGAATAACTGTTTAATACAACAAGATTTTAGTTATAAAATCATTATGGTGATGACAGAGGCACTTAGCATGTCGACTGAACTGCTAACATTCACTCAATGGACTGTGCTTGGCTATAGTAAAGTATGTGATAACTATAGTGTTGAAAGAATGAGGGATTCTTGAAACATTTATATTTTAGAAAAATTATATTAGAAACTGGAATTTATATTAATAAAACTCTTGTTTACATAACTTTGGTTGTTTCATAGATATTTTTTATGAAAAAAAACTTTTTTTATCGTTATATATTGTTAAAGCACATAATGTTCACTTTCAAAATTTGTCTAGCTAGTTTCAAAAGTGGCCTATAGTACACGCCAAGAACGCGAACGTTAAGCCCCAGATTGAAACCATGGGGAAGTGGGATACGGGATGCTGCATTTTTCAGTGCAGATGCTCCTAGGACACACAAAATTTCCTTTTTCTGTGTGTGAATGAGCCAGTAGAAACAGAGAAAATCATTGGATAAGGAAAGATTGGCCAAAAAGAGAGCTCATTAGAACCTGGAACCAAAAATGTACTTCAAAAAGCTCTCATAGTTAGGCTTGATGAAGCAATTTGTCAAAGCCTTTCCAAAAGAAGATAAATGTTTGAGAAACAAATGGAAGTTACAGAAAAAAAAGCCTGGGGGAGCCTTTAAAGTAGTAGTAACTGAGCAATAATAAGGATCTGAACTTCAAATCAATCATCGAGAGCATGCTGCATTAGTACAGAAATTAGGCTGTTCCATGAGCTTGAAGGTTTACTTCCTAAATCCACATGTGGACTACTTTCCTGAAAATTTCGGTGCTGTTAGCAAAGAGATGGGTGAAAAATGTTGTCAGGACATGAAAGAAAAGGAAAAGAGGTATCAAGGAAAATGGACTTCTAAGATGATGGCAGACTACTGCTAGAAGTTACACAGAGATGAAAGTTACACAGAGTTAAACAGGAAGCAGAGTGTAAGCCACCCAAAGAAACTTCTGACACATGGAATAGAATTGTAAGTATCTTACATACTCATGAAAAGGATGGGGAGAAGAGGGGAAATGGTTTCCAAAGGCACAATGTACCTCATAAAAATTAAGGATTAAAATAGATAGAAATTAGGCTTACTTTGTGGCAATTTTCATTTGAAATTAAGGGGTCAATGAACCCCCCACCCTCCTCTTCAGACCACTCAATTGTTTAGCATAATATACTCGAGAATGCATAACATATGCTAAAAAAGTGAATATATTATATTAATTTATTACAAAAAAAAGTTATGTCTATTTTATTGTAGCACACTTTCACAATCTTTCATCTTTTTACAAATTTTGAAATTTGTGAAAAATCCTGACATGATGAAACAAAAATGAAGGTTATTTTTGTAATGAGCAATAAAAAATACATAAGAATCAATTAACAAAAACTAAAAAACACATCCATCGCAGGCTTGTGTAATTATGAAATGTTAACAAGCATTAGGTTATGGTAACACCCACTGGGTTGGTCTAATGGTGAACGCGTCTTCCCAAATCAGCTGATTTGGAAGTCGAGAGTTCCAGCGTTCAAGTCCTAGTAAAGCCAGTTATTTTTACACGGATTTGCATACTAGATCATGGATACTGGTGTTCTTTGGTGGTTGGGTTTCAATTAACCACATATCTCAAGAATGGTCGAACCGAGAATGTACAAGACTACACTTCATTTACACTCATACATATCATCCTCTTAAGAATTATCTAAACGGTAGTTACCGGAGGCTAAACAGGAAAAAGAAAAAGGTTATGGTAACACCATATGAAGTTCAGTACTCTGAATCGTCAGTTACATTTTCTCAGCAACCACTTAACTCAATTAAATCTCAGTTAAACAAGTTATTTACTTCGTAACAGAAAGAAGTGAAAATCCACAAATATAAAATTGAGTAGCCCCCCTATTTTTGTTAAAACAGAAGTACCTATTATTGTAAATTGTACACTTACTTAACTGATGGCAACAATTTTAAATATTATTATTATTTTGAGCTTTAAAAATTAATAGATTTCTGCTGAAAGAGAAACTAAAATAAATTAGATTGAAGAAATTGAAAAGGATGTCCCAAGAGGTACGAATTTTAAGATTTCCACTGAATTTTAAGGTTCATTTTTCCTGATCAATTTAGTAAAAATTTCCTGACTTGTAATGGTATGCTGTTGCCATTTACTCCAAAAGATACATAAATTTTTTTTTTTCAGCCTCTATCATCCCCATAGCTGCCCAACTTACACTGTGTTTCCATTATTTATTATTACATTTATTTTTAAAATGATTTTTTTACAATATTCATTTAAAATTAAGCAATTTTTTGTGATAAATTATTTTAGTAAATTACATTGTAAAGTACAAAAAAAAGCAAAACTAATAAGTTTCTCGCATAAAAATTATCATGGTAACTAAAAGTACCACAGATAAAAATAACTGACTTGCACATATGGTTGCTAACTGTTACAAAAAACTAGCCAAGTAAAAAAAAAACAATATTTAATAACTTTGTTTACATAAAAATAATAAGATACACAGATTTCAATTTAACAAAGAATATAAGTATGATCACAACTTAAAGGAAGATTAAAATCAATGTGAGTAAAAGTAACACAGATAAGAAAACTATAACAGAACACCTTATTTTGTAGAGAAAATAAATGTTACTAAGATTTACTTGAAAAATATTTTGTCATTATTAGTCCAGTGTATTAGCAGAATGCCATCAAAGTACGGTGCAAGGCCATGATTGATGACAAGAACATTTAGTAGCTCCAAGCTAGAATTTTGATGCTATACAAATATCAGGAAAAATAATTTTAAAAGTTACAGCAATATCTTCATGTAAACTTCAGTATAACTTATTTTATACAACAGTGAGAAACCCACACACAATCTCCACCTTAAAGAGACATCATCATTACAACAAAAAGTAATTTGTTTTGTCATTTTGCATAAATGAAGCCCAGGATTCAAATGTATCATTTGCTGCTGAAGAGCTATTACTCTTGACTAGAACTAGAAGATTTGGGCAAAGAACACATATATGCATCACAACCACTATTCTCACAACTGTTGATTAAAGGACTTCACACAGTTTACTGTGTGAAGTCACTGCCTTTTGACCCATATTGCCAGTTCCAAAATGTTTTACAAACATCACAGAAAGCATGATAAACATCTCTACAGACTGAATTCTGAGGGTAATTTAATATCTAACCACTCGTGAGTAAACAGTCTTTTTAAATGGCATTTAAAAGCAATTAATTACCTAAAATACAACAAACGACATGGTCGTTTGAGATAAATTCCGAGAACAGTTACCAACCTTTAAATTTTTCAACAGCAACTTTTTTTAAAAATTTCACAGTGAAAAAATTAACTGCAATTTGGGATATTCCTCCTTTAATATAAAAGAATTATTGGGGAATGCAAATAAAAACAGGGTATGTTAATGGCTGCTTAAAGCATGTAGTTGCAACGCACTGCGCGAAGGATTGCCACTTTGGCATTACTTAAAAAATATTTATTAATAACCAACATAATTGTTTTATTTGATAATAAAAATGCAAAGATGGTTGTGGAAAGAAATGGATTGGAGAAAAAAAGAAGAAAATGAGTCAAACATAAAAAAAAAAAAAAATAGTGAAACAAAGAATAAAGTAAGATTTCAATAATGATTTAAAAAAGAATAAGGAGATAAGCAGTGTATACACACACAGTAAGAACTATTTGACCATTAAACATAGAAAAATGACATTTTTAAAAATGCTACAACCTCAAAACAATTATTTTTTGATATGAGGCCACCACACTCAAACCCCCATGGTTGGGCACTAACAATTTTAAATGGAAAGGGTAAGAATACACATCATTTTTAAAAGACATTGATCAAAAAACATTTTAAAATACAAAAGTGATAAATCATATTTTATTTTTTTATTTATGTAATGTGTTAAAGATTCAAAACTAAAACCTGAATATATACACACATCTACCACTCACACCATGTAGGTTGGACAAAGTGGGGAGCTTTAATCTAGTCTTAATCACCAAACTAGTACAAGGTAAACAATAAACTTACATCTGATTACACTAAAATACAAATCAATCAGTTTTCTGTAGAACATTGTTTATTACATTAAAAAAAACTTACAATGTACACATGAAAATTAATAATACTAATATTTCAGTGGATGTTAAAGTTCTGACTTCAAAGACACATTATAAAATCAAACTATATCATTCTGAAATCTTTTACATTATGAACGAAATGTTATACATTAACACAAAAAAGAATTACAATTTATATAATAATATTATAATCTATTTCTAGAACTAAAATTCAAATCAATTTCACCTTTTATTACAAGAAAAAATATTTTTAAATATAACAGTCATATAAACTTGCAATAGTAAAATTTTAGCAAATTATTTGTTGATAACTAAAACTGCAAAAAACCCAAAGAAACGCTATACTGTTTGAACCAATAAGTAAACTAGAAAACTCAAGTTCCCCAAATAAACAAGTAAAGAAATCAAATCTCTAAAAAATAATAAAGCATCTAGTGAGGACTAAACTCCGCAACTTTTAAAATTATGAAGATTAGCATTAATATATTTGATCTATTAGAGAAATTATTTTAGAGCATTCGGACGACAGAAAAAAATCCCACAAGAATGGCAGTTTACTCTAATTCATCCTTTACACAAAATGGAAGTTAATAATTGTAGAGCCCTGAGGTAGATAATCCCCACGTCCGGAACACAACATCTATGTTCCACGTCCAGGGCGGCAACAGCTGTACTTACGTATATTACATGTAGCTGGCTAACAGGGTTCCGAGTAAATTCCTCGGTTATGCGCTTTTTTAAGTTTGTCCTGTTTCCAACTTCAGGTCACTAAATAGACTGGTTTTTTCGGCTACCTGCAGGAAATGGAATAATAAACGATTTTGGAAATGGACTCATACCACTCTTAGAGCTGGCGATGTGGCGGCCAGGGTCAACGTAATTGCAGGTGTAACGGAGACCCTTCCGTTGTCCGCATGCCCCCTGCGATGGCAAGCATGTAGCAATGGTGCCCATGTATGTCGGTGCATGGGAGCTCTGAAAGCTTCGGTGAGTAGGAGCCTGGACATATGCCGATTCCACCGGAGTACCGGATCGGACCTCCAAGGTTAGTAGCCCTGGATTGGGATGTACCCCGGCGGCTAGCCTTGCTACAGAAGGGATCAACCGTTCATGAATATTGAACAATCAAACGTGGCAGAGGGTGCACGTAAACACCCTCGTTTAGAATCCTCCGATTCGCCACAAGCGAAGAGGAAAAAGAGCAAAGTGTGACAAAATCAAGAAAGATGCTGATAGAATCAGTAAAGATTTACGTAAAAGCTTATTTGGCTATAGTGTACCGAAGCCAAGATTTTTCATTATTACAAAGGAGAATGGAAACTTCCAAAAAGTTAGTCCATTCTTAATCGCAAAAGAAGTTACAAATTGTGCTGGTGGTCCCGTTAAAGAAATTCGAAAGACTTTTAATGGATTGCACGTCGAAACTATCAACGACGTGCAAAGCCAGAAAGTCCAGGCGTTGAAGAAGATCGGTGAATTTGCGGTCTCTGTTCAACCGCATAGCACACTGAACTCATCCAGAGGAGTTGTTGTTTGTCGCGATCTTCTTAATTGTACAGAAGAAGAAATTGTACAAGAAATGTCGAGTCAGGGAGTAACTCAATGTCGCAGACTTACTATGAGAAGAAATGGTGAGATTCTTCCTTCGGCCTCGCATGTTTTAACATTTAATAGGACGAATCTTCCTGAAGAGGTACGAGCTGGCATCCATCGGCTTGCTGTACGAGCATTTATTCCGCAGCCAATGAGATGTTTCGGACACACAGCAGTTAGATGTGAAGCGCAGGAAATATGTATATGTGGAGAAAAAACACATGAGGGTGACCCATGTAAAGACCCTCCAACCTGCGTTAACTGTAAAGGGCATCACTATTGTCGTTCAAGAAACTGCCCTACATATAAATTAGAAACAGCAATTCAGAAAGTTAAAACGAAGCGAAGAAAATTGTTAATCAGCGTACACCACGACCATCGACTTCTTACGCAGAAGCAGCGGCTGCCCCTTCCACATCTAAAATTAACGTGGAGCAGTTGCTTAACACGATGGCTCCAAGTCTTGCGACGATGATTGAAAGAATCATTGATTCAAAGATTGAGTCGACTGACTCATCGGATGGAACAAACTAAACATGAGAAGGCTCACTCTCCGTCTGACGCCATTGACATGAGAGACGCACCAGCACAGTTTAAATCACCAGCTAAACCTGCTATTACTAAGCCACCAACTGAAGTAAGAATAAAAAATCTTGACTTATCTAGCAAAGAGAAACGGATCACTCCGTCGTCTAGTCACAAGCTTAAAGAAATTGTGACAAAAAAATCTGAATCTACAGAAATGGAGGTGCAAGTTATTATTGAGAAACCACCAGACGAAGAGAATATAAAACCTGTACCAATAGTCTCCAAAAGCGCAAAGATCAGCTTCGGTGAGAACATCTATTTCAGCTGGACCCAGTACTGCAGTAGAGATAAGAGTCCAGCTCATCCGCCGCTGAGACTGCATCGCTTATTAGTTTAGATTCCCTAGCAAAGATGCTAACAGCACCGACGAAACTTTCATCAACTGACGTCAGCCGCAGAACGTCACTGGCATCCGAAAGAGAGGAAGACGATGCCATGTCTGAGGCCTCAGATATGCTGTCATCAGAGGTTGAGACCGTCAGAAGAATGGAGAAACGGTGCAAGAAAGGATGGCCGAAAGGAAAGCCTAGAAAGTAATATTCTGGATTCGAAGTTAGAAGAATGTAAATTTTTTGAACATTTTTTGATTCATAAGAATGTAAATTTTTTGAACATTTTTTGATTCATAAGAATGTGAATCATTGAACCTTAGCCCCAAGTGGGATGGGGCTAATGACCAAAGTAGTCTATGCCTATAAAAACCTCAAAAAAAATATATATATATAATTGTAGAGGAATTTCTCTTCATTCAGTAACCTTTAAGATCTAATAAAAGTTGTAGAGAATAGAAGAGAAGAGCACATTAATAAACAATTTGGAGAATATATCAGGGTTGTATAGAAAGGGAAGACTTCAGCAGAACAAATAGCACGTGTAAAATTAATAATCTGAGTTAGAATGTGAAATACAAAAATTATACAATTAATTACATTTTAAAATGGTATATGATTCTGCTGGGAAGTAGGAACAAATGATACATTTTCTAATAGAACAAACAATTACCAATGCTTTTTCTAAAGTTAAATTTATTTGGAATTGTCAGAATAATTAAAATAAAAAAAGGTATAAGGTAACAAGACTATTGACCCTGATCGCTTTTAATTGTGTTCTAGACAGTCGTAAAAGGAAAACAATGAAACTGAATGTGGTAGAACACACAACCTAACCTAAAAAAAAAAGTTTAGGTTACAAGAAGGACAATCTAAAAATACATTATTTTGTTTTTATGGAAAATCAAGCAATGATTGCAAACAATTTTGAACTAGCAAAAATTCAAACAGAAATGTTAAAAGTAATGGCAAAAAATAAACCAGGATTATATATTTCCTTTGAAAAAACAAATGTTTGATGAATATTAAAAATAAACCAAAATCTCTAAAAACTATCATAAAGAATTAAATTAATTAATTCGTCAAAAAAAGTTCTTAAATATAAATCTCTTAAAATATACAATAAAAAACTTCTTAAAGAAATGTAACAAGGTATTTTTTTTAAATTCTTAATTTTTTTAGACAAGTTTTTACCTTGTCAAGCAAAAAAAGTAAAATAAAGCATTTAATAAAGTATTTTCCGACAGTATATATTTTCAAAAATATTTTGGTAAATTTTCAAGTATCAATTCATATTTTAAGAGTTATTACTTAAAGTAGTAGAGATGCAGATAGAATTTCAGAGCATGGAGAGTGACCACCTGGCATCAAGTCTCTGCCCTCTCCTATCCATTCAAAAACCTTTTTCTAATGTGAACAGAATGTATTTGAAATGTAATTAAAGTATTATGATTTGAAACGTATATTTCAAAATGTTAATTTTAGTTGATTCAAGGTTATCGAACATTTTTAATAATGTTTGTTAGTGTGAAAGAAAAAAAATTCACAACCAGGAGATAATAAAATAAGAGATTTTTAAAGAAACTGATATATGAAAGAAGCAGTCATTTTTTTACAAGTATGTTGGTAAAAAATTAAAAACTTCAATGAATGAGTGGTCAATATTGACAACAGGCAGATATTAGATATACACTTCTTGTCTGGTTTTAATATTTGAAAACAATACTAAAATCTAAGATATGTGATGTGAAGTAAACTTTAATGTAAAATCAGAACAAAGTTTTATTTGTATAAAGAAGTTTTATTTGTAATCAAGAACAGTTTTATTTGTAAAGAGATTATGAGAAAAACTATTTCATTTGAGGAAAACTATGTCAAAAACAACTCTCAATTGTGAACTTTACACACATACAATGTGTCTACACCACTTTTTCTGAACTGATGGAATTCCTCAGCACCTATCAAATTATCTAATTGGCATGAATCTAGGCTTAAAATGTTAATAACGTCATCCACATATTATAAACTAGAGTAATATATAAATATATAAGTAGTTTATAGCCTACGCCAGCCTTTGTGGTGAGAGTTCTGTTCTAGTGTCTCTACCTTTAATCCGGATGTCCTGGGTTCAAATCTTAGTCAGGTATGGTGTTTTTCGCATTCCACAAAATTGCCATTTCATCTCATCCTCTGACGCAATATCTAATGATGGTATTACATCAATGTGAATGATGGTTAACAAATTATAAACATTAGATAATTTTGTTATACTTGTTTTAAATTATAAGATTTTTAAACATCATAACAATTCTCTAATATGAATTATTGAGATGTCGTTAAGTGTAACTCTCGTTAAAAGATTTTTGACAAACGTTACAAACAATTTTTCTCTTTGGTGTGTAAATTAATATGCTTCTTTAAATTACAAAGATTATTAAAAACCTTTTGGTAGAAGCTACAAACTTGATAAAAAAGGTTTTGGCAGAAGTTACAAATATAATTTTTCTCTTTTGTATGAATATTTAAATATGAATTTAAAGAAAAACTTTGATTAAAAGACTTCTGATGAAAGTTGCAAACAAATTTTTCATTTTTTTATGAATATTAAGATGTTCTTTAAACTAGAAGGATGACTCAAATCCTTTTGGCAGAATTTACAAACATAATTTTTCTTTTGTATAAATATTAACAAGTATTTTTAAATTAGAAGGTTAATAAAAAAAACTTTTGACAGAAGTTACAAACATAGTTTTTCTCTTTTGTATGAATATTAAGTGCCTTTAGGATTAACAAAGTTACAACTTTACGAGTTGACAAAGTTACAAATATAACTTATATACAACAAAGTTACATATATAATATATATATATATGAATATTTAAATGTAACTTTCTACTAGAAGTTTCATTAAGACTTCTGACAAAAGTTATAAATATAATTTTTCTCTTCATTATGCATAATAAGGTGAGTTTATAAATGATTATCATGAATAAGACTTTTTTTTAAGTATAAAAGTTATTTTTTTTCTTTTTACAATGAAAATTAATGTGTCTCTTTAAATAACATTTACATCTGAACCTTTCATCTCATTATTCATAAACCAATTTCTTTTCTTTCTGGATATACAACTTGTTTTCACTAATTATATTCTTATAATTTTCTCCTGTTGTTACATTACCATATATATATATATGCACACTTACAATCACTGGATTTAAAATCAATTTTTTTTTTTAATTCCATCATATACGGAATTATTTATGCATCTCTTGCAAGTAATACAATGCTTGATACTTCCCTTGATGGTTCCTTCATTGACAGTAACCTGTAAAATTAAAAAATTTATTAATTTAAATTATTATTGTAATTATTAATTAATTACAAATTGCAAATGAAAGGGAGAAACCAAAAATCAATGTCCAATTTTGACAACAAAAATAGCATCAGTTTGTTTTTTTCAGGAGTCCACTGTTACAATGCATATGTCCCTCGACATGCTTTGGTGCTCTACTACACTTTTATTGAGTTATCATATTCCTGAACAATGCTTCCCCAAATGTTGGATCAGACAAGAGGTCCAACTGCATAGCCACCTAGACTCCCAGATATCACTCTTTTGGCCCTTTTTTGCTTGGGGTTTTATTACAAGTTGTAACAAAGAAAAGTTTGAGATTTAGACGATTAAAAACAAATAATTGCTGAAGAACCATATATAAATGTGGTCTAATAATGCCGCAGATCCTCCTAAACACCTGCCAAGAGTTAGATTATTGTCTAGATGTCTGCCAAGCTACAAAAGGTGCATACATTGAAGTTGAATAACATACATTAAAACATGAAGAGTTGCTGTTTATTTAAAAAAAATTAATTATATTACCTGGTTCTCTTAATATAAGCTGTATACTTTCACACTATAAATAAATACTTTTAGACCTGATAGTCTGTAGATAATATTTATTATTTATATATATTTTTTTTTTTCTAAAATTGATCCTTTTGAAAATCATATTCCTCTGCACTATACAAATTATATTAATCCAATCAACCCAAGTACAGAATAATAAAATAAAATAGGATGGCACCTACACCTTATTCCATAATTCAAGCAAAAGGACTTTCCCAAGTCCCTCACATCTTCAGTTGCTCTAATAATTTTTCAAATCATTCATACCAAATTACAAATTAAATTTGAAATCAAAAATCCTATACTATAGGTAAGATAACTTTATACATTTTGGAGAAATACTATATATATAAATATAACAGGAAATTCACTTGATCAACTTGCAAAGAGAATGTGAAGATGACACACTGGGCTGGAGTAGATGGCAGCACTTATTCAGATAAAAATAATGATCCATTATAAATCCATTCATTATATAATAAATTATATATTCACATACATACAATAGATTAGAGTAGTCTCACACACACAACCATTAATCTACTGTTGTTAGTTGTAAACTATTCATGCATCAGTGCCGTAAAGTTTCATTCCTTGATTGTTTTTCTATAAAGAAAAAAGCCGTGATGGATCATGGAATGGGGTGGAAGCTAATCAGAGTTTTGGAATCCTTTCAAGGAACACACTGAATATTTGCTGAAAAATTTACAAATGCCAGTATCCCAGAAAGAGTAGCATACACAATTCAGTTAAAAAATGGCATATAACAGGGTTGATTTCAAATTGCATAACAAAATAGACATCCACAAAATAGTTGCAATTTTTTCCTTTAGGTTATTTAAAGGACTGGAGTTTATAAATTGAAATCCTACACTACTGATAACTGAAGGCGAGAGGAGTTCACAATAAGAAACTGAAGTCATCGATAACATTTTGCATCAGGTGACTCTCAGTATGATTACTTTAGCAGCGCTACATCAGCTCCGCAGATAAAAAAAATTGATGCGATTAGTCTATATTAACTGTTTATTATAAACAAATGAAATAATGTTAATGTAAATAAAAATAAAAAAATCACAAAAAGATAATTCACAATTCAGAGGGCACTAATGAAAATTATTTTGAGCATATATTTATGTATATTTTGATCGGAATGCAGATATAAATTATGCTTTTTTTTGTTATGAGAATTATTTAAAAATTTATCACAGAGGAATGTTGTTTCCAAAAAGAAAGAAAATTATTTAATTGTATTTTAAATAAATTGGTGGAAAGATTTTTCAAATGATTCAGCAACTCAGAATCACAGTAGGGCCCTTTTTCTTGTAAGATGAAGTATTATGTTGAGTTATACGAAAACAGTACTGTTGTATGGTTCAATTTAGATGGATATTGTTATTTTTAAAGAATAAGTGACAATTTGTTTCATCAAAGATTGCATATTCATAAATATAAATACAAAGATAAAGATTTAATTTTCTAAATATAAGTCTACACGACTCATACTTATAAGCACCAGATAATGATCTGACAGCCATATAAAGAATGAGCCCTAACTGGCTATTTGCACACTTTAAAAATCTAAAAAGTAATAACTGGATGAGAACCTGAAAGAGACAGAAGAAATGAAAATAACCCAAGACTACAAAGAACATTTACTATGAGAAACAATGAAGAAAAAGCAACTGAAAAAGTGAAATATGTATACAGAAGAAATTTGATTTAACAAGCAAGATTAAAACTGTAATTCAACCAAACATAAATCGTGTAAACTTATGACATCAAGCACTGATAATAGTTATTTAACCCCTTACCAGTTTTTGACAATAACTACCTTGATAGAAATAATTTATCATCCACTTTTTCACTGAAAAGTGCTGCTAACGAAATAATTCTTCAATATGAATTGATCTGTTGTGATGAGTTTCAGCAATGTGTATAAGTCTAGCTACACTTTTACTAAAACGGTAAAGTGCTAGTAGCACATTGTTTCTCTATTCTATATGTCTTGTTCTGAACAGCTGTTACTATGCATTTTTTTGTTGTTTATCATTCTGCAAAGTTGCATTCATGTTAGTTTTATTTGTATGTTATTTCTTTGTATTATTGTTTTCATTACTTTGCTATTATTTTTGTGTAATTTTCAATCGCATTTTTATTTCCAACTGTTTGTGTCTATGGATGTGACCGTATGTAAATAACAAATAAAGTTGTTTACTATAACCTTTATTGTAACAATTAGATATTAAATAATATTATTTATTAGTTCAACATGACCTGTTTCATTAAGTTGGACTTTTACATGATTTAGCTGATAGCGATTCAGACAGTGATTCTCATTTTCTTGGGGTTATTAATGACAGACAAGCATGATAACAGGATTTACAGCCTCCTGTTTATATAGGAAAAAGACCTTGAATATCAGTTTCTAAAAAAAAGGCAAAACATTGGGCTTAGAATGGTTGATATATGATATTACTACAAAAGCAAAGTTTTGTACTGCTACTGGTACTCCAGGAATAAACCTCCCAATTGATGACCATAATAATGTATATTTATTATTCAGATTATTTTTTACAATGAATTAGTTGATATTCTAGTGAAGCAGACTAATCTGTCAAAAATTTCTTTAAAAAAAAACTAAACCAGTTTTTGAGGTTTCACCTATGGAAACAATGATAATGATTGAGATTTATGTGGAATTGATCAGGAATTATTTTGAAGACACAGTGGAAGAAGAAATATAGTGAACAGATGAAGAGGTTTTAGAAAGAAAAGGAAAGAAAGCCTGGTTCAAGTACACACGCTCTCCTAAAGGGGAATTGGAAATAATAATAATATGTATGAATTAGGGAATAAACTGGATGTAATCCAAAATTTACAGTGGATAATCCATAATACAGTGGGATGTCAATTTTCTAGATGTCTAACTAACTGGACTGCTTAAATACAGATAAAGCAACTTAAAAAAAAATGTTTTTCTTACACTAGATATGTTTTACTGAAACTCGTTTACTTTTTTAAATTTTTTTTTAGTTAGTGTCTTATCCATTAAATATAGAACGATATGTGCAGTGCATATATGTTAAACCTTTTTTAAATTATTTTTTCAATTTTCTAAATTTGGCCTTGGAAGGTCCATCCAGATAACTGGTGCTCCACTGTATGCAAAATCTAACACCCTTAAAATTTTTTGATTTATAAGTTGGTCTCTTCAATTACTAAAGGATCTTTTGGAAAAATCACCATTCATCATATCAGCCAGTTCCTCTTTCAGTTGTACTAAATATACTTCCTACAACACATAAAAAAAATGAATGCTAAAAAGTAAATCTGTATCTCTAATTCACTTACCACAGACATTAACGGTGCAGCCACAGTCAAATTATTATTAAGTGACTTTAATGGGCCAGGTTTTATATGGGAAAACCTAGAAAATGTTTCTTACACCAAATTTTATCATCCAGATTTAAATGTTATAAATGCTGCTACTAACAATTGAAGAGACCGACTTAGTTAAATCAGAAAATTTTAATTTTCTGATTTAACTAAGTTGGCCTCTTCAACTGCTAAAGGATCTTTTGGAATATCACCATTAATCATATCAACCAGTTTCTCTCTCCTCTGTAAGTTGAACTAAATCTACTTGCTGCAACACAAAAAAAATGAATGCTACAAAGTAATGTTTATTATTTTTTTTGTATAATTTATAAAAAAATAATTTGTGTCTAATTCACTTACCACACACATTAACAGTGCAGCCACACTTATATTTTACTATTATGTGACTAATGGGCCAGGTTTTTTTTTGTATGGGAAAACCTAGAAAATGTTTCTTGTACCAAATTTTATCATCTAAATTTTAAATGTTAAAAATGCTGCTTGCTGTTAACCTTAAAGATTTCTCTACTAATTGTAATCTTTTACAATCAAATAATATGTTACAGTAATTCTTCTGATTCAGTTTTTTCTAATCTTACAAACATTAATGCTAATGTTTATGGTAAAAACATTATAAATGTACGTTATGGTATAATACATACCAGATTATAAAAATATAAATTTTGTAAGATTCAACATTTAATGAATGAGAGTTTGATTCTAAATAACATTTGTTTATTTTTTATGTTGCCACATTAGCTTGAAGCTTGTGTGTGGAAGATGAAAATGCAATTTTGTAGCATAAGATAAATACCATGCCTGACCGGAATTTGATATTGATCATGATATAGAGATTTTTGCTGAGGAATTGAAACTATGTATTACGGTGGTCACTATGAAAGATGGCGCTTGTGTTTAAACTATTTGATCTCAGTTAAACCGCATCTCATTTAAAATCTTATTACATCTCATGTTAAGCTGTTGCATCGCACAATAAAAATTAAAGTATCATCAGAAACTGCATTTTGCACTAACTGGATTCGGCTGATTTTAGTTAGTCATTTGTTTTAAAATTAGAGGCATGAAAATCAGATTTTTTTTTTGGGAATGTCAACTTTGAATTGCTATAAAATCTAAACCGAGAGAGATAAAAATGTTCTACTTTTGGAAGTGGAAGTAGATTAAACGATTGTTTCTCAATAATCTTAATTAAGATTTAGCCCAAACCTACTATTTAAGCCTACAGATTGTTTCAAGTAAAAACGTCACATTTCAGTTATAAATCTCCATCCATTAATATCAGGTATTCATTTTGTAGAATTTTATTTGTATAGTTGAATTAAAAAACATTCGTGTTTTATGGTGAGGATCATAATAATCGATTTAAAATTGTGGCAATGTATGAAGGGCTGAAGAAGCAGTCTCAGTGAGCAGTACAGTATCAATATTTATTACAGTATATTGATATTTAAGTCATTGTATATTAGTATAAATTAACTGCAATGCCAATCTTCAGTCTGATGGGTTCATTAAGCCCTTAGCTGTGATATCTAATAAATTATATGGATATTTTATTTCCATGTGTTCAGTTTGTGCTGTTTCTTAGCAAGTTTATTTAACAGTGCCGCATTGTGTTAAAAGACAGTTTAGAATGTAAGTTAATTTGCATTTTATTGTGTTTTAAGTGTAATATGAATGAGATTGAAACACCTTCACTTACCGGTCAACATGACCATACAATTAAAGAGTGGTTCGAGAAATGTAATCTACATCAAATATAAATTTTTGCAACAGCTATCCAACATAAAATTCTGTAGCATGATTTACTTTGATAAAGTTCAAGACTTCACTGCTGAAACATGCAGTATTATTTGGAGGTCAGTACAAAGGATATGTAGTACAGCTAAGGAGTACGATAGTTACAACAGGTGCATTCAGTTTGAAACGCCAGGGAAAAGTAGGACACGTAATGCAAATCAGTTAATGCACACGTAATACAATCATGTATTGCACAGAATCATATCAGTACTATCCCTACCTGTTCAGAATTAAATCCCTACTGTTAAGAAGTTCAAAGAAATAGCTAGGAAAAGTTCAAAGAAATAGCTAGGAAAAGTTCAAAGAGGTCATAGCTTTGCTTTCATCTATGACCATTGTGAAAAAAAGTTGATTTTCATCATAAAAAAAAAACTGAAGATGGTCAACCATTTGTTGATGTAAAAACTTGATATTGCATTAAACAGAATTGAATCTTTAAAGACAATTCACAAATTAAAAATGGTTTTGGTTAGCCATACTAAATAATAAACTTTCACTGCTACAAAACAGGCTATTTAATTGAAGAATAATTAAAACTTTACTACAATTTATTTTTTCTTCAATAGTGTTTACAAAAATAAACATAAAAATTAATTCTTGAAAAAATATGTAGGCTACTCATTGAAATCTTTTTTACAAGCATTTTTGAATCAAAATTGTATTAGGTTACTAGTATTGGTTAAGTTGTCATTAAATTACAACCTATCATTTATTAATAAAAAAAAATATTTTAAAAATATTGAAAATGTCAAACTCAACATAGGGGCTAAATATAAAAAATATATAAAGTTTATAAATATATATAATAAATAAATATATAATTAAAGTGCAAAGAAGACAAGAAACTCCCTTGGAGCAGTTATTTAGCGAGTCAAAATGGTATCTTTTTAACAGGTTTTCATGATTTTTGAGAGGTTATAACTTTTTTATTATTACAATACACAAACTATTTTATTTGCCATAAACATCTACAAAAACACTGCAAGTTGTGAAAATTTGAGATTTTTATCACCAGCCCCATCAGAGTTACTTGAAGCCAAAATTTGAATTTAAAAAAAAATTATTTTTCAAAACTTCATAAGTATATCACCATTAATATTATTTATAGTAAAACTACTAGCATATTCCTTCATATAAAAAAATTCAAACTGAGTATGCCATATCCCTGCCTCTTGAAAAAATATTACAAGTGAAATTTCACAGTTCTTCATGTTCAACTTTTTTGGTAATATTCTCATAGAAAGAAGAGAGATAGGTAAACAAACCACATGACTATTCTTTTACCTTGAGAACATATGATTAAATTGTTTTTTGTTTCATCCTTCCAGGACCAATAGTTTTTTAGTAATGATCTTTTCCGTAAACCCTTACAACAATCACAAAAATAGGTGTATGCACTGTAACAAAAATGGTCACCACAGGTAAACTGCTTATATAAAAAATTGTTTTAAGGTTCTGAAACATGTAGGAAACAAGTGGTTAAGTTTCAATTTTTTTTAATTGGTCAAGCAACCAGCTTATGTTTTTTTGGGACACTTCAAATGGATTGACCCTAGTACAATACAGAACAAAAAAACCAGTAAAGATTTCAAAGAAAAGTAGAAAAAAGAAACAACATTGGTCAGAAGGGAGAAGGCAAAAATAAAGCAAAAGAATGAAGAAATAAATAAATGTAAAATATTTATGTAATAAGTTATTTTATTACATTTTATGTAATAAAATGTAAAAGTTTGGTCAACTTTTCCAAAGTTGACCAAACGTACAAAAAAAAAATATGAAAAAAGCTTACATGCTTATGTGATGTATTAGTTTCAGTCATTTCTGCTACATTATCCTATTCAGTCTCTAATTTAATATTTTTATTCAGAGGCAGAGCTTCACTACTATAAGTATTATTTGGAGGCCCGTTCATTATTTATAAAAAAAACACCAAAAAATTAAAATAGATATCCATAATAAATAAAGATACTATTGAGTTTTTTTACACCTCTCTTGTAATTTCTTAATGATTATTCTTTATTTATGTTATGGTGGCTTGAATGAGATTATATTTGATATTGATGCAAGCAAACTTTCTCAATGAAAAAGATAACACAAGAACAGGCGAATAATATTAACACATGATTGCCATGTGCGCCACATGTGGATCACATTAAATCTCTCTGTGAGGCCATGTAACATGGCCCTTCACTCACAGATTCTTTGATTCATAGTAAACGTATGTGATTTTTATTTTTTTACTTCCTTGTACAAAGTAAAAGTATTGCGATTGAAAAATTTCGGTTTTCAGATTTCATCAGATATATCCACTTTGACTATCCCTGAATCCATTTTGACTAGTTTTGGTGTGACATCTGTACGTACATATATATCTCACGTAACTAAAAAACTATCAACTGTAGGATGAAATTTTGGATTTAGGCTTGTTGTAACATTTAGATTGTAATATCTTATTGGTGAAATAACATTTTATGTACAAATGAGTATATGTAATTTAATAGACATATGAGGAAGTCATATTGTGTCCACATCAGATAGGTGAAACATCTGATTATTTAATATCGATTGAAAATTATAATTTAGAATTGTACTATTTTTATTTATGCATTTGTTTCTGTCTACTTTATAGATAATAAATATCGCTATAAAATTTAGTAGCCTTCTGTTTCATTTTTGTTTTCACTTTGTTGATGGTTACATCATAATAATTTAAAAAACAAAGTATTAGATACAAATAAGACTTAAATTTATTTAAAGAGTAATAAAGAAACTTTTACTCTAACTTAATATTTCAGGAAAGATTGTTAAACTAATAACGATGTTAAATTAAAACATCGTGCCAGTTTCCATGGCGTGAGTGGTAGCGTCTCAGCCTTTCATCTGGAAGTCCCGGCTTCAAACCTCGGTCAGGCATGGCATTTTCACACACTACTTGTCATTCATCTCATCCTCTGAAGCAATACTTAACGGTGATCCCAGAGGTTAAAAGGGTGGAAAAATAAAAATGAATATTTTAGCAATTGTGTAATTGTTCACTTTTATTAAAGAATTTGAGGAGTTTAAATGAAGTGCAGCAAAAATGTGTATATGTAATTTAATAGGCATCAAGAAAGTCATCTGGTGCCCACATCATATTTTTAAATATATATATATATATTTTTTTTTTTTCTGTTCTAATGCAGATTTTGGCACAGATTCTGATGAAAACCCAGAATACAGATCAAAATTTGACAAACTAGTTGTAAATGACAACACAAAAAATTAGAGGTTTATAGATAGTGATTCAGAGGAAATTATTATAACACTATGTTGGATTATTCTGTCAGTAATTTGGCTGATGTAAATAGAGGCAGCAATATTCAGATTTCTTGTACTCCCGGTCAAACTGACAATATCTTGGGAGTGTGCACTAGTGGAACCTTCAATGCTCCAGTGTTTTCAACAGTACACTATACAATGATAACAATGAAGGAGATAATGAATCTAATCTAACTGCAGTTAATAACGACTTAGATACACGTGAAGTTTTATGAGAACCTGCCAGTGAAAATTCAGTTATTTTTCCCAATGTCTTTCCACTATTAATTAATGATGAAATAATATCAAAGGCGCAGATGCCAACTCCCAAGAAGTATATGATGCAATTTTCAATTTATTAGTCAACGAGACAAATCATTGTGCAAAAGAAATGATTGAATTTTAAAAGAGAAAGAGACCAGCTGATAATTATAAAAAAGCTCTTAGATTGACAAAATTCATCCATCTATCCATCTGACAAAATGAAACGAAAAGATTCTATGGGACAATTTTGTGAATAGGTCTTGGTAAAATGTGAGAGTGTGTAGCAAGTCTGTTGTATTCTGACCAGGTTAGTAAACTAATTTATTGTAACATATTTGAGATTCTTCTGAGAATGTTCCACATGAAAATGCTGGTCCAAACGGATGAATCACCAAATCCGTCCATAAATAAAACTTAAAACCTATAACAAACATTAAAAGAAAACCCATGAAAAAAGCCTGATTACAGAATCATACAGCAGCAAGGGACATTGCCCAGGCCCTTCAATTCGTAGAGAGAAATGGTGATACTCCCAACACTTCTACATTCCGTTCTGTTCAAATAATAAAAATGCACCGCACAATGAAATACTGTACCAAGTACAACTCATCGACTAGCTTCTCCCAAAGTTTCAAGATCGATGAATCTTCAGGAAGAGATGTGAAACGATGAAAAATCTTTTCACAGGACAGCTTGTCTTCATCAATACTGTCCAAAACAAGACATCAGCACAGGGTGAAACTTTTTAAATTATTGTCTGGGGCTACACATGAAAACATATATGCTGGAAAAGAAGCAATTTCAGATAAAGGAGTTCCAGAAAAATATGTGTTAGAGCTTGTTGGACCATTACTTGATGCTGGATGAATACTTTATCGTGAAAATTGGAGTACAAGTGTGTCGTTGGCTTCTCAGTTACTTGATTGTTATACACATCTTGTTGATACCATTAATGGCTAATCAAAAAGGAAATGCAAGACTAACAGAAACCAAACTAAAAAAGGTGAGGTAGTACCCGATGTTCAGGTACAAAAAAGATAATATTGAAATGGAAAAATAACAGGGTGTTAATGATTTTAACAAAACACGCAAAATGGTAACAAAACAGAAGAGAGAGAAGGACATCATGAAACCCAAGGTGGCAACAGACTTCAACAGTGCAAAAGCATTTATAGATTTGTCTGACCAAATGAACTCATATTCCACCAGCCTTCAACATTCAATCAACAGGTATCAAAAAATCTTTTTTGAAATACTGTTTGGAACTTCAATTGTCAGCGCTTGGTTTTCATACAACCTTGTTATCAAAGCACAGAAACTTCCATGAAAACCCTAATATTCAGAGAAGAATTGACTAACATTTCCTACAGACGTTTAACAATGATGTGTAAACTGAAGTCAGTCAAGATGGATCTACAAAAAAGACCAACAGTAAATAGGCTGATCAAAACCTAAGTACATAAGAAGTCAACAGCAAGACAGAGGTGCAGTGGCTGCTATAAAATGAAGAGGCAAAACAGAAGATGAATAGGATGACGACAAAATGTTCTGTGTGTGATGCCTTTTGTGTAAAAATTTTCTTTATTGAATTATTTATAACAAAATTGATAATTAAATGATAGAAATGATGAACAGAATTGATGGATGTTATTGTTTTCTGTAAATATTTTTTTTTGTAACAGTATGATGGAACTAGTAACAAAAGTTTAATTGATGTAAATAGGTGGTTTCCTTAAGAGTTATAAATATACCTTTTTTATAATAAAAGAATACTTCGTAGTAAATAATATCAAAAGTCATGTGATCCCTCTAAGGCTCACATGGACCTCACATCAAAAGGCTCTGTTTGCAACACATGGCTCAAACCAGTTTTTATATAAATGTGCATATCTGTTACACTTTTAATAAATATTACATTTAAATATCACTAAAATGAAAAGATAAGTCTCATGGTCCTGATGTCAGTTTTATGCATATGTCTGACACTTAACAGAGCACAGCAACAAATAAATACTGGCAATCAATGTAAATTACACAAACTTTAATAATTAAAAATAAAACAGCAAAATTATGCGGAAGCAACTTAGATGCCGGCTAATGTTGTGAAAGATTTAATCATATAGATTAAGATAAAAATCTTACAACAGAATACAATAAAACATTTGCAGATTGGTCAATTTCAACTGATGACAATTATGTTACAAAAAAGAGCCTGATTTTGGAATAAATATTTCTTTTAACATGCCCACACTACTAAAAGTTACCAAAAATGGCAAAAAATACTAACTGAGCATTAATCAGAATACAAAAAAAAATAAACAATGCAAACTTGTTTAGTATGAATGTCAATAAGCACAAGCTTATGGAACTTTTATTTATTATACTATTGTCATGTTTGTCCTATTGTGAAACAAATTCATAATGGTGTGTAAATCTTTGCTTACTCATATCTTTCTTCAACATTATGTTACATCTAAAAAGTTAATAAACAAGATGAACTATTTATAAAGGAGTATTAATATTTATGTACAACATTCATATATTTTATATGTTTATGCCAATGCGTAAAGTAGCTTTAATCCAATAATGTTTTTGTTATTATTTTAGTCAAATTAGTCATAACTGTTTTTGTTCTTACCAATTTTAATGTTGTTGTCAAAGTTCCTAGAAGTCTAATTTTCTTTGTCTACGATGATGTCATTCCTCAACTTGTTCGTATTCAGAAATTTTCTTATCAGTCTTACATAATTCTTTTAATGGTCTATTTGTGTATTAAAAAAAAAATCTTTTTTATGTCTATCATTCCCAACCTTGCTGTTTCTTTCTCGCACAAACACTTGCAGACTACCTGTTGTCAACACACACACACACACTCTTTTTGTCTACGGTCTAGTTTGCTTCCCCCTCTTCTCATCACGCCACCTTTCTTCAGTGCAGGTCAAACTTCCACAGCGTGTGGATGCCTGCGACTCGTTCACGTTTTCTTCCTCGTTTAGTGTGGTAATACTCGGTTGCCATATCGTCTTGTTGTACTCGTCAGTATTTTGTGATTTCACAGATTTCTGTGATTGTTTTGCCTCGTTTCTTTGATAAGTTAATTTTTAAATTCAGTAGATAATGTCTAGTGTTGAAAGTGGTTCAGTTACTACAAGCCAGCCAAATTTATCGAAGCAGGATCTTTCCAAATTGGTTATTACAAATTTGTGATGCTCCGTATTATTCATTTCCAGTAACAAAGTGTGTCCTCTGCATTTTCTGATACACCATTGTAGATTACGCCAAGGATAAATACGTAAAAAAAACACTATTTTTTATTAAATATTTATTTTAAGAAAGAATGAGTAAGCATGTACATGTATATGTGCTCACAATTGTGCAAATACTTGCATCTGTATTAAAGAACTGTGATGTTAATTCAACTCTCATTCTTTTGCTTAGTCAAGTGTTAAATAGCGACTCAAATTTTGTTACATGTGAACTGGATGCAAGTTTGCATTAGAATTATAAAAAAAAGGAATGGTATGTATTTATGTGTACTTTAATTCACGTGTTCATCTTTGTACAAAAAATAATGTGTGATTAAGGTAAATTAAAATTATTAATTGCGAAATGAATTACCATATGTATTACGATTGCTCAAATTATTATTTATCTTGTATTATACGATATACATGAAATAATGTTTTTTAAATAAGTAAATTTTAGAATGTTTTTTTAGTTTTTATACATTTGCTATATAACGTATGCTTATGTTTTTGTAAATTGTACAGTACTTTTCAATTATTTTGAGATAATCATTTAAATAATAAATGATTATCAGTAAATCACTTAACCATTCATTATTGCTATTAATGGCCAAAATGTAGTGACAAAATCAGTGCACTAATATTATTAATAATAATAATGAACCATTAATTCAGTAATTCAAAAAGAGAAGAAGAAAATGATTACTTATTACTTAAATATTTATCAAATGAAGTGTTGTAACTATAACTTATAATATATTAATTTGTATAAATCATTATGAACAAGTTGTACATGATGTGTCAAGAAAGATTAGTTAAGAAAAGAACTGGATATTATTACTAAACAAACAATTGATTATATTTTGTTAACATTATAGTTATATTAGTTGTTTACATTATTATTTTCATCTATCATATTCATTATTATTTTACGATATTAATTATTTTCTAATTAAAGTCCAATATTTTTGGCAAAAACGAGTTATGTTTCTATGTTTTTGTTAATTTTACCCAACATTATATATCTGTTTCAAATAATTATTTATAATTCTAATTTTTCTGAGATGCTATTTAATTTCAAAGGCTTTTTAATAGAATCAATAGTTAATAGAATCGATTATTAAGTAGACATATGTATTTAGTTAGTTACGAAGATGTTTTTATTCTGTCTTTAGTTTTTTGTCCTTTATCAAGTGTTACAGTTTTCTGTAACTGATATCAGTTTATTTTAGTGAATTTTATTGGACATAGTAGGTGAGCAGGCAATCCACAGGGTTGGGCTAGTGGTGAACACATCTTCGCAAATCAGCTGATTTTGCAAGAGTCGGCAAATTTATACAGATGGACCAATCATTATATACAAAGATTAATTTATATACATTTTATATATATATATATATATATACTAATATATATACATTATTTATTTATATATACAAAGATTAAGGATTATATACAAAGATAATTCTACAAATAAGTTAAGATTAAGATTTATAGCTGCTAAACCTAATCTTTCCAACTGAATTTGATTAGAAACCTGGAAACTCTCCTCTAATCTCCAATGATGAACATTATAGGGAAATGATTGGAAGCTTAAATTATTTACCTTCAGGCAAAATACCAGACTTAAGTTTTGTCTGGAATATTGCATCTAGAGTACAGATTCAACCAATAAAGACCCATTTTAATTTTGTAAAAAGAGATTTCAGATATTTGTTATTCCAGAAGATGGTATTAGTTATAGTAAAACACTCAGTAGACAAATTGAGACATACAGTCATGCCGATTCGGCAATTTAAACATACAGTGTTTCTAAAATGGTGGCTGGCTACACTTTTTCAGATTCTACAAACTTTTTCAGATTCTAACTAAACAGAAAATATCCTTCGGAAAAATGGTGATTTCTCCTTTATTCTCCCCCATCCACCATTTTGTTATATTTATATAAAAATTTATTCAAGTTCGGAAAGACGAATCACATTAGTATTTGGTAAGCATCTTGGTAATAAAGTTTTAAAATTAGCAAAAAATCAGTAATTAAATACCTTCGCAAATTACAAAATGGCAGGCAGCCATGTTTATTTTTCAATCTGTTATATCTCTGTAAATAAATATTAAGGCTTTTATTTTGGACAAAATGACATTTTTTTAAATCTGTTAACAAACAGCAGAATTATGAAAGAAAATTGATGTAATTTTGTGTTTTCATGTCCTCCACTTTATGGTCAATTTGATTATACATTAATTTTTTTTTAAAGTTAAAACACCTACCTGTGATAATTTTATGTTAATTATTGTAAACACTAAGTGTAATTCAACAGTTTACAACTGTTAAAAGTTATCAGAGATGTTCAAAGTATCCACCATTAGAAATTACATAAGTCTCCAGTATTTTTCTGAGATATAATCTTAACTGTTCAAAAATTCTGGGAATATTCCTAATTTCTTGAAATTCATTTTGGATCCTTTGTTGAAGAACCTCATGTTGAGCTGAATAAACAATAAAATGTATCAAATGGCCCCACAGGTAGAAGTCAAGAGGGTTTAAGTCAGGTAATCAGGCAGGCCAGGGCACTGGTCTTCAGCAGGTCTATCCATTTTTCATGGAAAGTTTCATGCAGGAAATCTGATATAAACTGACTGAAATTTGCTGTATCTCCAGCATGGTGAAACCACATATTTCATCTTTTATAGAAGTAGGTCTTCCAGAAAATGTGGAAGATTTTTGTTTTAAAATGAGCAAGATAATTTTCTCCATTTAAACAATTTGATAGAATGACAGGATCCAAAAGATAGTCATTAAAAATACCTGGCCATATGTTCAGGGAAAATCTTTTTAGATGGCCACTCTGAAAGGTACCATTAGGATTTTCACTCTAGATACGTTGGTTGTGACGGTTTTGAACACCATCCTGTTGAAGGAAGCCTCATTTATACATTGTTTCAACAGTAATAGTCGCTGTCTAAAATTATTCAAAAGTAAAAAATTAATATAATTGTTTTATTATTATTTAATATTAAATCTTATTGTGAGAAAATTATTACTTAATTTGATACTAATTTACAATACTAGAATTAACAATAAATAAAAACAATAATTAATTAAAACTGAACGTAAAATGGAGGACATGAAAACTGACAAAAAATTACATCAATTTTCTGCCATAACTCTGCTATTTGTTAACAGATTTTAAAAAGTGCAATGTCATTTTGTTCAAAATAAAAGGCTTAATATTTTACAAATAACATAAATTTTGATAAAACTAATATTTACGGAGATATAAAAGATTGAAAAATAAACATGGCCACCACTTACAAAGGTATTTAATTTCTGATTTTTTGCTAATTTTAAAACTTACCAAGAATGCTTACCAATATTAATGTGATTTATCTATCCGAACTTGATATATAAATGTTTATATAGAAATAACAAAATGGCAGACAGGGGAGGGCAAAGGAGAGATCACCATTTTTCCTAAGGATATTTTTTGTTTAGTTTCACAAGCAGAAAACGAAAAACTATAGTCAGCTCACCATTTTAGAAACACTCTGTATGTATTGGGGCATTTTAATTCAACAAATTTTCAAAAATGTTATTGCATCACTATTTCGATGATATTTGGTATATGACAACTACCCGCCCGGTAGTGGCCAAAAAATATTTTTTTATATTTTTAAAAAAGTTTTTTCTTGAGTAATAGACTACTTTCTAGCCAACAGGTAAAAACAGCCACTTTCATGGCAGTTTTTTTTTTTCAGAGGTCAGAAAGATCTTTTTGGAAAGAGTACAGATGAAACTTCATCTTTGTGTACTCAAAATTCATTGGGTTATATAACCAAATCTTGTAAGGATTAGATGTTTTTCCAAATTTTGGGCTCAAAATAAATAAGTCTTAGGATAACAGGCCTGTTTTTTTATATTAAAAAAAATGGCTATCAAATCATAAGATTTTGAAAATATATCAATTTTGGGGCTCAAAAATCGCATGCGAGCAGGTGGCAAAAATCTGAAATGTTTACAGCAGTAAGTACTTTTTATGTACTTTAAAACCAGATAAAATTTATTTTGTTACTCAAAGGGATTGATGAGTAATGAAGCCATCAAAATCACTAAAAACAGTGTTCCTTTTAACCGTGAACAATGTATCAAAAAAATTCACATCATGTATTTTTTCAGATAATGTAGGTCAACTATACAAAATATTTTGATATGTCTATAATGAAGATATCATACACACATAAGTATAAGTATGACTCATACACACAAACTCATGATTAAACATGAAAGTGAACAGACATGAATGTTTGTGTAATCTTAAATGTATACATTGTAGAAGGCTCAGTTACTGTTTTGATTTCAATATGGCATGTTGTATTGTTGCTAGTGTTAATACTGTGGTTAGGTAATGTACACTTATTTATAAAGTAATTTTATTAGCAGTGAACTTCTCTTTTATTCAATCTTTTTTTTTAATTTTATTAATTAGAGAAATTTTTATTTTAACTGTAGAGAAACTGGCATAAGACAAAGTGAGGTGCAATGAGTAGTATTATAATTTATACTAACTATATTATTGTAAGAACCCTTGCATTTTATAAAAACACATTATGGAGTGTTCAACTGGGATTCACACTGAAACAGTGTGTCAAAAATTGACTTAGATATTTAGTACTGCACGATATTTTAGTTTACTGAACAGCAACATTGTTGCTGTTTTTTGTTTACTTTATTGTACTGATACTGTAGTACTGATTATTTGCTTACTGAACAGCAACACTGATGACTTGTAAGTGAATGTACTGAAACAAAAAATATCTGTACTTTTCATAAAACCAAATATTTAGATAAATATATTCATATTAATGGGAAAAGTTGCTCTGACTAAATGGGTCATAGCAACTTTTCCCATTGTCACACTAAACCGGTTAAGAAATCTGACACTTTCAAAAACCCATAAAAATTTAAAATTAATTCCAGGCAGAGCACTGTGTACAAAGTGCTTAAACAAAATACAAAAACCACAAGATTAACAGAAAGCGAACCAGAATGTCAAGATATATTTGAATCTCAATGTGCTATAGTCGAGTCTGTGAATAAAGCTTGTTCAGCACTTGGCATTTTCCCCATTAAGGTTAAAAAATTATCGAGCAGTGCAAAGGAACCAGTTTTAAATATAAAGTTACAAAAATAGCCAAGTAAGTTACCAGTAAATTAAACGATTCCTTTATTTAAATATTTCTACAGAAGAAACCAGTTTGTATCACAAAATTATGCAGATTTAGGTACAGAATATGAAGAATTAATCATTAAAATAAAGGATAAAATGAAAACAGTTTATTACCAAACAGCTAAAGCATTTAAAAAATTCCAAATGACTTTGGTGTCAGTATTTAGCCACAAACCAGAAAAAAGAAACCCAGTCACATAATTGATGAAAATGTTATTAAATGGGTCCAAGATTTACCAGAATGATGGGCACAGCCTAATGATG
The DNA here is from genome assembly GCF_047948215.1 of Lycorma delicatula. NCBI lineage: Eukaryota > Metazoa > Arthropoda > Insecta > Hemiptera > Fulgoridae > Lycorma > Lycorma delicatula. The sequence goes on along the minus strand of NC_134461.1, from coordinate 13,085,310 downwards.
CCAGGCAAAAAGGATTGTCTCCAAGACAAGCTGACAGGAAGAAGATTAATATTCAAAAAAGAATTGTATAGTCTTCAAAGAAAAACAATTTAAAAATTGTTTTAAGACCTAAAGTTTGTGTTCTGGCTGGTGGGTCACATATTTGCTGTGTTTGTGAGTGTGTCACCCACCAAAATGTAAAACTCATGTTATCTATTCTAAAAATGAAATTTGATTATAAAACTCACCTTTCAATCATGTGATATAGAAAATGAAACTTGCATGCTGTCACAGTGTGAAAAATGTCCAGGCATTAATGAAATGCTCAGATTACTGCAAGAGAGCTGGGATGATTTTGATTCTGAAATTATCTTCAAACAGTGGGTTTCTGTTGACAGCTGTGAACTAACTACTCAAATTCTTCCATTTCAAGAGTACTTAGATAAACTTACTGAAAATTTAAATAATCTACAAAGGCATCATTTTGTTGCAAAGAAACAAACTAATTTCCTAAACATTAAAAAAAAAAATTGCTGGAAGGTGAATGTATTGTAATGCAAGACTTTTTTCAAATTTTTCCTTTGGTGATACAGGATGAAGTCCAGTATATACTGGTCAAAAACTTATGCCACAGTACATCAATTTCTCATATAATTTAAAAAAGGAAAATTACAAAGCCAAAGCTACTATGTGATTAGCATGTACTTGAAGAAGCACAATACTACATCATTTTTCTGCTTCCAAAAGTAAGTTTATAAAGTAAAAACACTGTTTTTACTTTATTTATAAACTAATTTTTCTGGTGGCTCCTTCAGCCCAGTATAAAAACAAAAAAAATTCATAAATTTGTGCTACCATCAAGATTTTGAAACAAACAGCAGCTGAATGACATTGTTTCCCTCATACCATGGAAAAGGGACTGCGACTAAAGCAAGCCTTCAAAGAACAGTCAACAATCAAATTGTTACACCTTCTGAAATGTACAATTATTGCACAGACAATACTAAAAATATAACATTTATTTTCAAGATGTTCAAGAGAATGAAGAATACCTCAGTTCTCAACAGTCCCAGAAACAAGAACCTTTCATAGTTATGTTCCAACAAGTCAGAAATATATTCTGATAGTCCGGGAGACCTCTGAATCAGAAATATTTATGTTAGTATCGGTACACAAGGATATTAATGTTTCTGATTGCTTTATAGGTTTACCAAAGCCAAAATGTAAAAATTATGTCTGCTGCATATATGATTGCAAGTGGTGGTTAGATGAAGTCATTGAAATCAAAATATATGAAAATGAAGAGGAATATCAAATACACTTTATCCATCCGCAGGGTCTTGGAACTTCAAGGGATAATCAAACATGAGTTCAACTAGAAATAGTAAGATTCTCACCCCTTCAGAGCTTTTTCTATCAACTAATGGAAGAGGACAACATTACACCAAAGATGAATGAGGACTTATCAGGAGTACTAAGTTATGGTAGTTAAGTTATCAAAAGTGCAAGATTTATTAATAACTTCAATTAGCAATAGAAAAAAGCGCAAAAGTGAGCTGAACAACTTGTTAATGTATTTGAAATGTTTATCATTTTGAAATGATAAAGTACTTACTGCTATAAAAATTGCAGATATTGCCACCTGTCCCACATGTCGTTTTTGGATCCCAAAAAATAAAGACATTTTCAGAATCTTACGATTTAATACCTAAGAGTTAAAAGGTAAAAAACAGGCCTGTTACCCTTCATTATTTATCAAACCAAAATTTGTAAATGTAACTTCAGTAAAAATTACAAGAATTTGTTATGTAGCAAAATGAATTTTGAGTACACTAGGATGAAGTTCCATCTTTACTCTTTCCAAAAAGCCCTTTTTGACCCTCTGTACGATGCAAAATAAGAATGCTATAGCTCATGAAAAAACTTTTTTAAAAATATAAAAAAATATTTTTTGGCACTACAAGGTGGGTAGTTATCATATATCAACAAAATCAAAAATAGTGATGCACTGATGATTTGTTGAATTAAAATGGAATATCCCGATTATGTTGGTGACAAAGTCAATAAGATCAACTAGTGAAACTCTCCTAAATACTGTGTTAGATCAGTTGTGTGGAAAAGTAAATTGCAGACATTTGTATCATTCTCTAATATGAAAGCTGGATATGTTGCTACAATAGAGGCAATCAATGATTGGTTTGGCTTCACATCTAGTTAAAGGAAGTGGTACACTGGATTACAATCAAAAACAAACTTAATGGATAATCAGAATGCCATTACCCTTAAAGATAAACTAATGTTCCACAACAAATCAAAACTAGATGCCATTATGTGAAGATGCATTCTATCTGAAAAATAGGCAACAGATATATTTACAAAAGGACTATCATATGCTTAAGTAATGAAAACACTCATGCGTATGAAAATTCAATATCAACTTCTGGGTGCTTGAATAAGGTTAAGAAGTATTAATATTTCCGTACAATGATCATATGTTTTATTTGGTTACTTATGTACACCACTATGGTTGGAAGGTCAAGACCACTATGACTGGTCAAAATCCGTTATATGCCCACCTTCTTATAATTATAGATAAAAATTAACCAAACATAACCTACGCTCATAAACCTCGACAATTTAACAGTAATGTTTTGATTACTTAAATAATTGCAATAATTACTGAGTTTGTTATTTAAATACTGTAAACATTACTGTGTTAATTAGTCAAGTTAGTGAGCGTTGGTTAAGTTTTTTAAATTAAATTTAAAAAATATTACTTATAACCTTACAGCCACAGTGGCACCTTTTATAATACACAAGTACCTTTATTTGTTTCAAAAATTATTTGTAATTATTATTTTTATGAGATGTTAATTTCTGAGACTTTTTAATAAAATCGATAGTTTGTGAAATTAAGGTTTACGTACTTGGTTGTGAAGATGGTTTGTGTACTTTGTTCAGTGTCACAATAGAGTTTTGTAACCTACCTCCGATAATTTTAGCGAGTTCTACCAGACACTAATAAAAACGATTGACATTTGCTAGGAGTTATCATGAAACAGATCTGTTTTCCACTAATTGTTAACATAATTGAAAGCTTCAGTGGCATTACAAAACTATAAACTATTCTTTTTTTATCATCAGAAAATAACGGATAAGAAAATAAGTATTATAATTACCAAAAAATAGAAACAAAATTACTTATTAAAAACGACTAAATAATATGCCCACTATATATGAATTTTTTAACACGTTGCTTAATCGATTTTACAACGAACAAATGAATTTACATCACAGATTTTAAACCCACATTACTAATTCATCAGTACAAGAAAACTGAGACTTAAATTCTATTAATCTATATAAGAACGGCATAAAATTAATTAGATAAACCAAAGCGAACACCAAACAAATAAATAACGTTAATACTACAATACTGCAGTCTCCTTTACAACGTTTCACACATAAAACTGCAACTTGGCACCATTGATGCCAACTCAACCAATTGTATAGTTCAATACATGCGATGTATCGTTATAATGATGGAAAAAAATATGTACACACATACGATATTGCACAACAGACTTATTAAATAATTTTTCATTCACGAAAAGTTAAACTTGCTTAATATAAAAAATAAAAATTTTTAGAGGCGATTGTAATGTATTAAAATAAATAAAAAAATAATATTTTTATTAAACATAAAAATTCAAATAACATTTTAAACAACCAGTAATCATTCTTAATAACTTAATCGTTTTTGTCCATGGCAGTCGGAGATGTTAATTTAAAAAATGCATGCTTCCGTAACGACAAACCGAACCAAATTTATAATTTGTTTTTTGTTATAAAAACATACTTCAAATATTTTATAAGAAATTTGTTGTATAGGAGTTCACCGTTAGACCTGTACGGTGGGCTACCACTAAACTACTTTCTCTTTTTCTGTTTAGGCTCCAGAACTTTGTTTTTTAACCTCCGGGACCACCGTTAGCTACTGCCTCAGAGGATGAGATTAATGATAATTTTTGTAGCGTGTGAAAAATACCACGCCTAGCCGGGATTCGAACCCGGGACCTCCAGATGAAAGGCTGAACGCTACCAATCGCACCGCGAAGGCCGGAGGAGTGGCCTCCACAATATTTTTTTTCCTGTTTAGCCTCCGGGAATTACCGTCAGGTATTACGTCAGAGAACGAATGAGGTTGACATAGACGAGTGTAAGTGAATTGTAGTGTTGTACAGTCTCAGGTCTACCATTTCTGAGATGTGTTGTTAATTGAAACCGAATCACCAAAGAAAACTGGTATCCATAATCTAGTATTCAAATTCGTATAAAAGTAACTGCCTTTACTAGGATTTGAACGTTGGAACTCTCGACTTCGAAATCAGCTGATTTGCAAAAATGCGTTCACCACTAGACCAACCCAGCGGGTTGGCCTCCAGAACCTTTTTTTACTTTAGACAGGGGGACTACCCCCCTGTCTTGCCCCGTCCTGTGAGCATCCCGGCGGGGTCTCCCCAGCTTCATTGAGGAACGTTAACCTCCCTTCTGGACAGACAAAATTCCCCTCTGCTGGAGGGCTGTCCTTCCTGTCCCAATGACCTTCAGAATCTGTTTTTTTTTAACCTTCAGAACCTCTGAGACCACCATTACGTATTGCTTCATAGGATGAGATGAAATGACAAGTTTTGTAGCATATGAAAATGCTATGCCTGACAAGGCCAAGATGCTACCACTTGTGGCCATGGAGGCTGGTAACCTTCAGTACCTGGTCTAACCAAACCTAACTGATGCAGATGGATGCCCACCACTTCAGCAGCCTGGCCACCATGCTATTCTTCAGCCCCTTACACGGAGTGATGCTCTTCACCAACTTTGAGATGAGATGGCATTTGATTATGTTGTTCGTGTCTAGCAAGTCTGTTACCACCACATATCTCACACCCTTGGATACGTCCACTTGACACATATGAAGATCACAAGGCTCAACAACATCAAGGATGCTGCAATAAGAACCCAAATCTTATTCGCTGCGCTCCCGTGTGTGAAGGTAAAACCTGAAGCAGCCATGACCCAAAAGGAACCGAGTACATAAATAGTCTACCTTGCCGCTGTTTTACACAGGCGTCATTATTAGGTGGTTTATTCTTTAAATCGGTATAAACATTTTATAATGTGGTCGAAGTAAATAACAGCTGATATAAGCTTTTTTTAATGCAAGTAGATATCTATAATTTGTTCGTTCAGGACAATCTATAAATGAGATGAATGAATGTTTACAAATGTCTTGAAGGAGAAAAGTTCAACAGCAAAAGTTAACAAAGATTTACTTCATACCTCTCTTAGAAGTATTTACTTCTTAAAAATCTTGAATTTAAAAAAAAAATATGGTCGTAGGAAGTGTCAGATTTGGTTTGAAAGGTTAATTGTCACAACATTTGGATGACTGTTGAGTTTTGATTAATAAATTGAGAGTCATGTACATTGTTACTTGTAATGGACCAAGGTAAATCTCTGTGTGAAAAACTTTGGACTGAAAACATAATATAATCACGCTGGATTTTGTTAATATTCCCAGTAATCGGCTGCCATTAAGTCCAGAATGGATTAGAGATGGCTTTAGAGATGAGTTTCAATTTACAATCCAGTAAAACTGACAAAATTTAGTATTCAGTTATTCTCGTTTTTGCAAATGTGGGCCTCTTGTCAAGGTGAATACCAAAGTATTTTGTAGAATTTGATTGCGGTAGTTAAACGTCTTTGAGTATAACAAATGGATTTGTTCAGAGAGTGAAACTAACATGCATACTTTTATTTTCATTTGACTATATATCACAACTTCTATCACCCTTCAATGTTGTTTAAGATTTCTTGAAGTTGCTATGACATGGTGTATGGGGAATTACTTTTACACAATACAAGCAAAGAATATTAGTAAAAGCTGCGCTACTGTACTGTTGGGAGAAACAGACATATTGGAAGTGTATGTAGAATAATTCCTTGAGCAATGCCTGTATTTATGGAAAATAGTGGAGACAATTCAGTCTGGAATTTAAATATCTATTACAAAAAAGTAACAGAAATATCTATGAAAAATATATGTTACAAAAGATATCTATTGAAATATCTATTACAAAAAAGAAAAGGTAGAATAAAAAAAAAGATAAGGTAAGGTAAAAAGATAAGGTAGATGCTGATTAATTTTAAAAAGCTCAGTGTGCCACACTTATCTAGGCTTGTCAGATATCAAGGAAATCGGTAGAACAGACTTTTTTGTCTAAAGCTATCTGAATATTAACAAAAACTCAATGAAAATTCAATGGTACTATGATCTGTTTTATAGCCAAACTGGTAGTCAGATTTTAGTTTGTTTTGTTGTAAAAAGGTTTTAATCTTCTATGTAGAAATTTCTTGAATATACGGGTAGCATGCTAATCGGCCGATATGATTTTATAAAAAAAATTAGTATTTAAAAAAATTGAATTTTTGGCTTTTTTTGACATCTTCTTTAAAGCCGATTGCAATCAAAATGGGGTGTGCATAACTAGATGTTACAACAGTGCTAAATCCAAAATTTCAACATTCTACAGCTAATCGTTTAAGAGTTATGCGAAATAAGTATGTAGAGTCGTCACGACGAAACTAGTCAAAATAGATGCAGGGATGATCAAAATGTATATTTCCGTTGATATTTGAAAAAATACATTTTTTCGATTACAATACTTTTTTTTCTTCATACAAGGAAGTAAACGGGAGAAATTCTCAATCACTTTTCTTACATTTTGTGTGCTGGAGATTTGTAGAATGATATGCCCACCTACGAGTAATGCCTATCAAATGACTTTGGAACATAACAACAAACAATAAATCAAATGCCTTTACCAAATCTGTCCCTTTTGTTATTTGTAAATTGACTTTTTTTTAAAAAACTGGTTTATATATAAGGCAACATTAAAAATATATCCTCAGCCAAGCGATGTAAGTACCCAGTTCCTTCTGTTAGAAAAATATTTTTCAGTGTTTTTTGCCTAAAATAATTTTAAATGTCTGGTTCAATGTTGTCATGGCGGGGAATCTATTCATTATTTCTAAATGTAAACAAATACACCCATGCACGACTGTAATGAGTCCATCAGAACACTTCACATCTCAATTTCTTATCAAATCGTGTTAAGTTCACATTTCCCTTTACCGGTATGCATTTTTACTTAAATTCGTTATTTTAAATTTGCTAAATTATACAGAAATATCAGTCCGTCACATCTCTGCTGATGTGCTTCTCAGAGGCGTGATGCTAAAGAAATACTCATCGACAAAATACTAACATAAAAGTTATATTTTTAATTATGAAGTGCAAAAATCTTCTGAATTATTTCAGTCGGACATCAAAGAATGGCTGTCTCTGTTGAATTATAGTTAATATTAAAAAAAAATGCTTACCAACAATTGAATTTGACGCGTCCAAGCTCTGTACTCGCTACAATCACTCTGTAGTTAACTTTAATGTAGATAAAATTCAATAGAAATTCCAGAATAATTCAAATTAAACTAGAAAATCCAAAAATAATACGATTCTAAACTACAATTGTCAATTAATAATAAATAATCAGATGTTTTACCAAATCTATTACATATACACATATGTAATAATGCCTATTAAATTACATATACACATTTCTGAAAGTACTTAAAATTTTATTTCAGTAATAACTTCTGATGTTTTTATTTTATATTTTTTTAAATTATATTTAACATTTATCTTTTGTAATTTTTTTTACAAGCACGGGTTAATAATTATTAATAAATCAATATAAGTTTAAAAAAAAGGCTGATAGAAATAAATTAAAGAAGAGAAATTAAGTCCGATTCAAATCGATGAGCCTTCCCTTGTTAGATCCAAATATTTCATTAACTAAAGTTTTATTTGGCTATAATTCTGGAGCCGATGAAAATACGTACCGATGACATATCGTTGAAAAGCTCTCGATGAGTACTGCAGTTAAAAAGTCCAAAAGCCAAACTTTTTGGATTTTGGGCGTTATGCACACTTTTGGTTCAGTCGATTGCAATCGAAAGGGAGGTGACAACTAGATGTTACAACAGTCCTAAATTCAAAATTTCAACATAATACGGCTAATCGTTTTTGAGTTATGCGAGATACATATATACGTAGGTGTACATACAGACGTCACGCCGAAGCTAGTCAAAATGGATTCAGGGACGGTCAAAAGGGATATTTCCGTTGAAATCTGAAAACCGAGATTTTTCGCGATCACAATATTTTGTAAAAAAGGATTCGTTATATTAAATTTTATCGATAATATCAAGTGGAAATAGCTGCAGTTCCAGTGCCTTTTTTTGTAGGATTTATATAAAAATTAATATTGCAGTAGCCCAATAAATACAACAGCAGTATTCTGCAATTCTTAAGCTATGAAAACAACTTAATGAAAAAAAAAGTACTTTACCTAAAAACAATATTTATAAAATTGAAATTTACGTTTGTGTAAAAAGAAATTTATTTTTATATGAATTAAAATATAAAATTTATAATTTTTATTAGGAAAAGTTTTTTTTTTTTTTTTTTTTTTTTTTTTAATAATAAATACAAACGACGTTTTTTTTTTAAAGAATCAGGTTATTAAAATAATCTCTGATGAAATTCTCTCTTTCCATGACGAAGTAGTAGCGTCTCGGTCTTTTATTAGAAGATATCCCGGTCAAGCATCGCATTTTTCAAACCCTATAAAATTTCCATTTCATATTGCCAAACTAAAGCTTCAAGCGTATATGAAGAAGCCAAATTGGATGAATTAATCGTCCAGAAAAATGTAATCTTTGACAAAGCTTACCGTATAAATTAATAAATACAATTTTTTTGTAATTAATTTAAACAAAATTTTATTATACAAAAAATCAGCATTTTCACTGAAATTTGCATTGCAAATTATTTTTATTGTTATTTTTATCGCATAAAAATTTATTTAATAATTTGTACGGTAAGCTTGACAATTTAATGCAGCTAAATTGCAAACCATTAAAAAACGCAATAAATTTAACTACAACATATAGTTCAACGGTACTTGTAATCTGCTACCTTTGTGTACATGGCAGTTCACTAGTATTTGTACTGAATTTTTTCTAATTGGATTTTCATATGTTTCTTTCATGTTAGTTGCATTTGCTAATGGCACAGAAGGAAATTTTTTGCTGTTGTGCAAAAAGACAGTTTTTAAACTAATTTTCAAAGAATCGATGAACAATCTTGTTTCTGTAAAGTTGTTCATTATGCAGTGCATCCATCACGGCACAAATATTGTTAGAAAACACTAAACTATTTTTTCAGAATAGTAATCTTGAAAGTCTTTCTGATAATAATGAAAGAAACATATTTCATGTCAGTTTGGAGAAGATTCCAGCCTTTCAACCTAGATCCCAAAAGCTCAACTTGTTTCTTTCACAAATTCAAATCCTGAAAAAGTCATATAATTCACTTTGAGTTACCTAATAAAATTCAGGGGAAGAGGATTCTGCTTAAAAAGTAGGACCTTCTTGCTCTTCTTGTCAGACTTCAGTGGCTACCTCATATTCTGATAAATCTTCTAAAGTTAAATCCTCACCATCCTAATAGTTAAATCCTCTCCTAACAGCAGATGGTGTATGTTTGGATACTAGCTATTCTTTTATTTTTGTAATACAGAAATATTAGTTCAATGATCTTGTAGTTCATGCCACATATCGATATGGCAAAACTCGTGTGCCAATTATCCCTAGCCCAGACACTGAGATGTTTCACGCAGGTTGAACAGTAGATGTGATGGGATCAATTCTTACCTTGATCTCAAAGTTTCGTGCCAAAATTTACTTCATAGCATTTTTTAATTAGTGTAGTCAAACTTAATAGTTGTTGTTCAAGCACTGAATCCCCACACTTGTAACAGAAGTTTGGCTCATTTATGCACTTCTTGGCATATTTATTCTCTTAACCCAACAAACCCGACACAGTAACTGTAAATCACAAAACAGAATGAAACCACTGTATGTGCATACACAGTGAATGTTTAAACAATATTGGTGTATTCATTAAATCACTCTGAAGACTGCTCTATACTGACGTGTTAGAGCCTACTGTACATGAATCAATCATGCAAATGCAGATGTTGCCTTCATAATATTATAATTGTATCCATTCTCAATAAGAAATCACTTTAAATATTCTTTTATGTATGTAAGTTATCCCCCAACAAATACACAGATTTCCACTTAAAAATATGTAGAAATATATTATTTAAAAATACATAAAAAATGTACTTCAAAATATGTTATCATATGTAGATGATGGACAAATTCTGATTGCATTTTTTTAATTCAGCATAAAAAGTTACAACAGAAAAACAATAAAACTTTCATTTAACGAAACTGTGTTTATTAGTGTAATTAGATCATGATAAACTGAATGCAACAGTTGATTTATTTTTATTCATTATTCTGGCAAACCTTCTTCTTGTTTTGTTTTACATTACTGTATAAGTTGTCAACATATTCATCCTATGATGCATATCTCATACCTTCTGTATGAGAAGACATCATTAACCATATGCACCGCTCTGGTACATTATTTAATTCTAATCCACTTTTACTTAGGCATTCATGGGCTGCTTATAAATCTCTCTGATAGTATTTAGTGAGCAAATGTAAACTTTTCTGAAAATTACTTGCTAATTTTGTCAATAAGTTAATTTGAGTTCTTTATGTAATGAGTTTCTTGAACTGTTATGTTACAGTTTAACTAATAGTTCTATTATAACGATTAACAATGCTCTTTTTAATTAAGTATTTTTGATAAATGGTCATGTTTTCTTAGATAAATAAATAACTAGATACACAAGTTCTTTTAATTCACTCCTTTCCACTCTTTTAAATCATAAAACTGAATTATAACATTGTTATAGAACAGCTATGAATTAGATAGTATGTTTTTTTCTTAATGCGAGTAAATAAATAAATTTTTGTTACTAAGAGTACATATATAATACTAACATTGTTCTTTTTATCCTTTGTTGCAGGTACGACAACGATTACTTACATAGGTTAAGAGTGAACAGCGTTAATGTGGCTTAACTAATTAGTTTTATAATAACTATTAAAGGGAGGACTACTTACTTTGTAACTGGTGCTCCTTTTCCAGTAGGAATAAGTTTCTTTTTCAGGTAATTATATATTCTTGTTTTATTTTACAAACATGTGCATGTTAGAGTAAATTTGCATGTTAGAATTAAGGAAAAATCGCGTTTCCCCAGTAGGCCCCTCAGTAGGTTGTAATTGTTTTTTAATTATGTTATATGTTGCGTTTTTTACAGGTTCATTATATATTTTAAGTTAGAATTATGTTAAGTCGCGTTCGCATTCCATACCCCAGCCACAGTAGGCCCAATTATAAAGTGAGATATTATTTTAAAATTGTTGTTTTATTTATTTAAGATTAGATTAAGTACATGCTGTTAAGCCATGTTAACCTGAACCGAATTTTCTGAAGTACTGTTTTATTTATTATGTATGTATATTTCAAGTACACCAAACTGTATTTTTATCAATTGCCTTGATATTTTTGCTAATTTTGTTTCGGAATATTTAAGTTTGTTTCAGGTATAGATGATGGTAATATTTTAACTAATCAATGATGTAAAAAATGGTGTGATGAAGAATAAAAATGGAAAAATGGATTCCAAAAGAATTAAAATATTAATAACTTGTTAATTTGTAATAATTTATTTTATTATTTTTCTACTAATTTTTCTCCAGAGTGTTGAGAGTTTGTTTCAGGGACAGAAAATAGCGATATTTTAACTAATTAATGCTGGAACAACACACTAAAACATAATGCTTAGAAAAATGTACATGTGATGAATGTATAACAAAAAATAAGATGAAAAGGCCTAATTTCAAAAGTCAAAATGATGATCAGATTAAGATTAACCTAATTAACATCTAGACGACATGAGTGAGTATAATTTTAAATTTAATTAGATTATAAGAAAACAATGTAAAACCTCATGATCAGATTTCTTTTACAAAATAAGTGAAGGGTTTTTTTGACATCATAAATGGTTAATTAATTAGCCTTATTTATTAATAACACAGAATTGTGAAGATTTTTACTATATGTAATATTTTATGTGTCTGAAGATGAATTAATGGCACTAGTTTTAAATTGATTTTTTTCAATAATTATTTGTAAAGATTTTCCACAATACTATATCTTAGATGTTGCTGTTACTCTATTTTTAGTAGTAAAAGAGTTGCTGCATTCACTATAGACACATTATATTAATTATGTAAGCATCTTAAATCTGCATTTGCCATAGTCTAGTACAAGTTTTATTTTATGTCATACTAAAGATGGGCTCTCTCTTTTTCTGTTTAGCTTTTGGAACCACCGTAAGGTATTACATCAGAGAATGAATGAGGATGATACGTATGAGTGTAAATGAAGTGTAGTCTTATACAGCCTCAGGTCGACCATTCCCGAGATGTGTGGTTAATTGAGACCCAACCACCAAAGAACACTGGTATCCACAATCTCCTATTCAAATCCATATAAAAGTAACTCCCTTTAATAGGATTTGAACCTTAGAACTCTTAACTTCAAAATCAGCGATTTGTGATGATGAGTTAACCACTAGACCACCTTGATGGGCTATTAAAGATGGGCTGCTTTTCACAAACAGCACTGCTAACCTGGTAAATTAACTGTTATTTAGCAAACTCGCTGGATCCCCTCTTATAAGTAATCGGTCTTGGTTTGCATTCTGTTACGTAGTTTTGTTTGCATGACATTAAAAATTGCTAATCTGAACAGAAGGCTGAGCAAATACTTTGGATGGTGTAATAAACTTATACCAGATAGTATAAGTGGTTATTAACAAGGTAAAGTAAAATTTGATTGGCATATTTAAAATGAACTTAGGAAATAAAAATAAAACAAAAACATGGGCTTTGCATATCTTCTGTATATCTTGTGCAGAAAGGGATTCATTCATCTATGCTGTTTGGTATTCAATTGGTATAGTGTGAAAAACAAAATCATTTCAATTTTTTGTTTGCAGAATATCTGTAGTTAAAAAAAGATGCTATTCAGTTCATTAATCTGCCACTGACATTAAGACCTGTGCTTTATGGACAGGATACCCCTATTTTAAGATTTCAATTTGTGTACCAGACAATAAAATTTCATCCACCTAGCATATAGAAAAAGTTGATACAACTTTATAAAAATGCAAAATACATTGTGTAAATGGTCGTTATGTATTATAATGTTTATATTTTAATAAAATAGACCTTGAGGCATAATATAAACTGGTTTCTCAAAAACAGTCAACTAGCCTGTTAACATAGCCTTATTTGTTAATAATAAACTTGTGAAGATTTTTACCATGTGGAACATTTTGTGTCTCAAGGTGAACAAGTGTACTAATTTTAAATTAAATTTTTTTTAATAGTTGCAAAGATTTTGCAAAAGGGATTTTTATGCAAAGAAAACAGCATCACAACATTTTTTTCTGTCTGGCCATTTTAGGCGCAACAGATTGTGAGAAGAAGAAAATGTTAGTTCTCCTTTTATCAAATCTGTTTTTAATGTCTCTTTTCACTAATTTACTCAGTTTATTTTAATAATTGCACCAATTCAATAGTCCTACAAATAAGTTTGGAGAAGAATACTAGTTATACAAGTAGAAAGTTCTTCTCTTTTTTAGGAGATCTCTAATTACAACAATAACCACCTGTTTACTAAGTTTGAAATTTCTGATAGGGTTTATTTGATTCTTTTTACAGATTGCGCTAAGAGAGACAAAACATTAAAAGCCATAGAATATCAGAACAGCATACAGGAAAAACTAACAAGATAAAGAATAAAAAATTATAAATTATGAGGAAATGTTTTGGTGCAAGTGGAATGATGGATAGAATTTGTAATGAAAAACTAAAGCGGTTGTGACATCTTAAAAAAAATGCAATGTGAGAAGTTAGCTAAATATAATTCAAGCAAAACAGAAAAGCAACAGACATAGAGGGGTAATTGGAGAAAGGCGGTACTGCAAAAAATTATTTCAAATATAAACAGATGAAGTAAGTACTGTGTTCCAAAATTGTTACTTTAAAGAAAGTTAAATACTGAAGTTTTTTATGTGTTTTTTCCATCTAGTTTATTGAAAAAATAATACTGTTAAATTAAATTTTATTATACTATATCTCAAGATGATCTAAATCCAGTTATATTTTAGCCATTTAATATTTGTTTTTTATTAGACTCAGGCTGTGTTTCCCTAGAGAATACCCACCATTAATTGAATCCTAACAAAAACAGTTAATTATTAACATTGAAAAAATTTAAATCTATTTAAAATTGCCTAACCCTTCACTAGATTTGAAGCTTGATATCATCCAGTGGATGAATTCTGTCTTTATAGCTGCTGAAGAATATGGTTGAAAATAGGTTAGAATAAGTGTGCGATATCTGTAATAGTAAATGTTAAAATATTTAATATCAATATTTTAATATTTATTAAAACTAATTGTGCTGATCGCCAAACTTACAGTTAAATAAACTGGTTTTATTTGAAACAATTTCTCAATTAAAATAACAAAACATCAGCTTTTATTAGTTGCAATAATTTTTTAACTTTTTACATTTTCATTTTACCTTTAACTTCATTAACTTAAACTTCATTTTTCTTTTTAAACTTTTTTTATTTTCATTTAGATTAAAACAGAATTTGTATAAAGAGATAATTCTAGAAAAACTTTGTGTATTACTCATTCTCTAAGCGATTATTTACTCTTTTTTTTAACCTCCGGGACCAGCGTTAGTTATTGTTTCAGAGGATGAGATGAATGATAAGTAGCGTGTGAAAATACTGTGCCTGATCGGGATTCGAACCAGAGACCTCCAAATGAAAGGCCAAGACACTACCATTCACTCCATGGAGGCCGGTAAAGTGATTATTTACTTAAATGAAACTAACTTTGCTAATAATAGCACTAGAGTGATAATTAATACAGTCTTTACAAAATTTTATGATTCTTAAATTATATTTCTCTACAGACAAAAAACAATTACATCAACTAAGTACAAGATAATTAAGTGATTTAAACAGATATAAATTCTTTCTCCAGGATATTAAAATCGGTCACTTTAAAAAAAAAAAATCATAAGATGCAATGCAGATATTTGTTGAAAACCTTGTTCAACATTTTTTTTTATTTCAGTAGGGGAGAAAAATCTCTACCAGCTGCCATCAGGCATGATCTGATGACAATGTGGGGCTCACACTTGTTAAAAACTGCTGTAGATCGAACCCTAGACCCCTACTAGACTGGTTGTTCCACAAGTGAATAGAAATAGAGAGGAAGAAATTCCACGGTGAATGGAGGCTACATTATCGTGTTTTCCCAAAGCATGTGGGGTGGGCGGGATAGGGATAGCCTATGCATGGAGTGGTTAGGGGCTACTGGGTCGCTGCCACTGGTGATATGTGTAAGACTCCCAACACCGCCCTGTATGTCCCACAGGAGAAATAGCATGCCCTGAGTAATGCCACAAGTGGGTATTGGGGCATGTTTTCTTAGGAGGAAGTTGTTTAGTGAGTCCTCATC
This sequence comes from Lycorma delicatula, assembly GCF_047948215.1. NCBI lineage: Eukaryota > Metazoa > Arthropoda > Insecta > Hemiptera > Fulgoridae > Lycorma > Lycorma delicatula. Next base: position 13,069,674 of record NC_134461.1, on the reverse strand, counting down.
TCTGATGGGAAACCTCACACATTCAGTGGTGCGGGCTGCTACATGTCTTGTTGCAGATTTTCCTCCTGCGCAAAAAAAAAGTATTAACTGGCAATCAAGAAGATTTCTTTTTGAAATTCATAAAAGAAGTTTTATATATATTTGTGAAATCCATCTACTAGACTATTATAATTATTAGGAGAAATTTCCAAACTAGATTATGTAATGTAAATTACATCCAGCAATAGACACTGATTCTTACCACAATACAGTTGTGTCTAAATGTAAGGTGAGATACAGAAAACGAAGAAAAAATAGGATAATAAATACAAAAAAAAAGAATGATATGAAATAAAAATTGGGACAAAAAGATCATAACTATTACAAAAAACAAGATTTTACAAAAAATGAACAGATAAAATTAACAGAGGATATAATTTTAAGCAAGAAAGTGGCTTTAGAAATATGTCAAAGAAAATTATATATTTTACATTCATGTTTGAAATTTTTTCCACTTAACTCTAGCAATGTAACTGATAAGCGCGATGATCACTTTCCTCAGGATATATCAAGAGATGAAAACATGCTGCCAGGGAAAATGGTGCCTAAAGATGCTTGCCGATTACAGCTAGAGAATGAAAGGGATGTTTCTGAGGATGATTCAGAAGAAAACTAAAGAAAAACAGATATTAGGTAAGGTAATATCATACTTACATAATTATAAGTTATAAGCATATTATAGGTAATATAATTCATTAATCAGGTTTTCTTTAAATTTGTATTACTAAATACCCTGCCCTCTGATTTAAGTTTGGTGTGCAGATTTGAAATTGCAAATAGTACTATTCATCTTATTAAATGCATATAATTTGAATAAATTGTTTTTTTGAATGGTGGGAATCTGCAAGTTGTCGATGGTTATTTGTTTTAATTTGTGCTTACTTCAAAAAGTTAAAATTTTTCTTTAAATTGAACATTATTGTATTTTTTTAATTTTATTTGAATTTTTTGACTGTTTATTTATATAACCACTAGAAGAGGGGTGTATGTATTTAGATTTATAGAAGTAAATTTGATGTAAAATCAAGTCTGTAACACTTTTATTGAATGCTAGGAGAGAAATTATTTGAATTGCACCAAAAACACTTGGTATTAAAACCATTTTTCTGTAGTGTAATTTATGGTAATATTTTTTAATACTACAAAATGGTGAAGAGAGCAATTTGTGTTTTTTTTTCTTTTTTATCAGGAAGAGTAAATATAATTCTCTGTTTATTTAAACCATATGTGCAACTTTTTTTTTTTTTGTAATGATTAAATAATCATTACAAAATAAAATAATAAATAAATAATCTTCCTGAAAAAGTCAGGAAGAATTGATTCCTGGTGATCGATATCTATTATTAAATTTCATAATATTAAGATATAATTTATTCTGGTAAAAAATGTATAACTTTTGTTGCTCTTATGCTAAGGGGTTTAATATACTTTTTTATTTTTTTTATTTACAGCCCTGTTTGCCATGATTTCAGATTTTGTTGTTCATTAACTTTAGAGAGAGGAATTTGAAACGAGCATAAAATTTTCACCAGATTACAGTTAAATTATTTTATATGTTCTCATACGAGACAAGTGCACTGTTCTACGATCGTAAGTAATTACAATATTACTTAAATTTAGTAAAAAAGAATTGTTTTATTTTTCAGTAAAATTTTTTAATAGTATTGCAAAAGAGAAAGCTTCTCTTTGAAACCCTTCTCAATTTCGGTCTGTTAAAAATAAGTAGTCTCTCCATGTCTGTGTAGAATTGTTGTACACTAGAAACATTATGCTTATTAGTGCAAATCACTTTTTCTGCCCAGCATTATGAAGTGATGACCAAGACTGCCGACAGTTTTAGTGGAAATTCTTGTTAGGTTTAGAGTCCTTTTTCATCTTTATCTTAATTGAAATTGTGCGGTTATGTATGACTCTAAATGTTTATATAATAATTATGAATTTTTAATTTTCAGAATTCCTAAAGATTCTCGTTCAAACTTAAAATAAATTGAAACAATAAATATGCACAAAGAACAAGTATAATGTATATCACAAATTAACTAGTATTTATTCCTGGTTTATAAAATATAACTTTTCAAATAGAAGATTTTTTTGTTATAATGACATATTATGATTTATTTTCCCCTGTCTGATGGCGTGGCTTAAACCCGATTTGTATTAACCCTCCCATTACCAAGCTTTTCGACACCATTATTTTACCAAGTAGGGTATTTTGACTACCCCAGTACAATTTTGTGATTTAGTGAAATATTTGTTTTTAGATTCTGTTATTTTCAATGAATAGTTTTATTTAGTATTGAAATACAGTTTTTCAAATAATTAAAAGTATTTAAACTGAACATAGATGCAAAGTTCAATAAATTTTATATCATTCACAAGAGAAATTCAATATTGGATATTTTTTCACCTGTAAAATTACAAATGTATACATTTTGGCTGTCATTGCAGTAAACTAGTACTTTACCTCAAAGTAACAAATAACATTTTTGAACTGTTCATTCAGGTACATTTTTGCACAATATGCACTTCACAATAACAGTTCTTTTTTGAGTTCATTACAAACAGGTTTTTTGCACATTACACAACAGAATCTTGTTGATAGAATCTTTGTTTCTCTTGTAATTTTGATATCGCTGTGATGTTGGTAACTAACAACTCTGGGGTTGGATCATTGCTGTCAGAATTTCAGTACCAAAAACTTTCAGTGCATCTTATACATCCTTATGAAGACTGTTGATATTTCTAGCTCTTTCCTCCATGTTGCCTTTGCTGAGTCCAAATGCCAGCTCAGTCATGAAGGGTTTCTATCGGCTCCGATTATTTTCCATCCGCTTAGGAAATCTTTGTGTATACAGAATATATGCATTCAATGTTGCATCTACCATCTCCATGAAAAGTCCTAATGGCCACCCCCTGGTTCCTCTAACACAGCGTATTCTCTTGTCATTTTTCACCATTATCTATGGCACCTTTAGTTTTGTTGTAATAGAGTATTATTTCAGATTTGTATCCACTTTCTTCCCCTCTCACTTGCCTCTCATGGTACTGAGTAGAGAGTAAGATTACCGGCTTGCCCCTTTTTGAAACATAGGAAAATACAGTCAAGTCGTTTGTGAAATCAAACATTGAAGAATGTTCTTTCTGGGCAAAAATTCCTTCAGCGTCTCTTTCTTATTGGAATGCAGAGTACCAACTAGTGTCATGATTCGTTTTAGTAGTTCAGCAACCAAGGGAAAACTGGTGAAAAAATTATCAGTTGTCATTTTTGGCATTTCATCAAAAGTGGGTGTCTCACAACCCCACCAATATATCCTGTCAATAATAACTATAAAAACAAAATAAAAAAATGGTCAGTCACGAGTGTGAATACAATTTTAGTCATTTTAGGACAAAGTCATGAAACCACAAGTATGTATCTCTTCAGATAAAATTATTATAGGGAAAAAATCAACCTGGATTAGTCAGAATACCCCGCTTAGTAATGCGAGGGTTAATGAAGTTTCTTTTGCAATACTAATTTAAAAATATAAAAAATCATATATTAAAATGATTTTTCATAATTCAGACAAAAAAAATCAAAGAAATATAGTATTTATATTTTAATCAGAAGTCAATATTCGTTGTAAGAAACAAGTAAACTCAATTGCGCTTATTATATTTATTACTCATGTAATAATCACTTAGGAAACAAGTTAGAATTTTTTCTGAATCCTTTCAAATTTTAGTTCTTTTATTCCATATTTTATATTGCCCCTCTTTTATTTCTTTGCAACATTAGAATTTCATTTCCAGTTTTATATACTGGAACTAAGAAACCTAAAAATTCTATAAAGTTTTAGGTAGATTTAATGAGAAAGCTATCTATTGTGTAATGGGTACCATGATTCAACTTATGGAAAAATTTTGACATATCTTCGTATTTCACATCCCCCAGACCCCAAAACCACCATCAGTTCAAAAGATTATTTATATATATGTTTCACTTTTTTGTTGACACGATAACTGCCGCAATTTTACACCAATCACTTTCAAATTATACATAAAATATAACGACCCAAAATCCCGGTCAAGTTCGTTAATGGGCAAAATCAGACAAAGGGGAGGGACATTTTCAAAAAAACAAAACATCCCTATAACTTTCTTATTAAGTAAAATATCAAATTTGTTTAAAGTTCTACTATTCTTTGGATAAGGGCCTAAGACTTATCGAAGTAAACACTTTTGATATCGCCAAAAATTGGCCCAAGGAGTGGAAAAAATGAGGTTTCAAAAACAAAAAAATCATACTCCCTTAATAGGCACAGTACCAAATAGGTTTAAAGTGGTCGTTAGTCTTCTAAACATGAGCTTAAAACCTTCGTCTGAAACAATATTTGATGTAACCAATCCTTGTGGCAAGGGATGACCAAAATGTTGCTGAAATTATAAGAATATGGGGCTTGTCATACACTAAACATGAGAAACTTTATTTTACATGCAACCATTATCGTATTGAGTAAATTTGAAGTTTTTCTTAACTTTAAGGTGGAAATCTTTTTTATCCCTTACTTAGTACTGTGAAATCTACCTCCACCTTCCAGCATACTGAAAGGGTTTTTTTTTACACTAATGGATCACTTCTGAATAATAATTAGGTATTTTTTATATTTGTAAACAAATTTTATGATTTTTAAATTCAGGAATTAACATTACTTTTTATTATAGCATTCATTATCTTCAATAATTTTGTTACAAATTCAATAATTTGGTAATAAATGTAATCGATTTAATTTAATAGATAAATTTAAAAATAATACATAACACTTTCAAAAAAGGAAAAAGAAAAAAGACATTAATGTTTAATTAAAAACAAAAAATTATGTACAGTTAAAGATTAATAATTCAAACAAATCAGGACATAGATAATTTGAATTCTAAATACGTTCAAATTTTTGAACATACAGTATATTATTATAAAATAACATTATAAAAGAACACTAAAATTAATTATGGAAAAACAATAAATACACAAGTCATTTATATATTTTTATTTTGGTAGAAGAAAGTTACAGCTTGAGCCATATAAATTAATAAGTTGAATAAATTGCATAGAAATACCTTACAACAAGCAACAGCAGAATATTTTTAGATGGCCAGAATCATAATTAATATACTATTAACAAAATATTTATATTTATTTATCAAATGAAAAGTTATGTGAAATATTTGCTAATTTTTTGATGCATCAATTCTTTACAATTTATTACTCCAAAATTTAACTGTAGTAATCTTCTTGAATCAAAAGATTCAACACCTCTGAAACTTCTAGTACAGTACAATTTTGACTCATAAAACCTCAAGACAGGATGCAGATGGATCAGAGAAATAAGAGAGGATGTGAAGGAAATTTGCCTTGCACCAGAAGACACTACAGATAAGATAAAATTAAACACGAAAATCAAGAACAGACACTTGCTTCACACTCACCAGAAAAACACATAACACAAACATTTTTAACACTAGAAAGGACACAAAGAATGGGACGTATTAAAAAGTACTGGAAGGACTGCAAGGCCCAAACAGTCCCATTAAAGAGACTTTGGTAATGGACTAACTAAAATGTTCTTATGTGGTCATAAAAAATCATATATATAGTCTCTTCTTTTAATTATATTTTTCCAAATGCTACTTTCTTCATCAGTTTGTCGCAACTCCTCTTCATTTGTCACTTTATCCACCCATCTGATTTGTAACATTTTCCTATAGCATCACATTTCAAAATCTTTTCATCTTAGGTACTCCGATCGTCCAAGTTTCACTTCCATATAAAGCTATGCTCCAAACATATTTAAAAAAATGTTTTCCTGACATTTAAATTAATTTTTGATGTACTCAAATTATATTTCTGAATGAAGGCTCGTTTTGCCTGTGCTATTCAGCATTTTATATCGATCCTGCTTTGTCCATCGTTAGTAATTCTGTTTCCCAGAAAACAAAATTCTTCTACCTCTGTATTCTTTTTTCTTCCTATTGTCATCTATATTATTTCACCTACATTATGGTGAAATACATGTAGATTATTTCTACAGTAATAACTGGTTCACCTACATTATTTCTACTACATTTGATTACTTTCATTTTGTTCTTGTTTATTTTCATGCGTTAGTTCTTGCGTAGTAGAACTTCATCCATGCCGTTCATTGTTTCTTCTAAATCTTTTTACTCTCAGCCAGAATTACTGTATCATCAACAAATCATAGCATCTTTATCTTTTTACCTTGTACTGTTACTCCAGATCTAAATTGTTCTTTAACATCATTAACTGCTGGTTCTATGTAAAGATTAAAAATTAACAAGGATAGGAAGCATCCTTGTCAGACTTCCTTTTTTATTACAGCTTCTTTCTTATGTTCTTCAATTATTACTGTTTCTGTTTGGTTCCTGTAAATGTTAATCTCTGTATTTGAAACCTAAATTTTTAAAAATTCAGAACATTTTAAGTCTATAAATGCCATGTATGCTGATTTGTTTTTCTTTAATCTTCCTTCTACTATTAATCTAAATGCTAAAATTCCTTCCGTTGTCCCTATACTTTTCCTGTAACCAAACTGGTCTTCTGCTGACACTTCTACTCTCCTCTCAATTCTTCTGTACAGAATTCTAGTTAAGATTTTTGATGCATGACTAGTTAAGCTAATTGTTCTGTATTCTTCACATTTAACTGCTCCTGCTTTCTTTGGTATTATGACTATAACACTCTTTTTGAAATCTAACAGAACTTCCCCTTTTTGTAAATATTACACACCAGTTTGTATAATCTATGTATTACATTCTCACCTGCACTGCGCAGCAATTCTGCAGGTATTACGTCTATTCCAGGAGTCTTTCTGCCATTCAAATCTTTCTCAAATCTTTTTTTTTTCTTTAATGCTTTCTTAAATTCAGATCTCTGTATTGTTTCTCCTCATTCATCCTCTTCAACATCTTCTTCTTCCTCTATAACACCATTTTCTAATTTATTTTCTTTGTATAACTCTTCAATATATTCCACCCACCTATCAACCTTTTCTTTCATATTATAAATCAATGTACTATCTGTGTTTAACACATTATTAAATTTTAATTTATGTACCACAAAATTTTCCTTAACTTTCCTGTATGCTCCATCTATTTTATCAGTGATCATTTCTTTTTCCACTTCTGAACATTTTTCTTTAATCCACTCTTCTTTCGATAGTTTGCATTTCCTGTTTATAGTATTTCTTACCTGTCAATAGTTACTTTCTTCATCATTAGAATTCTTATATTTTCTTCATTCATCCATTAGCTGCAATATATCCTCTGATATCCAAGGTTTTCTACCAGCTCTCTTTGTTCCACCTAAGTTTGCTTCTGCCGATTTAAGATTTCCTTTTTAATATGCTCCCATTTTTCTTCTATATTTTCTACCTATCTTTTTTATTCAGACCTCTTGCGATGTCCTCCTCAGAAATCTTCTTTACCTCTTCTTCCTTAAGCTTCTCTAAATTCCACCAATTCATCTGACACCTTTTCTTCTGGTTTTTTAATCCCAATCTACATTTCATTTTCACTAAATTATAATCACTATCATTGTCTGCTCCCGGATAAGCTTTGTAGTTGATGAGTTGATTTCTAAATCGTTGCTTAACCATGATATAATCTATCTGATACCTTGTTGTATCACTTGGCTTTTTCTATGTGTATATTCTATTATGATTTTTAAACTGGTTGTTGGGAAACTAAATTAAACTTCGTCCAAAACTCTGTAAGTCTGTCCTCCTCTCTTTCATTCCTTTTGCCCAGCCTGAATTCACCCACTATATTTCCTTCCTTGCCTTTTCCAATGCTTGCATTCCAATCTCCAACTATTATTAAATTTTCATCCCATTTTATGTGTTTAATTGCTTCGTTAATCTTTTCTTATACACACTCTACCTCATCATCATAGGCGCTTGTAGGCATATAGATGTTAACGATCATTGTTGGTTTAGGTTTTGATTTTATCCTTATTACAATGATTCTATGACTATGTATTTTGAAATATCCAGTGATAGGGAAGAGTGATAGAATCACTCTTCCCTATCTTCTTGTTTATTATCACTACTCCTGCCTGCCCTTTATTTGAAGCTGAGTTAATTATTCTAAAATCACCTAACCAAGTCGTTTACCTCTTCCCACCGAACCTCGCTAATTCCTACAAAATCTACATTTAACCTATCCATTTCCCCATTTAAATTTTCTAACCTACCAACCTCTTTTAGACTTCTAACATTCCATGCTTCAACTCGCAGAATGTTATTTTTCTAATTTTCTGGTGACCCTTTCCTTAGTGGTCCCCACCTGAAGATTCGAACGGGGCACTAGTTTACATCAATAATATTTTACCAAGGAAGGTGCCTCCATCTTTGTTACTACAGAGAGTTACATTTTCTTGGAAAAAAGCAGCTGTAGTTTTCCATTGCTTTCAGCTGTAGCAGGAGAAATACAATGTATATAATATATTATTATTCACCGATCAGAATACAGGATTTAATTAATTCATTTAAATAAAGACTCTTGGACGCTAAAGACAGTAACATCCTGGAACTTAAAAGGCAAGAGGAAAAACGGTCTGTCATTAACAGTGAGGCTTTATGGTGTAAGCCATACTGCTGGATTGAATGTACGGGAATCTGTCGATTCATTCAGTTACAGCCAACAAAGTTGATTTTTTGTGAAGGTAGATCCTGCCATCGGTTAAATTCATGCTTTTGACCATAACAGTGTACAGATATCGACCGCAACAGTAATCGCGAAGCTAAAAGAAGAGCTAAAAAGAGTTCCTGACTTCTTTTAACTTTATTTTATTTTACCAATTATAAGGCCAAATTTGGGATTTTAAATCGATGCGAGAGTAGTCTACGTATATTTGACTAGGGACTAGTGGTCCTATGTACTCTTCTATCTATTTTATACCTAAATATAAGTTTTAAATATTTAGCTTTAGCAGTAAAATGACTGCTAACTAAGATTACTATTAGCAAGAGTTCCAAAGATCACACTGCGGGTTTATACGCCATCATTAGGTAGCCTAAAGAGGTAGCAGAAGAAATATTAATTAAAAAAAAAAATTGATTCATTAAATGTTATCTCCCTCATCTAAAATTGAAATCGATTTGTTTGTTTACGTCGCTCGTATGAAAGGCACAATTCTGTTCATAATTTTGTAAGTTAAGCGTAGTAAATGATCTTTGCTCATTAAAGCACAATAATTTTTTTTAAATTTATAATAGAAAAGTAACTGATTTGTGTATTTTTTTGTTGCAAAACCCAGAAATACATATACATGGCAAATATTAATATAGAGGACCAAAATACTCTTTAAATTTTTATCTCGAATCGATCAGAATAGATTACGTAACTGTACATTTCTGTTTGAGTTCATTTCTCAAAGTACTTTCAGAACTTTTATTCTGTTAATCCATATATCGATTACATTCATTCTAATTTTCCTCATATTATATAAGCCTTTTTTAATATTTTATGAAAAATGAATTCATAATCGATTGTTAGAACTGAAGTAATATACTCGTACTTGTAACGAACCATCGTGACACATATGTTTTTTCATTCGATTCTTTCTATATTCTCCTGAAGACGGGTGTAACAGGTGAAAACCTTCAGATATATTTTATTAATAAGAGATTGTATATCGTTATTATAATAATTTTTGTTTTTTTTTCAGGGAAAACGGATGAATATCAGATGTGAAAGAAATTTATGAATTATAAAGATTTATTATAATTAAAATTGTAATATTATAGTAATGTATAAGTTTTTTTTACTTATGTTATATGCCTGCAATCTGATAATGTATCAAACACATAAATATTGTTAGGCTATTCTTATCAAGGTTTTGCCACGGTTTCCCTTGATACAATAGGGCAAATGCCGGAACAGTTCATTTAGTTTTTCCGTGGAATTTAATCTTTGATATCCTTATTTACAAAATAATAAAAATAAATATTATTTATTTATACTTTTATTCGTTGTAATTTTTTACATTACCTGCTTAACGCCTAATAATGCGACCCCGTTAACCATTAAAACTTGAAATTTAGCTCAAATAATTTTTACTTCCTTTACTTCGTACAAGGAAGTAAAAAGGTTGATTTCAAGGCCACCAAGGAGCCTAAACCCCACTAGATTTAAACGTTAATTTAGTAAACGTATTTAATATTTTAATAAAAATTGTAATTATGTAGTAACAGATTTCTGAATTTTTGCGCGCGCGCGCGTGTGCATGCATGCGTGCGAACTCTTGCATTACTGATAAAGACATATACACACATAGTTTTATCAAGCTGGATCATTAGATTTTATTAAATAACAAAAAAGCTTCATACCGTCGGTATTAGTTCAATTTACTTTTGAAAGTACAGTTTTATTTACTGTAATACATAATTTGTGCTAGATTTAAAAAAATTCAGATTATGATAAAAGCCAAATGTTTAATAAAAAAATAAATGTAATAAGTAAATTCTTTATGGTAATAAATGCTTTAATAGAAAAGCAATAGTTCGATAGGCAATGATAAAATAAAACAATAATTTATAAAATTGTATGGTTCATACGCTCTCAGAAGTAATTATTTTTTTGTTTAATTTGTTTGGGATGACGCATCCAGTAAAAATAACTGTCAGTCTGTGACTATACGACGATGGTGCGGGGAAAGCGGGGGAATGAAATAAATGCAGCAGGTGGCTAACTTGACTCTGATTGGCTACCCTCGGACAGTACTGGTCAGGCGATGGTACAATTCAAATACAACCGTAAATGTGCGTACATGTGTACGTGTGTGTGGGTTTTTGCTGTCGAATAACAAAGTTAATATCCCTATTATATATCTTATATAGACGTTCGATATAATTAAATTATATCAAGATTTATCGATCATTTTATATCTATTATTACATTTTACTTAAAATAATAATTAATCTCCCTTAATTTTAATAATTTTTTAAAAAATATTACGATTAAATTTATCAGTTTTGAAAAGTAATTTACAAAAAAAAAAGATTCTAATATTACATAATAACAGATAAAATTTTTCCAGTTTTATTTACACCTCGTAATCTTTATTAATGCTATTCCTAAACGTATTAATACCTAATACATTTTTCTATTTATTTATTTGTACGGGCAATAGACCGACATTCAGTTCGTCACTTACTTTTATTTCAAATTTTAATAAAGCGTATAAAAAAGCCAATTCTGACCAAAATTTGAACACAGAACTTTCTGTCTACCTGTAATTCTGGTATCTTTTGTCAATGTTTTACATTACTATTAAGAATTTGGTACGAAATTATATACTTATTTAGAGAATACGATTTTCAAAATAAGAGTCGCTCTTGGAAAGTAATAAAACATCACAATCACTATCATCACCCCGTCTCTTAAACCTCACTCTGTCCCAGACAGCGCAAAAATTCACTAACACACACTCTCTCTCTCTCTCACATTCTCTCTGTGGGGGCGTGTGCGCGCGTAAATTTTGAGGGGTATAAAAATCATTTAATTTCTTACCGAAGATGCACTATAGTGGATAATAATTTCGTTATCGGATCTATCTTCTCAAGGACGCTTTCAATTCCCAACCTCCACGATATTTATACCTAATCGTAGTTCTGTTAAATATTATAAGGAATAAATATAGCCAAATCAAATTTAATTCGAATCTCTGACATATTTTTTTATGTACGTGTATCGATTCTATGAAATTATTTCATAAGTACAAACATTATATTTCTCACTGTAAAAGGAGAGTAATCCCGTCTAAATTTTTTAAACGTTCAAGTTGATCGTCGCATCGAATTTACAAACTTTACTAAGACTTTTAGTGAAGAAATTATTTTATCATAAATGATGTTTTTAAAAAGATAATTTTATAAAATGTAAACTATACATTTTATATTTGCGTATTTTTACTTTATATTTTAATTTGTGTAATTAAATATATATGTATACACACACAAGATGATTTAGGAGGAAAGAGAAATAATTTGGGAACCGATTTTAGAGCCTGAAATTAAGAAGAAGGGTTCGTACAAACATACGTCCGAAAACAGTTTGTAATCTAGTTACGGCTAGCAAATTCTTTAAAAAGAATTAGGAAGAAGCCGTTTCCCGTTAAATACTTTACTTAGCTAACAAATGTTGTCGCGTAACAAGGTACTAGTATTAACCTACTGAAACGGAAATGATGTTCAGTCGTACAAATGACACCTTCACTTCTTTCTCCTCAACGAAGGCTGTATATACCGAACATCATTACTATCAGAGAAAGCAATTCTTATTGGTAGCTCCTATACCAGAGACCGTTTATATTTATCACAATCACAAGAAAGAATGCGACAAATTAATAGATTCTTTTTTCAGGAAACGATGTATTATACACAGACTCCAGTCTGTGTGGAATGTATAGTAATTAAGTCTATATCAGCTAGTTATTCTTCCGATATAATTATTTGTTTCTTAAAAGCACTTTTACAAAATTAATAACAAAAGTTATCGTAATCATTTTTTTCATAAAATGATCAACAGTTTTGTAAAAAAAAATCGAACTAGTGAGTTACAAATTAAACATTTTAATTGCAGTTATTTGTTTGTAAAATGCGTATTATTTTTACGAGTAAATCCAGTATAAACTTTTCTTTATAAATTAAAAAATTATAGTTTTTATGAATGAAAAAAAGTTAAACAAAAGAAAACAAAAATAATAACACTTATTTTAAGCTATATTAAAATAATATTAATATAAAAAAACTTACCTCCATCAATAATGAGGGTCATTAAACACCCAAAACAAAGTAAACAACGTATAAGAAATAGTTAAACAGGAATGACCGCAGACACGAGGATCCAAATTGAACTGCATATCACAGGCCATCTGTAATGTCGCTAGATTCCATAAGCTTTCGTTCTCTGCCACGCACGTTATTTCTCTGTAGCTTCAAACAACGTCCGAACAACAAACCTGCAAAATAAATTATGAAAATTAGCGCGCCAACTAAAATGTATTGCCTACACTGTACTGTTTCTCCTCTCATAATAACAACCGACAGTATAGCATTAATGTTTTACAGATTTGAAAACTTTTAATTTTACAAAATAATAATTGAAACCAAATTTTCGCTTAAGCCTATGTATATAAAGTTAACAAAGGAACGTAACCAACGTTAAACTGTAATGTTAAGGTTTTCAGTTATTTCGTTTTACTTAATATTCAATTAACGGATATAATTTACACTCACGCATATTTTATGTCCAAGAGCATATTGGAGCAAAAAAAAAAACTAGAGAGCGCCCGTTCATCTTTTTTACTAAATATTGCTACTTTCTTTTAATATAAAAACAAGTTTATAAAAAAAACGTAATAGCGTAATTAAAAATAAAAATGTTACGTCACCACTTTAGTGTCACAAAGTAGCATGCTTGCCTGCTACACCTGCGGATGGATCAAGGGAAACCGTGGTAAAAACTTAATCAGATCGGCATGAAAAATTTCACTATCGATTACAAAATAAAATTAGGTTCGATTAAAGTCCATAAATATAAAAACAGATGAAATAATATCGAGATAATTAAATTAAGCGACTAAATATAAAATAATTCACAATTCAGAAGGCGTTAATGAAAATTATTTGTATTTGTTTACACAGTGAACAGGATACAGGAAATTGAGGGTTTTTTTTTACTTTTTAATCGGTATAATTTAAAAATTTATCGACACAGTAATATTGTTTATGTAGAATGAAATAATTTAATTGTTTTTTAAATAAACAACCGATGTTAAATTTTTTTTTGAAACTGTTCAGTAACGGAAGCATAATGCGGGCGATGTACACATCGTTTGTCTTTTAACCCGTGATTTCTCAGAAACTACTAAAAATACAGTTCTCAAACCAATTTCTTTCGATTTTTCACTTCAGATTTCATAAAGAAAAGAAAACATCGCATTTACTCTTTTATTTAGATCTACAATTGGCTGAATTTTACCAAACTGGCAAGAATTAAGGTAAAACTTTTGTCAGACAAGACTCGCTAACCAAGAAAATGTAATTTTTAAAACTATTTGAATGTAAGCGTAACTAAATTTTTAATTGAAGAAACATATTTTCTTCTTGAGGGGTTCACGATTGTTTTTTTTTCTTTTTTTATAATTTCAAGTAATCCTCATTACAGTTTTTTTTTTGTAATAGATCTATATCTACATATATATATATATATATATATATAATTTGATGAAGGGGAGAACGACTAGGAAACAAAATGTTTTACTAAGAAATTTGATTTTTTTTCCTTGATATACTTTCAATACTGCATAATTTTTATAATAAAAACGTCATTTGATAAAGGGATTCAAATCTGACTCAAATTTTATTACTCGATATTTAAAAATATTTCGCGATTGTATTCTAAATATCAATGGCGTATTTGAAATAAAAATCAGTCATGAGGAAATCTGGGGAAGTTATGCAACCGTTTACTAGTTTTGTTTTTACAGAAAAAAAACAAAAATATATATTAATTAATATTAATTTTTAGGATTCGGTTACAGCTCGGGCATATATGTAATACTTGTATGAGTTTTATGCGTTAAAAAAAAAAAAAATCTAAATTGAAGATTCGATTATGGAGATGATGTTAATTTTGCACGCCTAATCGTTATAAAAAAAAATAAATTTAGACAATTTGATTACCACAGAGTTCAATTGTTGTTTATAAATTAGTTCGTAAAAAGATTAAAAAAGGAAGAAAAAGGATTGAAATAATGAAAGTCTGGGGTTCGATTCACGGTTTTAAAAATACTTATTTGCCTATTATAAAAAGACTGACAAGTTGAAAGTCGCGATTTCGAATCTCGGTTTCCGCACAAAATCACATACTTAACGTTAAAATAAATATTACATAACGTTTAAGAATAGACTTGATCTTCCCCCCAGAACACAGTTTTATTTTATTTAACCCAGTTTCATTCAAAAATACTGTTTATTAACGATAAAAAAAAATAATAATTTAAAAAATGGAGAGATATGCTGAACGGTCTCGGGTTCAATTCCCGGCTTGGATAGTAAGTAGTTCAATTCGTAATGTATATCCGAGTATCAATATTAAAAAAAGCTTAAGTTCAAGATCCTGGGTTCGACTCTCACAACATAATCGAGCTAAGGTTCGATATTATTGACTTACATCCGTGAGCTTATACGTGTATTTAAAATACAAAATAAATAAATAAAAATAGATAATTCGAGTACTTACAACAAGCAATAATTTATGTAAATTTTACGGATAAATAAAATATGTAAGTCCGGTTAACTCGGACGTATAATATACTCGGAGGTCGGATGTATAAGATCAGTGATTATTTGACTAACTTAAATAATAATAATAATAATTAATAATAATAATTTTACTAACAAAATTAAAATAAACAAAAAAGTTATCAAGTATGATTTTTAAGTTTTTAACACTAATACATAAACGATAAATATCAAAGTTCATTGACCTTATAAGTTCATTGACCTTGTTGTCAAACAAAGAATTTAACACGATTTATTTTTTTTATTTTAAATAATAGTAAAATAATAAATAATATGATTCGTTATTAAATTTAAAAAAAAATTAATAATAAAAATTTTATTAAAAATAATTTGTTGTATTCATCTTGCTTACTAGTTTAGGTTGGAAGATTTATTCTACGTAAATGGGACGCAACGCAGCAAATTATATAATGCCGATCTTGGCGGGTAAAGGGCCAAGGACGAAGGAAAAGTCAGGTAAATTGGCAACATGGCACCTGTTGTAGTCACAATGTTATTGCTGCGTTTATAAACCACTCCGTATTAAGAATAGTATTAGAAGAGAAGAGAAGTAAGAGGAGAGAGAGAGACCCTCTGTCTCGCTTCCTCTCCATCACTGATCCCCCTACCAACCCCTCTCTCAATTTCTCTCCATCCACCTCGCTCTCTCACACTACCCGCTCTGTCTCTCACTCTCCCCCTCCGTCTATCTCTCTCGCCGAATGTGGTGGGCTACTTAAACATGTTTGTATTTTTTCAATTTTCTCACTCAAAGTGCATTTTTACAAAAACTTTGTAATAAAAAAAATTGTCCGTTAAGGTTTTCGACACTTTTTAAATTTATTAATGCCTTTCCGTTCGTGAAAAAGCTTTAAAAAATTTCTCGTTGGAATTATAACAAAAAAACGGTAACTGTAAATGAAAAATTTACGTAAAATTTAACCTCTGATCCAAAGATTTTTCCCGACGAGAAGAAAAGTTACAACGTCGTTTGTAGTAATAAAAAATTACGCGTATAGAATTTTATTTCAAAAATACGAGTACATCGTTAAATTATGTTACTTCAATTTTTTTTTAATTTAATCAGTCGCTTAATTTATCAACCGATCGATCTAAGGAGGGTCGTTATATCTTTCTTAAAAATAGTTTTCCTCTAAAAGAAACGATCGACTATACATTTTCAACAATGTTGTGATTTTTTTTAATTTAGCTTAAAAAATATAAAGTAAACACGGGAAATGTTAAATATAAAAATTTGTAATGACTGTTTGTTGTACACTTTTTACGAATAGTTTCTGCTTTAAATACTATGTACGCATAATTATTAAGATATATGACAATTACTCGGTGTCGAACTCAGAACCTCACATAAATTATAAATATCGGTCGCCTTCTACAAACTCACTACCGATGTTTTTTTTCTTTTCTTACGATTAATTATTGTTAAATATATATGTTAAATAAAAAATACGCCGATAGATTTCTAAAAATATTTTTACGAATTTATTAAAATGATTATTTGTAGCTTTCTTTCCTATCAAAAATTATTTTTTTCAAATTTTTGTGTTATTCCCGAGAATACATTCATTTATGAATATTTAACGACATTAACTGAAATCGGTGAAGAAACGCTAAGCTATTTTGGGTGTCGAACCCAGGAGCTCAAGTAAATCAGTATATTCTTTATAACGATACAGATGCGAATTATTTTCTCGCTTAGCACGATTTATTCTCGTTACCAGACTTAAAACTTAATATATCTAATATATCACTCACGAAATACCTTTTGCTTATATCAGTTTAGTTAAATATATACACCGTTAATGGCCAAATAACCTAAAATACAACCATATAACTTGTTTCTCTTTATTTATTTATTATTATTAAATTTATTAATTTATTTTGTAAAAATCAATCGGCGTTAAATTTCTAACGGAATCTAACATTTTTAATCTAATAAATAATTTGAATAATACATACACAGAATAAAACAACAGCCAATTATTGTTTAAAAAATTGTAATAATATTAACAAAATAAATAAAACTCACCTTAAATCAGTAATAAGGAATATCTCAATAAAAATATGAAATTTGGATAACGTTACATGTGGATTAGGTTTGACTAAACACTGTTGTGTGAAGGCTACCGATAATTCCCGCCAATAACTAACTACAAGACAAAACATCTCGGTGAATTTCGTTAGTTTACACTCATGATGCTCTTCTCCATCTTCCCCCCACCCCATACGGAATCAACCGTCATCGATAGACATCGAAAGACACAACCATTTGTTTTAAAAATTAATGAAAAATTATTACATCTAAAATTCGGTTCGCAAACTGTTTCTTTCACCGCCAATTTTGTTTTACATAAGACCATCGGTTACACGTCCTCTAATATTTAATTGTTTTTAAAATTTACTATCATTCTTGCCGAACTTATAATTAGATAAAATATTAAAGAGAATTAATTTTCCCTTAAACTATAAGTGGACATATTACTACTACAACAGCCAACCATATACAAAGGGGTTATAACGAGATTTTTACTTATTATTTAATCACATATAATATTTATTTTATATACGTAATCAAGCTCAAGACATAGTAGATGTAAATACGGACCCGCACGCGCGCGCACATACAATTTTGTTATTAAGTGTTACTATATTTTTTAAATATCAAATCAGGAATTAAAAAAAAAATATAGTATGTGTGTAAGCGCGTACATACACCCGTAGATCTATTTATTAATTCACTTTATTATACATGTAAAGCCTAATTTTATTTTATTTAGATATTTAAAAATACATTTCGTCGTTTTTAATCAATACTTGGCTCTAAATGAATAAAACAATTTAATCCAAAAATTTTTGAATTTATTTAATTGTTTTATAAGATAACACTCAATCCTGCTATTGCGTAAGAGATTTATAAAAGCACTAGACTCTGTGTTAACGTTGAACGTTCGTAGTCGGTGGAGTGAAGAATATTTACAAAACGAACGCCGGCTAGACAGCGCACCAAACAACTTTTTTTTTATCTCTTCATCACGCATTATTAAAACAAATATTCTTATCTGTTTTAAATAATTTATTAATTTTAACTAGCAGACTATGCTTCACTACGCTAGATTTCAGTATATATATATATATATATATATATATATATATATATATATATTAAACGTGACAAGGATTCAGTCTTTGAGCGTGTAATGTCCTCCGTACCGTACTTTGTAGAATGTCGAGTAGCGTAGAAATTCTTTGCGTGCTCGTTTTAGAACTAAACTGTACATTAGATTTTATTAAATAACAAAAAAGCTTCATCAACCCCTTGTGTACCCGCCGGTATGTTAGTTCAATTTACTTTTTGAAAGTACAGTTTTATTTACAGGAATATATAATTTGTAAAATCTATTTGTAAATAGATTTTAAAAAATTCAGATAATGATTTTTTTAAAAAAGCGAAATGTTTAATAAAAAAAAAAAAATGTAATAAGTAAATTCTTTATGGTAATAAATGCTTTAATAAAAAAACAGTACTTCGATAGCCAATGAAAAAAAAACACTAGTGAGCGTCCATTTACATATTTTTTTCATTTTTTACTAAACACTGCTATTATTTCTTTTAATATAAAAACGGCAGTTAAAAAACGTAATAGTGTAATTAAAAACAAAAATCTTATGTCAGCAGTTTGTTCATAGAAAGTAGCGTGCTTGCTTGCTACACCAAATGTGTCGGGTTCGACTCCCTACCAGGATCTGAACACAATTTTACAATAACTTAGACCATATCGTCTTTAATAACTCATCGGAAAAAAAACACAACAGGAACATTTGTTTTAATATAGATAATAAAAAGCAGAATACCGTTTTCACAGTACAGCCCGGCCCGTCTGTAAAACAAATACGCGCGCGAACACCAACGTGCAAACACATTTAGTATGGATTTAATTCAAAAATTAAATTTAGAGGTCACAAAGTAATTTATAATTATAATTTTTCGCGCCTCATTTCATTTTTACAATCGACTTTGACACCTCGGTAACGTAATAGACCGATTGAAACACTGAAAGTCACAGGTTTGATTCTCGATTTGGACATCGGATCACAATTTGTTTAGCAAGGTTTCACATATTAAAAATAAGAGTAAAAAGAAGGTCTCGGGTTCAGTTCTCGGTTTAGAATTAGTATTTTCTCAATAATTACATCTACGTATGTGCTTATGAGAAAACAACAAAAACACTTATTAAATAAATAAAATGAGCCGGTGAAAGCAAACTTAAAGTTACATTTTTTTTAATATTGTTTAATTATTTTGTTAATCGTCACTAAAAATCACATCCTATAAAATTTCACATTTTTCATCTTCTATTGCGTATTCTTTTTACCATAATTCTTAAAAATTTATAAGTTAATGTTACTAATACTTTAGCACGTACCAATTAATCACCTCGCCAGTCGCCGAGGTAGAATAGTAATGTCTTCCCTCTTATCCGAAAGGTCCCGGGTTCGTAACCCAGTCAGGCCTGAAATTTTAATTCACTTCAAAATTTCAATTCCATACTTCCGTACACAACCTCCAACCTAATATAATGAATATTTAATAATAACAAATTATCGAATTAAAATAGTATTATCGTTTCTGCGAGCAAAACAAGTCAAGTCAGGTTTTGTACTCGAGTTGAAGTCGTATAATTTCCATTTTTTATCGTTACAACTTTTTAACCGTCCTTTGTTCAAAAATAATTTGTTTAATTATTTTTAAAGATGATTAAATGTTTTGTATTAAATTTATATTTATTTTTTAGGCGTCGGATGCAATTCGGACATCACTTCAAATGTGTAATATTTGTATGAGTTTTATGCATTAAAAAAATAACCATAAATTAAAGATTCGATTATAAATTGCACGCATAATCCTTATAAAAAAAATAAATACGTAAATTTAGACTCAATTTGATTCCCACAGAGTTCAATTTGTCTAACGTAAGTTTTGTCGCTAAATGATTTCATTAAAATCTAAAGAAAGAAGGAAAAAGTTGATGTAATGAAAGACTGAGAGATTTCGATTCTCGGTTTTAAAAAAACTTATTTGGTTACCTACTAAAAAAGACTGACAAGTTGAAAGTCGAGATTTCGATTCTCTGTTCCAGCACAAAATCACATACTTAATGTTAAAATAAATATTAAATAACGTTAAAGAATAGACTTGATCTCTCAGAACAACGTTTTATTTTATACTAGCAAAGAATTATAAGAATTAACTAGCTTTTCCAAGATTATTTAAAAACACACTCTTGTCCTATAATAAACATTTAATTTGCAATAACAAATATTGAGGTCAATAATTTTAAGTTGGATCAAATTACAGATAGTTACGAAATTTGATTAAAATCGGTTCAGTAGTTTCGGATTTTATCCCGAACATACATCGTGACACAAGATTTTTGTATATATAAGATAATACAATTTCATTTAAAAATACTACGCATTAATGATAAAAAAGAAAACAATATTTAAAAAAACAAATCGAGAGATATTACTGAACGGCCTCGGGTTCGATTACCGGCTTTTGGATAGTAAGTAGTTCAATTCGTAATAAATATCCGAGTATCACTATTAAAAAAAGCTTAAACTGAAGATCCTTTCCTTTTTCCTGTTTAGCCTCCGGTAACTACCGTTTAGATAATACTTCAGAGGATGATATGTATGAGTGTAGTCTTGTACATTCTCAGTTCGACCGTTCCTGAGATGTGTGGTTAATTGAAACCCAACCACCAAAGAACACCGGTATCCACGATCTAGTATTCAAATCCGTGTAAAAATAACTGGCTTTATTAGGACTTGAACGCTGGAACTCTCGACTTCCAAATCAGCCGATTTGGGAAGACGCGTTCACCACTAGACCCACCCGGTGGGTTAAACCGAAGATCCTGGATTCGACTCTCATAACGTAATCACATTTCAAACACAAATCGCATTTGTAATATTTATAAAATACTTCGTTTAGAATCAGTTTGGTGTCCATACAGAAAATATTCTGATGTTTCCATGCATTTATTTATGAATATATAACATTTGTTAAGAAGTAAACGTTATTTTAATAAAAATTAAAAATTGTAATTATCTGGTAACAGATTTCTCCCTTTGCGCGTGCATGTACGTGTACGTGTGAATTCTTGGATTACTGATGAAGACAATACACGTATAGTTCTATGAAGATGAAACATTACATTTGATTAAATAATAGAAAGCTTCATCACTCTCGTGTACCGTCGGTATATTAGTTTAATCTAGTTTTGAAGGTAGAATTTTATTTAATTTATTGAAAATACATTATTTGCGCTAATTTAAAAAAAATAATAATAAGATTGTGCTTAAAACAAATTGTTTAATGATAAATATATGTAATAAAATATTTTTTTATAGTAATAAATATTTTAATAAATACAAAAAAAATAGTTCAATAGCCGATGATAAATATTATAATTTATAAAATTGTATAGATCATACGCTGATGGGAGGAGTATTTTGTAAAGACGAATTTTAGAGGTAATTATTATTTTTTTTTGTTTAATTTTTTGTGGTATGTCAAGTGAAAAGATTTGTCAGTCGATGACTAATGCGAAGATGGTGTGAGTCTAGAGAGGGGGGGATGTTGGTGAACAGAACGGCCAGCTGTCTTTCTTCGCATCTGGCTGGTGGCTAGCGTCGGACATCACGCGTGATACAATTCAAATATAACCCTAAACATAACGGTCATTATTGGTATGCGATGTAAAAATTATAGTCCTTTTCTTATATATACATCTGACATAATTAAATTAAATAAAGATTAGTCCATTATTTTATACGAATTACATTTTATTAAAATACTAATTAATTTCCTTTAATTTCAATAGGTATAATAAAAATATTACGATAACGTTTATCCGTTTTGTAAAGTAATATATAAACAAACATAATATTAAATAATAACAGATCTATTTTTTCCAACGTTATTTACAATACGACCTCGTATTATCCTACACGTGTATTTTAACGAGCGAGAAATATGAGGTAGATGATATTAGTGAGATACTTTTAAAAAAGCCAAATTCTTACCCAGAATCAAACCCGAGACCAGCAGATTTAGAAGCTAACAACTATATCTACTGATCGGCCAGATTTTAATATGATAGAATGTTGTAAACTAATTTATATAAAATGAATAAAGCAATAAGGATAAAAAAAAATCTGAAAATTCGTAATTAATTCGATTACATTTAAGGTTCTAGTAAATAAAAGTATCAGACGGCCAGATAAATACAAAATATTGCGTCGAAACGGAAATGAAGTTCAGTCGTACAAATGACACCTTCACATCTTTCACCGCAGCGAAGGCTGTATATCTACAGAAGCTGTAGTTCTATTCGTAATGAATATCCGAGTATCACTATTAAAAACAGCTTAAGTGGAAGATCCTGGGTTCGACTTTCATAACATGATCACATTTCAAAACACAATTGCATTTGTAATATTTATAAAATACTTCGTTTAGAATCAATTTGGTCTCCAAACAGTTAAATTTATTTAAACCTACTTAAAAAAAAAAAAAACATATTGAAGAACCAAGGTTCGATGCTGCTTATACGTGTATTTAAAATATAAAATAAATAAATAAAAATTATTAAAAACAAAAATAAATAAAAATTTAAAAAAAATAAATAAATAAATAAAAAGCCGGTGTATGAGAAAGAAATGAATCGAACGGTTTATTTTATTCAGCGTTATAAACTCGTAAATAATTATTATAGTTAAAATGTGCTTTACGCAGTGGTGTAAGGGACGGCATTGTAGTTTAACCTTGAACTCAGTTTAACCTTGTACGTGTCATAACAAGGCGGGAATTGTAGCAGCGCGTCGGCGAGCAGTTCTGTCTATGATTGCAGTATGATTTAAAAAGTTATCTCACACTAAATTAAACGAATATTTACAACTAGTTTTTTTTTTTATTAATTTATTTTACTCGTATTGACAACATACAAAGTATAATTTTTTTAATTTTATTCAGGGCCATCCGTTATGTATTGCTTCACAGGATGAGATCAAATGGCAATTTTGTAGCGTGTGAAAATGACATGCCTGACCGGGATTCAAACCCGGGACCTCCTGATAAAAAGCCGAGACACAACCACTCGCGCCACGGAGGCCGACAAACGTCAGTTACTATCACGCATTTTTTACATGGTTTTTTTTTATTTTTTCATGTTATGAATTTCGATAATAATGTAAGATAATGCGTAACCGGAAATCGAACCCAGAATAATTTACTGTACAAAAAGAACGGAATTCAGATGCAAGGTCACCCTCACTGTTTTAACAATAAATAAAGAGAGTTAAATAAAAATATTGTGTGTGTGTGCGCGCGCGCGTCCGTAATTATTCTTTAATTACACGACAGACCCAAAATTTAAAATATTTTGTACATCATAGATCCATTCTTTGATTTCACTGACCCAAAAAATGTACGGGAAGAGTATTTTGTTTAGAGAAAATTTACTGCATTAGAAATTGCAGGTATTTGACATGCTTAACTAACAGTCCCTACATAATATGTATTGAAATAGCAGCGGGACACAATTTTCTGGTTATTTTTTTACTAATACCGTTCTGGTTGGCAAAAAAATGTACATTTCACTTTACTTTGTCAGTTAAATGTATCACGTAACTGACACAGCCGAAGGGTTCTGGATCCGAATCCCGTTAATTTTTTAAGTACGAAAATATTTATCTACCTCACTGTCATATTTTTAAAAAAACAATAATTTACAAATAAATAAAATTATTTATTTATTTGTATACTCACACGCGCGCGCACAATTTTAATTATATATATTGAAATATATTACTCTATATAAATTTATTTTCTTCTCACTTTAATTTGTTATAGCAAAACGTTTGCTCTTTCTCCCTCACCCACTCTCCTCTCACTCACTCCCTCTCCCTCGCCACCTCTTCACTAACTCTCTCCCCCTCTCCCTTTCCTCTGTCACTCTCTCGCTCTCGCTCTCTCTCTGGTGGGCTATTTAAACATGTTTGTTTCTCACTAAAAGTGCATTTTTACAAAAAAACTTTGTAATTAGAAAACTGTCTGTTAAGGTTTTCGACACTTTTTTAAATTTTTTAATGCCTTTTCGTTCGTGAAATAGCATTAAAAAATTTATCATTGGAACTATAACAAAAAAATGTTAACGGTAAAGTTAAATTTTACGTAAAATTTAACCTCTGATCCATAGATTTTTCCCGATGAGAAGAAAAGTGACGTCGTTTTTAGTAATAAAAAATTACGTATATAGAATTTTATTTCGAAAATACGAGTACATCGTTAAATTGTTATTTAAATTTTTTTTTAATTTCAGTGCTCCTTTGATCAGCCAAAGAAACATAGTTTTTTGTAATTTCTTTAATTCGCGTCGTTTATTATTGTACGTAATGAATGAAATGAAATGGTAATCATATAAAAATACCGAATCCTAGTTCAGAATCGAACATAGGATCTTCAGTACATCAGTCGATCGTTACAGAACCCAACTACTAATGTGATTTTTTTTTCTCTCTTAGATTCATTTAAAAAATCATAACGAAAAAAATTTCAGTCTACAGATTAATTGTTGGATTTACATTTAATTTACACCATTATGTAAATTATATGAAGACACAATTAGTTTATCCTGGGTAATTTCAAGATCTAACGGGCCGATCTCACAGAATCCTCACAATTTAAAAATGTCTTCCTGAGTGAAAGACCAATGATAATTTCGTCACACTACCTATTCCCGTTAAATTACTATTGTTTGCTAGTTTTTCTTCAAAATTTAATAGTCCGCTCGGAATGTCTCAAAATGAAAAACAGTTTTTCCATATATATTTGTGATGTATAATTCCTTCTTAAACACATAATTAATTAAATGAATCACGGCTGATAAGAATTTCTGAACCCGTGCCTGGAATCAAACCAGAACCTTCGACATGTTAGCAGGTTTTTTGATCCAGTCGACCTACTGAACCGATTTTTTTTGTGCCTTTTAATACACTTTAAAAGGAAAATACAATTAAAAAAATTATCGGTAAATATTTTTTAAATGTTACGAATAGAATTTAAAATATTTTAACGCTCGTTCAGAATATTTTCAAGGAAAAATTAATCTTCGTGTAATTTAAAGTAATTTCTGTTTACATTTTTACTTATGTGTAGTTAATGAGATGAATTGT
Source organism: Lycorma delicatula (assembly GCF_047948215.1). Lineage (NCBI taxonomy): Eukaryota > Metazoa > Arthropoda > Insecta > Hemiptera > Fulgoridae > Lycorma > Lycorma delicatula. The sequence continues at coordinate 13,044,031 of NC_134461.1, read as the reverse complement.
GTTTGATAATGAATGCCGAATGATGCTGGGATTCGAATCCAGGATTATCGGTATATCAGTCGATTAATTTACCAACCGATCGATCTAAGGTCATTAAATTTTTCTTAAAAATCATTTTTCTCTTTAAAAAAATGATCGACTATACATTTTCAACAATTTTATGATTTTTTTTTTTTAATTTAACTTAAAAACAGATAAATATGGAAAATATTAAATATAAAAACTAAAATAATAATATTAAATATTTGTTGTATATATCTCACTGTACTGTTTACGAATAATTTCTGCTTTAAATATTATGTATGCATAATTATTAAGATGATATATGATGATACCGAGCCCTTACCGGGAATCGAATTCTGAACTTACGTAAATTATTGAGTATTGGTTGGTCTTCTACAAATTCACTACCGATCCTTTTCCTCTTCTACAATTATTTTTTATTAAATATATATGTTAAATAAAAACTACAGCCAGTAAATTTATAAAAATGTTTATTTGTTGCTAGTAAAAATTAGTTTTTTTTTAATCTTTCTTGTTATTCCCGAGTATACATCCATACATTTATGAATATTTAAAGACACGAATGAGATCGGTGAATAAACGGTAAGCTATTTTGGAGTCGATAATTTATTTTGTAAAAATAAACGAGTGTAAACTGGATTCTAACATTTTTAATCTAATAAATATTTTAAAAATGGAATATTTGAGTAGACACTAATTTAGTAAATACAATGACATGTAGTTTATTTATTGTGTATAAATAAGAACGGAATAAATTCGGTTTTTGGGTGTAATATCGCACTTAATAAAATCTTGGGTGTCTGAAATTTTATTTAACTTAGCTTTAAGTACATTTACAATATGTTAGTAATTCTAATCTTTTTACGAAAGAATTTCTGTTAAAAAGATTGTTTAATTTAGTCGTATTTTATTTGAATAATACAAACAAAGGATACAAATTATCGTTTCAAAAATTGTAATAATATTAAAACTATAAATAAACTCACCTTAATCAGTTATAATAAATATCTCGATAAAAACATGTAAACTGAATGGCGTTACAGGAGGATTAGGTGTGGTTAAACATTGTTCCTCGAAGAACTGTACGGCATATTGTGTAATCTACCATAACTTCCCGGCGACAAATACAAGACAGTCTCCCCGGCTATATTTCAATTTTTTTGTTACACTCACGATGCTTCTCTGCTTCGTCACACTTCGGCAACGATCGTCACCGATAAACATCTTCAACTACCCAACTTTTAAACAACAAAATTTTATGAAAAATTATTCCATCTAAAATTTGGTTCGCAGACTGTTTCATTCGCCATCAATTTTTACATTAGACCATCGTTGCCTAATATTAAATTATTTTTGTTATTTTTACTTTATTGTACGAAGTAAAGGAAGAATTGTGATCGCGATACGTTTCGGTTTCCAGATTTCAACGGAAATATACATTTTGACCATCCCTGAATCCATTTTGACTAGCTTCGGCGTGACGTCTGTTAGAGTATGTATGTATGTGCGAATGTATGTAGAGTAACTCAAAAACGATTAGCCATAGGATGTTGAAATTTTGGATTTAGCACTGTTGTAACATGTAGTTATGCACCTTTTTGATTTGAATAGAAATTAAAAATAAAATTTTAATTAATAAAATATTTTGATCTTAAAGGGAAGGCTTAAAGGGAAGGTTTGAATCAGACTTCATCTCCTTTTGTTTTTTTTTAACTTTTTTTTTTAATTTAAATATATTGATTTAATAATTATTAACCCGAGATTCTAAAAAAACATTTACAATACATAATAATTCAATGATAATAAAAAAATGAAAAAATTATTAGTGAAATAAAATTTTATGTACTTTAAAAAATGTGTAAATTTAATTTAATAGGCATTACATATGTGTATATGTAATAGATGTTGGTGAAACCTCTGATTATTTAATATTAATTGAAAATTATAATTTAAAATCGTATTATTTTTGGATTTTCTAGTTTAATTTCTGTTTATTTTTATTTAATTATTCTCGATTTTCTATTTAATTTTATCTACATCAAAGTTAACTACAGAGTGACCCTCATAAGAACAACATACACACTGAGGCATATCTTTAATAAATTGAAAAAAATTATTTTCTTAGTTCATTACTCCTCTGATATTGTCGGACAATATTCTCCCTAAGTCGGAGTTGATCATTAATTCGTTTAATTGTTGCCAATCATTTAATCGCTCTTTCGTTTGATATAATATTTCTGCTCTAATTTGTGTACACGTTCTCTAGTTTTCAAATTTTCTTTCTACATTCATCATCCCTCTTAATATTTTTATTCTTATTTTGGTCTTAACGTTTTGTTCCTCTTTATATTTATCATCTCTTAAATTTTTATTTTCCCTTTGTTCTTAACATTTTCTTCCCCTTCATAAACATCTTGTCGGTTTTTGAGATGTATTTCTTCATGTTATCTTTCTTTTTCCTGTATGATTATTTTTTCCCGATAATAAAAACTGAATCTTTTACACCGTCAGGTCAAAATTAATATTTGTAACCGGTATACAGGAGTTCACTAAACGGAATAGTTTTATTATTATTAACTTTTATTATACGACACACCAGAAATCTAAAACTTTTGTTAATCAGCAACTCATGAAGATACGAATAATATTGATTAATACGAGTAATAAAGGGACTTTTACTCTATTCTAATATTTCATGTAAGATTGTTGAATTAATAATTGTATAAATATTTATTTATGTTAATAAAAACTAATATTTCAGCAATTGTGTAACACTTTATTAATGAATTAGAGGACCGTATCTCACTTTCAAACGAAATAAGTTTATATGAATTGCAGCAAAAAATGTGTATATGTAATTTAATAGGCGTACAAGGAAGTCATGTGGTGTCCACATCAGATTTTTTAAATTTATTATTAATCTTGCGCAACATATAACTGTATAAAACATTAAAGAGAATAAATGTTCACTTCCATTCTAAATGAACGTATTACTATAACAGCCAATCATACACAAAGGAGTTATAACGAAATTTTCACTTTTTTTAAATTATATATAGTAATCAGTTTATATGTAATCAAGCTCCAATATATAGTACATGTAAATACAGACCCGCAATTGTATATGCGCGCGCATATACAATTGTGTTATTATTACGGTATTTGTTTAAATATCATATCGGAGATTAAAAAATATATATATTAATTTTTTTTAGATGTAACGTGACCTCCACGCTATTAGAGGGGTAGCTTCTTACCTACCAGACTAAAAGTTCCGAATTCGATACCCGGTTAGGATCTGGAAAATTCATAATAACGCAGTCCCTAATAATGAATTTCATAGTCATCAGCTCAAAAAGGTAAATAACGAGCCACATCTTTTACGATATAAATTATAGAAACCACAATGGTACGTAAGGAGGTAATGATTAGTATTATATCTAAATTTCAAAGTTATATCTAGTCGACCTCCTTATTTTACGGTTAAGCCCGTCTAGAATATTCAAATAAAATGAATGTTGTACGCCAGCGCGTACATACACCCGCAGATCTACTTATTAATACACTTTCTTATACACGTAAAGCCTAATTTAATTTTATTTAGATCTTTTAAAATATATTTCGTTGTTCTTAAATAATACTTGGCTCTCGATGAATGAAACAATTTAATTCAAAAATTATATTGAAAGTCCATTAAATGACATGGAATTAAATTTTGTCGGATTTTTGTAATCTATTTTGTCACCTCCGTAATAGAACAACCGAATGATATACTGAGGGTTTTGGGTTCGATTCTTGGCTTGAACGCTAGCTCACATGTTTAATGCTTATTTGGGTATTGCCAATTAAAAAACGTTTATCATAATCTGAAGATCTAAGATTTTTACTCGGCTTAAAGAAAGTTCGCAGCGTAATATGCTTACCCGAGTATCATTTTAGAAAAAAAAAAAAACATTGTTCATAACGTTAAGACCCTGTGATTGACTCTTAGTCGCCGCACAGAATTATTTGCGTAATGCTTCTGTTTCAAATCGCTTATATTCATATAAATACTAGATACGGAATCGATTTATGCCTCGCACAGTTAAACTTTACTTACGTAAGAATCATCTGTAAATAAGTTCATAATAGAAATTTTGAAAAATAACCGATTGGATACGCCGGAAACCTCGGGCTCGTTTCTCAGTTTAGACGTAATCTTACAAATCTACAGGTTAACCAGTTTTATTGCCGGCCTCTGTGGCGCGATTGGTAGCGCCTCGGCCTTTCATCTGCAGGTCCCGGGTTCGAATCCCGGTCAGGCATGCCGTTTTCACACACGCTATAAATCATTAATTTCATTCTTCGAAGCGATATCTGACGGTAGTCCCGGAGGTTAAACAAAAAAATTATCCGGATTAAAAAACTGAAGATACTGGGTTCCGCTCTTTGAATTAGCGGTTTTTTTTAATATTTCATTATTAGTTTGCACATAAAAATAATTCTTAAGGCGACAACAAATTCAAAAATAAATAAATAAAAACCATCAGATGGTTTTTATTTATTTATTTTTGAACGAACGTAAAGTGTAAAGTTGCATGTTTTATTTTATATTTTCGACTCTATTTAATTTAGTAATAATATAACACTCAATCCCGCTATTGCGTAAGGGATGTATAAAAGCAATAACCTCTGTTAACCTTGAACGTTCATAGTCGGTTAGTAGTCGGAATGTTTACAAAACAACTATGTTTACTAACTGTCAGCAACGACACGCTGGGGCCAGACAGCACGGCAAAGAACTTTTATCTTCATCACGCATTATTAAAACAAATATTCTTTATCTATTTTATCTTAAATTTTTTATTAATTTCAACTAGCAGATCCGGTATACTTCACTATGCTAGATTTGAATATATATGTATATATATATATATATATATATATATATTAAATGAACACAATTGAAAGTTAAAGTATTAACAAAATGAACCTTACGGAACTTCACAAAATTTAACCTTTCCCTTTTACTCTTTCTCCCCATTTACTTTTCCCTTCCCCCTTCCCTATTTTCATTTTACCACGTTTCCTTTTCCTTTTCCCCATCTCCCCTTTCCCTTTTCTCTTTCCTTTATTTCCCCCCACCTTCCTCTTTTCTTTCCATTTCCTTTTCCCGTTTTCCCCTTCTTCCCTTTTTTGATTTTTCACTTTTCTTATTTTTTCCTTTTCCGATTCTCCCTTTCTTCCTTTTTCCCCGCGCGTAAATCGGTCCAGTAGCTTTTTTAGTCTACAGGGGACATATATCAGGAAACATTGAAATGGAATCGTAAAATATTTAGTACAGCATAAACAATGGTAGATTGTCATTATTTAAGTAATCTTTTTATTACAGAATAAATTAAATATGGATAGTTTTGTTTACTGAGAAATTTAACATTTTGTGTTTTTGAATCAACAAGAAGTTTCAGACCATTTAACTTTTTTTTCTTTTTTTTAGCTCCCGATTCATTGAGGATGTTTACTTATGATATGAAACTTTATATATTTTCAAATAAAATTATAAAGAGTTCCTAGACTACAAAATCATTAACGCTACTTAATTCCAGTGTCAAGGTGGCAGTTACCAGCTTGGAAAGCGACAAAGTTATGTACACCTGATTACTTTTTGATAGTCAATTTCTTTTCCTCAGAAAATCATTAAAATTCATTTAAGATAATGCAATTCTTATTGAAGATAAAAATTAAAAGCGAACCAAATTGAACTGTCAGTTAAAATCCTTTTGTTTTTTTGTGAAAAAAATATTAATTACGTTTAAAAAATACATTTTTTAATATATTATATTGATAATAATTTAAAAGTATTTTAATATAAAAACTATTAACTCGAACATTAAAATTGATTAATGCAGATTAATAAGGAAATAATAGTAAAAAAAACCTAACAGTATAAAATAAAAAGATGGCTTCTGAAAAACGATGGAGGGTAAAAAAATTAAAACTGCTAACTTTGTACGTGGTGGTGATTGTGTACAGAGAATGGAACAATTTAACCAGTGGTGCGAGTGTATCCCTCGCTCGTCCATCCACCTGGTACGCGCTGCAATCGTCAAAACAACTTCATATGTCAAAATGTGTGTTACATTGTTGAAAAATTATATCAGTTTATAATATTATTAGCTGCTTCCATTATATAAAGCGATGTAGTGAAAATAAACAAAACTTACGTAGTAATATTTTCTTTCTGATAACTTATTAATCTAATATAAGTATTGTTAACGATTAACGTTGTCAAATCAGTAAATAATATTTATTTATTTGCGACATGTAGTGCCGTTTTTAAAACAGTATCAAATTTCGTTTACTTGTTTTGTATTTAGAGTATCAGTACATATAGGGATATTTTATATGAATCTAAACAACCGTTTAGAAAAGAATTTCGGGATGTAAACTAGGTAAGTTTTTTCAGTAATATTATTTTATATTAAGGAAAGTTGTACACAATTAAATAATGTAATTTGCATGTATGTTAATATTAATTATACGGTTAGGTTGTTTACGTATATGGGATTTAATGAACTAAACGTTCATTATAATAAAATATACTATTATACTAAACGTTCAATATAATAAAATATTATTATATTTAGCTTAGCCAAATATATTTTAATTCTTGTTATTTTAATTTAAATAAAATAAAATCTATATAGATTACTTTATAAAAATACCCAATAAAGCAAAATAATTTGTTTTTTACGGATACACTAGAAGAGGGATTGCCGATTAATTTGTAGATTTGAATCGCTGAATATTTGATTGTAATATTTTTTACAGTATAAGTTAATATTTTATAGCAGTTGAGCTGGAAAAGACTTTCTTAGTTGGGAATAAGTTTTCAAATATTTTTTCTATCCATAGCCTGAGTATAAATTCCCTCTTTTGGAAATATTATTATGTGTAATAATGTTTCATGTGTTTTTTCATTCATGTCTGTTTTTTTTTTTTTTAAATTTAAACTGAACATTTTAATTTTTACATCTGTATATATATATATATATATATATATATATATATATATATATATATATATATATGCAGCGATTTTTTCATGTCATACTCTTCATATTCATCTAAATGTAGTTTATTTTAAATTACATGACAGAATATATTCTACAAATATCTGCTTAATTTCTTTCAATCTTCACTCAAATAAGAATAATATGTATTTCCATTTCCTTTACTCACCTATCTTTCTTCTGCTCATTCTTTTTGTGTTTTTATTTACAGTTCCTTGTTATTACGGAAGTTGTTTTAATTGTTTACTGGATAAAATTTTTCTTATTGAATCTTTTAATCCCTCCTTGCATTTAAAGACTGAAATCACTTAATTTAAGAAAATTACACTTGTTATTGTAACTGTTTAATTCTTTTTCTTTCCATTTTTCTTACCTCTTATAACTTTTAGATATTAAAAACAATTAAAACTTTTTATGAATAAAATTTACATCTTTAACTTGAAAAACTACATGACCTAGAATACTGAATTTTGTATTCTTATCTAAAATGATGAATGATTATATACAATTATATACACATTTGTTTAGTGTACATAAGTATGACAACTCTAAATAAATTTTTACTCCTTAAACATAGAAAAATAAGATTTAGTTATTGCTTTTCCTCAAAACAATTCAGAATAAGACCACCATACCTTGAAGCACTCAAGGGGCTTAGGATTTAATCAAAAAACTTTAACGGGAAGGGTAGAGTTATAACGGCTCATTTTAAAGGCATTAAAAAAATAATATAAAAATGGCCATAAAACATCAGGTTACAGCAGTTCTAACCAAAATGGCAGCCATATTTTTTTTCAAAAGTGGCCTACAGTGTAATCTATTTCTGTGGTATGAAACCACCACTTCTTATGTTTATAAGCTACTATTTAAACTAGCCGTAAAAGGTGTTAAATGGTCTCCATTTTGGTCAGAGTTGTATGATCATTTTTTATATAACTTTTGTTTTTCAATGCTCTTTAAAATGATGTGTCATAACCCTTTTTCTTTTCATTAAATTTTTTTCTATTATCCCTGTTGTGAGTAGAGATGTGGTTTATGAAAAGTTATTTAAAGTTTGTTATAATTTATGAATATATGTAATATATATTTATTGTGTTTGTGTGTGGCCCATGGATGTGCATTTTGAACACACAATAAATGTTTGTGAGTGTGTGTATATAATTAAAAGCAGCCTATACATTCATATAAATATGTAATGCTTATATCACATACATATTTAAATGTAATAAAAGCAAGTATTCTCTCCCCCTACCAAAAAAACACATTGATATAGTTGCTAGCTATTTTAAAATCAGAATGTCTATTTAAACATTTCTACCGGTATAATTATCTTCTATTACTAAATAATTTTCTTCATGAAAATCTTTTCCTTTTCTTATTATTTTACATGTGATTGGACCTCCAAAGGATCACACATCCTGTCCTGACTTCTTTCTTTTCTAAAATTCTTTCATTCTTTCCTTTATCTTCTCTTTCCTTGTTAGATTCATCCACCGTTTCCTTTTCTGTTTCTTTGAAAATTTAGATTCATCTACTAGTTTTATTTGTCAAAAATTATTTCATCAGAAATATATAATAATTTTAGATCTTTTCCGATTTCTTTGAACTAGCTTATTTTGTATTTTTCATAAAGTAATTTTTTACTTTTACTAGATTTTTCCTAAGAAATTCTGTAGGCCTTCCGAACTGCATAAGACTTCAGGCAAGGCTATTGCTTTTAGTGTCTTAATTTTGATTTTTTTGATAAGGATATTTTATTGTAACTTTTTCTTTAAAATGATAAGCCGTTTCCATTTTTTGTTTTAGCTTTTATTCTTTCTTTTTTAAAAAAGTTTACATAGTCTGATAAAATTATCATACTTCTTTTGTATGAGTGGCTTTTTGACATTGTGCCAAGAAATCACTAGAACAATTTTCTTTTTAACCAATACACTTTTAAAATGCTATTGTAAGTGGTAATTGAAATTTAGTGATGTTTTGTTACAGTTTTAGTCTTAAGTCATTTCCCAATAGTTTTAGACTAATTTAAACAGTAAGAAATGATGAATTATTTTAAAACTTGTGTAAAACATATTGAAATAATACTTTCTTCACCTACCTAACTTTAATTCACCTAATTTGATTAGATCATACTTAATTAAAAAACAAAAAATTATTCCGTTATTTATGATATAAAAAAACTCATGAAATTAATTATACAGAATTTTTTCAGCAGAATTATAATAGTACTCCTGATAATAGTAGTGATGAAAAGGATAAGTTAAATTACAAAAATAATATAATAGAAACATTAGGTTGAATTTATATATTAATAATATAATATATTTATATATGTTAATACTCAAATAGATTCGTCAACAGCATAAGCAGGATAAATAAACAAACCGTTAACAATAAACAAACTGGAATCATTAATAAAACTATTAGCTCAATATTTTGATCAGTTTAAAAACCAAAGGTTGAGTGACCACATTAATCAACTTAACTATTTGGAGTAGATGTATTAGAATTAATTACTGAATATGTCCGGTCGCAGTTTGATGAATGTGAACAGTTATTAAAAAATAACTGTTATTATTTTTAAATTCGGTTATAAAGAGTTCCTAGAATGTCAAGTCATTAAACATTACTTAATTATAGTCAAGGTGGCAGTTAAAAGCTTGGAAAGCGACATAGTTAAGTATAGCTGATTACTTTTTCAGAAAAGTAATTTCTTTTTCTTAGAAAGTCATTGAAATTCATTTAAGATAATGCAATTCTAATTGAAGTACAAATTAAAGCGAACCAAATCGAATGTCAGAAATCCTTTTGTTTTGTGTAAAAAAATTATTAATTACCTTTAAAAAATACATTTTTAATTATATTATATTGAAAATAGTTTAAAAGTATTTCACTATAAAAAATATTGAGTCAAGAATTAAAACTAATTAATGCAGATTAATAAGGAAGTAATAGTAAAAAATCTGATGTGGACACCACATGATTATCTGATACATCTATTAAATTCCATATAACATTTTTAAAAGTACATAAAATTTTTATTCTCTATAATTTAATTTTCTTAGTGTGCGTCAAGTGGGCGAATCGAAGTTCAAATCCTAGTAAAGGCAATTACTTTTATACGGATTTGAATACTAGATTGTGGATACCGGTGTTCTTTAGTGGTTGGATTTCAATTAACCACATATTTCAGGAACGGTCGACCTAAGACTGTACAAGACTACACTTCATTTACATTCATACATATCATCCTCATTCATCCTCTGAAGTAACACCTTACGGTGGTTACAGAGGATAAAAAGAAAGAGTGAAGAGAGGCCCGACATGAATGTACATGTTCTATCGGTACCTGTAGGCTCCACTGTGTTCCTTGTCGACCACTTTCTGACAGGTCCGATCTTCATGAGTTATTTGTGGAGGGGGGAGTTTAGATTGTGAGAGCCGACTCAAAAAAAGACAACTAATATCTTATAAAATATCTGAAGTATATATTTATATATATATATATATATATATATATATATAAACATGTAAAAATTATAAATTTGATTCGGTTTGTTAATACAGAGAAGTATGTGTTTTTAAATTAATATCTCTGACCATCATGGACAAAGATCTATGAAGTAATTAAAAATGATCACTGGTAGTTTAATTTATTAACGAAAATGTTATTTGAATTTTTATGTATAACTACTATGTTTTTGTGTACTTTTAAATTTAACAAAAACATTATTATCTTGTCTCAGGGTTGTTTCACATCCAAAACTCCAGTACGAGGGGCCAGTGAGGCATTCAGTGCTGTGGTACAGGCACATATAACATAGTCCGTACAATCCTACACGTTTCCAAAATTACCCATCCTTAGGTTTTTGGAATGATGAGTTTAGGATCCAGGCCAACCTTTTCTATGGAAATCTTCAAATTTTTATTAATCAATCCAGTTACTGTTATCAAAATGGTAATGACTTCCACTGAAAAAGTCTGTAAATTTCCTTATACTCTATTGCCAGAGGGTTCTACTTCGTTATTTCGTCTGCTTCAGCCTTATTAATACTGTGATCAGGTGGGTGAGTGACATCAATGAGAAAAGTTGTCTTTTCTCTAATGTTGTGGAGAACCATGTCTGGTCTATTCACAGCAATATCAGTATGTACAAGGAGATCACAATACAGTCTATAGTGCTCATTTTCCAACACAGATCTGGCCTTATATTCATAATAAGGACACTTTTCCCTATCATCTACGAGTCCTAATTTCAACGCCAACACCTGATGAACAATATTTATTGTAAGATCATGGCAATGCAAATATTCTGTGTTAGTCACACTGGAGCACCCAGTTATCAAATGATCAATTGTCTCTGATGATAGATGCCACATTCTGTACACATCACTGATGTCCTGATTTTCTATGAACTTCTTGTAATTGTTTGTCACAACGACCTGTTCCTGGATGGGATGGATAAACCCTTCAGTTTCTCCAAATAAAAACCCATCATCCCTCTAGCAATGCATAAATGTGTCCTCATCAGCATTTTCGAGAGAATGGGGAAATATACTGTGGAATACCTTACACTTCCATCCTTGGATCCTATTCCTAGAGGGATAGGAAGGGAGTAACCCTTGTCAGATGCAACTATTGCTTTGTGCAATGATGATGTTTCAGATCTGGAGAGAAAATGTCTGTTCATTGGGGCAATTTGTCTGTTATTGTTCAGGTCTAGGGGGCCTCTACCTTCTTCTTTCCTAGAGATACACAAATGTTCCACTGCGGATTTAGGTTCATGGATTCTGTATTTTGTCAATGTTGTATATACCAGGATGTTCAGGTTTTCAAGATCTGTATGTTTTTCCCTGTTTAGCCTCCGGAATTACCGTTCAGGTATTACTTCAGAGGATGATATGTATGAATGTAAATGAAGTGTAATCTTCAAATATGTATAATTTCAAGATCTCTCTGGAACCAATGAACAACTCCAAACGAGTATGTGACAACTTCATTATTATTATTTTTTTGATTTTAATAACTAACAATCACTTCTAAGAACTTTATGAAAATTTCAGTAAATTTTTTATTTCTATATTAAACCACTAACTGTTCCGTGAACGAAAAATTATTTAGAAAGTCTGTTGTGCAACATTATATGTACGTATATATACATATATTTATATATATATATATATTTTTCTAACATTATAATGCGATATCTAATGTATTAAAGTGCAATTGCATGTGTTGACATCATTGATCGATCAGTTTGTTAAAGCGTTAAGTGATATCTAGTATTGTATTTTCTCACCGGGTTGGTCTAGTGGTGAACGCGTCTTCCCAAATCAGCTGATTTGGAAGTCGAGAGTTCCAGCGTTCAAGTCCTAGTAAAGCCAGTTATTTTTACACGGATTTGAATACTAGATCGTGGATACCGGTGTTCTTTGGCGGTTGGGTTTCAATTAACCACACATCTCAGGAATGGTCGAACTGAGAATGTACAAGACTACACTTCATTTACACTCATACATATCATCCTCATTCAGCCTCTGAAGAATTATCTAAACGGTAGTTACCGGAGGCTAAATAGGAAAAAGAAAGTAGAGTTGTATTATTACTATTATTTATCTGTTATGTTCGCTTTTGTTTTTTTCTGAATAAGTAATTTTATGCCATTGTTATATAAATCAATCGAATTTAAGTTTTGAGTTTTTTGTATTGATGAAAGGGTAGTGTGGGCTTTAACATATAATGTAAATTAATTGAGTTCGTTGTAAAATCGTTTATTAAGGCAACATTCATATGTCGTGGGCTTATTATTATTATTATTAGTCGTTTTTAATTAGTTATTCTCTTTCTATTTATTGGAAATTATTGTACAACAATTTCAGCCACGGAGCAATTCGTTGGTTATGTAAATTGTATACATTAAGTAATGCCGGATAACCAGTTATTAAGCCTTCCTTTATTTACTTTTAAAATTTACATTTTATTAATTAAACATTGCAATGAGTTAAAATAATTTATGTTTCTGGGTATGTTCATGTTTATATACATTAAATATGTCTAGCCAGAACAATAAAGATTTAGTGATGTTGCTAATACATCCTAAAGGAAAGTAAATTCATGTAATTAATTCTAACAGTAATTAAGATAAGCTGGTTCATTAACAAATAAGAAAGAAATGACAGGAGATGTTTACATTAACCTACAGGACAAAGAAAACAAATGAATCTGAACATACTGCCTGTCAAAAAAGAATTTCTTTTTTCTTATAAAACATGAGAATATCAATATAATTAAGTTATAATATAAGGTACATAAATGTTATACTAATACAACTATAAATTATATCAGTATGATTCAGAGGTGTAAGGTAAACCAAGTATATTTATTTTACATTTTTGTAATCAATATAATACATAATAGTGATCACAAATCATTGACAATGTAAAAATAATAGTAATAATAGTAATACAATATGAATAATAATCATAATGCTCATAATTTCATTAATCTTGATATGAGAATCATAAATATATAACAATAGTAATCTAGTATTCATAATGCTAAAAATATTAATAACTTTGTAAAAATTTATGCAAATATATATATTATTGCAAATTTGTACCTATAATCTTATAGCAACTACGATTTATTTAAATATGTTGTTTGTGACGCACCTATTGTGAGAAAATGTACCCAGTGATCCTAATTACCATGGTGTCATTGGCTAGAAAGTGTGACAATGATGACTTATTGCACACTTATTTATCTAATATATAATATCTGTGTGTGTATGTGTTATCTGTGTATGTGCCTGTGTGTGGTATATATGCACATGTAAATGTAGTATAATAATTAGTATGTAGAGTAGAGTGTTAGAAGAACATATGAGTAAAATATAAATATATTGATATAAATACGTAATATTATATTATTTATATATTAGATTTAATGATAGTAAGTTGTTTTATAAAGATCTATTCTGCCAAACTTGAAAGTCCTACATAAAGTATTTAAGTCATTATTATTATATGCTATAGCTTGCTGTAACTCTGCTTTCTAAACTTTATAAAGTAAAGTTACTTCCCTACTTTATAAATCACCATTACTGTGGAACCTGTGGGCGGTTAGATAATTTTACTACTAACTGAGACACAAAAGTGGGCGGTAGGTATAAAAAGATTGACTACCGCTGGTCTACTGCATTGTTGAAAACTTGGAGCATTGGATGCTCCAGTGATGTGTACTTCAAAATACTCAGTTTGATCAGGAATACAAGAAATTCAGGTATTGCTGCCATTACTTATATCAGCTGAATTACTACAGAATCAGACAAATTCATAGTTCCATCTTAACTTTCCTCTGAATTGCCCTCTATAAACCACTGATTGTGGCCCTTTTATTTAGAACTAGTTTGTCAAATTCTGATTTGTATTCAGGGTTTTCATTAGAATCTGTGCCAAAATGAGCATTATCAGTAGAACCATTTAAAAATACATCATTCAATATAAAAGTGATTGCAAATTGCATGGCAATCTCTGGGGAGATGAATCTTTATCACTAAATATAAGAAAACTAGTTAATATAAACATAAGTCAAAAAATGGTTTGTTAGCAAAATATGGCTCACAAAACATTTAGCCCGGCTTTTTGCTCCCTTTGTGAAATTAAACCTTTTCAAAATTTTTGTGTATAAATCGAGGGGTAAATTTGGTGCTTCACTTGGCATTCTTGTAAGCTTATGCATATGAGCCATATGTAGTTCACTTGGTCTCTGATTTGAAGAATCTGTGTTGCAAGGGCCGTGTCACATGGCCTCATAAGAAAATTTAATGTGAGAGCCGTACATGGCAATCAATATTTAAATGTTCGCCTGTTCTTTTGTTTTCATTAAGAAAGCTTGCATCAATATCAAATATAACCTCATTCAAGCCACCATAAAACATTAAGCCAAGAATAATCATTAACAAATTACAAGAGACGTGTCATGAAGTCTTTTTTTTATATACTTTTTTGTTTTATTAAGATTATTTATTTTAATTTTTGTTTGTATTTTTTACAGGTAATGAACAGGCCTGTAAATAATTCTTTTAACAATGAAGCTCTGCCTCTTAGTAAAAATATTAAATTAAAGAATGAACCGGATAATGATGGAGACATGATATGCATTTTTTTACCACATCACAGGATGGAAACTGATACATCATCTTAGTATGTAAGCTTTAATTTTTTTTTTGTATATTTGGCTGTCTGAGAATCATGAAGCAATATTTTGCATTCATTCCTCTTCTGTGTGTTTTCTTTCCTGGTTTTCCTACAATTCTTCATTCTTTTGCTTTGTTTTTGCCTTCTCTCTTCTGAACAAATGTCGTTGTTTCTTCTTTCTCCTTCTCTTTGAAATCTATGAAATCTTTTAGTAGTTTTATGAACATTGTTCTATATTGCACGTGCTCTTCCAGATATCTTCATTCCATTTAGAAACACTGAAATGTATTGATTTCCATTGTTTTTGCTGTAAATTTAGTTGAAGATCTTTTTTCTGAGCCTGGAATCTTTTTTTTTTACATGGAATCTGACATTTTCTCAGTTTCATTGAATTTGTAAATACCCTTGTTATTTCTTAATCAGCATCAATTCTGTTGTATTCTTATTAGTCCTAGCATTTTTCTGAAGCTTTTACTTTCTTTTTTTCTACTGGATTTATTTTATCTGATTTCAAACTAAAGATTCATCTGGTGCAAACAGGCCTTCCCCAATTTTATTTAGTGGTGTGTTCAAAAATCTTTCTTTTTCTTCCCATTCTCTTATTACTTTCCCTAGGATACAAATAAAAAGACTTTATAGTAATTCATTCCCTTGTCTTATTTCTGTTTTAATTTCTAATTCTTCTGACACCTCTGATTTTGTATTTCTAACAGTCTGTTTAGTAAAGTAAAATTGTTTTGGGATTTATACCAAATTCTAGGATGTTAAATGAGGAAGTTTTGTCAATTGAGTTGGAAGTTTTTTTGAAATCTAGAAGACAGTTACTTAATTTTTAAACTTTGTCATTTGTCCCTTATTATTTTTTTAAAGTTGAGATTTGTTTTGAACTTCCTTTTCTGAATCTTTGGAATTCTCCCCGTTGTTAAGTCTACAATTATTCTTATTCTATTTGAAAGTGCTTTTGAAAGGATGTTGTATGTCAGATGTAAGAGGGAAATCCCTTTGTAGTTATTTATTCTGTTTTATCCCCGTATTTGTATAGTGGATGTATTAATTCATTTTTCCAATCTTATGGAGTTTTTTCAGGTTTCCATGTACCTTCTAGGAAGAGGTTTCTTCAGTTTTTCTTTGCTGTTTCATAATTCTTTCCATCGCAATCAAGCCATCACCTGCTAACTTGTTTAATTTCCAGATAATCTTTCAAAGTACTTGCTACTTTTTTCCAATTGTCTTTGTTGTTAAGGCCTAATTTTCCATTTTTATCCTGAGCGATGGTCGGGTTATTGGTAAATGGCTGTTTTAAAATGTAAATTTTAAATTTTATTTATTCAAATAAACTAGTATGAAATCTGTGAATATAAAATCGTATTAAAAAAGATAAATAGATAACAAAATTTTCATTCATAAGTTGATAATGTAGTAACAGTACTTAATCAAGTATTATAGACGTCTAGCCAGCTTAAGTGTACTTTACATAATAAAGATATCCTAGTATTAGGTGATGAATTAGTATTAGTATGAGAATTGATTGAAACATAAAAATATTTCAATAAATTAGGATAGCCAATAAAATATTATTGGCAAATATTAAATCTATCCTTAAGATGTGATTCAGTACTTGCTTATTTTAACAAACTTGAAATGTGGATTAAGTTATGATGAGTAAAGTGTATAGTCACTGATCTTATAGGCAGCATGTGTAAGAAGATTCTATGAGGTATGTCTAGTAACTTTATTTGCAAGTCAGTAAAAGGTCACCATACAACAGAGCCATAATTTAGTACTGCATATATAAACGCATAACCTAAAGTTTTGAAGAGTT
This sequence comes from Lycorma delicatula, assembly GCF_047948215.1. Taxonomy (NCBI): domain Eukaryota; kingdom Metazoa; phylum Arthropoda; class Insecta; order Hemiptera; family Fulgoridae; genus Lycorma; species Lycorma delicatula. Next base: position 13,026,935 of record NC_134461.1, on the reverse strand, counting down.
AATATTTATAAAATTTGTATAGAATAAAATTTACAATTTTTAGTGACAGATAAGTATAACCATTGTATTCACTGAAGGATAATTTGTTATCAAAATATATACCTAAGTCCGTAACAGTAGATATCTTTTGTATTGTAGTATTATTCAGTAAATAATGTCAACATTTGCAAACCTCCCAAATTGAATATGAAAACAATCTTTTAAAGTTACAAGAAATACCATTTGTCGCATCATTTTCACACAGAACTCAAGTCAGTTTGAAGTAATTGAATATCAACTAGATTTGTAATAAGCTTAAACAATTTTGTATCATTTGCAAATAAAATAAAAAAGTGAGTAGCATATAATTAAATGTAATTTATAAATACTAGGATAATTGGTTGAATCCAAATGCATGCCTTGCTCATAAATAGACTTAGAGATAAAATTATCAACTTTAACACAGAGAATTCAAAACAATTTCTTATTAAATCCACACACAGCAAGGTTTCTAATAAGTAATTTTATATTAATTTCATCAAATACACAATGAAAATGTTTATAAATTGCATCAAGGTAATCATCATTTAGCGCATCAACAATATCTTCTATATATGTGCATAAGGTCATTTGCATAGATTTACTTTGCAGAAAACCATGTGGTTCAGAACTATAAATTACTGTATGCAAGGTCTAATTTTCATACGAACTAGCTTATCTAAGATTTTGACAAAAACATTGCATTTTCTGATAGGATGTTAATTATTGATATCTGAATGTCACTACTAGGAAAAACACCAGTATTAAAATAACGCTTGAAGATCTTAGTTAAAAATTGTACAAAACAGGCAGAGTATTTCTTAACTAAAAGAGGATGAATTTTTTCTGGGCCCATCAAAGAATTATCATTAAATCGACTTTTAATGCATCATTCTTAGTTAAAATAATTTAACTGAAGCGATCATAACAGTTAAATGTTAAAATCATTTTAACATAGAAAAATCATTTACTGTAGTCTTAAATTTTTTTTCATACAGTCTTAAAATTTTTAGCAAAAAGTTATACAGTATCACCGTCCTCATTGGCATACTCATTTTCAAAACAAATATGAGATGGATAAGATCTATTGTCATTTTTATTAGCAAATTTAAAAAAATCTTTGGGAACAGGCTCAACATTACTCAACATTAACAGTATAATTTTATAATAAATCTTTATGATTAAAAGTATTGCGTACAATTTGATCTTAAATAATTCTTAATAATAAGTATCTATATTGTTTTTGAAGCCTATAGAACTTTTCCTTATTAATAGTTGTGATGATAAGTTCACTAGAGAAATGCTTCAGAAAATTGATTTTTTTTTTATAACTACTTTTGTTACATATGTATCAACAATATAAACGTATAGTTGCAATTCCTCAGCAAAAATTTGTCATGATCAATATTAAATCCCGGTTAGCATGGCATATTTTCATACACTACAAAATTTGATTTCCATGTTCAACACATGAGCTTCAAACTTATGTGGTGATGTGTAAAAAATGAATAATAATAAATAAATATTATTTAGAATCAAACTCTCATTTAGTAAATATTGAATCTTACAAAATTAATATTTTTATAATCTGGTATGTATTTATGAGATTTAAGAAATTTGGATGATAACATTTAGCAAAAGAAACATTTTATAGGTTTTCCCATACAAAAGCTGGCAAATTACTTTATTAATAATAATAATAATTGAACTAAGGCTGCACTGTTAATGTATGTGGTAAGTGAATTACAGATACAATTTATCTTTATAATAAAAGTTATACAAAAAATCGTCAACATATTTACTTTGTAGCATTCATTTTTTATTTTGTGTTACAGCAAAAGATTTAGTACAACTGAAAGAGGAACCGCTAGAATTTAATAGTGATATTACAAAAGATCCTTTAGCAATTGAGACCAACTTAGTTAAATCAGAAAATTTAAAAGTTGAACATGAACTGGTAAGAGTGTTATATTTTTTATATAATAGAACACCAATTATCCAGATGGACCTTTGCAAGGCTAAATCTGGATAATTTAAAAAGGTTTTATCATATATATTGGACTGATCATTATAATGTTTAATGGGTAACACAAAATAAAAACAATAAAATATAAGGAAAAAATATTTATAAAATTAAAAAGAAATTGGAATACATACAATACAGAATAAAACTAGAGATTTACTTTTATAAATGGTTTAATTCAGGTCTAAATATATGTATATTTTTTTTAATTAATTGCAAAAAAGTCAGTTAAAAAACCCAGTAAAATAAGGATCGTTAAAAAATCCCTGTTGAATTAAAAATTTATCTGGATAGCATTTCAGTTATTTCTAATTGCATATTAGTTTTTTTTTAAATTCCTTAGTCTGCATTTAAGTAATTCAGTAATCCAAATTGGCATCTCTCTCCGTATTATCTTTGCATTATTGTGCTTGTTAATATGTAAATTTTGTATTACATACAATTCATTTCTTAACTCTTATACATAGCATATGATGATGATCTCCCACAATTTTAATAACTCACTCTATTCGTAAAAATAATGGAAAAAAAATCATATAAACATATGCCCTAAAATACATAATTTGTGAGTTACGACTAGCGAAATATTTTACTCTGATCTCGGCTACCATGGTGAAACAAGGTCATACTGAAATTTTTAGGACTTAATTAAGAGGTAGAATTAGTGATTTATTATGAAATTGCCTGAAAAATCAAATAAAAATGGTTCCAGAACCGTATCTGCAGTAGCTTTTGAGAAATCTAGGGTGAAAACCAATAAATTCTGGTAAAAAACCTTGGTTTTTATGTTTGACATTCAATAAGTTTGATAAATAAGTAGTGAACACATAAAACATGTAAACAAAACTTGTAGAGAATTTAATTATGAAGAAAATGATGTAAGATAACTTACACATGCTTTCCACAGGCAGAAAATATCAGGATAAATTTAATCATGAATTTTTTGAAAAAGAATCAGGAAAAAATTTCAGAGAATTGCTTTTTTGTTACCAAATTAATATTATGTTAATTATTAATAAAATATTTTTTAGATAATGCCAAAATATATTGGATATACTTTCCTGATGTTGGGAAGTGGTGACCCCATCACCCAGCACATTGCAATTTCATGCTTAGCAAATTAACAATGTTCATTTTTATGAAAGATACTTACTAAATTTTTTTTTTGTACTTTGTAATTAATTTACTGAGACTCACAACATTTTTAATATATCTGTCAGGAAAAACAAATCTTAAAATTTGGTGGGAACGCTATTATATCTTCCCCCGAATTCCAATATTAGTGAGGATGATCTGTACAGTCCTTTTTCATTAATTCCTTTACCCTCCCTAATAATTGGTAATTTCAACGCCCATCACCATTCATGGGGCTCTTCATCATGTTCTTCCCAAGGCAGTATGATTGATCAACTGAGGCAGAACTTAGATCATCTCTGCTTATTGAACGATGAATCGTACATGTTTGTATCATCTTCATCAGGTACATCTTCACGCATCGATCTATCGTTGTGTTCAGCATCCCTACCCGTGTCTAATTGACGCGTTTCCAAAAACATTTTTGGAAGTTATTACAGACCGGTTGTTATCTCGGTTGATAGTAAGGATTTGCCTCAGAATCAGGTATGCAGATGGGTGGTTAAGAAAGCAGACTGGATCGGATACAAAGATACAATTAGCCAATACAACGAAAATTGTGACACGATCCACCAGTTTTCCAATTTTGCAACCCTGGTACTCGATAGTACAAGTGAATATATCCCTCTAACATCTGGAAAATCATGACACCTGCTGTTCTGAAGAAGAGAGATTGATGAAAAGAAGAATGCAGAAGTGCTTTAAGGGATTGTCTCAGGGCTTTATGTAATTTCAATCGTACACCTATGATAGAAATGCTTTGCGCCTACCGCAATGTGAAAGCCGTGTGCTATCGAGTGTTTCAGTGTGCTAAACCGAAATCATGGCTAAATTATGTCAATATCATTTCTTGGACAACTCCACCATCTGTTATTTGGTGAAAAGTACAGTCAGGACAGCCACCATTGTCAATTGGACTGAAAAGCAATGGCATCCACGTTACTGCACTAATTGATTTGGCAAACATGTTTAGTTACTCTTTTAGATCAGTTTCACTTAACATCATCGTACTGTCCGAGTTCAAGGTATAAGTTGCAGATAAAATGTGTGCCTTTTATTATTGGAGAATCACATAATGAATTGAATGTGCCATTTTCTTTTCATTATCTGAGGTATGCCTTGGATATTCTCGTGACACTTCAACTGGAAATGCTAATATCAGGTTTAGTAAAAGTTATCTAACTTCCTGTTTACTGCACTACATCTTTTTATTTACAATAAAATATTCTCTAAGCAGGTGTTTCTAGCTTCTTGGTTAGAAGCATTGGTGATTCCTGTACTGAAACCTGGCAAAGATAAATTGTGTCCTTCAAGTTATTGTCCTATATACCCTTGACCTATCCTGTGCATATCGCGATGTATCCTGTGCATGCACAGAGAGTTTTATCTAATACTCGATGGGGAGCTGAAAGTAAAACTTTTAAAAATGATAGGCATGCACAGAGAGTTTTATCTAATATTCAATGGGAAGCTGATCCAGTATGCATGTTGTGTTTCTACCAAGCTCTAGTCCTTTCCGCTTGGAGTACAGTTGTGTATCTTATTCATCTACTTGTTTCACCGCTCTTAGAATGTTAGATGTAGTTTATCATTCATTCATCCATCTTGCTAAAGGTATATTTCATTCAAGCCCTGCGGAAAGTGGTGAAATGCCTTTGGAATAGACAAAATCATATGATCTGCATTTACATAGCTCATATTAAAGTGCAATGAAATCATCCATCTTTTGATTTCATCAAAAGTGCAATGTTCTCTAACACACATCTGAATCAATACGAGGAACAGTCGAGATCTACTGCTGATTTTATTTCGCTTTTTGGGTTTTTAGTTTTTAATTCTTATATTTATTTACGATACTATATGAGTATCCTGATCAGGCACTGCAAATGACATTTCCTTGTGTTCCCAGAAAAAAAAAACAGAAAGGATTCCAGCACACAGATTATCTTTCACTATAGTAACCCATTCCTTGATCAACAACTGATAATGGTGCTAATAGAAGCAGTGTTTAAGGTGACACTCAAATAACTGCAATTCAAGCTTGCTCTGTTTGTTTTTTAAGTTGCTCACATGTGTGTGTATTTGTTTATGTTAGTCTAGGACTAATCCTCATTAGTATAGACACTCTCAAGATTGTGTGGCAACATAAAAATGAATAATAATAAATAACCATTATTTGGAATCAAACTTTCATTTAGTAAATGTTGAAGCTTACAAAATTTATTTTTTTATAATCTGGTATGTATTTATCAGATAAAAGGTTAGAATTCAAAATCTTTGCTAAAGTTATATCTGAAGGTGAATGATATTTATCATGATAAAAAATTTCATCATAAGCAGTATTAACACTAACGTCAGTAAGATTATAAAAAAAACTAAATCAAGAGAATTACCACAAGAGTTGAACAAATTATCTTGATTGTAAAAGATTTCACTTTATAGAAAAATCTGTAAGGCAAGTGCAGCATTTTTAGCATTAAATTAGGATAAAATTTAGAAAAATAAACATTTTCTGGGTTTTCCTATACAAAACCTGGCACATTAGTGATAATAATAATTTATCCAGGCTGCACTGTTAATGTATGTTGTAAGTGAATTAGAGATACAATTTATCTTTATAATATAGAAAATACAAAAATCGTAAACATATTTACTTCATAGCATTAATTTTTTGTTTTGTCTTACAGCAAGTAGATTTAGTCTGACTGAAAGAGGAACCGTTTGATATTATTGATGGTGAAGTTCCAAAAGATCCTTTAGCAATTGAAGAGACCAAGTTAGTTAAATCAGAAAATTTAAAAGTTGAAAATGAAGTGGTCAGGGTGTATTTAAAAAATAGTTATTTATAGCTCTTAAGGAAAATTCCTATTTACATTTCTTAACTACTGTTATATTAGTTAACATCGTACTATGTTCCAAAAACCTGTTTACAGAAAACAATAACATTAAATCAATTCTATTAATCATTTCTATCGCTTAATAATTAATTTTGTTAAATCTTTCAATACAGACCATTTTTACACAAAATCGTGATCAATGAAGTTTTTATCAAAGGTTTTATGAGATAACAAAATTAGTCATTTCATTTCACAAAACTTGAGTGTGCTGTGCTGAAGCAATGAAGACAAAAGAAGGCATCACATACAGAACACTTTGCTGTCACCTTCTTGACAGTTTTTGCTGAGCTTTCTTTATCTTCTGTTTGCCTCTTCATTTTGTAGCAGCCACTGCATCTCTGTCTTGTTGTTGACTTCTTACCTCTTCACTGATCAACCTAGGATGCGGTCTTTTATAGATCCAACTTGACTAACTTCAATTTTCACATCACAGTCAAACATTTGTAGAAAATTAACCCTCTCTTCTGTTTTGATACCGTTTCGTCTCTGTCTTGTTGAAATCATAACAGGGATCTTTCTATTTCAAGACTATATTTTTTTTGTCTTGAACATCGACCTTGTAACTACTTCACCTTTTTTCAGTTTGGTCTCTGTTACTTGTTTTGGATTTCCGTTTTTAATTAATCTTTAAGGTACCAACATGTGTGTAACAATCAAATACCTGAGATGCCAACGATAAACTTGTGTACAAATTGTCACAATAAAATGTTCGTTCAGCATCAAGTAATGGTTTAGCAAACTCCAGCGCATAATTTTCTGTAGCCTCTTTGCCTGAAATTTCTTATTTTCCAGAATTTATTATGAGATTCCACGTGTAATCACAGACAAGGTATAATTTGAAAAGTTTCACCTCATGCTGGTGTGTTTTGTTTGTATTGACGAAAAACAAACTGTACAGCGAAAGGAAATATTTTTCATTGATTTGCATCTCTTCCTGGGGATTCATTGCATCTTGAATGTTTGGGAGAGAAGCAAGTCAATGAGTTGTTGAACTTTGTACAGTCTGCCACCTCCTGGTGCATTTTCATTATTTGAACTGTGAAACATTCTCAGAAGAATTTCAAATCTGTTGTGGGACATTAGCATACTAACCTGGTTAGAATACAACAAACGGGCTTACTGCTTTACCAAGACCGATCCACAAAATTATCCTAAAGAATTTTTCATTTTATTTATATTGAATGGATTGAATCTTTTGTTCTGGATAAAAATTTGTTTCGTTGACTAATAAATTGTAAATGGCATCATTGATGAAAGTGCAAAACACGCTTTTTGGGGGCTCATGTCTGTACCTTTGCTGTTATTTCATCATTAACTAACAGAGGAAAGGCATTGGGAAAAATAACTGGTTTTCAGTGGCAGGTCCCCATATAATATTACCTTATATTCAAGTTATTAACTGCAGTTAGATTACATTATTGTCTTTTCTAGTAAACTGTTGAAAACATTGGAATGTTGGAGACTCCAATGGTGCATACTTCAAAATACTCTGAATATGATCAAGAATACAAGAAATCTGGGTATCGCTGCCATTACTTATGTCAGCCGAATTAATAACAGAATCAGACAAATTCATAGTTTCATCATAACTTTCCTCTGAATCACTATAAACCTCTGATTTTTTTGTCTTGTCATTTGCAGCTGGTTTGTCAAATTTTGATCTGTATTCAGGGTTTTCATCAGAATCAGCATTATTACTAGAATCATTTAAAAATAAATCATCATTCAGCATACAAAGTGATTACAAATTGCAAGGCAATCTCTCAGGAGATGATTCCATCACCAAAAATATGAAAAATAGTTTCTAAAAACATAGGTCAGAAAATGGTTCATTAGTGAGATTTGGCTTGCAAACATTTAGCTCTGCGTTCTGTTTCCTCTGTGAAATTAAGCTGTACAAAAATTTATGTTTATATATCAAGGGGTAAATTTGGTGCTTCCTTATGGTGTTTGTTCTAAGAAATTGAATAAACATATACCCAAACCTCTCTTTTGCTTAGTTTTTAAAAAAATGTGGTAAAACATGAGAAATTTTTATTAGAAAATACACTTTTTAGTTTTGGAATGAAATATCTGTTAATTTACCAATAAACAAAGATGAATTTGTAGTTAACTTTGCAGAGACTTTACTTCTGAGAAAATTTGTGTAGATAATGTCTATTTAAAACACAAATTTGAAAAGCTCAACTTTAATTAGAAACAAAACCCACAATCTGGATTGGGAAAGTGATATAATTTTAAATAGAACAATTTTCAGCAATGTTTGGACAGCATGTAAATGAAAACAAATAGAAAACTTATCAATAACAGAAAAAAGAATTAAAAAAATAGAAAAAAATATAAACAACATACTTTTTTTTCTAAAAATTATAAAACATCAAAATGTTTGGTTATTTGATAAATTTGCAAAAATTTTTTCAAAGCAGTTGCTCAATGTGGCCGCCATTCTGTTTAATATATAGTTCAGCTCAGCAAATCCATGCTAGTTGGGCACATCTAATGTCATCATTATTATTCCCAATAGTGTAGCTCCTGCTTCAATCTCTGTGCACAGAGCCCATGTCGATTTGAAGTAACTGAATATCAGTTGCTTGTAATAATAAAAAAAGATTTGTAATAAAAAAAAAATGCAAATACCTTATAATTAAACTGTAATTTATAAATAGTAAGAAAATTGTTGAACCGAAATGCATGCCTTGTCTTACTCATAAATAGGCTTAGAGATAAAATTATCAATTTTATTGATAATTTTGTTTGTAAATTAGAAAATTTGTAAAACACAGAAAATTCTGTTTGTTCAAAATTAATCAATCCAAGACAACAATTTATTATTAAATCCACATGCAGCAAGTTTTCTAAAAGTAATTTTGTATTAACTACATCAAAGGCACAAAAAAATCTTAATAAATTTCATCAAGATAATAAACATCATTTTAATGCATCAACAATATCTTCCATATATGCACATAAGTTCATTTGCATAGATTTACTTTGCGAAAAACATGTTCAGAACTATAAATTTCTTTATGCAAGGTCTAATTTTCATACAAACTAACGTATCTAAGAGTTTGACAAAAACATTGCATTTGCTGATAGGACAATAATTATTGATATCATAATTTTACCACTAATAAATAGCTATTATTTAGAATTAAACTTTCATTTAGTAAATGTTGAATCTTACAAAATTATATTATCTGGTATGTATTTATCAGATATAAGATTAGAATTCAAAATCTTACGTAATGTTTTCTCTAAAGGTAAACTATATTTATCATGATAAAAAATTTCATCAAGAACAATATTAACACTAATGTCAGTAAGATTGGAAAAACCTAAATCAAGAGAATTACCGCAACAGTTTAACATCTTATTTGATTGTAAAAGGTTATAATTTGTAGAAAAATCTGAGGTGGAAAGAAATAATATTTCAATAAAATATTTTCAATGAAATAGTATTTCAGTAAAATAAAATAAAACTTGGAACATCCATACAATGGGAACAAATTTTAAAAAATTAAGAGGTTAATGGGAATATTGAACTACTAATCCTACTTGTATTATAGAATCGTCTATTTCATTGTTGTTTCTCCATTCAATCTGTTATTTCAATAGATAAAGTAAAAGCAGATACCACTATTGCTTAAGGTATGTTTTGTCGGAAAGGTACAAATAATATCTAACTTTTTTGTCACCTTTGTTTATTTATTTACTATCAAAAAAATACATTAAAATATAAATACAAAATTTGATACAATACAAACAATATGCATTTGTTGAATTCACGTAAAATAAACAATTAATATTCGTTAACAAATTTATTTAATAAACTTATTAATTATTTAACAAAATACATTAAAATATTAAGTGCAAAATTCGATACAGATATACATTTTTAAAAGAAATACAGTTGTGTTGATTTCACTTAAACAAAAAAAATTCTTTTTTTACAAATTTATTTAACAAATAATAGATTATTTAATTCATTTCTTAATTTTGTACTGGTTTTTTATTTGAAACTTAATCTTCAAAAAAATTATTTTGTGCTAGTTTCATCAGTTATGTATTAAAAGTAATGAGACTGGTTCAGAAAAATCTTTTATTTACAATTCAGATGTGGACACTATCATCTTCAAAATAGTTCCAACCACGCAGTGCTTCAAACAGTTTTTCCACTCTTCATAGCAGTGTTGGAACTCAGAAACTGGAATATCCTTTAGATGGTTGGATACGTTTTTTTAAAAATATTTTTCTCTGTTCCAAAATGGTGTCCTTTGAGGTGTGTTTTTAAAGTCGGCAACAGGAAAAAAAACATTCCAGGGATTCAAGTCAGGCGAATAAGGTGGTTGAGGAACTACAGGAATGTTTTTCTTTGCCAAAAGCTCATTAACTGAGAGAGCATTGTGACAAGGTGCATTGTCATGATGCAGCATCCAGTTGTCTTTGATGGGTGGTCTAATGTAGGCAACTCTTTTCCGTGGTCTGTCCTGCAGACAAAAACTTCAAAAGTCTCTGATTCGCAAAACATTGTCATCACTTTTTGTTCTTTCCGTACTTACTTGGCTCCAGGGGGCTAGTTCTTCTTTGCTGACAAAACCTTCTGAAAACACACCACATTAAAACATGAAAGCTAAAAACTCTATTATCGGTTTTTACAAAAGGTTTATCATAATTTTTATTACATATTAGATTATGTTTAGATTACAAGAAAGAAAATATATTAAGTTATAATTTATATTATGCAATTAAAAAACCATTTACTACTAATTTTGTATTAGATTAAATAATTTATTATTTTATAGACTTTATCATTTGAAAAAAATATATAAAAGTAAATTATTAATTATGTAATAGCCCAGTCAGGGTCTGCCACCTGAACCCTCGACGCATTTGTTATTCTCATGGTGGTGAGAATATTAATTGTTTTACAGATGTTCATTAAAGAAAAAAGAATTAGTCATTTCATTTCATTATAGTTTTATTGCCATGATGACAGAAAGTTAATGAAATAAGAGTTAATTTTTGTTTCTTTAATGAATATCTTTAATTCAGAACTTCACCCCAGAGGAGGCTAGAGCCTCTACCTACAACTTAAAAGTATTTTTGTTATTACCTGAATGTATTCTGAAATTGGAAAGCGGTCGGTCAGTTAGTTCTTTCGTGATGCTATTGCAAACAGATTCACAAACTTTTGCATTTACATATCAGATGAACCCTAACATATTTAATAAAATAAAACAATAAAAATGAAATTTTTATAAGTGGGTAGAACAATTCAAAAGTAGTCAAACCTCAGTTACTGACGAGCAACATCATGCCGGCCAGTTGAAATGTCAGCTCCTTCACGTGAAACCTGCATTGACGACATTATTCGTGAAGATATATTACAGTTGAACATACAGCAAACACAGTTGCAGTAAGTTTTGGCACAGTTCATAATGTTATCAATAACAGACTCAAGTACAGCAAAACAAGTGGAAGGTGGGTCCCAAAAGAGTTAACGCAATAAAACAAGGAAACAAGACTCAAAATGTGTACAGACTTGAAAGAATAGTATGAAAGGGAAGGGGTGACCCTTTCTAAACAAGATTTTAACATGTGATGAAACTTGGGTTCACCATTTTGAACCAGAGTCCAAAAGCCAAAGCATGGAATGGAAGCACACCAGCTCACCTGACTGAAAGAAATTCAGAATGCAAGCATCAGTGAGAAAATTCATGTTGACCGTCTTTTGGGATGCCCAAGATGTCTTTTGTGATTATTTAGAAAATCAGCATACAGTAAACGGTGTCTACTACTCAGACATGTTGATGAAAAAAGTAAAGCCAGCAATGACAAAAAACATTGTGGATCTCAAAGTAAAGGCGTGTGATATTGCTACACAACAATGCTTACCCTCACACCACTCAGCTGACTCAAGAAACCATTGGAAAGATGGGTTGGAAGATACTACTAATTCCTCCCTGCAGTCCAGATTTGGCTCCCTTGGATTTTCATTTGTTTGGTCCACTCAAGGTTCAGCAACACCACCACCAAAGTTCAGCAGCAACGAGGAAGTCAATGACTTTGTGGGAAAAGGCTCAAACAACAAGACTAGACTTCTTTACATCATGTATAAAAAAAGTTCATCGTTGGAACAAGTGTGTTAGTATTTGGTGGGGATTATGTTGAGAAGTAGTAAAAGTCTCATTTTGTAAAAATACAGTTTTTTTCTAGATCGATTTTCTTGTTAATTATTGAATGTATCTTGTACATTCTTGGTATGATAGCTGTGGTTAATTTTATTTTAATATCATTTATGCTATTAAAATTATGTTTTAGATAACACAAAAGTGTTTTTCCACCAAAAAAAAATTTGTGAATGTCTGTTTTATGTGTGAATTCTCTAACATACCTTGCTAACAGATATCCTGTTCATCTTTAATGGAAATATACAAAAGTGTGATAAATATAAAAAGAAAAACTTAAATACACTTGTTACATTATGAGTATTCTTAATGAATGTTACATGCAACCATGTAACTTAACGCTTCATTTGCATGTACTTACACTTATCCTTTTGAGTTCAAGTCTCATGGACAACCCTTAAATGTGGCAGTAACTGATTTAAGGGAAGACTGTTTCTTTCATGGAGAATTTTATATATCATGATCTAGGGTGAGAACTCACCCAGTAGGCTATGTGAAAGATTAGTTATGTAATTTACAAAGAAGTAATAAAATTTTCCCAGAATCTGCCCTGCTAATACAGTAATACACCTATTCATTTGCATGAACATATGCACATGCTAACAACTACATACCTAACATTCACTGTAAATTTTTATGTATACACTTTCATTTTTGTGGAATACTTTTTTCAACTCGTGCTCATTTTGTACTATTTGTTTTCATTTCTTTTTAAGATACTTTATATTTTTAAATAATTACTTGATCTTTGTAATTAAAAAAAAAATAATAAGTTTGGCGTTGAGAAATTAATCTTTGTATTAATGTTAAAATTCTAATTCAGCATTTCATGAGCGAAATATATGATCAGAATCAGCCGCGACGGAGTATGCTAGTATATAAAGGTTAGAGTACAATATTTAGCATATGAAATCATTACTGGTATGTATTTCTGGAATAGCAGTTATTCTAAGAAATGTTTATTATGTTGAAGCCTTTGTTTTATATAATCTTCTTTAGTCGTGCGTTCATTATTTTAGAATGAACATTTAATGTAAAGCCTAATACTAAAATCATTGGTATGAAGTTATTTTAAAGTCTAACATTATATTAAAGATTTGAACTTGGTTTGTTGGAAGGCATATCTGACAAGTTTTGTTCTCATTCTGTTATGGAAAGAATATCTATATGTAAAAAAATAATTTGTAAAATAATAAAGTTTTTTTAAAAATATTATTCATTAAGAAATAATTGGCACAGTCGGTAGGACATCTTCAAGGAGGATTAAGGAATATAATTCTCGGTCAGTATCGACTGTTCACCAAGGAAACAAGCACAACAGGAATAAAAATATTATTCTGTGAACTGTAGTGAATAACTGTACATTATTCCGAACAGTCGTTTTTATATTTTTATATTCCAAGTAAGTTAATTCAGGACATAACAGATATTTTAGACAAGCTAGGAAGAGCCCAGTATTTTAGTATATTGCATCTCACCTAGGAATCTTATCAGGTAGAGATGGATCTGAGTAACACAGAGAAAATGGCATTCTCAACTGAAATAGGATACTAAAAATTTTTGAGAATGCCATTTGAATTAAAAGATAGCCCACCAACCTTCCAATAAATAATGAATAATGTCTGTTCAAAATTAAATTTGCCTTGTGTACAATTAAGGATAGAATCTTTTGAAATGTGTAAAAGTATTTTGTCAAATGAACCGGTCTCCGTTATCCAGATTTTACAAAAGGCTGGCACCTTACTACAGGTGCCAGCAGTTTTACTATCAAAGCTGTATTGAGTCAACATAAAAACAGTGCAGATCTCCCCATCACGTATTCAAGTCGGACCCTTTGTGGCACTGAATCGGATTACTCCACAAAAGAAAAAGAAATTACTCACTGTCCTTTGAGCAACAAACCATTTTTATGGAAGAAAATTAAAAATATTCACCGATCATAAATCATTACAATGGCTATTTTCTATTAAGGAACCAAACTCCAGACTTTTAAGCTCTGGCAATTAAAGTTATAAGAATCTGACTACGAAATAGTCTACAGAAAACTAAAGAAGAATCAAAATGCCGATGTGTTATCAAGAATATAATTAAATATAAATGAAAAAACATACAGAAATTTTGAAACCACACCAGGAGATACAAATGAAGTAGGTCAAATTATTAATGAAACTATTAGTTTATACTTTCCTGAGTCAGATGATCAATCAGTGATTGTGAATGTTGATGACAGTGAAAATCGTTAAGAAATTTAACCAATTGACAATCACCTGGAAGAGGTGAAGTCAAAGAAGGTGCATTGTCTGGTCATTACCAGACAATGCATTCAGATTAAAGTTAACACTGCAGCAAAAATATCAATAACTGATGGACCAGTTAATTTTGGAAAAAATTAAATAATATAAAAATTATTAAAAAAGTAACCTGCATTAAGTTAAATACAAAAATTTTTTAATAATAAGAAAATAAGGTTAATAGTAAAAGTATCTCAAAATAAATTTGTTAGTGATATTAATTTAATAAAAGAATATTTAGTTCCTAATGTAAAGTATAATTTGTATTTTGTAGTTAGTTTTGATTTTTTCCGTTCCAGAAAAATTGTAATTAAATCTTGTTCCAGGTTGTTCCTGTTCCAAAAAGGAATTCATTTCGGAACAGTCGAAATTAGAACTATTAATTTGGAAATAGTCCTGATAGAATTAGGTTTAGCCAAATTAGAAGCCTCTTAACATATTCATTCATTATTATAGTTTGGATAAATTATTTAGTCATTTAGAAAATTTTGAATAATGTTTATGAATATATATTAATTTGTTTTAATAATCAGTTGTATAATTTAAGTAAAAAGGAAGCGCAACTGATAATAGTCATAAGTCTAGAGGTGTAAGTGAATATTTTAAAATTATTAATCATACAAAAATGTTAATAAATGAAAAGTTAGAAATAGTTTTGTTACGTAGTAAAGTAAGAAAAAAGAGGAATTTTTAATGGCCTCGGTTCAATTGTTAAATTATTTACTGGTAATTTAGATGTATGTGATGAGAAAAATATGAAAAATTGTTTGAACAAATAAAATATAAACAAGATGTATTGTAATTCAGTACTTTGTTAATACAGATATTATTAATGAATTTAATAAAAAACAGTTATTACATAATTCCTTAAAATTATCTTTAATTAATTATATTAACTTCAATAAATAATATTCTTTAATTAATTATAGTAACTTATTAATAATGATCAAAAATGTTATGGAATTAGAAAAATTAAGAGATAAATATTTTAAGTTTAGTTCAAGATATTCAGAATTCTTTTACATCTTTTAAATTAGGAACGCTGCTTCCCAGCATTATATCATTAAGTAAAAAAGGTTTCCAAATATTATGTTAATCAACTGCCACTGGAACTGAAATTAGAAAATATAAGAGAATTGAAAATTTATTAAAAGTTGTAAGATTAATTCCAACGAGATAGTGTACTTTCTTAAGATGCCAATTGTAGAAAACAATTAGATTATAATTTATATAAATTGATTTTTGTTCCAACAAAAAGACTACAGAATATATTACAATAATACCAAAAGTAGAATATTTGTTATGACAAAAATTAGAATTAAGAAAATAAAAAATTATAGGCTGAGATAGCTAAATCTAGTGATAAAATATACTCAAAATATTTATTATGTTCATTTGAAATAATATTGCATCTAGAAAAAAGTGTGAAAAATTTATTATTCAATCTAGTAATACAGATAATTGTAATATTATATAATTATAATTGTAATATTATATACAGAGATGTAATATTTTTTGGCAATTCTGCTGCAAAAGAAAAAATAACATTGTAATTATAAGGAAACAATAACGAAAACACTTCAAGGAATATATCTTATAGATCTTAATAATAGTAATATTATATAAATAAATAACCTGCTATAGTATGCAATGAAAGTCACGGGCATCCAAAATGATAAGTTTAAGTTTTAAGTTTTGATAAGACTCAACACACAGAATTTTCTATAAATTTAAAAAAATTAGATTTATATAAAATTAATTTAAATAATTTGTCACCTGTTAGAAATCAAAAAAGTATTACTAGAGAAATATCTATTTGAATTTTGTTACTGTATTTAGTTATGGTAATTATTACTTATATAATGTATATTAAAGTCTTGAACTTGGAATTTGGTTTGTTGGAAGGCATACCTGACACAAGTCTTGAACTCATTCTGTTATACAAAGAATATCTGTATGTAAAATAATACTTTCTGTATGTAATTAAAGTAATAAATTAAAGTTTGTTTTTTCAAAAATATTATTCATTAAGAAATATAATTACACACACACACACACACACACACACACACACACACACACACACACACATATATATATATATATATATATATATATATATATATATATATATATATATATATATATATATATATATATATGTAATTATCTTATAATAATTATATACCCCTATCCACTGTGTTTATATTGTATTTGAGTTTATTTTAAATGTTTCTCCAAATTATGAATTCATGTCTTCTACTTTCAAAATTATATAATGACTGAATGTTTTTTGTAATCATAATTTTCTTATGTTTGCCATGATATAGAATTTATAAATATTTAATTGTTACTTTAATTTTTAACTTTGTATATTTCAATTTAACCCACCAGGTTAGTTAAGTGGTTAACCCATCACAATATCAGCTGATTTTCAAAGTCAAGAGTTCTAAGGTTCAAGTCCTCGTAAAGGCAGTTGCTTTTATACAGATTTAATACTAGACTGTGAATATAGGTTTTCTTTGGTGTGTTGGGTTTCAATTAATCACACGTCTCAGGAGCAGTCGACCTGAGTCTGTTTAAGGAGTACATGTTTATTGGTATATTTGCAGCTGCAGGTCTGACAGGCTGGTAGAGTAATTGCATTTGCCTATACACACAACCCAGATGGTAGCAAGCTGGAAAAATGGGTTGAAATATATATATTTCAATTTTTTTTTAACTATTACTATTTTTACTTGTGTTCAAATAAAGTAGCTACGATTTTGCCATTGATAATTGCAGCTTTGGTTAATGATTTAGTCAAAATATTGAAAACTTTGTACTTTTAAAATATCAATTTTAAAATTGTTATTTTTTATGTAAAAAAAATAACTTTAAAATGTTGATTTTAATCATTTTTATGGTAGACGTTTTTTAGATAAAGTGTGTCATAGAAAATATCAAATCACTCTTTTATCATTATAGAAGAGTGGATGATTGTAACCGACTATCCTTTAACACTAAAAAAGAAGTTTTAAAATTTATCCATAATGATCTAAAATATCTCTTTTAAACCCGTTTAGTTGTATATCTTTGGATATAAAATTAATGAATATACTATTAGCTTCTTTTTGAATAAAGCAGAATAAACTCTGCTATATTATTGTTTACTAATAATGTTAAAATTAAGTATTTAATTTATCTGAACAACTGGTTAGTGTGATGCAGGTTGAATTTATTTTCCCAAAAACAGAAAAAATAAATGAAGCACAAGAAAAGCGATCAACTCAATTTAAAATCGTAACCTTATAGGGAGAGTGTGATTTCATATAAATATGAGGGTAAGTCAATTATTATCTGCAATGTAGTTATAAATTTTATTGCAATACAAATAGGAAACTTAAATGTACATAATTTTTCAACCTAGTTCCCTTGTATTTCAACACACTTGGTCCATTGTTGCATAAGCTTCCTGATGCCTTCATAAAAGAAGGTTTTCGGTTGAGCTGCGAACCAGGAATGCACCGCTTCTTTCATTGTTTTATCAACGGTCCCCTTAATGCCTCTTTGAGTGGACTAAACAAGTGGTGGTCAGAAGGGGCAAGATCAGGACTATACGGAGGATGAGTCAGTATTTCAAAATTGAGTTTCTGGAGCGTTTCAGCAGTGTGGGCAGCAGTATGTGAACAGGCATTGTCGTGTAACCAACACAACACCTTTAACCAGCAGTCCTCGGTGTTTGTTTCAAATTGCAGGCTTAAGCTTGGCAGTAAGCATCTCACTGTAACGTTACATGTTTATTGTCATGCCCCTTTCCTCATAATGTTGAAGTACTGGGCCTTATGAGTCCCAAAAAACCGTAAGCATCAGTTTTCCTGCGGATGGTTGGGTCTTGAGCTTTTTTTTGCAGGGTGAGTTTGGATGTTTCCATTCCATACTCTGTTGTGTTTACTCTCTGGCTCATAATGATGGATCCATGTTTCATCACCGGTGATGATTCTGTCTAAGAAGATGTCCCGTTCGTTATTATAGCAATCCAAATGTTTTTGGCAGATGTCCAAGCGCATTTGTTTATGCAACTGTGTGAGTTGTTTTGGGACCCATCTTGCACAGACTTTATGAAACCCAAGTCTGTTGTGAATGATTTCATAGGCAGAAACATGACTAATTTGCAGACGATGTGCCACTTCATCAATAGTTACTCATCTGTCTAAGAAAACCATGTCACGTGCACGCTCAAATGTTTTCCTCATTTGTGGCGGTAAACAGTCGTCCGGCTCCTTTGTCATGCATAACACTTGTGCGACCATTTTTTAATTTTTCAATTCATTCGTAGACACTCTGTTGCAGCAACACACTGTTCCGTACTGTACCGAAAGTCTTCAATGAATTTCGGCCTCTGATACACCTTCTGACCACAAAAAATGGATCACTGAACGTTGCTCTTCTATGGTACAAACAGAAAGTGGAGCAGCCATGGTTAATGACAGGGCAGTGATAATGGAACTAACCTAGCAGCATCAAACCTGCACAGACATAACAACAATTAAACCATGCATGCGTCATCTACGCAACACAATAGTACTACCAACATAAACAAAAATATAACTAAATTGTGGATAATAATTGACTTACCCTTGTATAAAAATATGTTGAATGATCGATGTAGTGGGCATGCTGGCTTCTAAGTCGGTGGGTGAGCCACCCACCGAGTTGGTCTAGTGGTGAATGGATCTTTGCAAATCAGCTGATTTCAAAGTCAAGAGTTCTAAGGTTCAAATCCTAGTAAAGGCAGTTACATTTATACAGATTTGAATACTAGATCATGGATACCGGTGTTCTTTGGTGATTAGGTTTCAATTAACCACACGTCTCAGAAATGGTCAATGTGAGACTTCATTTACACTCATACTTATCATCCTCATTCATCCTCTGAAGTAATACCTGACTGTGCTTCAGGATGCTAAACAAGAAAAGTCAGCTGAGCCCGTCTTAGGTTTAGTTTCTGGCAAGGATCTGATATTTCTTCACTATCATTTCCTCCTCCGTATCTTTCATTTAAATACATGTAATAATAATATTATATAATAAAACGGTTTCTTACTGAACTTATTGCTTTTCGAAGTAGGTTGGCCAGATGTGGTTTGATTAATTCAGGCTTGTATCCAGAGTGTAGGACCATTGATTACGTGCTGCAGTTTTATTTGGCTGTGGCATGTTCTATATGTCTACACCAGGTACGAAGCTGAACGTACCGAAGTACCTAGAGACCTTGTGAGCATAAATTCTGATTTAGATCTGTAAGTTAATTGGAAAACCAAAAGGGAATGGATTATAGTTGCTGGCTTCCTGAGATTCTTAGCCCTGTGGAGGATGACTGAGGGGGTCTGATGCTGTTATAAATGTATAGATAGAATAGCAACCTGGATGGCTAGGGACCCGCCCAGGTGCTTACTTCATCAAGACAGACATGGCATTGAGCCCTAGTTAGTTGAGATATTTGCTGTTAGAATGAGAATGAATGTGTGAAGAACTCTGTGATGGAGCTGTGGTGTAATCATTGACCTTGCGCTCCAAAAAGTGGACCAGAATAGAGAAGATAGGGTATGTTTTCATTAGAGGTTTATTAAATTTGTGAATCTGTTTCTTGATTTTTAAGTAAATCAAGAGGGCTTTAAGTAATTGTCAACATTTGTTTTGTTCATATGAGGATAGTATTTTTGTTTGAAGATCCGAGTAATGATCTGAGCACATAGTCTAATTGAACTAATACTTATATTCTATTTTACTAGCTGCCTAATAATAAGCTCAGTTTGATGAATTTCTAAACCATTGATATTTAAATTATTTATAATTTAAAGAAAAAAAATATATTTCTGTAAGTAATGATCGCTCTCAAAAATTGGTTTTCACCCAAGTGAATGATCTACAGAAAACTTTAGAATGAAAATTATTTGTCTTCACATTCGTCTACATGCCGCACTCTACAATATAATCTATATTGGCTATAAGTTTTTATAGCCATAATGTACTTCTTTCACCTTGCAAATTTATACATCAGTTATTTAAATTGTTTTCAAAAACCATTTCATTATTTCACCTTAGCAATAATGTTTTTTTCTTTTTAAATACTGTTTTCTTACTCAACTTATCAAAATTGGACAGCCAGCTTTAATATTAACCACTACTGACTTAAAAAAATAATACTTGAATATTATTGCTATGTATTGAAGCAAGATTCCTTACCTCTCGTTAAGCATTTAATGCAATATTATTTTAGTTTTTTAAAACTATAATAAAATATAACTAGGTTAAAAATTATTCATAGAAAAGTAATTTCTTTAGTTTTATAAATAAATTATTTCATGTAGAAGATAAATTTTAATAATACAATGTCTTTGCACAGCTTAAAAGACAGCCAATGAAGCTATAAAACCACCTGAAAATTTTTACATTTATATAAAGCATATTAAATTTCAAACTTAAAGTGTAAAATAAATTACTTTAAATGAAACAGAAAATAGCTTAGGCTATTTAGGGTTAATAATTGGCATCTGGATTATTTCATAATAAGCAGTCTAAAAATATTTAACACAAAATAAATTGGGGCAGTTAATTGTGTCATATTAAAAATAAATAATTATTTTCTTTAATGATGGATACAAAAAAATGGAAATTTTTAGAGAAAACTATTTAGCAGCTTATATACTCGTACTCCCCCCACCGTGTTGATCTAGTGATGAACCTGTCATTGCAAATCAGCTGTTTTTATGTCAAGCATTCTAAGGTTCAAATCCTAGTAAAGGTAATTAATTACTTTTATACGGGTTTGAATATTAGATCGTGGATACCAGTGTTCTTTGGTGAGCAGGTTTCAATTAACCACACATCTCAGGATCTGCCAACCTGAGACTGTACAAGACTACACTTCATTTACATCATACATATCATCCTCTAAAATAATTGATTATGGTGGTTCCAGAGGCTTAACAGAAAGAGAGATGTAAACCAGGCTTATATACTGCATCATGTTAAAAAAAAATCTAATTATGCTATATAGATACAGCTAAATTTATCATAGCCGCTGTTGAAGAATATCGACTATGTTATTCTTTTTTTTATAAATCCTAATGCAGAATTCCAGATACAAGCACTATTAGTGCAGCATTTCGTACGTTGTGGGAAACAGGATCTCTTCCTAGCAGTAATTGTATCCTTATGACCGCCCTCTCCACCATGATGTTGATGAAAGAATTATTGTTGCTGTTCAGCGTAGTCCCAGTGCCAGCACAACATGTCTTTCTAACCGGTCATGAGTTTACAAACCAAAGCACGGAAGGTCCTTAAAAACAGCAACTTTTATCCCTATCATAAACGAAAACCAAGAAGACCCTGCCCTGCTTGACATTCTGTAATCGTTATACTCATCGACAATTCTGGTATATTTTATTTACTGATAAGTCACAGTTTACTTGTGATGACAAACAACATGAGAAATCAACAGTCATGGTCAGAAGTGGAACCTCATGCAACAGGAAAACATAACTTTCAACAACGATTTGCCATTAATTTATGGTGTGGGATTATTGATAGTTGATTGGACTGTTTATTTTCCAAGGGCGCTTAAGAAGTTTGGCACACTTATAATTTCTTCAAGAACAATTACAACCATTACTTAAATATGTTCCTCTTGCAACACAACAGCACCTGTCCACATTTCTCTAATATTGTTTCTGCCTACTTAAATCAGCAGTTCCCAGATAAATGATCGGTCGGGTTGAGGCAGTTCACAATCTTGGCCACTCAGATCACCAGATCTTACGCCAATGTATTTTTGTGTATGGGGTTGAATGAAGTGTAATGTTTATAAGTTGAAAGTAAATACCCTAGAGGAGTTACTTGCCCATATTACTGATGCTTTTGCGCCATTAAAGAACAGCCCTAATTAACTAAAAACAGCAACAAAGAATCCACAAAAATGTGGTAAAGTGCATTGAAGTAAATGGAAACATTTTCAAAAAATTATTATAAATTTTTTATTAAAAATCATTTTCCAGCTCCATTTACCTTTCTGTATTGTTCAAAATAAAAGTCCATTTTATTTAACTGTTATTCACTTTCTGTTTACAAAGCTAGTATAAAGTTATTTATACTCTTATGTTTAGAATTAAATTTCCTATAAGTTTTATTTGTTTATTGGTAAATTTAACAAAGCTATTAGAAGTCAACGTAAAAAAGGGTGTTTTTTGACTCCCGTTTTTTTAAAAAGCTATAAAATTACAGTTCTTGTACTCACTTTTTCAATTTATCAGATCATATTTCATATGAAACCATCAAATTAGCTTACATTTTAACATCCCAAGAATTCCTGTATGGCACCATTTCACTGTAGGAGATGAAATCTGGTTGAAATTTTTTGCCAGCTGTAACTTGTTAATGAAGCATTTCCGAACCTGTGTTTTTATGTACTTTTTTCTTTATTTTTACATGTAAAATGAGCTTCCAAAGTATCTGCATATCTTGGTAAATCACTCTGTGTTTATATATTGGAACTAATGTATTGAGTGCAGCTTTTGATTAGAATTACTGTTGCTTGTCGAAGAGCTTTGCTGTCATGGTTTCCAGCCAGAGTTGTGGGCTTGCATGAATGATGTTGAGTGAATAAGAGTATTTAGTGTTTACTTATCCCCTAACACTGAGCTTACAGTTTTTGAGGAAGAGTGAATAAGAGTATTTAGTGTTTACTTATCCCCTAACACTGAGCTTACAGTTTTTGAGGAAGAGTAGACGGAATAATGAATTCTGTCATCAATAGTGAAAACCTGTGCATTGTGGCTAAAGATTTCAATGTCCAATGCGTTGAATGGGGATGCCAGACTGTGAACCGTAGAGGAGCAATCCTGGCAGAGGCAATTGAGGTGGCAGGATTACAATGCACCAATATATAAGGAGTGGCCACTTTTAGTAAGAAAATACTAGAGCACCTTAGGCTATACCATACCTTCATCCAACAACCACTGTCTAATAAGATTTCTGGATGGAAGGTGCTCGAGGAAGAGTCCCTTAGTGATCACTATATTGAATTCGATGTGGTGCAGGATACAGGATCCTCCCAGGGGCTGGAGGCTCAACTGTGCAGAATTACATGAATTCAAGGAAGTAATTGCAGACAAGCTCTCCAAAGGTATTGTCACACCCGATGCCCTTGTAGGAGTTCTGTCCGAGGCTTATACGATGTCCGTAACAAAAATAATACCTCCCACAAATGCAAGGGGGTATATTGGTGAAACCATGAGATTGAATCTTTAAGGAATGTTTTGAAAGCTAGTAGGGTTCTTCAGATTAGAAGAAGGATCAGCTCTGACACAGGAGATGCCACCCAATGACTTAAGAAATGTAGAGAAGAGATGCATTCTAGCATCAAGAGGTCGAAGAGGACTAAACAGGCAAAACTCTGTGACGAGGATCCCTGGGGAGCAGGGACCATGACAAAATCGTCATGGGACGATTTGGATGGAATTTACCCATTCTCTCAGGCACACAAACGGAAGTTATAAGGAGACTATACCCCATAGAACATCTATGCCATTACAAGGGAAATTTTGGTGCAGGAGATCCCTCATTTCACTGTCAGAGAGTTATAAGTTGAAGACTGGGATAGACAGGATACCTGTAGAGGTAGTGAAAGCAAGTGGTCCAACTGGATGTCAAGAATGCTTCCAACAGCATGAGGTGGGGTTATCTGGAACGTATAATCAAGATTACTTGTCCCAGAGAAGTATCACAGCTTTTGCGGCAGATGCGACTATATAGTTCTTGATGGAGTGCGGTGTTCCCAGAGGTCTCTTCTTAACTTGATTGGTCAGAAGGGATGATGGCTGTTGGCTATGCTGATGATGTTGCGCTGGTCTCTGTGGATCGGGATATGGAGAGGCTAGAGGAAAAAACAAACTTCGCCATTAAGATGGCCAAAGACTGGCTGGAGAACAAGAGGTTATTCCTGGCATCTGATAATACCTGTTGAGGAAAAAAAGTTTATCCCCAATCAGAATTATGGTGGATGATGTGGTGCTCAAACCAGTTAGGCGGACCAAATATCTGGTTGGACTATAAGTGAAAATTCACCAAGGACATTTAGGAGGTGTCTGCTAAGGCTAATCGAGCGGCACAGGTCCTACTGGACTCAGCTCCCTCGGCCAACAGGATCAAAAAATAAAGCCAAAACTGGGAGATTTATATATGTAGCCAAATATTTGTGCCAAGTTTCAACATTTTCAGTCAATGGATTTCTGAGGTGAAGACTATTCAGAAATAATGTTGAATTTCCTACCACCCCTAATTCTGATTGACTTAAAATTTTTTAATTTTAAATAACTAAGTATTTTCATTGTACTAAAGCTGAATTTTTTAAGACCATCACTACACAAAAATTCAAAATTGCTAAATCCACTCTTCCCTCTTTTCATTTTCCCAAAATTTAATGCCACCAATGCGTGATATAGATATTTTGGGAGCAATTTTCAAAGAATCTAATACAGAAAGATTATGATAAGTTGACCATTTGAATAACAAAGTAAAGCAAAAATTTAACAGATGATTTGAGCCTACCAAAATTTACACTCAAGCTGTTCTTTGCTGAGCAAAAAGTTTGCATTGATTTTATATAAGACTGTTGTGAACAGTAATTCTGATTTTCTTAGTGTAATAATAATAGAAGATAAAATATTGTGTAGCCTTATGATATACTTACTACCTTCTAAATCTATCAGGGTAAAGAAATCAAGACAGGAATATATCTTGATGATTCTGTGTTTCCCTAAAAATAAGACTGTTGAAACTATTTCCACTCGCTGGTGCTTCACATTTTCCTGAATGATTCCCATTTTAGACAAAAACACTACTTTTCAGATATGGCTTCTTATTGTTTCTGGTTATTTACTTGATTACAAATTGAGAGCGAGACAAGGAATCATTATTTAAAATGGAATGAACAGTTCTACGGAGATAAAAATTTTGTCTTAAATTTTTTCATTCCAGATATAACAAGCTTATACCTGATTTTACTTCTTAATGATAAGATGAATTTTGTAGTGTATGAAAAATGCCAACCTGACTGGATTCAATTTCAGAATCTTCCAAACAAAAGGAAAATGTTACTATGTCATAATTTTGAGGTAAGTTACTGCTTACATTAAATAGATGAATTATATCTTTGTCAAAATTTGCAAGCTTTTGAAAGGTTATAGATCGCGAGTATTTTTAGAAAGGTTATGATTATATTAGTTTACATAATTAAAAGTTATTGGTTTTGAAAATGAATGAAAATAAAGAAGATAGATTTTGAAATTTTATTGCAAAAAAGATTTTAATATTTGCCAATTGATGGCATAAATATAGACTTATTCTCAGTTTCAATAATAAGTTGTAAGATAAACCCAGAGTTTAACAATTTACACTGGTCAAAAACAATCAAATTTACTACTGCAGTAATGTGAGTGTACTACTTTTTGTGAAACATATCAATATACTGTTTCAACTCATTAGGAGAGATTAGGATATACAAATAATAATTAAAATACAATAAAAATTGATGAGATGTTTATTGTATAAAAAAGTATAACACTTGTCAATGTATTCGTTTATTAGGCATCTTGGTAGTTATGCAAGTATTTTGTTGTAACTGAATTGTTGTTTCAAGTCGGTAATCACTCTTCATAATTTATTCTGAAAAATAAAATTTTAAATATTTATAAGTATTTTTATAATCGGTTTAAAATATGGTAGAGCGTTTAATTTCAGTAATACAAATTTAATTTTGTTAAGTGAAACAGTAAGTAATGAAAATTACACAATTATATTTCTGTGATGGTCATGCGATAAATATTTATAAAACAAAACCAGAATTTCTCGCATTCTAAGTATTTCAATGTATCTTTTCAAAACTTAAGAATACATAGCTGAATAAAAGTTCTTAAAGATCTGAATAGATAAAATTTTTACAACTATTGTAATTCTTTCAGATAAAATGGCATAATAATTGTTTAGCACCCACACATAGTCTGTACTTTAGTATTTTCATGTACTCTCAAACAATAAATTTTTGATGAATTTTTTACAACACAGAGTCTGCAAAGATGTTTGATGATATTGATTGTTTGTAAAGAAAAAAAAATAATACTCAAATTTTTTAAGCTTTTTAAAGGAGTAATTACTATACTTATTCAGTTACATCTTAAAAACTAAATCATTAAAATGTTTTCCCCTCTTTATTCAGGTACTCGCTTAACTTTACTCTGAAAATTCACATGGTTCAATAAATTTATGAGGTCTGTTCAGAAAATATCCCAACATTTTTAATTTCGTGCTAACAGAGATATCTAGTGATGTCCAATTGGCAGGATTGTGTTCTGCATAACCTCCTCTACAACTACATGTTTTTGGATTGTTAATATCTTGTTTAGTTTTAGTGTTATTATTATTCGAATGCATGTTTAAGTGTTAGTAGCAATTTTTGTTATGTACAATTTTCAGAAGCAACCATACAACATAAAGTTTGCATGAAACTGGGTAAAACTTTCACAGAAATATTTCAACTTTTGAAACAAGCTTACGGAGATGATGCTCTGGGCCGTAAGCAATGTTACGAATGATTTTGATGATTTAAAAGTGGTTGTCGGTCAATCAAAGATGACCCTTGAGCAGGAAGGTCTTCGACTTCAACTGACACCTGCATTCAGAAAATCAACGATCTGGTGCATGCAAATCGCCGATTGACTGTCAGAGAACTTGCAGAAGAGATTAGCATCGATCAGATCATGCCGTGACATTTTGACTGAAAAATTGACCGCATTGAATTGCAGCAAAGTTTGTTCCTCGTTTGATGACCAAACAGCAGAAAGAACATCGAGTAGACATTTGAAACATCTTGAACAAGCTACTTCTTGAATATTATGACAAAATATTCATGCAAACGATCGTAACAGGAAACGAAAGCTGTATTTACAGCTATGACATCAAGACAAAAGTTCAATCATCACAATGAATTGATAAAGGATCTGCACGTCCCAAGAAAGCATGTCAGTCTCGATCCAATGTCTAAGTGATGTTCTCTGTTTGCTCTCAATTTTAATGGAATTGTACATTTTGAATTCTTGTCTGAAGGAAGTGAACCATGCGTACTATAAAGGCGTTTTACAATGCCTACAGTTGCGTGAAAAAATTCTTAAAAAGAGACCAGGGTTGTGAGTTGTGTATAGTTCCTTCACCACTATAATCCGCCAACATACTCAGTTTTTTGCCAAAAATCAGATGAATATCCTCCCTCAGCCTCCCTACTCGCCAGACCTTGTTCCTTGTGATTTTTTCTTATTTCTGAAATTAAATTCAGTGATGAAAGGACGCCATTTTGAGACTATTGATAACAATGAAGCAAATTCATCATGGATCCTTAAGGCTATTTCAAATGAGGCTATCCAGTAATTTCACAGTGGAAAAAATGTGTGAAAAGGAGAGGAGAGTACTTTGAAGCGGACAAGGACCAATAATCTGTAAAAATTGATAAAGATTTAAAAAAATGAAGTTCAGTTATTTTCTGAACAGACCTTGTATTTGCAGTGACACTGCTGCAATTTATTGTTGGTTAGCATTCTTCAATTCATCAATTGTACAGGATAAAATATTAACACATTCCATGTGAATGTGATAGCTCTAGCACGTAATGTTGAACCCTACACAGCAGCAGTACTACACAAGTCCCATTACGAAATGTAAAAAAATTGCTATTATTTCCTAAAAATTAAACACAATTATTACTCTACTTGTATGATACCCACACCAAACTGTTACTTATTGGGTATGCATGGGCCATTCTTATTTGACCCGAGGATTTTCTATACAGTAAATGTGACAATTTTGCTTGCTGACATACACACTACGATGGAAATGTACTTCGTCACTAAAATGATTTTCTTAGTAAAATTGCTGCTGTCTTACTGGAAATGTCTAGTGTTTCATATGGTTGTTGGCTTCAGTTCCTGAGTTAGCCGAATTTTAAATGGTGCAGATGCAAATCTTTTGTTAAAATCAACTGGATTGTGCTTTTAGAAATGCATGTTCACAATGGCAATATTTTTGATTGAACGCTGGAACAAGTTAAGGCTTTTTTTTCAACTGAACTTGTTAATTCAAAGCACATTGAAATCAGTGTTAAATCTTTTCAATTTTTTTACACCGTTTTATTTAGGATGTTTTCCTATCAAAAATAAGCCTTCATGGCGCAAGTGGTAGTGTTTCAGCCTTTTATCCGGAGGTCCTTGGTTGAAATCCATAAGGCATGCATTTTTCATACGCTACATTTTCATATCCCACGCACAAGCTTCAAGCTAATGTGGCAATCCAAGCAAAAGAAAAAAATAATTACTCACTCCATTTTGACTAATTTCATCATTTTTACCACAATACGTGACCTCGGTTAATGCTGCCAAAGTTGCAAGGAAAAATTAGTGCACAATTTAAATTCAGCATTAATTTTGAGACACCCATTATTTTGCTATTTTTTAAAAATAATTTAATTACAAATAAAAAAATGATTTTATACATTTTTATGTAAATTATAAAGTTTTTTAGAGGTAAAGTATTGAAATGAAAATTTCCAAGTTATAGGTTAAAAACTGCGATACGAAAAATTAAGTTTTATGATTTTGTATGCCAGCATTGCAATTTTTTAAAAACAAGAAAGTTTAATGTAAAATTTAAAAAAATAAATAAATAAAAAACTAACTAAAAAAAAAATAAATAAAAATTTTGAATTTCTTTTTATACTCTAATATAATTAGGAATTAATAATATAAATAGATATTTATTTATAAATATAAATAAGTAATTATGATTTTTTTTTCAGTTTATTACAGTTTAGGCCAATTCTTTTATTTATGGAATGTGTTAAAATCTGATTCCACTAGCATCACCACCTGTCCATAAAGAGCTTCTATTGATATTGTCAGAGAATTCTTTCCTGGGCATCTCATTAAACATCATGATTATATTGAAGGTTGTCACAATTGCCCAACCTTGCCGCAAGAAATTTTTTTTATTTCAACTCGTTTTTTAAAGAGACTTTAAATTCATCAGATTCGGTTGCTGAACTTAAAGGTGAATAACCAGCAAAAAAAAAAATTATCAAACCATGTTAAGTTTCTGAAAATAAGAGTGCCAATGAAGAAAAATATTTGCATGATTTAGTTTTTAAAATGAAATGAAAAATCATACCGATTACACTTAAAGAAAGTCAAAAATTCAAATAAGATGACCGTACACTGTATGTATGTATATATATATATATATATATATATATATATATATATATATTTCTTTTTTCAATAATTATTTAATTTTGTTATAAATTATCTTTTCTTTCATTTTATAATATTTATATAACATAAAATAACTGTACTTACAAAGCCTACGGATACATAAGACCTTTACATGTGAAAGATACAAAAAGGAATTTACAATAAAAAGTGGAAGATCCAGAATACATTCTCACTTTCACAATAACATTTTGAGTAACTTCATATTTTACCTATATAAATGTTAAGTTTTGTTTTGTGAAATTATGAATTTCATATTGCTAGGAAAAAAATTAATAATTCAAATTAATAAACAGACAGAAGATAGTGCCTATCTTATGACTGTAGGAAAACTATAATATTTGAGGAACATAATACACTAGCTATAAGTTAGAGTTATGGGAGATTGAAAATATTCAAGCAGATAGATAGTTTAAAATGAGTCGGTCTTAAGGCAAACAGAAGGTAACTGCTTCCTCTGAACTCTGAGTTAGGAACTTACCTCTGAGTGTGATGAAATTTGTAATATGTCTTATTTAGGATCTAAGTTAATCATTACAATTATAATTTTTCATCAGAAACACCTTTCACCTTAGTTAGTCCCTAGTAAGTTACATAGTACCCTCAGCAAAAATGTTATAATTTAACACTGCACAAGTGAAAATACATTTCTTTTTTGGATTAAATAATTTGTTTAGGTTTGTTAATTAAGTTAAGAATGAGATTAGATTCATTTAACAATACATTAAGTAAGGTTAAGTGCAATATACATTATTTACAGAGTAAATAACTTTGTGTAAGTAAAATTCAGTTGAGTTTAGATCAAGGTTAAGGTTAACATAAAATACATTATTTTCAAACAAAATAACTGATAATGGTGTATAGTTAGTTATGGACTAAGCCTATCAGTCAAGTTAATAATTAAGGTAATTAGACAAGTTAAGCGAGCATTATGTTATGTTGATATCATACAAAGTTCAGTACACAGAACTGTTACATCTTTTTTTCTTTTTTTTCCCTGTTTTTCGGTAACTACCGTTTAGATAATTCTTCAGAGGATGAATGAGGATGATATGTATGAGTGTAAATGAAGTGTAGTCTTGTACATTCTCAGTTCGACCATTCCTGAGATGTGTGGTTAATTGAAATCCAACCACCAAAGAACACCGGTATCCACGATCTAGTATTCAAATCCATGTAAAAATAACTGGCTTTACTAGGACTTGAACGCTGTAACTCTCGACTTCCAAATCAGCTGATTTGGGAAGACGCGTTAACCACTAGACCAACCCAGTGGGTAGAACTGTTATACCTAACCTAACTAAACTCAACTGAATTTCACTTAAAGTTATTTATTCTGTAAATAAGTATTTTACACTTGTGCAATGTCGAAATCTTTAGAGATTGTGTAAGATTCAGAAATCTTTAGAGGGTACTGTGTAACTTATGAGGGACCTAAGTCAGATTTCTGATGTCCGATGTCGGTTTTCCGATGAAAAATTTCAATTGTAACAAAAAACTTTGTCCTGAATATGGTATATCCCAAATTTCATCAAAATCAGAGGTGATTCCCTAATTAAAAACAATTACCTAGAACAGCAAGAAGTTTTTAGCACACAATTTATTTAGTGGGTTAATACAGAGCCAGGTTAATTATTTGTTGACAGGGAGATGCAGAGAGTAAAAACTGAATAAAATAACAAAATAATAACTTTTATTTTAAGTGCAAAAATAGAGAAAAAAGAAGTTATAAATTTTGTTTTATAGTCTACTTGCCAGTGTATTGCTCTGTGAATGCACTGTATTTTACATGCATGTTTCCATGAATATTTAAAATTTTTGCTATTTTGATACATTAAGTGGTCACAGAAACTCTACGGCATGAAATAAATATATTGTAATAAAAAAAGATTTAATTACATTTGTACGTAGATACAAAGATTTTAAACTTATTAATTAAGGAAGGAAAAGATCTACATACATTTTCTTCCTTTTACTTTTGCTCCAGCTGCATCAGAAGCCCCAACAAAGGTTCTTTGTAATTTCATTTTTTGTTGTTCACGATATTCAGCTGCAATTTCCTTTGATAAATTTTCAACTAATTTCATAGTTTTCTCTGGATACCTGAATAACATAAAATAATCCTTGGATTTATCTAAAATATGGGTAATTAA
Source organism: Lycorma delicatula (assembly GCF_047948215.1). NCBI lineage: Eukaryota > Metazoa > Arthropoda > Insecta > Hemiptera > Fulgoridae > Lycorma > Lycorma delicatula. The sequence continues at coordinate 12,994,881 of NC_134461.1, read as the reverse complement.
TTACTAAAATTTATAAAATAACATTTTTTTATGTTATGAGGGATGTTACATAATTTTATGGTGTTTTTGGCTAAAAACAATATGCAAAATATTTTTGTATATTATATTATAAAAATAAATATGTTATACTCATATAACATCTATAAAATGCTTGCAATGTTAATGCGCAAGTCATGTTTCCGTTTATTTTGAACATTAATTTCAGTCTACTCGTACTTAAACATTTTTTGTAAGCTGGGTGAAAATCAATCTGCTGTTTGTAAAGAACAAATGTAAACTTTTACTCAATAGATAATATATATTTACACACACCATACCTTAAACAACTCTTTAAAAATTTTATTTACAACATTTTTCTAACCAGTTATATTTATTACCTCTATAATTATTTTTAAAAAGAGCTAATGTTGTTGTAGTTTGATATTTATGTATGAATGTTTCAAATTTATAGGTTTACATATTAACTTTGTTTCGCCTCAGTTAGGTTAGCTTTCAATTCTTTTATGCACGGCTAAATTATTTCAATGTTTTTAATTTACCCAATTATCCAGAGAGAGAATAAATTAACAGATTGATTTCAATAAATAAATCACTTAACTCATCATTCAAATGTGTGATTGTAGTAATTTACATTAATTAAAATGAAGTAATACTATTTTCCATAGTCAATTAACACAGATTTGAATCATGAAAACTATATATAAAACATTAAGTTCTTTTATTTTAGAAGTTGTTATTAAGAGTACAAAGACAAAAAGACTTTTCTGAAGTAATATTATTAGTTTATTCATAAATTTGAACTGAAAACAATAAAAAATAACATAACTTACTTGCATCCTAAGAATTCAACATTGTAAAAAACTTGGGCGAGACATACTAAACGTTCTTCAGGATACTTGTTTTTGTGAGCTAACAAGAAATCTTGTCTAAGTTTCCAGTGATCTTCAGACTCGAATTCAGTTTTATATTTTTCAATATCCCAATCAGTACTGAAACCAGTCATTGCTACAATTTATAACGAATAATACTTATTCAAAACGATGTAAAATTAACTTTCAACACTATATTTTAAACTGATTCAAAACGGTAAAATATATTTTTTACATCATATTTACATTTCATATATATTTCAATAATTTTTAGCAAAAAAAGAAATAATAATCTCAAATTTTAATTTAAAAAATAAGTTTATTAAATCATTGAAAATATTTGTAGACAAATTTTACGATTGTAAAATTTAATAAATAGCACACGATTCCAGTTAACTACAAACGTGTTTGTCGTTTGACAATTTAACCACAAAATAGTATAGAAAATCAGCTGATGCGAAGAATGTCAACAAATCCAAGTTTCTTAAACGAAAATTACAATAGATCGCACTACCGCACTGTTATCAGCTGTTGGAGAGTTTAAGCTTGCTATTGATTAAACTTAAAAATAACCGTGATTAAAACATTCATAACGTATTCTTGTTATCTAAAATTGTTTCATTCCCTTAAAAATGTAAGTAATTATTACTTAGAAATTGTTAATATTTGTGCTCACAAACGGTTAAGTCTATTTATAATTTCATAGTCCTAATAAGCTTATAAATTAATGTGCACTGAAATAAAACTTATTAATTGCGTGCACTTACTAATTCATTGTGCCGTAGGTTACTTCTATAAAACGTCAGTTTATATACCAGTTATCGGGGTTTTTAAAAAATATATACATCATAAACAATCCAAATCGAAGATATGTAAAACGAAGTATACTTTTTTTGTATTACTAGGAATATTAATTTGTCTGAACTTGTACGTACTACACCAAAATAGGCCAGTGTGGAAAAATGTAATATATTTACTTTTATATTTTTTACACGTTCGTTACTTATTAGTTGTAGTTTGTTTTTTTGTTTTAATTGTCATGGTATTTTCTCACCTGATGAATATTTTCATTTTTACTTTATGATTTAGCTACAGGTACTGTAAACATATTACAAATATTTCCTTTATCACTTTTGAGAGAAAACCTACTAGCATCAACAAAAATCACAGATCACAGGGAGGTAGGGAAAAAAGAAAAATTGATAATGGGATTGAATGATATATTCAAAGAAAAATTACTAAACTAAACAAATAATCCTAACCAAAAAGTGTTTTATGGCCCCGTGCAGACAATGACCAGTTACTCTTTGGAACTCTTTATCTGATATAATTTGTTTTTCCTCAGAAATTAATGAGCCAGGCGAGAACTGTACACAAGCTTAATGAGTCAAGCTTCTATAATCAAACCTTTGCTCATCCTTAGAATTATCTGACTTGTGGAAATTTTTAATGAATATAAATCATTCACTCTAGTAATTTTGTTTGGATTCTTAATGCCAAACGAAAACAAAATAGTTTAAGATTGTATGCTGTTTTGATTTGAAATTAATGAAATGCTAAGCTTAATATCATCAAATATGTATTATACTTATGTATATTCCCATCTGAAGTATATTATCAATGCTTGAGAGTCAGAAATGTGTTTTTAAGATACAAAAATGGGGTGTTAGTTTATTGTGTGATGCCAATAAGTATGAATCATGTTGGCCAATATTTAGGAAATTCAAAATTTTAACTTATCTTTATGTTTACATATACAAAATTGCAGTCTTACTAAAAAAAAGTATTACTAATGACTATTACTTTATTGTAGTGGTGAATATTGTTACTTTTTAAAAAAATAACTATCACTCTATCAAAACAGACAGAAGTTTTTTTTTTTTTTGTAACAACACAATACTTTGGTTTAACAAGAAAGGGCCTTGGAACTTATTATGCTAATGTTACCATTTTTCTCTCTATGAATCATGAGACCTTGCCGATGGTGAGGGGGCTTGAGTGCTCAGTGATACAGAGTAGCTGGACCGAAGGTGCAACCATATCGGAGAGGTATCTGTTGAGAGCCAGACTAAGGAATGATTCCTGAAAGAGAGCAACAGCTCTTTCAGTAGTTATTAAGGGTGTACGTAGGTCAAGAGGACTTACCCACCGGGTTGGTCTAGTGGTTAACGCGTCTTCCCAAATCAGCTGATTTGGAAGTCGAGAGTTGCAGCGTTCAAGTCCTAGTAAAGCCAGATATTTTTACATGGATTTGAATACTAGATCGTGGATACCGGTGTTCTTTGATGGTTGGATTTCAATTAACCACACATCTCAGGAATGGTCGAACTGAGAATGTACAACACTAAACTTCATTTACACTCGTACATATCATCCTCATTCATCCTCTGAAGAATTATCTAAATGGTAGTTACTGGAGGCTAAACAGGAAAAAGAAGAAGAAGGTCAAGAGGACTTAAACGGCCATATCAACATCACTCAATCTTCTGAGTACTGCGCAATGAAAATAAACATACATTACTGCATGAAAATAAACAAGAACAAAACGAACGTAATGAAATGTAATAGAAATAACAAAGATGGACCACTGAATGTAAAAATAGGAAGAGAAAAGATAATAGAAGTGGAAGAATTTTGGGAAGTAGAATTACTAAAGATGGACAAAGTACGAGTGATATAAAATACCGAACAGCATAGGCGAAACAAGCTTTCAAGCAGAAATATAATTTGCTTACATCAAAAATTAATTTAAATGTCAGGAAAATATTTTTGAAAATATACTGGTATGTTTGGAGCGTAACTTTATATGGAAGTGAGACTTGGACGATCGGAGTACCTGAGAAGAAAACATTAGAAGCTTTTGAAATGCGGTCTATAGGAGAATGTTAAAAATCAGATGGGTGGATAAAGTGACAAATGAAGAGGTGTTGCAGCAAATAGATGAAGAAAGAAGCATTTGGAAAAATATAGTTTAAAGAAGAGACAGACTTATAGGCCACATATTAAGGCATCCTGGAATAGTCGCTTTAATATTGGAGGGAAGGTAGAAAAAAAAAATTGTGCAGACAGGCAACGTTTGGAGTATGTAAAACAAATTGTTAGGGATATAGGGGGTATACTGAAATGAAATGACTAGCACTAGATAGGGAATCTTGGAGAACTGTATCAAACCAGTCAAGTGACTGAAGACAAAAAAAAGTTACCATTTTTAATAAATTACAGGAAAATTTAAAAATTCTTCAACTAATTATTAAAAATATAATTAAAATATTTTCTTTTACACAACAGTTGTTGATGAATTTAAAAAAATACTATTTAAAAAATCCCTTTCAGCACGCTGGAAGGCAGAGGTAGATTTCAGTAGTGCTAATTAGGGGATAAAAAAGATTTCCACCTTAAAGTTGAGAAAAACTTTAAATTTACTGAATACAACAATGGTTGCATGTGAAAAAATTTCACATGTTTAGCGTACGACAAGTCCCATCTTCTTACAGTTACAGTAGCATTTTGGTTGTCCCTTGTGATAAGGATTGGTCATATCAAAAGTTGTTTCAGACAAAAGTTTTAGGTAATTAAATATTACCTAAGGACTAATGACCACCTTAAACAGATTTGATACTGTGCCTATTGACACAAAAGATTTGATTCTTGGGAGGTATGATTCTTTTTTGTCTTTGAAATCCAATTTTTTCAAACCCCTGCACCAATGGTTGGTGATATCAAAAAAAATTAGATAAGTTTTAAGCCCTTATCCAAAGAATAGTAGGAACTTTAAATGAATTTGATATTTTTCTTAGTAAGAAACTTAAGCAATATTATGTTTTTTTCAAAAAAGACCCCCATTTCCACCCCCATGGTCCGATTTTGGCTTTTAACGAGCTTGATCAAGATTTTGGGACAAGTTATTTTTAAGGAAAAATTTAGAAGTGATTGGCACAAAATTACTGCAGTTATCTCATCCACAAGAAAGTGATATAAATATAAACTCTTGAGCTCACTGTGGTTTTGGGGTCTGGGGGATGTGAAATGCGAAGATATGTCAAAATTTTTCTAAAGTCGAATCATGGTACCCATTACAATATGTAGCTTTCTTATGAAATCTATCTAAAACTGAACTTCCTACATTCTGTTCAACATGTGAACATATACATACATACACACATATATATATATATATATATATATATATATATATATATATATATATATGCTTAAATAATTGGTATTAATGTCTTATGAATTGTAAATTATTTTGTACTTATTTTATTTATTTAGTATCTTTATAAATTTAATACTATTTTGTGTTTATATTTTTTGTATAATTAATATGGAATTTAATGATAGGAATTTTCTGTTTTATAATTTATTTTTTTCCTAATGTGTACATTGCAATCTGTTCAGCTACGTCAACTATAAGCAATCTTCTCCCATAGATCAATGAGATGAGGATGATATTTATCACATGTAAATGAGGTGTAGTCTTGTACAGACTCAGGCCAACCATTCCTAGCCCACCGGGATGGTCTAGTGGTTAACTGATCACAGATCAGCTCATTTCGAAGTCAAGAGTTCTAAGGTTCAAATCCTAGTAAAGGTTGTTACTTTTATACAGATTTGAATACTAGATCATGGATACTGGTGTTTTTTGGTGGTTGGGTTTCAATTAATCTCACAAGTGGTTGACCTAAGACTGCACAAGACTACACTTCATTTTCATTCAGAAGTACATCCTACATTTCATCCTCAGAAGTAATACCTTACGATGGTTCCGGTGGCTAGACAGAAAAAGAGAGTGAGGGAGAGGGGCCAACCATTCCTGAGATGTGTGATTAATTGAATCCCAACCACCAAAGTATACTGATATCCACTGTTCAGATCTGCATAAAAGCAACTAGGATTTGAATCTCAGAACATTCGACTTCAAAAATCAGCTGTTAAGCAATTGATTTGCGACGATGTGTTAACCACTAGACCAGGCCAGTAGGCTTATTTTATAATTAAATGTGCATTTTGTGATACTGCTCAGATTAGCATTTTACTACGGTTTCCCTTGATTCAACCAGGTAGATGCTGGGGCAGTTGTTTTTTTTATTCATAGTGTAGCATATCTACCCATTCGTGATGAGATCTGCGTAACGTGTAAATCTCTAATTCGTAACTGATCTATGTATTTGAGTAACAATCACAATAAAAAAATTATTTAATTTTATTCTCAAATTCTCCACCTTCTACTGCAGTTGAGTAAGAGAAGGTCCACATATTGAAAATAAAACAAAATACAACACAAGTTTTTCATGACAGTTTATTATTTTCAAATTAGAAACAGTATTACTATTAGTTGTCATATTTTTTTTTTCAGTTCTGTAATTACATTTATCCAGAAATTATTTTTAGGTAATATCAGAGTAAACATTTCTACCATATTTTAGGGTTATACCTCAAATGATTGTGGGAGAAACATTTATTTATGTGAAATAATATTTAATTCCCATTGGTAAAGACAAATTCCCAACATGTTACCATGTTTCAATATAATTACACTATAAGAATTTATATGCAGATTATGATAATTTTAATTCAGTAATTTTTGTTTATAATTACTTCTTAATCATAATTTCATCCTTCTGAAATAACATGAAATCTCAAAATACCAGGTGTCCTAATAAAATTTATACGCTATTGCTCATTTATTAACAACTTATTATTATTATTAACAATTATTGATAACTTTGGCACAATTATTAACATACAGCCAAGATTCAGATTAATTAATACAAATGTAGAAGCTTGTCAATTATCAGAAGTGTTTGAATTGTTGGCTGTTATCTTCCAGGCACTGCTGATAACACTGCCTGATAGAGTTGGAAGCCTCACTAAGCATATCAGTTGGTATTTGAGTGTGTACTCTTTCAAGGGCTGCTCTCAACTCATTGTTTGTAGCTGGTCTTGTGCTATAAACATTATGTTTGAGATGTCCCTATGAAGGAAGGATCCAGAAAGCATGAAGGGAATTCAATGCTACTTCTTCACTATCTGTTCACTTTGAATTTGATTAAGGCAGGCTCTCACATTGCAATGATAATGTGGAGGTGTCACTAGATTCCATGTTTGCAGGAAGTATCATTCTTAATTTCCAAACACCTCTTGAATGTGTGGTATAATGAATTCCTATTGCAAATTCAGGCAAACTTCATCAGTCACTATACTCTCAAAGGAGAAAGGTCCAATTATTACAAATGCTAACAAACCACATACACTCTCTTTTTCTGTTTAGCCTCCAGAACCATCATAAGGTATTATAACACCTGGTAAGTTTCACATGCTGTTCCACTATAGTTGATGATAATAGTGTCCAGTAACTGCAATTATGGTGATGCTATTTACATCCAATTTAAATGTGGCCTCATCACTCCAAAAAATCTTTTTTTGAAATTGATTTTTCTTTCCACATTTTAAACAGTACCACTCACAAATTTGGATTCTTCAGTCAGGGTTATCGTCATTAACAGTGTGGACTAACATCAGAATAAAACTTTTCCACTTGGCACGCTTCAAAATGCGATGGATGCTTGATTTTGAAAGTCCACTCTCAAGAGCCGCTTGCCGAGCAAATTTTTAGGTGATCACTTATAGTTTCTATGACCTCTCTTTCTTTTGTGAGGCTGGTGGATGTTCATAGTCTCCTGGAATCCTTTCTGTGAACGTCATAAATGGTTCTTTCTGCTTCAAACTTATCCCAGATATTTTAGATAAGATAAATCTCCATTCCTCAAAACTTAGTCTTGATTCAACCATTGTATGAATTAATCATACCTGAAATAAAATGAAAAAGGTTTGTTAGTTATAAGCTGTATACATTTTTTGGAACACCCGGTATATTTTCCGATAATTTTGAAATAAACTTTTAAGCTAAATCATTAGTTTCTATTCATTGGGTTTAAAAGTAATACAGAAGTTAAAGAGACATTTAATTTTAGTTTTATTGTGCGAAGGTAAGTGAGGAAAAATTCCTTAGTGGTAACTTGTGCATAACTTTTTCCATCTATTTTGGTATGAACTGGGTGTTGATAAAAGTATATGAAGATGCTTTATAAAAGAAAAAACATTATGCTTTTTACATTTCTAAAAATGTTTAATTCTCTTAAATGATTAAGTGACTAGGGTTTTATAGTTCATTTAGATATTTTGAAATTATGTAATATGAAAACTAAAAAGAATTTTCTATAGGAAACGTACCTGATCTGAGAAGAATTTGGAGGAAAGCATTTTTTTTGCAAATTTGAGGTGCTTATAATAAAAATTCTTTGATTACAAATTTCTTGTTCCCATTTTGAAGAAAAATATATTCCAATTTCCTGAAGAATTCTGAACAGGATGATCACCCAATAGATGGATCTTAAAAGACTCTGTTTGGGTTTGTTTGTCTAATTTTATTGTCTGATTGCGGATAGATTTCCATTTCACCTCTCTTTGATCTCTTTCTCCTTATTAATATTTTATGAGTTTTTTCAAATCTCTATGCATTCATTCTACAGTTCTGGGGACCAGTTGATTTAATAAATGAATCATTAGCATTTGTGTGGTTAGTCAGGGTACCTGGCCTATGAACCTATTCAAGATTACATAGCCTATGTGGTAAATATTAAAAGCATAACCTGTAGCTGAGGGTCCTATTAGCTGCACCTCAACTGACTTAATAAATCATAATATAAATGCAGTCATAATACATTAATGCATTTATGAAAATTAAATTGAAAAAATATATTTTGTTTGCGTATTAATTATAATGGAAGAATTTTTTAGGTTTTATATATCGATGGCATATACTTATTAATTGTAGACATCCTCATATAAGACATAAGTTATCCCAGAAAAAAAATGGTATAGCCATTCTCAGAAATAACAAGCATCTTATGCTAGGCTTCTTAAGTAACATAAGGATTGAAGAGATTTTCTGTTACCTTCTTCACCGATTCAAGTATGTTGTTGCAACTCAGCACACTAGTTCCAATTAAATACAGATGATTTTTAGCCCTAAAAGTGCAGTTTCACCCTGTTCACCGCAGGGATTGGCTAAATAATGAATTACATAAAAAGCCAATCCCAACGTCAAATGTTTTGTATGCATCACAGCTTAAAAAAAAAAAATAGTCATTGTTAAAGTAACAAATGAATGTATTCTTTCTGTAAGAAACAAGTATATCTTGTCACCATTCACTGTACAACAAATCTAACTTAGTTTATGTTATGATAAAAAATAATATTATGTTGGCCACATAAAAATTTTCATTTCTTTACATATTCTCAAAACTTGCAAAATATGGTATAATGAACATCTATATATGCATGTGTGTGTGTGTGTGTATGTATATATATATATATATAAAACATATTTAGTTTTATTTACGGCATGAGAAGATTTAGGGTTCCATTCACCCATTAGGTCATCCATTGTTAGGATGTTATAGTAGTAATAATAAATCTCTTTTATCCAATAAATTTATTCAGCCTTTAGACATATTCAATTGTGTGATCTAATCTTTTATCACAGACAGCATAAATTTAATTCAGTATATTAATGAAAGAATTTATATTTTAGTAACTCAATAAATTACCATTTAGTAAAAGAGTTTATTATAATTGTTATTTAGTACTATACTATTTAACTAATCTCTGTGATAAATTTTTTATTTTCTTGATCTTTTATCTGGAAAGATCTGGGTTTGAATTTGACAATTTTTCACATTATACAAAAATTTTATACAGTTTTATTCATGAACTTCAGTCTTAAAAGTGTTGAATTAAAATAATCTATTAGAATTTTATTTACCGAGATGTATATTTTCTTGTCACCTATAAAATAAAATAAAATTTTACTAAAGATATTTGTACATATAAAACTGTAATATTGTCTGTAAACTACTTAATAATATGCTCGTTACATATATTTTCTTTTGTGCCTTATATAAATCAATTTAGCCCGTTTTGTTTATATGTATCCAATTTTTTACATTGTCTTGCAAATGCTGAATTGAATTTAAGAAAAAAACTCTCCAGATAAATTTATTATAATCAAATCTAAATCCAGTTTCTGTCTTTAATATAAAATAGGTATTCCACCTATTGAATAAATTTTTTTTTTTATATTTACTCTTCCAGAATTAATTTTTTCTATAAATGTAAAATTGGAATATCTGTGTCAGTTATTGTAACAAATTTATTTTTTAATTTCAAGTATTAGCTGGACATATATTTCATTTTTAATATCATTTGATTAAATACCAAATTTATTTTATAATATAAAATATTTTTATATTGTAAAATATTCTTTTCTATAAATTTTTATTGGGAGTTTATCTTTTTAATACCAGAGGAATTAGCTGTTGGAATTTTGGATGTTACCTATTTTTTCAGTAAACGTAATTACTGCACAGATAGTAAGTTATATTTGTTTACACTTAGAAAAGTTTTTTTAATATTTTATAATTTCTTTTCAGTTGTCATAATCAAATGGTTTTAGGAAACCTAACATGAGATATTCATAAAATGAACATGGTTGTTCTCGAGTATGACAAGCACATTATATTAGGTATAGTAAAGAAATTGAAGTCTAAAGTAGTTTCCTGTTGCCTTCTTCACTGAGAAATGTATGCTGTTACACATTAGTATGTCAAGCCTATTGAAAACTGTGAAGTACTTTGGACTGTAAATAATTTTCATTCTTTTAACACTAAAGAGGGGGATAGTCTAGTTAACATCATTACCCTCAGGGAAAGTAAATTTAACTGGCACATCAAAAACCTTATTTCCTTTGCATGTTTGCTGTTCTGTTGAAAAATAATCAATTCTATAAATTATATTTACCCACAGCAGAACTTTTTAAATTATTAAAAACTAAGAAACAAATATATATATATATATATATTAAATATTGTACAAATATTTCACAAAACAATTAAATCATATTTTTGTATAATTATTGAGCTGTTTTTTTTTGTAGATTAGTCTCTGATCACTTGAACAAAACTATTTCCATAATTTCTAGTTAGTCTATCTACACACCAAGGTTACACTCATTGAGTCAATGGTGTTAAAGATAATGTATTTGTATATTTGTTTTTCTGTCTACAAGAAAGAACATTACTTATCATATTAAGTTATGAATTAAATTGGATGCAATTGAGAGTATTGTTTGTTTTTGATTTCATAATTTTTTTCTTTGTATGTATTTCTGTAACTGTGGCATTTAACTTTTATTAAGGGGAATCTATTTATACCCTTCAATATAATAAATTAGATATAACCCATATGTTTAATTATGTTAAACACATAAATTTATTTCTCTTGTTTTCTTCTTATTTATAAAACATCTCTTTGTGTGGCTTTTTCTATATTCATTTGGGAGTCATTAAGTCTTATTTTTTTGTCTTAATTTATTTTTTTATTTTTCTCTTTTTTATTTTTCTTTGCTTATCATTTTTATTATTTTCCCATCTATATACTTTTATTATTCTTACTAAATTCTCAATTTTATAAAAATATTCTATCTTAATCATTTTGTAATCTTATAATGCGGTAATTTATTACACATTTTGTTATCTGTTCTTACTGATCTCCGTGGTAGATTATTAGGATTAGCAATTTTACCTCTAAATCCTGTAAGAGTCTTCTTAATTTTACAATCTTTTACACAAGAACTGCAGCTACAATAAACTTGATAACTTTCAAAGAAGTTACTCTGCCTTATGACATGTATACTTCGAATGTTTACATGCATTTCTAAAAAAGGACAGGCGGATTGTGTAAGCAACAATTTTTTTTTTTTTTTGGTTGATAACACCACATAAGCTTGAAACTTGTGAACTACATGTAGAAATGGAATTTTTTTAGCAAATGAAAAATGCTGTGCCTGACGGATTTGAACCGAGGACCTCCAGATGAAAGGCTAAGATGCTACCACTCCACCGTATAGATTGGGAGTTTATCTCGCCTTTAATATAAGAACCGGTGCATTTCATATAATGTCTTTATTCTATACAGAAAATTATTTATTTATGAGACAATATCAATAAAGCAAATAAACAACTTTTAAAATGTTTAGACAGTTATAAATTGAATATATGTTGACCTCTATAGCAAAGTGGTAGTATTTCAGTCTTTTATCTGGAAAGGCCCAAGTTTGAATCCGGGTTAGGCATGCCATTTTTTGTTTGCTGTAAAATTTCCACAATCCATATTCTCATATGTAAGCTTATGTGAATTAACCATAAAAAAAGAATATAAGAGATAGAACAAATATAATGTGGAAGCTCATAAAACATTGTTTCAATGTAAAACAATTTTATGTACGGTCAAAATTTATGGACAAATCACCTCATAATAATGAAATTTTTAATAACACAACCATTTTTCTCAAAAAGTTTTGAAGTTCTTTTTACCTGAAAAATAATTTTATCTCGTAAAAAAATTGTTATTTTTTCCTGAAACTGAAACTTCAAATAATATTTGGTTTAAGTAACTTCTGACTTAGTTCAGATTAACCAGGAGGTGTTAGATAAGAAATATCATTTTAATAGAAGCAGCATTTATTTTAATCAGCTCCATATTTTTACTGAAAAATATATGAATCTTTTCTTCACGTAAATCTACATTTATACTATGCATTACATTTGAAATTAAAAAGAAAATATAATTTTTTATAGTTGTATATAGATTATAATTATAACCTTTTTTTGTTGCAATAGAGAAGTGATGTTGAATAATCAAACCACAATATAGTTTCCATGCTCTGTGGATTTTTAAAAAATCCTTCAAACATGAATTTTAACCTATAAAAGGCAATATTGACTTAACCTATAAAAGGTAATTAATGTAGTTCTTAATGTGAGGAAAAGATTTTTGAAAGTGTATGTTTGGAGTGTCGCTTTATATGGAAGTGAAACTTGGACGATCGGAGTATCTGAGAAGAAAAGATTAGAAGCTTTTGAAATGCGGTGCTATAGGAGAATGTTAAAAATCAGACGGATGGATAAAGTGACAAATGAAGAGGTATTGCGGCAAATAGATGAAGAAAGAAGCATTTGGAAAAATATAGTTAAAAGAAGAGACAGACTTATAGGCCACATACTAAGGCATCCTGGAATAATCGCTTTAATATTGGAAGGACAGGTAGAAGGGAAAAATTGTGTTGGCAGGCCACGTTTGGAATATGTAAAACAAATTGTTAGGGATGTAGGATGTAGAGGGTATATTGAAATGAAACGACTAGCACTAGATAGGGAATCTTGGAGAGCTGCATCAAACCAGTCAAATGACTGAAGACAAAAAAAAAAATGTAGTTCTGAATTTTGTTGTATTTCTATGACATCAGTGTATGTGTGTTAAGTGACATGATTGTGTAGATGACTTGACATGAAATTGACACAGACTTGTTTTGAAAATGACACAGACATTTTCAAGATATCAAGCATCCCGTGGCTTATATACTGAGGAAAGTGAGGAGAGAAATGGCTTTCCTTCTCAGCTGAGTATATGATAGCAGATCAGTCTGTATGTCAGATCCATAAAAAAAGGTCTGGAATAGGTAGTATAAAGCAAAAAATTAGTGTAACTCATTCTATTGTGAAATAAAAAATTTATATGCGCTTCTCCAAGTTGGTAGGAGAGTGACTTAATTTAATTTCTGTTTTCTAAATTCACAGTTATCTGCTTCATACATTCTACACTTGGATTTTTCTTGTAGTTTTTACATGCTATACTTTTCTTATAACAAATTAGTTAACTGAGTAAAGTCGTGTTGAGCTCAACTTTTTGCCTTTGTCAGTTTGTATGTTTTTGGCCTACTTATGCCCAAATTTGATTTACCAGTTTTTATGAAATTTCTGGTAAAATGTTGGCTTTTAAGGAAACCAATTGCTTATATAAATTTTCTGTTTTAAAACCATGATTACTGTTTCTCTTAGAAAGGGTTGAAGGAGAAGTGCGGTGGCAGATAAGTTACATATGTCAAGCCAGATTGAGCACAGGGTTTCCCTTCCATTTTTGACATGACCTACTACTAATTTCACCCATCATTTTCAGGTTGTCCCACATTGGTTATGTCTAAGAGATTTTTACGTTTTACTGCTTTTTATGCCATTAAAATCATGTCATTTATTGTAATTTATGCCATCATATTTGTATGATAATGCTTTCTTTCTACTGTACAGCATCGTACCTTGATGAGTTTGCTATTAAATATTTAATTTTTGCCAGAGTTTGACAATTTTTTATTGTTTTCTTCTCAATTGTAAAAAAAAAAGCTGGAAAAAAAACACTATAAAAAACATAAGGAAAGAGTGAAATATCTTTAGTGATCAATCAAGGGTGTCCAGAAACAATGCTTAAAATAATATTAATGCAATGCAATTCTTTATATCGATTGAAGCATTTACAATCAATTATTATAGTAAAAATTCTGTTATCTGTGTTATTCTGATTTTACTTTAAATTCAATCAAAATGATGAAGGTGTGCTGTTTACAGAACTACTAGTTAACCTTGGTCCAAAATTAACCATTATTTCTTTTCATAAGGTTCTGCCACAAATTTTCCTTTATTTGTATTAACTTCATTCTTTACTCAACCATAGGTAGGTTGTTGTTTCTAATTTTAATATGTTTTTGTTACACCGTTTTGTAAAGCCTTTGTATTTTGTACCTTTTGTACTTTTTTATTATTTCCTTGTACCAAGTAAAGGAAGTATTGCGATTGTGAAAAATTTCAGTTTCCGAATTTCAATTGAAACATCCATTTTGACCATCCCTGAATCCATTTTAACTAGTTTCGGCATAACGTCTGTATGTACATATGTATGTATGTACGTATACATCTCGCATAACTCAAAAATGATTAGTCATCGGGTGTTGAAATTTTGTTTTTAGCACTGTTGGACCTAAATCCAAAAAAATTTGAATTTTGTACTTTCTCATAACTACAATAAGAAGCCCTCACTGAGGGCTTATTCAACTATATGTCGTAAGTGGTTGTTATTTTCATTAGTCCCAGAGTTATAGCCAAATAAAATTTTAATTAATGAAGTATTTGGATCTTAGAGAAAGGCACATCGGTTCGAATCAGACTTCATCTCCTTTTTTTAAACTTTTTTTTTTTTTTTAAATTTATATGTATTGATTTATTAATAATTATTAACCTCTCATTGTGAAAAAAAATGTACGATGAATAATAATTCAATAAAAACAACAACAAAAAAATATCAATAGTTTTTAATGAAATAAAATTTTATGTACTTTCATTTTTTTTTAAATATGTAAACTCAAATTTAATAGGCATACAAAGAAGTCATGTGTTGTCCACATCAGATTTTTATCCACATTTTACTTTAACTATATGCTTCAATAATTTTTTTTATTAATTTCTCCAATTCCTAAATCTCTTTTTTTTATTATCAGACTTCTTTCTATATGAAAGTACCCTTTTCTTGTTAGTTTGAATTCAGTCGTGTACGTTTTAAAATGTTTTTTTTAAAGAAATTTTAAAGGTCTCTTGGCATCTTTACAAAATTGTATTATATTATTTTAAAATACACTTACTTATGATACTTTTTTATATGGTCAAATGACAAACTATAAAAAAACAAGTGTTATTTTAAATTATTGACCTAATAGAAAGTTTATTGGCAATATAAATTTAAATTAATTATGTCATTGTGTCCTACATAATTGGTTTTATTTTGTTTATTATTTACGGACGTAAATTGTTTAATATTCTAGATTGGTTTTAGTATGACAGTAAAATGTATTTCCTTAAAATCTTGCTATTGTTTTTAGAAGGAACAACCTTGTATGTTATATGAACAACACTTTCAGATTTTATTTAAAGTTGTATGGTTTTTGAAATCATCAGATACTGTTATTAACAGATCGATAATGTTAATTACTGAGATAAGGTAAGTTTTAAATCTGATATAAATATAGTTTTTTACCGCATCAAAACATTTTTAATTGTGCGTGTTAGCATTTGTCACTAATTATTATTCCATTGTAATTCAAACTGAATTTACCATCGTTAGTTGTTTCGAGTCATAATGTCATCTATTTAAGAGTACGTAGAACTGAACTGTTTACTCATTTAGTATTTTATCATTTTTTAAAAATGTTTATAATTACAAACTAATACTTTTTATTTATCATATCCTATTAATGTTAATAAAAGAATAATAGTTTAAGGTAGAATTCTTTCGCATCATAAGGTCAATGATGGAGCTATCACATACATTTAAGTGTTCTTTTGAAATAAATGACATTAACAGATATATCACATTATAAATCTGGTTTGCTTTTCTTAAAAATAAGTATACTTTATGTATTGATTTCATAATATTTTCATGTTTTTTTCAGTTTATTTAATGCATCTGGAGAAAACTAGGAACAAGCCGCTTATCTTTTACTTATATTATTGTATTTCATACCATCAGTGCTATCTAGGTATTAGCGTCAGAATAAATCGCAAATTAAAAGGTTTTAATGAAAGTTATTTCAGTAAATGTACACATTGAATGAGATGCAGAAAATTCAGATTTTTTAAAATTATATTTAAAAATGCATTGGTGGAGTAATATTTTTTTTGTAAAAGAAAATCTTTTAATTGAATTTAAAATAAAGTGGTGGGAAAATATTTTAAATTGTCTTATAATTCATTAAAAATAACAATGTAAGCATAAAGCCCTTTTTTATAAGATAAAGTATTCTATCAAGCTGTATGAAAATAATCCTGTTTCTGGTTTGGTAGAGGTGGATATTATTATTTTTTTTTTAAATAAGTAAATATTTAGCAAAAATTGCACTTTCATATATGTAAACTCAAGTTAACATTTTTAATTTTTTAAATATATCAGTCTATATGATTCGTAATTCTGGGTGCCAAACAATAATGTGACAGCCCATTTTTATAAATTAAAATTATGTATGCATAATAAGTGCCCTGACTGTTGAGAGATTCGTCAACACCCAGCTCAAATCACTTAACTAAGCAGGTGAATTTTGGAGAGTACCTTATTTTTATAATATAGGCAGTTATTAAGTAAGGATTTTAGAAAACATCATCTGTAAGAGAGTGAAGGAGGGCAAATTTGTTTTTGAATATCTCAGGAACCAGAGCTGTTGCAGTTGTGAAGATTGGTAAAGGCGTGTATAAATATACACGCCTTTGAAAATAAAATTATTATTATTATTTCATCATTTGTTAAAAATTCAGTTTGTAGGTTGGTGAAGGGGGAACAAAGTTATTCACGAAAATTCTCTACCTCAGGAACTGAAATGTTACATTCTTAAAAACTGATGTCTATACACTCCTTTGAAAATGAACTTATGTATATTTCACAATTTTTCAAACATTTTATTTGGAGGAAGCAAAGTTTTTCATAAAACTAGATAAAGCCAAAAGGTGTTACGCTCATTAAAATTGTTATTTAGACTTGTCATATGTTTCACTGTTTTTCAAAAATCCAATTTGGATGGCAAGGGGCGGACAAACATTTTGTATGCAAATTCCAAATCTCAGCAATACGTAATGAATAATGACTATTGTTAGAGATGACTCCAGTCTACTTTTTCTGTCGTTTTATAGCTCAAATTTGATACATAATAATGTTACTTTATTACTCAACTAAGATTTAGACCAATTTAATCAATAACCCGCTATATCAACCTTTAAATTATTGTAGAATTTTAGCTAAAATCTAACGCTTCTTTTGAAATCTTATTCTAGGTACGAATACAAAATCCATGCAAATAAAAGCAAGTAACAGCTGGTGTACACATAAATGGGCAGAATTTATTTACCCAATTTTTGCATTTATCAACCATTTTTGGTTCTTGATTCCAAAAACCAAAAATAATGGAAAGATGATTTTTGACACGATTACTATTTTTTTGCCTTTGTTTTGTTATAATGTAACTGTATATTGTAATTGTTATAATGACTGCAACTGTCAGGAAAGTAAAAATTAATAAAACAATTTTAGATATTGCAAATGATTGCAGTCATCTTCAGCTGTACTATTCTTAGAGTCATATCTATAATGTAAATTTTTTGTTATATTAAATAAACTACAGAGCAAGCAACTATTTTTGCTACTTCATCTATAGATACTTGAACTTAATTAACAAGAATGTGGACTTTGGTTCAATTGTCAAAGTATCTTTAACAACTCTTTTTCTTGAATATATAAAATTAAAATTTCACTATTGTTGCGAGATTTAAATAGTATGATTAACTGAGGTGAAATACTTCATACATTGAACACCATATCCTCGTAAGTAAACATGCTGAATCATCATATTGAGAATCTAGTTCTCTGAGTTTCACTTTCATATACTCGCATTGTGAAGGCTCTAGACCAATCAGCACTATCACTGGTAAATATATTCTTTCACTGATTATTCTTTTTGGTGTATTCATATTTATTTAATAATGTTTTTTTATATCTATATGGGTACAATCTAATGTATCAATTACTCTTCGACGGTCTGAAAAATAAATAAATATTTTTGCTATAACTTCACTTATGACTCGTGCCATACTGGGAAAATGTATCCAGTTTTTTCAATAGTGATATCCATTACCATGTTTACTGTTTTACACACAGTAGAAAGGTGAACTTCAAAATTTCTGAGCTATCTCACTGTTAAAACTTATTGACAAAACAAAATAAAATGTCCATTTTTTTTTTACTTTCCTAGCAATATATACTGCTACAGCTTTAACAATAAAGTACATAGATAGATAGATAAAAAAAATTGACCTTTTTTTAGTTTTGCAACTTAAGGAGACATTTAAAAAAAATTGTTTAATACAAAAAATGAACTTAAATAAATTTTAAGTAATTTGTGAATAAAGGTTTTTATTCCATGCTCTCAATTCCAGTCAGATTAACGTTTCAGAATATGTGTGTGTGTGTGCGTATGTATGTTGGCCTGTATTTGCTCTTATAAGTCCGGATTTCATTGACACAACCTTTTTCAAACTTTGTAGACAGGAATCGTCTTCAGGGGAAAACTTTCTGTGAAAATTTGAAAAAGGAGTAGGGATGTTTTGGCAGAAATAAAATGTCATATCTTTACTGGAGCGCTTTAGCAAAAAGGTTTTCTTCCAAAAATGAAGTATTTTTTATCAAGATCACAAATTAGCAAAACATTTTATTTAATATTCACCCCCTCCCCAAAAAATGACTTTATATATAACTTTTCTTAGCTATATCTTGCTTCAAAAAAGGAGTTGGCAATTTTTTGCATCTACATATTCTACTTCAATAGTCATTCAAACCACTGTAAAAATTTTTTGTCTATGCCTCTCCAGTGGTCGGTGTGGTAAAAACAAAATATTTTTTTAATTTTTAAGCAAATCTTTTTAAATTTAAATCCATCTCACAAGTTACCTGTTGCATTTAAAATGTAAAAATTTTATTTTTTTTTGTAGCTTTACTCTTTAAGTATTTCTTTAAAAAAAAATTAGCCAAAACTTTTTACTCCCTTCCTTGAAAATTAACACTTTGCTTATTTAGAATTACATTTGTAACATATTTTTTGGACAATTTTAAAAAGTTCTTTTTTTTAATTTATCACCGATTAAGAATTATTTTCTTAAGAATTAATTTTACCAAACGCTTCCCCTTGAGTACGGGAGTCCACAAAATGGAATAAAATTCTTTCATGATTTCAAATTGTTAACTATCAAAATGTATTTTGTTTAACAAAAAAAGCCACTAAAATAACTTAACACCACTCCCCTGATGAGCTAGTTGTAAATTAAAAAAATGAATTGAAAAAAAATTTAATTTGATTTTAATCTATTTAAAATCAATTTTAGTGAATATTTTAATCATTAAAAAACCATCTGATATATGAGCCCCAAATTTTTAAAAAAGTCAAACATGTTTTCTGAAATTGTACTGCTAATATACTAACATTTAAAATTTCATTATTGCTTTATTTTGTTGAACATCTTGGCTTCAAAAATTAAATTTTAAACATTTAAATGTAATCAAATGAGTAATTATACATTTAATAAAAAATCAATATCATAATTAATTACGAAACATGTACTTTTTATTATGTAGGTGAAGAAATAACTGATGCTGGCTAATTGAACATTTTTGGTTAATATTTTCTAACGCATTCACTCATTGTACTTTTTCTTTCTCCTAGCTACGGAAGTTTACATTTATGAACATTTTGAATATTTTTTGCTGCATTTTCTCAATGGTAGAGCACCTCTGCAAGACACAAGATTCAGTCTTTTTTATTAGTAATATGTATATCTAAAGATGGACGAAGCAGGAGCGATATAACTTGTGCGAATAGCACAAGCTAAACGAGCCTTCAGTAAGAAATATAATTTGTTTACATCAAAAATTAATTTAAATGTCAGGAAAATATTTTTGAAAGTGTATGTTTGGAGTGACGCTTTATATGGAAGTGAAACTTGGATGATCGGAGTATCTGAGAAGAAAAGATTAGAAGCTTTTGAAATGCGGTGCTATAGGAGAATGTTAAAAATCAGACGGGTGGATAAAGTGAGAAATGAAGAGGTATTGCGGCAAATAGATGAAGAAAGAAGCGTTTGGAAAAATATAGTTAAAAGAAGAGACAGACTTATAGGCCACATACTAAGGCATCCTGGAATAGTCGCTTTAATATTGGAAGGACAGGTAGAAGGAAAAAATTGTGTAGGCAGGCCACGTTTGGAATATGTAAAACAAATTGTTAGGGATGTAGGATGTAGAGGGTATACTGAAATGAAACGACTAGCACTAGATAGGGAATCTTGGAGATCTGCATCAAACCAGTCAAATGACTGAAGACAAAAAAAAAAGATGTATATTTATTTCTAAAGTATGACATCATCTCTTGGGGTTTCCCAAAAAAGTTTCAGAAGAGTTATTCAAGATACAAAAATGGGTTGTCAAATTATTGTTTGACATGCCTATAAGTATGAATCATGTGTATATTGATATTTAGAAAATTAGAATTGTTAACTTTTTTTTTATATTTATGAAAGTGTAATCTTCACCCCCTCCTCAAAAAATGACTTTATATGTTCCTTTTCTTAGCTATAACTTGCTTCACAAAAGGAGTAGTTAATGACAATTTTTATGAAAAAGTTCAGCCTCTTGTTTAAATTATTCATAAAAAATAACATTCACTTCTACCAAATTAGACAAAACTGCTTTCATTCATGAGCTTGATTCAATGCTTTATCTCACAAGAAAGAACCTTACATCATCCTTTGTCATTTTTAATTAATTATTGAACCGTTTAGAAAATCTTTCCACCGATTTATTTCAAATAGAATTAAAAGATTTTCTTTTTCAGAGAAAAATATTGTTCTACTAGTGAATTTTAAAATAGTAATAATAAAAAGAAAATTATGAAACCCCTATATGTTCTGCTTCTTTCCAACATGAACATAAATATATCTTCAATAATTTTCATTAACATTTTCTAAATTGTGAATTGTTTTTTTACTTATTTTTTTTTAATATTTAGTACTTTCATGCATTTACCTTAATGTTATTTCGTGTGCTTATATTTTAAATAATCAATATGGATTTTAATTTCATAAATTTTTTATTATACGACTGCTCAAAAAGGGGTTTAATATATTTAGGGTGTATGTATGTATATTTTTTCCACTAGCAGCTCAATGGCCTAACCGATTTAGATGTATGACCCTGCATAGGAATCCTTTCATTACTGGGATTGTCATAGGCTATATAAATATGTATATATATATATATATATATATATATACTGTGAAAATTTGCCGGTTGAAGCATAAACTTTAAACTGTGAACCACTATCACTGTGTGAGACAGGTTTGAATTGAATAATTTGAACCAATCGAATGAATAATATTACAAAAATAAAAGAATTAAATTTATGCTAAATAGAAAAAGAAAATAATATTAAATAAA
The DNA here is from genome assembly GCF_047948215.1 of Lycorma delicatula. NCBI lineage: Eukaryota > Metazoa > Arthropoda > Insecta > Hemiptera > Fulgoridae > Lycorma > Lycorma delicatula. Next base: position 12,973,039 of record NC_134461.1, on the reverse strand, counting down.
TTATGAAGATTTATATTTAATAATAGTGGGCTTCGTGTGGGAACTGTGTGTGGGAACTGTGTGTGAGCATAGAGTGATGAGCTGATGCGAGCACCTTGTAAGAGGATTTTTACTCATGAAAAGGTGTCATTTATTAATGCGATCTATATTTTCATTAATGAAATTAATAAAACTGCATGTGTTGTTGAAATTTGCCCATGAAGGAGTGTAATATATTTAGGGTGTTTGTTTGTTTGTTTGTCTGTTTGTTTGTTCCACTGTAGCAGTTCAGTGGCTGAACTGATTTAGATGTATGAATCCTTTGGAATCCTTACGTTACAGAGTGTGTCATTATAATTAATTGTCAATTTTGTGGTGCTGCACCGATCAAAGATTTACCATGGTCTCCGTTGATCCATTCAGGCAACTACTAGAGCAGTTCCTTTTTTATATGAGTAGCCTATCCTTAGTGACCTACATAAAAAAATTATTACTTATCAATCAGAATAAGCTTCTGGAGAAACCAAGTTAGTAATTTCTTAAATAATAATGTATTAGAAACAGTTAATTTCTATTTAATGAATTGCATGTCACTTGTAGGATTGGAATTAATAATAATACAGAATTCATTAAAATTCAAGATTTTTTTAATTTTGTAAATTAAAAAGTAACAGTTTTCATAACATGCTATGTATTTGCATAAAAATAAATTATCTAATTATTTAGTATGATAATAATTATGCTTGAATAATCCAGTTTTCATCACTTTCTATATTTTTAATACGATACAGCAAAAGAATTTTTTGAAATCGCAGAATATAATTCATGAGATTTTTAAATTTTCTTGTAAGTGTTTCAGTAATCATTTTTTATTCATTTGCTTTGATTATTTTGTTTTTTATTTCTGTTAGTTCATATTTTTAAATATTTATTTTTAAACGTGATATAATATCTGTTGTCAAAATGAGATGAAAATGTAATTTGTTATTCGTTTAAATTAATAGAATGAGTATGATGTAAAAGTATTTATGCTCATTAACAATTATTATTATTATTGTTTGTTACTTAATAATAATAATAATAATAATAAATTCAGCATTCGCTTCAGTTAATTTTTTTTTATAGATTTACCCATTATATTTTGTATTAGTTTAATAATGCCATATCTAGGATATATTTTGTCTCTCCTTTTGTTCTTGTTTTATGTCAAGTGCCCTTTTTTATTATTCTATTAATATACATGATCGTGAAATTACTCTTTTCTTAATTGTATATTGTAACATTTTTTCATCTATTTCTTTTTTTAAATATTAAAAAAATGGTGGTTAATACATACTTTTATTATTTCTATTCAATTAAAACAGTAAATGTATGTTTTCAAATATGTATAGTTTTCACTTCTTAGTGATTAGAAAAATGGTGATAATTTATTTTTTGTCTGTTAATATTTTATTAGTAAGATCAACTTCTTTTTAATTGTGATTCTTTTGTAGTTATTCTTTATAATTAGTATCTTCATTTTTTTTTACCTCGATATTATTTCATAATTTTATATTTTAAATTATTAAAAGTAGTTTAAAATCATCTATTTTAATTTATGTGTATTTTGTTATGCTGCTCCTTTCAAGGTTTTCTTTGATTCATCAAGCAAATGCTGGGACAGTTCATTTATTTATCTATGAATTAGCACATCCATCCATCCGTTTCAGAACACAATCAATCTAATGTGCTATTATGTACCGAGCAGAATAACATTTTTTTTAATTTACTTGTTATATATAAATTATCATTATATTAATATAACTTAGATAAAATAAGTCATATTATTCAATATGCCAGGAAAGATATACTTAAATTAATTTTCCTGAATGAAATAACTTGCTCCAGAAAAAATGATGAATATTACTTATTGCTTTTACTTTTACACTTAATATTGCTTTATTTATTTATTTATTTTTTTATATTCTGTGTCTGTCATTTAATTTTGAAATATTTATTATATATCAGTTATTTTCTTTAATCTCAATCTCCAGTTACAGTTTCATAATCTCCCTCTTCTTCCTCCCTTAAGGTCCTTTCAGTATAGTTCTTTTTTATCTGTGTAACTTTCAGTTCAGAGTCTTGCTTTATCCAATAAGCACTCCAGTCCCAGAATAGAATTTAATTCGGGCAGGAAACAAGTTTTGAAATAGATCAATAGACAGTCATTTACAGAAAATTTTATATCATTATCTTAGCACAGATTTATCAGAATTCTAGCTAAAAAATAACCATCATAGAATAGAACTAACTCATTACTACCAACTATTTGTTTTTTGTTTATTTTTTTTTCAGATAAAAGATCTGTGATGAATAGTAATGAAATTACTCTCTTGGAAAACAAAATTACTCTCAAAAACATTTACAAAAATTTTGTTTAGAATTTAATTCTAGATGGCCATTTTGCTTGTTAAAATTTTTTGGGTGATTTTTCAGCCCCTAGTAAAGGCAGTTCTTTTTATATGGATTTTAATACTAGATCGTGGATATCGGTCTTCTTTGGTGGCTGGGTTTCAATTAACCACACATCTCAAAAAAGATCGACCTGAGGGTGTACAAGACTACACTTCATTTACACTCATACATATCATCCTCATTCATCCTCTGAAGTAATCCTGACAGTGGTTCCGAAGAATAAACAGAAAAGAAAAAATTAGTATGATGCTCTTCTGACCAATGCTGCATCATCATTGAAGGCTTTAAACTACTTCACTCAACTACATGTGTTTTCCCCCACTTTCTACATAGATTTAGCGTGGCGCTACTTTTACATCATCTAATTGTTCTGCTTCACCCAGTATTAACTAATAATTGATTTTATGGTATCATTCAGTTCTTTTAACTAATTTTAAGACAATTCTAAAAATGAGAACTATTCTCTATAATAGTGATTCTCAACCTTCTTAGCTCCATGACCCCCAAAAAGTAAAAAAAAAACATACTGAATATTTCACAATCCTCTAGTTAGCTGCACTGATATTGATGGGTATGAACATGCATGTAAGTAGAGTTCAAACATGAGCAATTTACAGGTTCCAAATTGATGTGTATGTGCTTCTTGTAATTTGGTCGCTTGCATATTACTCACTGTGAGAGTGTCATGTTCGAAGATGCATATACAATTAAGCATGTCGTGCTCTGAGCAGTACAAAAGAGACAAAAGGGATTGCAGAACATCAGTTTAGTTTCAAATTTGTGAAAAACGATGAAGTGAACGTGAAGTGAATCGATTGGTAAAAAGACAGGATTGTACAATGACGGTTATTTATGAATTAATTATGGTTTTACCTCATTGGATGGAAAGCGACAGTGCATTGTTTGCTTTCAAGTCCTCTCCAATGAAAGTATAAAGCCATCAAAATTAATTTAAGACTAGGAAATTGACACTCTCAGATCATAAACGCAAACCCTTGGGATTTTTCGAAAGAAAATTATGTACGTTGAGAAATCAACAAGCTTCTGTTTGTAAATCAAGCCATACTGATAAAAGTATCACACTTGAAGTATCTTATCTTTAAGCATTAAGAGTAACTAAGATGTCCAATCCCTATGTAATCGTACAAAAGTGCAATTGATATGGTGCAATTGCTCATTGCATTTGATATGGTCAGTGTTTTAATACGCATGGAAGAAGCAAAAAAATTGAAAAAATTCCGCTCTCGTAACAGTATCAAGGCGAATCAATGATATGGCTGCCGATGTTCGAGATCAGATAATTCAGCAAATGAGTTCAAGAATTTTTATTATTCATTTTCTCAGTTCATATGTTTTGTGAAATATAAATACAATAGGGACAGATCAATCAAAGAAAACGTGTTGTTTTGCAAATCAATACATGATCATGCACGAAGACAGTATCTTTTTGATGTTTTTTATGAAGCAACTAAAAACTATTAACTATATTGGACAAAATGTATTGTAGTATGTAGTGACGGTGCAAAGGCAATAACAGGAAAGAACAGTGGGTTTCTGGGAAAAAAAATCAAAATACCAACGGTGGAATGGATGCACACTGCTTCCTTCACAGACATGTTCTTGCCACAAAAAATATGCCAGAAAATCTTAAACAAATTCTTTGTAAGGCTGTAAAATTCGACCATTACAGAATTGGCTGTTTGCTAAACTATGCGATGAAATGGGTGAAAAGAAAAAATCTCTTCCTTTCCATACAGAAGTCAAACGGTTATCGCGTGGGAAAGTTTTAACCCGGTTATTGGAATTGCAAGATGAATTAATAATATTTTTCTAGGATAAACAAATACCATTCTTTATTTTTTTACAGAATAAAGAGTATATGTTGCTGTTGGCTTACGTAGGTGATGTATCTTTGGATTTAAACAACTTGAATGTGAATTTACAAGAAAATGTTGAAAACATTTTGTTGACGTACAAAGTTTGGATTATTCACCTTCAAAGCAAAAATTTTGATGTTTCCACTTGCTTTCAATTATATTAAGAAAAATTTGGATGGAGAAGGTACTGTTATTCCCCACAATTTGAATAACATGAAGATGCATTTACATGATCTAAAAATTTCGTTGGCCGAGTATTTTCCGGAGGATAAAAATGATGAGACAGATGTTGAATCCATTTAGTGAAAACATTGTTGCACCTGATAAGTCACGACCAGCTCATTGAAATCTCTGCCAATAAAACATTAGAACTACAATTCACATCTGAAGATTTAGATATGTTTCGGCTTGTTTGTCAAAGTGTATATGGAAATTTAGTTGCAGTAGCACTGAAAATATTAATTCCTTTTCCTACATCTTACCGATATGAAAAGGGTTTCTATCTACGGTTGCTCGAAAAACTAAATGTAGGAATCATCTTTATAACTTGAAAACAATTTCCTTTTGTGTGTTTCTAATATAAATCCCTGAATAGAGAAACTTTTAAATGAAAAACAAATGCAACCATCTGATTAATTTATTTTCTTTGCATATGCCCTTATAAGTAAAATGTTTAAGAAATGATTTTTTTTCTAATAAAATGATTTCATTATTGTTTATATGTAACGTTACAGGATAATTTTGCAACCCCCAGGTTGAGAAACTGTTCTAGAACGAGATTCTATGTCATGTTTTACTGGAAAGTGGTCTTCCAGTTGCCTTCGTTATGGAGCTAATGTTGGCATAGCAGTAGTGTAGTTAATTTTAACCTTTATGAACATCTTTAATCATTGCAGGGACTGATTGTATGAAATTAGTATCTCTGTTCGCTGGGAATTATTAATGTCAACAGTTTAAATTGTATCGTATAGTGTACCATAAAATGTGTGATTTAAAATCATATTATGGTACTATAAAATAAAACAAAATAATTTAATTTATTTACTTATTGTTTTCTTTCTTTTCCCCCTTTCAAAACTAATTAAACCAATGAAGCTCTTCTGTGAGGGGATTCACAATTAACATATATGTATATAAAGTGATTTATATTTTTTCTTTATTAAGTATATTAGATTAATTAACTAATTAAATATTAAGTGAAATCTCACTCATTAAATTGATTTAATAGGTTTAAAATATTATTTGTTAGCGAGTGTTGGCATATATTATAACATACTATTATAACATACTATATATACTATATGTAATTACATATAAATTAGTAACAGATTGACGTGATTTTTTTTTACAAATTGTAACCGATAAAGTAGTAAAGTCTTGAGTTTGATTGTAAGGATTTGCCTTTTTTTTTTGTGAGGAGATCTTAAGTTCATTTTTCCCGTAATAGTTATGATCTAAGTTATTTTTTTTACATGTATTTTAACTGTTAATAAAATAGAATAGAAAATTTGAATATCAGGGAAAATAATCCAAATAAATTGACTAGACAAAGAAGCTAACAAATCCAGAGCCAGAAAAATTGAACTAGATTTTCAGTTGACAAAGTAGGACGAGTATAATAAAAAAAGAATGCCCAAAAAAATTATATATTAAATTACAGTTATTAAACCGGAATGTCTATATGAAACAGAATATGCATCCTTAATGAGGAAACGGAGAAATAAAGGAATTGGAAAAGAAAGAAAGGAAAATTCTAAGAAAGATGTTGGAACCTAAAGAAAGAAAATGAGAATATAGTAGAAGGAGTAAGAAAGAAATCTATTTGGAAAATGAAAAACTATCGCGACACAATTAGAAAAAGAAGAATAATGTTTTATGGACATTTAATCTGATTATCACATCAGTATAAATTAATTAAGACATATTTCAACTCTAATCCCGATACAGTCAACAAATGGATTAAAGAAGTTAAAAATGACATAGAAGAATTGAACATTAAAGGAAGACATTATGGAAAGGAAAACGTTTGGAGGAGAGATTAAGAAATTTAATGGTTTCCAGGCGGTAGAAAAGAAAAAGATCAAGCAGATCTGGACAGAAGAAAGAAAGAAACAATTTAGCGGAAGAATGAAAGACTGGAGAAAGAAAAAAGCAAAGATCACAAAATTATTTCATGAGAGGTGGTCAAAATTGGCAATAGAAGAAGAAAATTGAGTAAGGTGGTAAGTTTCATTATTTACAGTTCCATATAACATCTCAGAGATAGCAATTTCATAATTAAAGGTAGAGTAAGGTGAAACGCAAAGTAGTTAAAGCTACATTTAATAAACATTTTTTGTAGATTGAGGAAGTCAAACAGCATGTTTATTAATAGGCATTTATTTACTTTGACTGTATGCAGTTGGTATTTAATTCCAATAGCAGTGTTTGCTACTTAAAACAAAATTAATGAAGTGACTGGTGGGAATAAATTTGACTCTTTCTGGGAGTTAAAGCTGATATTTAGAAATTCACTTCATAAAATTTGCTAGCGCATTCTTAATCGTTATTTTATCTAGATCTACTTTATATATTGAAGGCCATACACTCTTATTCATTTAAATTTATTTGTCTTTTTTTTTACAATTAAGTTAAAATATTATTTCTTGAATAAAAATTGTTATACCCATTAGAAGGAAGCGGTTGAGTTTGATGGCTGTACAATTTCTTTCAAAGTTAGTGATGTGAAACAGAGTAATGTGTAAATACTTTTATCGTTAATAATGTATGAGCACACATTATAAATTGAAAGTTAGGGTACATCAGTTTTGTCACAGAAGTTTAACCGGCTGTAAGAGAGTCTATATCTAGAATTGTTAACTTGTTTTTATTTTAAATTGAGTGTACTTTGAAAATCTATTAGACATCCACAGAAATTATTGAACATAATCATTTTTTGTTTAATGTCAGAAAATTATTATCGATCAAAAAGTTTTTGTAACTAAACAGAAAAATTTTAGCGCATTAATAGACGAGTTTTATCTTTTTTAGATGGAAATTATGTATTAAATATTGATAAAATAAAGTGATATTACCCAAATAAATAATATTTGCTTTATTTAAGTTAATTTGTAATAAGTAAATTTATTTCCTAATCGATGTACCTACAGGAGTAGTAAAAATTTAAGGAAAATATTTTTTACCGTAATTATTTATTCGTATTTACACCGAAGATGTATTTGGATAGTTAAATCCTTCATCAGTTCTTTCATAATAAATTAATTTCTTTTTTTTTAAATTATGTGATTCAGTATAATAAAAGTTAAATTTAAGTAGAGCCATGCAATTTTGTCAAATATTTGCACGTCATTTATTTAAATTATCAGCATTTTAAAACAATATAGCTAGCATAAGATGTATTATCCCTTCTGTACTAATTTAAATGAAACTATCTCCTCATATTCTATAAATTCATTAATTTATGTTTATTTTCAAACATTGTCAGTATTTTGAAATGAATTTTCTGTCCCCCATCATGTAGCGCTCCATATTGACTAACCACAACCTTTTTACTTTCCCGTCTAGGTAGCGCTATAGCTCTAGAAGAGAAAGTACTGTAATCGGTCCAATTTGATCATATGCAGTTTTCATCAGATCTCGATTTTTGACACCTAAGGAACCGGATGGGGATTTTCTGGATGTTAATGACCATATGTATGTATGCACACATGTGTGTGTTCGGTGTCGATCTCTAAATCACTTTATATCTCCAGTACAGGACCGATTTTGACCAAACTTGGTCAGATTACTTCTATATACGGGTCATTGATATTAAAATTTTAACTCAAAAGATCAAGGTGGGTAGAGCAAGGTCTCAAGATTTCGCCTAATTAAGGTCATATTTTTCTTAGACACATTTGTTAACGATTAAAATAATATGTACAATAAAAGAATTTGCAAAATCGTACCCCCACCCCCAAAAAATGCTATTGTAGTCGCCTGCTATGTTGTGACGTCACCTGTGAGCCGTAGAAATTTATAAATTAATAATATTTAAAGTGTAAAAATGTAACTTGTGCTGGCTGGGTTTCGAACTCGATTCGGTACCTGGTGCGTTTAGCCTCGCGGCTACACCTTGAAAGCAATGTTTTTCTATGAAAGTTGTGAAATTATATTAGTTTAGTTAGTGCCTACAGTCGCGGCTTTAGCCGCATGACGGGAAAGTCCTACAACTGTGTTGTCATCTTTTTTTATACTTTCAAAAATGGCATACAGAATCTCTTATAAAGAACATTGAAAAAAAAAATTCACGAATGCTTCTATTTTTGAATATGAGACTACTGTTTGGTGTGTGGATGTGAACCAGTTTTGAAACTAGCTTTAAAAAACAATATTAAATGACCTTCATTTTGATTATGGTTGTAATATTTCCGAGATTATGGACTTTTACCGTGTGGCCTTGGGTATAGTGGTTTTCTTTCAAACCGCACCACGGTAGCGTGGTGCGTTGGTTTGTTTGCTACTAAGATGAAAAGTGATATGCGCAAAAGTGTAACCCTTCACCGTTCTCTGAGTACTTCCATATGAAATCTCAGAGTGCGCTGATAGTCTCCTCAAACTTTTTGAAGACGAACGCTATATCGCATTCTTAACCGCAGCCAGTTTCGCATCTGTCAAAACGGCCGGTCTCCCGGTTCTCTTCTTGTCTGCAACTGAACCGCATTCTCTAAAACGGTCAATTAACCTGGTTTCGGTCAAATTGTTAGGCAGTGCCACATCCGGATATTTCCCACGAAATTCGTCTACAAAACTTGCATAAGAACAACCGGAAAAATTACGTTCAACAAGGAAAACTGGTTGTTTTGGGAAAACGACATGTTTACCGAGCGATAAACAAAGTACTAGTGCAAGCGTCGTGTGATCAATACACAACAATGGCATCTAGGTTTGTTGTTTTTAATACACGTGGTGTTGCCGGCCTACGTGGCGCGAGTGGTAGCGTCGGTAGCGTCTCGGCCTTTCATCCGATGGTCCCTAGTTCGAATCCCGGTAAGGCATGGCATTTTCACACGCTATAAAAATAGTCGTTCATCTCATCCTCTGTAGCAATACCTAACGGTGCTCCCGGAGGTTAAAAAAAACCCGTTGTGCTATCTTGCGGTAGCCGATTGAACTTTTGTAACTTTCTTTTTCCTGTTTAGCCTCCGATAATTACCGTTCAGATAATACTTCAGAGGATGAAGGAGGATGATATGTACGAGTGTAAATGAAGTGTAGTCTTGTACAGTCTCAGTTCGACCGTTCCTGAGATGTGTGGTTAATTGAAACCCAACCACCAAAGAACACCGGTATCCACCATCTATACTCAAATCCGTGTAAAAATAACCGATTTTACTAGGACTTGAACTCTGAAACTCTCGACTTCCAAATCAGCTGATTTGGGAAGACCCGTTCACCACTAGACCACCCCTTTCTTTCTTTCTTTTTCCTGTTTAGCCTCCGGTAACTACCGTTTAGATAATTCTTCAGAGGATGATATGTATGAGTGTAAATGAAGTGTTAGTCTTGTACATTCTCAGTTCGACCATTCCTGAGATGTGTGGTTAATTGAAACCCAACCACCAAAGAACACCGGTATCCGTGATCTAGTATTCAAATCCATGTAAAAATATCTGGCTTTACTAGGACTTGAACGCTGTAACTCTCGACTTCCAAATCAGCTGATTTGGGAAGACGCGTTAACCACTAGACCAACCCGGTGGGTTCACTAGACCACCCCTGAACTTTTGTAACTATACTACTATTTATAGACAATTTAATTTTGATGTGCGCGACTTTGGGGATCTCTCTGTACATGAAGATACTAAATATAAAAACTATCTACAAAATAATTCACATTTCAGAATGCTTAATGTATATTATTTGAGCATATGTTTACGTACATGTTGAACGGGACGGAAAAAGTTGGAGAGTTAATCAAAATCATTTAAGAATTCATCGAACGATAACATTGCTTCTCTAAAATTAAATTGTTTAATTATATTTTAAATAAATTCGTGTAAAAATGTTTGTTAAAAATTATATACTGCTGCTATTCTACTATCGTTGTTTTGATTATCGACCTGGAAGTTTGAGCTATACAAAGCTTAGGGGATACTATAAAGGTGTATTACACAAAGAGTTATGTGTTGTGTTCTACTTTATTACGGGTCGTTTTTATTATATGTATATAAGTAGTACATATACGATACTCTCTAAATAACAAGTATTAGTCAGTCGGGTTCACGGCCAGAGGGAGTATACTTTATTATTATTACCGAGTCGTTAATGCATCTCCCGAAAATAGGTATTTCTTTTAGCGTTTGTAATTTTTGTAATTTATTTTTTAAATTGCGAATTTACTCTTCTCATTTAATAGCCGAAGTGTTAGTCTTAGTACTACCCACACGTTCGAGTTCGTGTATACACGTGCGTACGCACTTACGTAGGAACTGGTGAGATCAACAGCGTCGTGTACCCAGGTATACCTGATGCTGAATTACATGTGTCCTATGAAATAGAGTAAAAATTTGTCTGCCGCTTACTTGGTCGTGTCCGCCCACATTAAATAGTGAATGAAGCCAGGTTTTTTTATTTATTTATTTATGCTGTGCTCCTTAAACATCTCCTTCTTTGCCTACGTCATCCACATTCTACTAGTTTTTAAAATTTTATTTTTGTTTTTATTCTTTCTTTTAGTAGTTACATCTACTTTTTTAACAGTATATATATATATAGATTTTAAATAATAAAAAATATTATATGTAATTTATAATTTCATTTTCTCTGATCATGGCCACGCCAAAAAAAAACAGAACTTTCGATGTTTAATAAACTGAAATTTCGTAGACGTATTACGTTTTATTTAAATAGGTACAATATAAAAATTCTGGGTTGGACACCACATGACTTTCTTGTACGCCTATTAAATTACATAAACATTTTTTTGCTGCATTTCATTTAAACTTATTTCATTTGAAAGTGAGATACGATCCTCCAATTCTTTAATAAAGTGGAGAGTTACACAATTTGTAAAATATTAGTTTTTATTAACATCAAATATTTAAACGATTATTAATTAAAAAATCTTTAGGTCTTTACTTACATTTATACAAACACACCAAATATCTTTGTAAGCGGTTTTACGCTAGAACTCAACGTTTCCGAAGAAAGAAAAAAATAATAAATAAATAAAATATTATTTGATATATATATATATATAGCGTTAATAAACTATAGAAGCCTTAAGGGGACACGTATCCCTAACTTACTCTGTGTTAACGTTTATACATTTTTCTCAAGAATTATAATAAGCTCAGTTCTGGGGTTTTTGTTTTAAAATTAATTTCTTTTTACGTGTTTTATTTATAGCAAAGTTATATACATAGTCAAATAAACCTTTTGCAGGCAAAATTGTAGAAAACTAACATTTGGACGCAAAAATGTTGTTAAAATAACTTTTTTCTCGGGTGATATTAAATATTTTTAAAATCTGTACACACACAAAGTAAATCTAGGTTAGTATGATAGGTCCTAAAAATTTCATTACTCTATCTTTAATGGACGCTGAGAAAAAGCTATACAAATTTGCAAAAATTACGTTTTGAGAAAAACGCGATTAAAAATAAAAACGAGGTAAAAACATCTATAATTAAACTGCAAACTTTTTCGGTAATGACCGGCGCTATAGATGGGTTATCTGGACTTCTTGATCCTCAAATACCATTTCCAGTGCTTTTCTCGCAATGCTTTTTTTTTACGAACCGTTTTTCCATAATGTGCAATAGCTTTATCACCCTTACGAATCCGTTCCAAGTCCATGTTTTTCATTGCAACAAGTGCGTTTTTACCAGGATTCAGCATCGTTTCTTCCAAAAAGGAAATTTTATGAAAATATCCATCGTTGTATCTACTTACAGCCTCATAGATATCGAAATGCAAAGTAGCAATTTCAACAAATATTCTTTTTGGCAGGCGGTCTATATGAGTTTGTTTAGGCTGGGTTTTGCGTTTTCCTCTTGGTACGTCTTTTTAACGATTCAACCTTGGCTAACTCTTGAAAAATATTGTGCATATCATTCATAACAACGTTAGGTAAATGAAAATGTTGTTTCTGGTTGTACGTTTCGCCGGTCCTACGAGTCAAATTGTACTTGCACCAAGCAATGTCCGAATTCGGACAAAGTTGATAACGAGGCTGTTCATTATTTGATGATACGTGATAATATGTAGCCCGAATTGATTTTCTTGTGTCTGATATACTTTCTCTGTTCCTTCTGGTGTCTAAACCGTAAAATATTTGAAGTCTCCAAACAGCTTCATCCTTCAGCCTATTTTTACCTCCTACAGTTTTGCCATCGGACAGCCTTTTATCCTGGGGTTTTAATTTTCTTAATCTAGTACCAATTTTTTTTTCAATATGGCCGATGCATTCTAATTTGGTAATTTGAACATCAGGGCCGTACAGAGATGCATTACATACGGCTTGAAAAGCCTTTGTGTTACCGTCTACTAAATACTCAACGTCCTTAACATTGTATGCTTTTTTTTTTGGCAGTTGAAACATGTCAAGAGCCCCTGCTGCTTCCACGCTTACAACTATCTAAATGCATATTAGTCAATCTCTGGGGACGTTTAAAAAACTTAGACGTTATTGAAACATCTAAAACTTTACCGGTATCGACGGACATTAAAAAGACAAACTACATTTAGAGAAATGTGACCTCTTTTTTACCAGGAGCCATCTACCGCAACACGAACATCTCGGCTTTCAACGCTAGATACATTTACTCTAGGTACAACTTCTTCCACAGCATTTGACATTGAAGTTTTACAAATATTTTTACATATTGTTTCATCGTATATTTCGTATACTTTGTATCTGTTCAACCAAGAAAAATTTGAGAGAAGGCAAAAAGGTTTTTTAAAATTAGAAAAATATATTTATAATAGTCGTAGGAACATCGTTTATACATAATTTTAAAGCGGGAATTTCAAGTATTATTTTAAGCTAAAAAAATCTATTTTTTTCAATATTTTCGGTACGGACTCCCCTTAAGTAATTTTTTTACCGTTGAACGTAGTAAAATTAAATTTGGCAAATGTTCTTATCTCCAAACGATCTATGTTATGAGACCACCGCATCTGAAGTATCCTGGGATCTCAACACAGAAATTTTAAATGGAAAGTTTAGGGTTGTGGCAAATAATAATAAAGGGGATTGAAAGACCGAAGAAAAATTTACGTAAAAAACCTCTGGTTACAAGAACGTTAACCAAACTGTTGGCTATTTATTGTTTTTCATAGCTATAGCAATTTCCTAAACTTCTCGATTATGAAACGCTAAAAGAAATTTTAAATTTAGCAGATGTTACTATTTTGAAACGATCTCTTTTTGGGTATTATTTCATCTACTTTGAGTGTACTTAAAAAAGTTTTGAAAATAGGTGTGAAAAATATGAATGACCGTAACTTTGATAAGAATAATCGTAGCCTGAAGATTTTTTACGTCAAAAGTTTTGTTTATCGATGCGCTTTTAAATGATGTTTCACAATCATACCCTTTCCATTTAAAATTTGTTAGTTCCTCTCTGGATTTTTGGGTATTCCTCTCAAACCGAAAAAATAAATGGTTTCGAGTAGAAATTATCGACGAGCGTTTACCACATTTAATTTTTCTATGTTTAATTCTAGAAAAGTTTTTTAAGGGTTGCCGTACTTTATTAACGCTACATTTGTATGTATGTAGTATTCTTGTAAGAATATGTCTTATGTATGCATTTTTTCTTTTGTTTCAGTTATGCCGTTAGTTATCCGTTCTGTTCTATTTAATATTCTTCTTACGCGCATTACATGTGATATATGAGTTCATCGTGGAAGTTTGGTATATCTACACTCTTTTACCATTACAGATGTAATTTTTTTACACATCCGTTCTACAGGTGACTTTTGAATTTTAAATAACGTTGTTTATATTATTTTATTATATTTACAAATATTATCGTTTATTATAATCCCTCCGATTTTGTCGCTTTTTCAAAATACCGTAAAGCTTGTAGCCATGAGCTTGTAACAAGTGCCAAAAATTAAAGCGGTATATAAATTTTGCACTGTTCGTTCTACCGTAAGGTTGGCAGGTACGAGATAACATATTGTAGTAAAAAAGCTGACAACACGTCACACGGCTAGACGGGAAAGTCTTACTACTGCGTGTTGTTTCTGATGCACGGCTTACACATTTAAAATATTTATCATTTTATTTAAATATAATATTTTTTCGTTTATTTAATTCTAATTAAAACGCGCGCACTCATTTCGTATTTAATTAGCGTGGGTGTGGCGGTACTAGCGGCGACGGTCGCCGCTAACTAAACTAAGTTATTTCACAACTTACACGGAACAAATTTCGCTTATACGGTCTGCAGGCTGGTGGCTTAACGCACCAGATACCGACTCAACCGGGCGATCGAGTTTGAGACCCGGCCAGACCGAATTACTTTTTTACATTTGAAATATTATTTAATTCTATCGCTCACCTGTGACGTCACAACATAACAGACGACTGACTACAACATAATTTTTTTGGGGTGGGGGTGCGATTTTGCAAAACTTTTTTTGCGAATATTATTTTTTAATTGTTAACAGATGTGTCTAGAAAAAATATGGCCTTAATTAGGCGAAATCTCGAGATACTGAGGGTGACCTTGCCCCCCTTGAGCCTTTAAGTTGAAAATTTTATAGCATCAATGCTCCGTATACAGAAGTAATCCGACCAAGTTTGGTCAAAATCGGTCCCGCAGTTCTGGAGATATGAGGTGATTCAGAGGCAACAATGAACGCGCACACGTATATACGAACATTACATCCGGAAAATTTCTATCCGGTTTTTTCTGTTCCTTAGGTGTCAAAACGTTAAGATCCGGTGAAAACCTTATACGCCCAAATCGTACCGATTACCATTCTTTCCCTTCTAGAGAGCTATAGCCCTATCTAAACGTGAAAGTAAGAAGGTTGCGGTTAATGGATATTGAGCGCTACACGACGGAGGAGACATAATTCATTTGAAATACTGAGAATGTTTCGCTGAGCGTATGCGCAAATTATGTAGAATTTTCGATAGAAGAAATGCCCCAAATGAAACCGACTACAAAAAGACTAGTTAAAGAATTTGACCGTACAGGTTTTTCCGTAGACAACAAAAAACTGGCCGACTTCGTACCGACCGTTCAGTTGAAAAGACTGTCAGTGCGAACGATCGTACAGCGGAGTGTGTTGAAATATCATCGAGTTCTGCCGTCGATCGTTTCAATTACAGAATTTAAAAAATCTGATGTAGACACCACATAACTTGCTTGTGCACCTATTAAATTTTATAAACATTTTTTTTTTTTTGAAGTACATAAAATTTTATTTCGTTAATAACTTCTGATATTTTTCATATTTTTTTTAATTGTTATTATTGAATTATTTATCGTAAATTTTTTTACAATCAAAGGTTAATTATTGATAAATCAATATAATTGCCGGCCACCGTGGCGCGAGTGGTAGCATCCGGAGATCCCGGGTTAGAATCCTGGTCACGCATGGCATTTTCACCCGTGCTACAAATTATTCATCTCATCTTCTGACTCATCTTCTGAAGCAGTACCTAACGGTGGACATATATATTTAAATTAAAGAGAAAACAAAACTTAAAAAAAAGGAGATTAAGTCAGATTCAAACATGATTTTATATTTCGAACTTATAAAGGAATGGTGTGCCATTCCCTTATAAGTTCGGAATATAAAAATATTAATTAATTAAAATTTTATTTTAATTAATATATTTGAATATATGTATATATATATATATATAATGATATATCATAGAAAAGCTTTCAATGAGGGCTTATTACTGCAGTTAAGAAAAAGTCCAAAATCCAAAAAGAAATTTGAATTTTGGGCTTTTTTGATCACTTTTGGTTCAGTCGATTGAAGTCAAAAAGGAAGGTGCGCAACTAGATGTTACAACAGTCCTAAATAAAAAAATTCAGCATCTTACGGCTAATCGTTTTTAAGTTATACGAGATACATAGGTAAGTACAGACGTCACGGCGAAACTAGTCAAAATGGATTCAGTGAGGGTCAAAATGCATATTTCCGTTAAAATCTGAAAACCGAAATTTTTCGCGATCACAATACTTTCTTTACTTAGTACAAGGAAGTAAAAATCAAGAAAAAATTTAATAAGATTATAATGAAAACATACCCTTTCTCTCTCAGAGAGAGAAAGGGTATGTTTTCATTATACTCTTATTATAATGCTCCGCTCCATTCCTCGCTCCGGATCCTCGCTCCGTTTTCGGGAGCGAGGTCAATACCTACACCCTCCCGCACCGCAGCTCCATCGCCGAATTCACACATTCATTCTTATCCTTTTTTTTTTTTTGTCTTCAGTCATTTGACTGGTTTGATGCAGCTCTCCAACATTCCCTATCTAGTGCTAGTCGTTTCATTTCAGTATACCCTCTACATCCTACATCCCCAACAATTAGTTTTACATACTCCAAACGTGGCCTGCCTACACAATTTTTCCCTTCTACCTGTCCTTCCTATATTAAAGCGACTATTCCAGGATGCCTTAGTATGTGGCCTATAAGTCTGTCTCTTCTTTTAACTATATTTTTCCAAATGCTTCTTTCTTCGTCTATTTGCCGCAATACCTCTTCATTTGTCACTTTATCCACCCATCTGATTTTTAACATTCTCCTATAGCACCGCATTTCAAAAGCTTCTAACCTTTTCTTCTCAGATACTCCGATCGTCCAAGTTTCACTTCCATATAAAGCGACCCTCCAAACATACACTTTCAAAAATCTTTTCCTGACATTTAAATTAATTTTTGATGTAAACAAATTATATTTCTTACTGAAGGCTCGTTTAGCTTGTGCTATTCGGCATTTTATATCGCTCCTGCTTCGTCCATCTTTAGTAATTCTACTTCCCAAATAACAAAATTCTTCTACCTCCGTAATCTTTTCTCCTCCTATTTTCACATTCAGTGGTCCATCTTTGTTATTTCTACTACATTTCATTACTTTTGTTTTGTTCTTGTTTATTTTCACGCGATAGTTCTTGCGTAGGACTTCATCTATGCCGTTCATTGTTTCTTCTAAATCCTTTTTATTCTCGGCTAGAATTACTATATCATCAGCAAATCGTAGCATCTTTATCTTTTCACCTTGTACTGTTACTACGAATCTATTGTTCTTTAACATCATTAACTGCTAGTTCCATGTAAAGATTAAAAAGTAACGGAGATAGGGAACATCCTTGTCGGACTCCCTTTCTTATTACGGCTTCTTTCTTATGTTCTTCAATTGCTACTGTTGCTGTTTGGTTCATGTACATGTTAGCAATTGTTCTTCTATCTCTGTATTTAAACCCTATATTTTTTAAAATTCTTATCCTAACGACTAATATCTCAGCTAACCGGGGCTCGATGCCAAAACAAGCCGATTTAGTTTACTTCAGAACTAACCGTAATCGGTCTTAACTATACTGTAATAAGCTGAAGACCGATTACAGTTTCTCGGTGTTAGATGAATTTTATAAATTATAAAAAATACCGAGTCTGATTGCGATTTGAACTTAGAACCTTCCGATTGTCATTATAAAAATTAAATATTTTAAACAAATTTTCCACGTTTCTTTAATCCCTAAGTTATCAGAAAACAACTCTTTTATTTCTATTAGATCATTTTGTAGGTAAAGTTGTAAATTTGTAAAAAAATTGTACTTTATTAGGAAGAATTAAGAGAGACGAATTTACCGACAATTGTCACCGGAAATGGAACAAGAGTCCTCGGTTTGGTATTTTAGGCAGATCATCTTAACGATAAATACCAAAGTCGATCGACTGAAATAAGTTTCAAAATTCTTCAAACTAATCTAATCGGGATTGGAAAAAACTCATAATTAAAGCGTAGGTAGGAATAACAACAAAATGGGTGAATATGAAAAACGATTTATACATCTAAACGTAGCTGGGGTTTTTGTGGAGAAACTAGAAAAACAATCGTACCTCAAGGACTTCCATTAACTTACACCGTGCAGCCACAGTCCTTTGGAAAATCAGGGATGAATTTAACCTGTTATTGGCTAACAATTTTGGGTAGCTTTGCTTAAATTTATGCTTTATAAATTGATTTTTGAAGGTATTAAATACAGTGAGGCTCGTAGCTAAAATCTAAAATTAGTGGGAAGTGCTACTCCAGAAATTTTTTTTCTGGGCCGCTGTTAAAGTATTCTGTAAAATAATCGATCTAATTTGATCTTTGGAACTGCTACGACGAGTTACCGCTAGACCGATTCGCTTCGGCTGCTGTTATCATTTTGATCCTGCTGTAATTATAGACGATGGAAATGTTTGTAAAGAAATTACTGAAGTAATAACAAATAAAAGAGTTCAGCAGCTTTAGGAACTTTTCATCAGTACGCCCTACAGAAAGCTGAAGGTTTTCATAAAAATTATGAATAGTGAGATGTACGGAACGGAACGCAAGGGTAGCGGGAAATTTATTACGTCTCTACTATAGGCAGAACCTGGAAAAAACGTTCCTCACTGCTGTGTCATTCTTTTATCGGGCGGGTAATTATTTATTTGATGGCGATTATATTTATTTTGTTTTATTTACGGACGGAATTGTTTGCTGCGTTCCGATCTTTTAGACCGGGAAGAAATCGTTTGACCGCGGCTGGAGCTCGGGAGACTAGCCTCGTACGGGCTTCATTCTCCCGGCGTGATTCCTCTTCGGTCCGTCCTCTGAAGTCCTTTCGGTGCTAGAGCCTTCCGGCCTAGCAGGATCGCGCCTTTCGGGGCCCTATTGTGTGGAAGATGCTCCATCGCTCCCATATCCGGAGGGAGTCGCATTTGCCGGCGGTGACATTATTGTAAGATTTAGGAAGGACAAAGTTAGGAAACTTTCGCCACTCGGATTGTCTTTATTACTGCATCTCAGATGGATTCAAGCGGGGTCGGATTCCAGTCCGCGGACTGGACCCGCTACCGCGGTAGCGGGTCGATCTTCATTGTTCTTTCTTCTTGTCTTCTTTAGCCTGCCTTTCCGTAATACCGATTATATATAATTTACAAACCTTGAGAGATTTACTGATCAACTTATATAAATGACATCAGGCGATCGACCGTAGGTGAACTTAAAAAAAATAATTTATTCGCAGTACTTTATCTTGTTAAAGTACTCCGTATTACGAATTTACATTATTTAAGTTTTTATCTTGTGTATTTGTTAATTTTTAAAAGGTTTTTATAGTATTACAATTTAATAAATATTCTGTGAAATCAGTAATAGTCTGTAGTCTTTATTAAACGTAAACCCTATACGTTCTGTAAAAATTTACTTCCGTGTTTCTATTTCAGTTCCCGCCGGCGTATTTTAAATTGAATAAAAAATGCTAAAATTACGATGCCGATAAAATACTTACGTTGTTTAGTGCGTAAAGTTATTAATACGTTCGAGTAAATACATTTTTGGTTATATATTTTATATTTATTTTTCATATATAGATAATCTCATAATTTATATGATCTCGCTCAAAACGGCAACAGTCGCTAACGAAGTATGGAATCCTTAAATAATTTTTCAACCGCAAAATATAGAAGAATGAAATTCAGCAAATATAATATAGCTACGTAAACACAGTCTGTTTATCGGTATGACACCGTATACCCCTAGTACTCAGCGGGAGGAGGGCGACTCAGAATTTTTAAATGAGAAGTATAAGATATCCAGTTTAAAGGGCATTGAAAAACAAACAAAAAAGATTCGTGTAAAATAACTTTCAACCATCTGTTTGAATTAAGAGCATTTGCTAAATTTATTATATTTTTTTTAGTGTATCAGTGTTGGGCGTTATTTAAGACTTACTGTCGAAAACTCTTGAAAATAACTGCGAAGTGCCGTAAATGACCAACATTACAATTATTGTTCGATGTCAAAAATGTAGCTGTTGTAAGGTTTATGAGTCGTATAAACAAGTGGCAGGGAGGTAATTTATTTGTAGTACTAGTTATAGTCGCCGGGAAAGTTATGCACCTATTTGTCGCTTTATTTTTTTTCTGAATTTTTACGGGCATCGACTGCTAGGGTCATTAGACCTCGTCACATTCTTTAAAATAAATTAGTATCACCATCAGGATCGTCATATGTAAGGGTGTAAAGGGCCCTTACATTTTATTTAAAAGCACAACCAACATAAAAAACATTAAGACACAACAACAAGGCAAAACAACACTTACGGGGTGTAAAGGGCCCCGATATTAAAATTTGAGATAAGGTTCTCAAAAAGACCATGAAATTAAAAATACAACTTATCAATACCATTTCTTTCTTCTACCTGTCTCGTTAATAGTTTGTTTAAGCACCCTCGGGGCGATAAGAACCGCCGTGAAGCAGTACATTAGTCGCGCCAGGATGCCGTGGCAGTTGGCTCTTTATAAACAGGCTACAGGCATCCATTGCGCTTACCCATAGCCTCGCGCCCTCAGTTTACCCTTGAGGGTCCCCCATGCCATCATTGGACACACCCCGACTCACTGCTCTTCAATGCAGACGATCCAGGATGGCCTAGGCAAGAGGGCTACCTCCCGTCACTACACGCGCTACGCTTCGAGACTCCCATATACATAAAGAATTCCACTTAGTGATTCTTTAACACAGCTTTAAAAATTTTTCAACTTTTACAGACTTCTAAGAAATCCACTGGCGTGTAAAAATGCAATTATCTTTTCTTCATTTTCATTATCCAGATCAGCACTAATGTCACTTCTTAGACGGAACCTCTTTCTGAGGTCCTCATATATTGTACACTCTTCTATTAGATGCTTAATTGTAAGTGTTTCATTGCAAACACCGCACATTGGTATCTCTTCGCCGGTTAACAAATATGAATTTGTCAATCGCGTGTGACCGATTCTAAGTCTGGTCACAGCTACTTTTTCACGGCGAGTCAACTTAAAGTCGCTTTTCCATTTATATGGAGAAGTTTTCACCGAGTTTAATTTTGTATTTAAAATCCTCCAATCAGTATTCCATTTGTTTCTTACTATGTTCGTTAGACGGTTTTTAACATCTGCCACTCTTACAGGAAATGCATCCAAATCATCGCAGACTTTTGCCTTTCTGGCAGCTTCGTCTGCGCTTTCATTACCTGTAATACCAGCATGCCCTGGAGTCCATACAAATACGCATCGCTGTCCTCGTTGGTTTAGAACATACAAAATGGACAGGATGTTTGAAATTAGGACATCCTTAATGTTTTTGTTCCGAATTGCAACAAGTGCACTTAGAGAATCGGAACATATTAGCACTCTCTCTTCGCAATAGTGTTTTGTGTAGCGAAGAGCTTGCTGAATGGCAGTAAGTTTTGCCGTATAAACACTGGCCATATCTGGCAGTTTCCAAGAATGGGCTTCTCCATTTACATATATGGAGCATCCAACACCATGTTCGGTTTTAGTATAAATTCTAATATATTCTTCATAACTACTGACGGTTGCCAAAAATTCCTGTTGGATGATCACTGCTGGTTTCTTTTTTATTTCTCCCTGAGAGAGATCCAACCTTGTGTTTACAGCTGGCAAAAACCATGGCGGTATTTCTCTTGTGGAAATTGCTAGAGTCTCCGGAATAGCAATTTCGTATTTTCTTCTTAATTCGTGGTACCTAATTCCGGCCGGTCTGGAATAGGTAGCACGATGTTCGTATAATGCAGCCATAGGATGATTATTAAGAAGTTTGTTATTTATATAGGCAGGAAAAGCCCATATATTTGCTGCGTATCTTAGCAAAAGGATCTCTCTTCTATAATGTAGTGGCAGTATTCCGGCTTCAGACATTAGATTAGTCGCCGGACTTGTGCGGAAAGCGCCTGTCGCATATCTTATTCCGCTATTGTGAATAACGTCTAACTTTCTTAAATGCGATTTCCTAGCGGATGAATGTACAATACATCCGTAGTCGAGTTTCGATTGAACCAATGCCTTATACAATATCAATAATATCTCTTTATCAGAGCCCCAATTAATGTTCGATAAACATTTAATAATGTTTAGGGCTTTTTTCCATCTAAAACTCAAGTCCTGTATGTGTAGTCCCCAGGTAAGGGATTTATCCGATACTAGTCCTAAAAATCTCACGTTGTCTTTATATTGTATTTGATCGTTGCCAATTCTCAACATAGGACTTTGACGAGGAATTCTCTTCCTACAGAAGTGTACACAACACGTTTTTTCTGGTGAAAATTGGAATCCGTTATTCCTCGCAACTTCATTTAGAGCGTTTATCGCCCGTTGTAATTTGTATTTCAACATAGTAGTCTTGTTGTTGGCATACACAATTGCCAAATCATCAACATAGACGCTTTTGCTGATTTCTACTGGAATGGCTCAATTTATTAATGGCTTTGGTAAACAAGGTACCGCTCAAGAAGAACCTTGTGGTATGCCATTTTCCAACATTCTTTCAGATGAATATTCATTGTTGACACGTACTTGGAAGGTACGGTCATTCATATAGTTGCTGAGCAATACCGGCAGATTGCCACGAATGCCCCATTCATGTATCTGGAGCATTACTCCATGTCGCCAGGTCATATCGAAAGCCTTCTGAAGATCAAAGAAGATTCCGACACAATGTTTTCTTGTAATAAAGCTGTTGTATATAATATTCTCTAAGTTGATCATTTGATCGGTGGTAGAGTGGTATTGTCGAAAACCTGCTTGATATGGTGATACCAGGTTTTCTTTTTCTAAAACCCAGACGAGTCGATTATTAATAATTTTTTCGAGTATTTTTCCCATAGCGCACGTCAAGGAGATAATCGCTTTATTAAATCATTAAAAACATGCATTTTTTTTTTTTACAAAAAATGTACTTTTTTTACAAAAATGTTTCTAGGACTTTTATCCGTTTTTTAATAAAAAAAAGAATTAAATACAAAAAAAATGATGTTTCATGATTATACATAAGGTTATATTTCCCTAATAAAAACGAAATACGTTACCTTTTTATTCTTTCACTGTAAAGTTAGAAAATTTTATATTAACTTGTTTAGTTCTATTTTGATTCATTTTTACTTTCTTGTATGAAGTAAAGAAGTATTGTGATCGCGAAAGATTACAACGGAAATATCAATTTTGACCATCCTTGAATCCATTTTGACTAGTTTCGTCGTGACATCTCTACCTACATACGTATGTATATCGCATAATTCAAAAACGATTAACCGTAGGATGTTGAAATTTTGAATTTAGAACTGCTGTAACATCTAGTTTTGCACCTTCCCTTTTGATTGCAATC
Organism: Lycorma delicatula; assembly: GCF_047948215.1. NCBI lineage: Eukaryota > Metazoa > Arthropoda > Insecta > Hemiptera > Fulgoridae > Lycorma > Lycorma delicatula. The sequence goes on along the minus strand of NC_134461.1, from coordinate 12,949,353 downwards.
GATTGGACCAAAATTGTCCAAAAACATTCAAAATCCACAAATATTTGGATTTTGGACTTTTTCTTAACTGCAGTAATAAGCCCTCATTGTGAGCTTTTCAACAATACATCATAAGCGATAATTATTTACACTGTTTCCAGAGTTATAGTCAAATAACATTTTAATTAATGAAATATTTGGATCTTACAAGGGGAAGGCACATCGGTTCGACTCCGACTTTTTTTTAAATTTAAATACTTTTAATAATTATTAAGCTTTGATTGTAAAAAAAAATTACAGTAAATAATCATTCAATAATAGCAATAAAAAAAATATATATATAGAAAAAAAAATCAGATGTTACTAGTGAAATAAAATTTTTTGTACTTTTAAAAGTGTGTATGTAATTTAATAGGCGTACAAGGACGTCATGTGATGTCCACATAAGATTTGGTGAAACATCTGATTATTTAATAGTAATTGAAAATTATAATTTAGAATCGTATTATTTTTATTTATTTATTTGTTTCAGTCTACTTGTTAATAAATATCGCTATAAAATTTAGTAACCTGTTTCGTTTTTGTTTAATTTTGTTGATGGTTACATCATAATAATTTAAAAAGCACAGTATTATATAGATATAAAACTTAAATGTATGTAAAGAGTAATAAAGGGAGTTTTACTATAACCTAATATTTCCGGTAAGATAGTTGAATTAATATAAATATTAATTAAAACAATAAATATAAAAGCATAAATATTTGATGTTAATAAAAACTAATATTTTAGCGATTGTGTAACTGTCTACTTTTATTAAAGAATCGGAGGAACTTTCAAAAGAAATAAGTTTAAATGAAGTGCAGCAAAAATATATATAATTTAATAGGCGTACAAGGAAGGCATGTGGTGACCGCATCACATTTTTTACCCGTATAAATGGTCCAAAAATTTCTACAAGTGACTCATCCTTGTGCTCGCTGCATCACCGGCGGTTAAAATGAAGCAAAAAATTGTTTAACTATTTCCACGTAATAATCGCGTTAAATGAACTATCTTATTACAAAAAATTAAAATTTCTATCTGCGATATAGAATTAAAAATATAATGAACAATTTTTTAAGTACATTTATTAGGTAAGAAGAAGAAAAATAGTGTAGTTTTGTAAAAATTTTGTCACGTGATCATCACGTGGTATTCTCCCCGGGAGCAGCGCCTTTCTTTATGCTGTCTCCATCCATTTCTATTCCTAGCCTTCTTCTTCGTCCTCTTATTTCCGATCTTTTGTTGCTTCTCCCGGGGATCCTAACGAGAAGTTATTTTCACTCTGGAACGTTTAACAAAAGAAGCCGTGGTGTAACGCAAATAGTTATCGCTAAGATCCTTATACATCGGTTTTCTTTCGCCTTCTATATTCAAATACCGCCACCTTCCTGAAGAAGACTCTCCGCTTTTGGCGAGTTTCTGACGTCCAAGGCAAAAGAGTACGTTTTATTCACCACTCCTTATCCGCTCTCAAGGGCGACCGTTGGCGCTTGTAACGGAAGGAAATCTTATAAGAGTTGTAACTCGTTCCGTTCATTCGTTAGCCGCTTGTATATACAACGCGGTTCGCAGGAAGTGAAAATATTAAAATTTGCGTTGATAGTCTTGGGCGAGTGCGGACGATGAATAACTTATAGAAACCCGTCGCACCATCTTCCCGTTTAGTTTTCGTGGTTACTTGGAACGGTGCGCAACCTGTTTTTGCCTTCGAAGATTTTCGTAATGATAATGGCAGTGCGGAGGCCGCACACAGACAATTTCGCCGCCATTTTTATTTTAGGAAGACACGATCGTAAAATACATGCACTCACGCGTATTATTGTATGCGATTAACACGTGCACACGTAATTTTGAGGAAACATGTTCAGCAATGAAAAAGAAACTTTGAGGCGGTGTGCGGGCGCGTTCGTACGCCAGACGTAGTGGAATCTGTTCGAACTGTTGTCATAAGAAGCCCGCACATTTCAATTCGTCGTCATTCAGGTTTTTTTCAGTCGCACAGTTAAAGTGTACGGAGAACACTGTTGCAGGACTTACTTTACCGTCCGTTCAAGTTGTAGATCGTCCAGAACTGAAACCAAACGACGACATAATGCGTCATCAATTCTGTGAAAGAACGGGCGTAAAGATAAACGAGGACAATGAATTTTTAACTAACCCACCGGGTCGGTCTAGTGGTGAACGCGTCTTCCCAAATCAGCCGATTTGGAAGCCGAGAGTTCCAGCGTTCAAGTCCTAGTAAAGCCAGTTATTTTTACACGGATTTGAATACTAGATCGTGGATACCGGTGTTCTTTGGCGGTCGGGTTTCAATTAACCGCACATCTCAGGAACGGTCGAACTGAGATTGTACAAGACTACACTTCATTTACACTCATACATATCATCGTCATTCATCCTCTGAAGAATTATCTAAACGGTAGTTACCGGAGGCTAAACAGGAAAAAGAAAAAAGAAAAGAAATAGATTTTTAACTAACTCAGGATATCGGACGAAGTCGTTTCTACCTTGACATATTTGTTAATAAAAAATATTTTCGTCTTTAGGGCTACGAAAATCCTGCAACAATATTACCGTATGTTGTGCTGTGTCATCGGACGGCATAATAAGCCCTTTTTTTTTTTTGAAAACGAGGCTGGCCTCACGGCTAGAGTCATATCCAGTGGCAGTTCGCTTATAGGCATTGTGAAATAGCACCCGCTATTTCCGCTTCACATTATCGATAACATTTCACGTAACGAGTCCTTTTTGCTTTAATCCTTTCTTTATACTTGTACAATATGTAATCCTTAAGCTTAATGTCAGTAGCCATCCCCCAGTTTATGAAAAAGGTACAGGTTTCTATGGAACTGTGCGCTTCACATTTTCAGCGGCGTGGTGTTCGGCTGTTGCACGCATGCGCATATAGGAAGCTGGACGCGAGGCTGAGAGAGAGAGAGAGAGTGAGAGAGAGCATTGTCGCTCCCGGGTGGTGTGCTGGTGGAAAGTAGTTTTCTTTTTTTTACTCCGCGTGTGTACGGAACGTTCCTTGTTCGTTCCCTTTTCAGTTAAGTCGGCGGAAGGAATATGAAAGCGGTATAGTTGTTTTTTCAGTAGTCATCAAAAGATGGCAGAAATCAAGGACTCTTTGATCGCCAGATCTGCTCCAAAAACACGCTGGAAGGGCGAAAGAGAAGGTAATTAGAAAAACTAATTACGTATTTGTTTCTGTGTACATAGAAATTTAAATTAAGCACCGTTGGAATATAGTATTTATAAGCGGACATTTTATTAAGTTATTATTTAATAATACTAAAAAATATTATTTGAATTGACATTTTATTATTTATTCGGTTAATCCGAATACGATTTTTAAGGACAATACGCTTGAAACCCGTGTACCGTACCGTTGAATGTGATAAAGTGTAGAATTAGATTATTATCCTGCTTCCAGCTATTCTATTCGATTCATTATTTTTAATTCTTTTTTCTTTAACCGTCACACCGATACGTCAGAGTACTGAAAACAATTGTCGCCCAAAAACTACAGACATTTCCACAAATCATTTACAACGCTTATTTTCAACAAGATCGATCGACAACATTACACACGGCATGAATATCGAAGGCTGTTGTACGCTAATCGTTTGGCAACCGAAGAATTTCGAGAATCTGTGATATTCCACGGCCTCCCAGGTCTCCTGATTTGTCGTTATGCGATTTCTTCTTACGGGGTTCTTCTACGAGTTCTTCTTACTTCTTCTACTTAATAGTAAAATGTATAGTAGTCGACCTGCTACGAAGAAGAACTAAAAACAAATATGTGAAGTGAAATTCCTGTTGAAATGTTTCGTCGAACCGCGCAGAATTTCATTACGAGACTGCATGAATGTCTACCCGGAGATTGAACTCGCCTGCAAGATGCTACGTTCAAAAAATAAATTTCGTGTATGTATTCGTAACAGGTTTTTTTTTTTGTATTTAAATGTTATAAATAAATCTTTTTATTGTAATTTTTTCGTAACAATATTTTATTTTTCAAAATTTCCCGTTTCCCTGAATCGCTTTGTATCAGCAGTTTTGTCCATATATACGCTCGTTCCCCAATCTTTACCACGAGGAGGTGAATATCAGGATTATCCCTTCACCGAATCTTGGACCTTAAAAGCGTCTCCTAAATTTTCTAGTACTTGTAGAGAGGAATATTATTGCATACAAAAAAAAAACACAATTTATATGTTTATTAAAAAATCCGTGTAGGTTTTTAAACCGGTATAAAAAACGTTAATGCTCGTGTTTTTTTAGTTTTTAAATATAAACTAGATGGCCTTTAACAATTAAAGACCGACTTGTTTTATTTAGAATAACTGATAATCTTATTGAATGTGTTTTCGTAAAAAAAAAAAAAATAATTACTCTTTTTACTTGTATTTTGCATTTTGATTTAATGAAAAGTGAATTATTTATTTTAGTTAATTTTTTAATCGTTCTTTTGAAAAAAATCAAAAAATCAGAAGATAATTATTAATATTTTACAAAATCAATTTTGAAAGTTTAGATAATTTTTTAAATTTAGCAAACGTAAATCGAGTATCGGTTAAAAAAGAATTAATAAAGATACAATTATTTGGCTTTTCTTCATTTTTATTTTAAGTTAAATATCGATAATAAAATGAAATCAGTGCTTAAGAGAAAAGTAATCGAGTTCTTTTAAAATAAGCCGCCCTTTTACTTTTATTTTGAAACAATTAAATCTATATCATAAAAACGTCAATAGTAGGAATACAAAAACTTTTATTTGGAACCACATGCCTTTCTTGTACGCCTATTAAACTACATATACGCATTTTTTGCTGTACTTCATCTAACTTATTTCGTTTGAAAGTGAGATACGATCCTCCAATTCTTTAATAAAGTGTACAGTTACACAATTACATTTTGGTGGACACTATATGGTATCACATTTTTTTGTGGTGTCAGTATCAGCGTTTTATATTAGTTTATATATTAATTTTGTTTCACGTTGCTCAAGTAGTTATGTGGTGTGAGAACAGGTCGGATCCGTAACCGTGCACACATCGGTTCGAATTCAACTTCATATACATATATTTTTTTAAACTTTTTTTTTAAATTTAAATATATTGATTCATTAATAATTATTTGCCTCTGCAAAAGTTTTTGAATTAAAATAAAAAGTACATCAAATTTTATTTCGCTAATAACTTATGATTTTTTTCTTCATATTTTTTTCAATCGGAGGTTAATAATTATTATTATATCAATATATTTGATTTAAAAAAAAAAAAAGGAAATGAAGTCGGATTTCAACCGATATGCCTTTACCTTGTAACATCCAACCAAATATTTCATTAATTAAAGTTTCATTTTGCTATAACTATGAAACCGATGAAAATAGGTACCGGTTATGATATATCGTTGAAAAGCTTTCGATGAGGGCTTATTATTGCAGTTAAGAAAAAGTCCAAAATCCATTTTTAACTTTTTGGGTGGAACAGTTTGTTAGTAATTCCTTTATGAAAACATCTCGTGTAGCTTCGTATACTTACATAGTATAAGTTAATATAAGATATTTTCAGGATAGTTAATGGCAGGTAAGCCAACCGTCAGCCTATGTGCACAGCAATACGTCGCCCGTTACATTTACGTACGTACAGACGTCACACCGAAACTAGTCAAAATGGATTCAGGGATAATCAAAATGGATATTTCCGTTGAAATATGAAAACCGAATTTTTTCGCGATTACAATACTTCCTTTACTTTGTACAAGGAAGTTAAAATACATAATTAATAGTAATTTTTTGATATATAAGTTTTATAAAAAAGATAAAAATCAACAGTATATACATTTTTATTCTTTAAATTTTTTCTATCTGATTGTACGATTTATTTCTTTTTATATTAATGAAACTTGTTTTCAAAATGTACTTACGCCAGGTATCGTAACCATAATGGTTTTAAACGATCTGACAACAGTAGCATGTAGCACCAATATTTATATGACCATCATTAAGAATAACAAACATCTCATTGCAACAAGATTAGTAGAGGAAATGAGGAGTTAAGAGGTTCCCCGTTGTTTGGTTCATTAAGAACAAACAGTCGCCAAACACGGAGGCGCATTCAGTCCTTTAAGTGAAAACATTCTGTTCGACGCAGGGAATAATATTTTTGTAGCGACTATTAGAGAAAGCTATTTTGATCGGTATCCTTGTTGCATTAGATGATTTACATGTGTAATAGCCATAAAAAAAAATTATGATAATGAAAATCAAGAATTTCAAATAGTGTCGAAAAACTTAAATAAATATACCGTTTTTTCTTTTTACTATTTTCGGTAGATTTCATTAGAAAGCTACCTATTGTAATGGGTACCATGATTCGACTTCCGAAAAATTTCAACATATCATCGCGTTTCACATCCTCCAGACCCCAAAATCACCGTCAGATCAAATGTTTATATATATAGACGCGCGCGCGCGCACACACACACGAGTATATATATTTCACTTTCTTGTAGATACGATAACTGCCGTAATTTTGCGCCAATCACTTTTAAATTGTTTCTTAAAAATAACTAGTCCCCAAATCTCGGTCTAGTTCGTTAACGGCCAAAATCGGACCATGGGGGTGGAATTGGGGGAACTTTTTCGGAAAAACAAAATGTCGCTATAACTTTCTTATTAAGTAAAATATCGAATTGGTTTAAAGTTCTTACCGTTCTTTGGATAAGGGCCTAAAACTTATATAAGTAATGTTTTTTGATATCACCAACCACTGGCCGAGGGGGTGGAAAAAATGAGGTTTTGAAATCAAAAAATCGTACCTACCTTATAGACATAGTATCGAATCGGTTTAAAGTGGTCGTTAGCCCTCTATACATTACCTAAAACGTTTTTTTTTTTTTAATTTTGATATAACCAACCCTTATGACATGGGATGACAAAAAAAAAACAAAATATCGCTATAGCTTTCTTAATAAGTAAAATATCAAAATTCATTTAAAGTTCCTACTATTCTTTGGAATTAGGGCCTAAAATTTATCTAAGTAAATTTTTTTTATATCACCAACCATTGGCCCAGTGGATTTAAAAAAATGGGGTTTCGAAGACAAAAAAAAATCATACCTCCCTTAACAGGCACAGTATCGTGTCGGTTTAAAGTGGTCGTTAGTCCTCTGTACCGAAAATTTTTGTCCGAAACAATTTTTGTTATGACCAACCCTTACGGTAAGGTATGACCAAAATATTGATGAAATTGTAAGAAGATTGGGCTTGTCGTTTGCTAAACATATGAAACTTTTTTCAGATGCAACCGTTGTCGTATCGAGTAAAATTGAAGTTTTTCTTAACTTTAAGATGAAAATCTTTTTTATCCCCAACTTAGCACCGGTGAAATCTACCTCCGCCTTCCGGTGTGTCGAAAGGGATTTTTTAAAACATCTAAATTGAGTTAACCGCTTGCGCGTAAAAACTTCTTGTACTCGTATCATTCATTACTATCTAAAAAAAAATCCTGTAAATAATAATTTACCGATTCTCTTTCCCCCGATCAATTTTTTTTTTTAGCGTTTTTGGACCGTCCGTTTTCTACTTATCGACCATGTTTTTTGAAGTTATAACTATTTGACACAGGATTATTGTTATAGCGGGCAGCGTATTGCTGTGCAGATAGGCTAACAGCTGGCTTACCGTGTTATTAACCGTCCTGTACACAACTATACGCCGCCCGCTAAATAAATGAGGGGCAGCTGAAATGTAATGCGCGCTACAATGTAACGGCAGAACGGTATATCGCACAAAAGCGACAGGTGCTGCCGTCTTGTGGTTTAATTGCTTTACAAATAATGTTTCAGAAATCCTTCATCTACACCCTCTTAATTTCTTTCGATCGCCATTCTCTCCGTAACAATACGCTTCGCGTCTAAAACTACGTGCAGCGATTGATTTTTTAACAACGAAAATAGTGATCGGTACCACTAGCAGAAAATCCCGATTCGTTAGTGTCAATTTGTAGTGTTAAATTTCTAATTTAACTTTCCTTATATCAATTTTCATCGTTCAAAAAAAAAAATGTTTACACAAGGTAATCAATTTTGGACATCTAATTATCCCATTCTTAGACGCCGTCCACCAGGGCAAGCCGTCCGGAGGGCTGCAGATACGTGCCATAGGCACGTCTCACGCAATTTATTAACTTATTAAAAATAATGTTAATTATTATTATTATACATTTTGTTTTAAAAGAATTTTTTTTTGGCTGTGAAATTCCGAAACCTACAACCGTTTATCGAAATATTATGGGTAGGTGGAAATAAAATTTTACGCATGGCAAGGCGGTAAAGCAAATATTGAGGATGAACCTCGTAGTGGTCGGAGGATTTCTGTAGTCGATAAGAAGCAACGATAGCTACTGGATGAACGGATTAAAAATGACCGTCGCATCAAAGAATGCGTCAAAACACCTTATGAGGGTGCGTCATTTTCGATTCACGAACCGCGGAGCCGATAAACCTCGGCCGTATAACATCGCTGCAATCGACGAGCCTCTTGTGAAGTTGAAATTATAACCTATTTCACACCTTTATACTCATTAGATTTGTCGCCTTGCCATTTTCACTTTTAACCGCGATTAAAAAGGGGTATGAAGAGTATTTGTTTCACCACAGGTGATGAACTGAAAGACCCAGTGAAGTCGTGGATCATTGTAGGAAAGACCGTCTGCATTCTTCATTGACGAAATGAAAAAACTGGTTCACCGTCAGGAGAAGTGTGTGGCTTTAACTGGTAATTACGAGTTAAACCAAATAAGGTTTTGTAGCAAATAAAATTACTTTACGCCGTATTTATTTCATTTGACTATCTCTTTTCTTTTGCGTATTGCGAGAGACAGCGCATTACATTTCAGCAACCCCTTTTTTTAAAATATGAAAAGCAAACCTAGTAATTTTCCTAAAATGAAAAATAAAATGTGTTGAGTTGTTAAAATTAATTATTATTACGATAAGAATTAAGTGTTGTTTGGAAAAAAGTTTTGGAATTAATACTACGTTCGTAGTTGTCGAGTGAAAAAAAATAGGCTACTACGAGCCGTAAAACATTGATAATATTTGAAATGTTGCTTGTTAGAGACAAGTTATTTACTAATCATTTTCTGGTGAGAGTTAATTTTTAGATGCTCGGATGTTATTTGCCAAATATTTAATACGATTTTTATTTGTAGATATAATAAATTCAATTGTGACGTGATGCGTTTATTTATTTTGTTTTTAGAAAACGTTCGTTAACTGAAACACCTTTGGTTTGAAAATCTCAAAATTAGGCGAGGAAAAAATTATTGCGCGGTTAATAGGATATGTTATTAAAATTTTATTTGCGTTTACGCAGTTATAAATTAGAGTCGTTTTGAAAAAAAAAAAATTAAAGTAATAATATGAATTTTGAATAAAATACGACAATCCTCGATGTATTTATTATTACGAAGCAAATTATTAAATGTCAAACGTATCGGAATAGATAATTAGTTAGGATTAGTAAAGAATTGACAAACCGAGCGATTACGTAAATAAATAAATATTATAATTTTAGCGGTGTCATCAGAAATGAATAATATAACTTATGAAATTAAAAAATTTCATTTGAAACAAGATTTAATGATTTACAAAAGGAGAATACAAATTTTGAATTTTTTAAAAACTCCTTTCAATTGCTATTGAAGATTTGTGCCACTACCCTTCTGTAATTAACAAAACTAATTAATATTCAGCACCGTAATGATCTTAAAAATAAATTTAAGGAAATGATTGCAATTCCAGCAAGTGACAGTTATATTGGGTTTTGGAAATTTCTCTCGACTACTGATTTCCCAGATTTGTACGAATCTGCTCTGAAATTTTGTGAAGGTTTGACTCCACGGTTTGTGAACAGTTATTTGCAATTATGAATAATAAAAAAATAAATTCGGATTGAAGCTAACCGATTCTCATTTAAAAAGCTTGTTGGTTTCTTCAAAAATCCACCCGGATATAGATAAAATTGTAAAGACCTTACAAATTCGAAAACCTCATTAGAGATAGTTTCCTGTCTGTTGAAATAGGCTGCCCTTTAAAACAATTATTTTTTTGTTGGATGTTATTACTTCCGAACAATTCTCATTATTAATTTTACTCGTTAATAGTTTGCATTAGTTTCTCATTATTAGTTTTACTGTAATTTACACAATTGTGCGCGTTTGAAATTTATGTTTTACAATTTATAATTCTATTTCGTAATACAGTGGCTATGTTAATATTCAATTGTCAATAATTCATTGTAAAATTAAATATCTTGACTCATTATATTTAAATGAACATTAATATATATATATATATATATATATATATATATATATATATATATATATATATATATATATATATATATATATTAATATTAACATTAGCATCACAAATATGTACTGTACGTAATTAAATTAAAAAGGAAGCTAACAACACAGTTGTAGGACTTTCCCGTCGCGCGGCTAAAGCCGCTTTCCAGGAAAGTGGTCCAACTGTGGGTTGTTTCTGATACCCGGCTTACACAGAACTTACTTTAAAATATTATTGTTTTATGTAAATGTTTTCCGTTTATTGAATTCAATGATTCTTTTTAAGCGCGCGCGCGCGCGAGCATACCGTACGTCAGTACTATATTAGCGCTCCTTGTGGTGAAAGGGGTACTATTGACTCAGTACTAGTTTAAAGCTTTTTTGGGGTGGCGGCGGTGCGATTTTGCAAAAGACATTTTTGCAAATATTGTTACTTTTTGACGGTTAGCAAATGCGCCTAAGAAAAATATGATACTAATTAGGTGAAATCTAGAGATACTGAGGTTGACATTCCTCTACAGCCTCATCCCGTTGACATTTTAAGTAGAAAATTTAATGGCGTCAATGCATCTTATATAAAAGTAATCGGACCAAGTTTGGTCAAAATCGGTCCAGTAGTTCTGGAGATATAAGGTGATTTAGAGGATAACACCGAACTCACACACGCACATACGAACATCCGGAAAATTTCCATCTGGTTGTTTGGTTCCTTAGGTGTCAAAACGTCAAGATCGGGTGAAAACCGCATATGACCACATCGGGCCTATACTTTCCCTTCTACAGCTATAACTCTGCTATATCGCTATCTAGACGGGAAAGTAATATTTAATATGAAACATACCTAATATGAAAATACCTTTGTATCCGTAACTCTCTGAATAAAAGTTATTTTGAGCGGAAAAGTTTTTCATTTAATCTTTTCCATTTTTGTTGCTGTCTGACGTGATATTTAGGGTAATATTTAAAAAATTCATCTGTTAGAAAAATTATCACGTAAGTGAAGTCGTAAGCTTAAAGATAAAGGAAAGAGAGAATGGAAATAATTTGTTGATGAAAGTGGCATTCTTAAGATTCAACGCTCAAAATGGCACCTTATATTATATTTAAAATGGTGGCACCTTATTGTAAAAGGTTGGCCACAGATACTGTACAGTTTCATCCCCTTGACCTATTTGGTTGAAAATTTAATGGCATCAATTCCCCATATATAGAAGTAATTTGACCAAGGTTGGTCAAAATCGGTCCGGTAGTTCTAGAAATATAAGATGATTTTAGAGGCCAACACCGAATACATGTACATACGAACATTAACATCCGGAAAATTTCCATCCGGTTTTTTGGGTTTTTTAGGTTTTGTTAGGTATCAAAAGGTCAAGATCGGATGAAACCTTATACGCCCAAATCGGACCGATTACAATACTTTCCCTTCTACAGCTGCAGCTCTGCTGTAACGCTATCTAGACGGAAAGTAAAAAATTTATTCTTTGAGTAAAATTTTGAGATGTAGGTTTTACGTGATCGTATCTTTCTGTCCCCTTAATAAATTTTAACTAAAATTAGATGTAATCGTACCAAATTTTGTGGAGTCGGTTGATCCGGTCTGAAAATATCACACAAAGAACGAAAAAAAATATTAAGAAAAAGTTATTATTCCTATCTCTGAATGAAATCGTCAGGTACATAATAAAATGTATTAATATGATGGAATCATCTAATTCGTAGAGCAACCAAGTACAGAAACGAAAAAGACAACACGTCTTTTTATTCCATCCCTTTATAGAGCTTGAATTAGAAAACACCGGCGGAAACACCGCCGGAAAGTATTTAAGCTTATATAAGTATGGAAAGTAAGTATGTAAGTTTGTACCTAAGGGACAAAATATTATTTGAAAAAATTTACCTACCCTCTGACATACGTGTTCTGTTCTTCCTGTTTTCTTTGACTGACTGTGACCAAAATTGTACCGCATTAATGGTATTAGTATAGAAAAGTTATTGTGCCAAATATCATTCAGGGTTGGTCTAGTGGTGAACGCGTCTTCCCAAATCAGCTGATTTGGAAGTCGAGAGTTCCAGCGTTCAAGTCCTAGTAAAGCCGGCTATTTTTACACGGACTTGAATACTAGATCGTGGATACCGGTGTTCTTCGGTGGTTGGGTTTTCAATTAACCACATATCTCAGGAACGGTCGAACTGAGAACGTACAAGACTACACTTCATTCACACTCATACATATCATCCTCTGAAGTATTATCAAAACGGTAGTTACCGGAGGCTAAACAGGAAAAAGAAAAGGTCTATCCAATATAGAAATATCAACAAAAAAAAAACTTATCAGTAACAATCATTCTGATATTCTTTTCAATGTTAGAATTGTGTTTTTCAGGGAGAAGGTCTTGAAATAGCAAGATCTGCAAAACCTCCTACATGCATAATTTAACCTGATCAGCGTACTTACGAAGTGTAACGGAAAGAACAAAATAGATACCATTAAAGTCTATATTAATTAATTGAAATTTAAACATTTTAAGGTGTGAAAAATAATTAAAGTAAATTAACGTAATAAAAATAATTTATGATTCATACGGCGTTAATGCAAATTATTAGAACTTATGTATAAGTTGAACGGAGATGTAAAAAACCTCCGGTCTTTTTATTTTTATTTCCTTGTACAAAATAAAGGAAGTATTGCGATCGCGAAAAATTTCGATTTTCAAATTTCAACGGAAATATCCATTTTGACCATCCCTGAATACATTTTGATTAGTTTCGGCGTGATGTCTGTACGTATCTCGCATAACTCAAAAACGATTAGCCGTAAGATGTTGAAATTTTGAATTTAGGACTGTTGTAACATCTAGTTGTGCACCTCCCCTTTTGATTGCAATCAACTAAACCAAAAGTTTCCAAAAAATCCCAAAAAAATTTGATTTTGAATTTTTTCTTAACTGCAGTAATAAGCCTTCATTGAGAGCTTTTCAACGATATATCATAAGTAGTACTTATTTTCATCGGTTCCAGTTACTGCCAAATAAAATTTTTATTAATGAAATATTTGGTTCTTATAAGGGGAAGGCACATCGGTTGGCACCCGGCTTCATCACGTCTTTTTTTTTAACTTTCTTTTTAATTTTAATGTATTGATTTATAAATATTGAACCTCTTACTGTAAAACATTTTTACAATAAATGATAATTCAATAATAACAATAAATATATATATATATATATATATATATATATATATATATATAAAATAACAGAAATTATTAATGAAATAAAAAAATGTTATGTACTTTCCATTTAAAAAAAAAGTTTATATGTAATTTAATAGGCATACAAGGAAGTCATGCGGTGTCCAGATCAGATTTTTAAAATTATTATTAAATAAAAATTAATTAATAAATTAATATAGCTTTTGTAAAAGAAATTTTTTTTAATATCGATTGTTAGCTGTGTATTTACGTAAGAATCGCTATGTTAAATACGTAAATATATTTTATACTTCTAGCAGCATCTTTAATCTATCGATGTGTTGCGTTTGTTGTATGTAACTGTTTGTGTATGTTTGAGGGGGGAGCTACAAGAAAGAGATAGATTGAGTTGATTTGACGTATGCATGTAAACGTGTTACGTGTAAGTAAATGTGTGTATGTGTTGTGTGTTGCGCGCGCGAGACACACACACACACAAGCTTTCTTTATCCGATGGTAATTTCAGTTATTTATGGTGATTACGTTAAGTTTATTAATTTAGTACACGTTTTCTAATACTAAATGCGTATTGAACTTTCACTGGCTATGAAGTTCAGCTAATCGCAGCCATATTGCAAATCGTTTAACCTTACAACCGATCTTTATACAATAAAAGTAAAAAATATGTTCTTCCAATCCGTTGCTAATATGTATTTATACGTTTGTGTTAAGATTTACCTCCACCCATTCCGTTTAATTTTTTTTTTTCTTATTCGAGTTTACCTTTTTTTAATGTCCTTCTTTTATAAATAATCCTTTCACTTTACTGCCGTGTAATTACATTATTTTTTTTACTATTATTATTATTTTACGTATAATCATTTTGTATTACAAGAGTGGACGATTAAATAAAAATTATTTTACGATCGTATAACTGTGTTCATTGTATTTTTTAATAACTAATATTTCATCATCGATGTTCTTATTTCATGAAATTAAAAATAATGAATGACAGATTAAACTTTTGATTTTTAATGTAGAATTTCACAAACCCTTTGGGAATACCGGTTGCCCTTCCTTTCTTTATTAAAAGGGCGTGCCATTTTTTTTATTTAATATCAATGACTTTAAAATAATGTTAGGCTACGTCGTATCGTATTTCGTTATTTAGTATATAAATAAAAATATCAATGATCAAAGTATATTGTAATCGAAGGAAATACCTTTAGAATGAAATACATTTGAACGTTTGTTGCATTCTTAATTTATTTACTCAGATGTTTATAAATTGTTAAAGAGAGCGCGTTCCATTAATTTTATTGATTTCACTCGTTTACGTAATGACGGCATTGTTACGTTTACTGGCAAACGAAACAAATTAATGAGTTAACATTATAAAAAAAATAGTGCATATATAAAACTATACGAAACCAATTTTTTAATGTATTTTCAAATCCAGTTCTCCCCTGAATTGCACAATTTCGATGATTTTTCCTTCCCTTCTGTAGCGATATGTGCTGCTACAACTGTAACGGGAAAATATATATAGATCGGTAAAGAAAAATCGATGTTTTAGATCGACGTATACAGATATAGAATATATGGTAATAAAAAAAAATATATATTTAACAAAAAAAAAAAAAAATTGATTTAAATAATTTTTTTTTTGTCTTAAGTCATTTGACTGGTTTGATGCAGCTCTCCAAAATTCCTTATCTAGTGCTAGTCGTTTCATTTCAATATACCCTCTACATCCTACATCCCTAACAATTTCTTTTACATATTCCAAACGTGGCCTGCCTACACAATTTTTCCCTTCTACCTGTCCTTCCAATATTAAAGCGATTATTTCAGGATGACTTAGTATGTGGCCTATAAGTCTGTCTCTTCTTTTAACTATATTTTTCCAAACGCTTCTTTCTTCATCTATTTGCCGCAATACCTCTTCATTTGTCACTTTATCCACCCATCTAATTTTTAACATTCTCCTATAGCACCGCATTTCAAAAGCTTCTAATCTTTTCTTCTCAGATACTCCGATCGTCCAAGTTTCACTTCCATATAAAGCGACGCTCCAAACATACACTTTCAAAAATCTTTTCCTGACATTTAAATTAATTTTTGATGTAAACAAATTATATTTCTTACTGAAGGCTCGTTTCGCTTGTGCTATTCGGCATTTTATATCGCTCCTGCTTCGTCCATCTTTAGTAATTCTACTTCCCAAATAACAAAATTCTTCTACCTCCATAATCTTTTCTCCTCCTATTTTCACATTCAGCGGTCGATCTTTGTTATTTCTACTATATTTCATTACTTTTGTTTTGTTCTTGTTTATTTTCACGCGATAGTTCTTGCGTAGGACTTCATCTATGCCGTTCATCGTTTCTTCTAAATCCTTTTTACTCTCGGCTAGAATTACTATATCATCAGCAAATCGTAGCATCTTTATCAGTAACAGTACAAGGTGAAAAGCACCTTGTACTGTTACTCCGAATCTAAATTGTTCTTTAACATCATTAACCGCTAGTTCCATGTAAAGATTAAAAAGTAACGGAGATAGGGAACATCCTTGTCGGACTCCCTTTCTTATTACGGCTTCTTTCTTATGTTCTTCAATCGTTACCGTTGCTGTTTGGTTCCTGTACATGTTAGCAATTGTTCTTCTATCTCTGTATTTGAACCCTAATTTTTTTAAAATGCTGAACATTTTATTCCAGTCTACGTTATCGAATGCCTTTTCTAGGTCTATAAACGCCAAATATGTCGGTTTGTTTTTCTTTAATCTTCCTTCTACTATTAATCTGAGGCCTAAAATTGCTTCCCTTGTCCCTATGCTTTTCCTGAAACCAAATTGGTCTTCTCCTACCTCTTCCTCCACTCTCCTCTCAATTCTTCTGTATACAATTCTAGTTAAGATTTTTGATGCACGACTAGTTAAACTAATCGTTCTCGTTCATATTTATCTGCTCCTGCTTTCATTGGTATCATGACTATAACACTTTTTTTGAAGTCTGACGGAAATTCCCCTTTTTCATAAATATTACACACCAGTTTGTATAATCTATCAATCGCTTCCTCACCTGCACTGCGCAGTTATTCTACAGGTATTCCATCTATTCCAGGAGCCTTTCTGACATTTAAATCTTTTAATGCTCTCTTAAATTCAGATCTCAGTATTGTTTCTCCCATTTCATCCTCCTCAACTTCCTCTTCTTCCTCTATAACACCATTTTCTAATTCATTTCCTCCGTGTAACTCTTCAATGTATTCCACCCATCTATCGACTTTACCTATCGTATTATATATTAGTGTACCATCTTTGTTTAACACATTATTAGATTTTAATTCATGTACCCCAAAATTTTCCTTAACTTTCCTGTATGCTCCGTCTATTTTACCAATGTTCATTTCTCTTTCCACTTCTGAACACTTTTCTTTAATCCACTCTTCTTTCGCCAGTTTGCACTTCCTGTTTATAGCATTTCTTAATTGCCGATAGTTCCTTTTACTTTCTTCATCACTAGCATTCTTATATTTTCTACGTTCATCCATCAGCTGCAATATATCCTCTGAAACCCAAGGTTTTCTACCGGTTCTCTTTATTCCGCCTAAGTTTGCTTCTGCTGATTTAAGAATTTATTTTTTTAACATTCTCCCATTCTTCTTCTACATTTCTACCTTATCTTTTTTACTCAGACTCTTGCGATGTCCTCCTCAAAAATCTTCTTTACCTCCTCTTCCTCAAGCTTCTCTAAATTCCACCGATTCATCTGACACCTTTTCTTCAGGCTTTTTAAACCCCAATGTACATTTCATTATCACTAAATTATTGTTGCTATCACTGTCTCCTCCAGGGTAAGATTTGCAGTCGACGAGTTGATTTCTAAATCTTTGCTTAACCATGATATAATCTATCTGATACCTAACAGTATCACTTGGCTTTTTCTGTATATATATTCTTCTATTATGATTTTTAAATTGGGTGTTGGCAATTGCTAAATTATACTTCGTGCAAAACTCTATTAGTCGGTCCCCTGTTTCATTCCTTTTGCCCAGCCCGTATTCCCCCACTATATTTCCTTCCTTGCCTTTTCCAATGCTTGCATTCCAATCTCCAACTATTATTAAATTTTCATCTCCTTTTACGTGTTTAATTGCTTCATCAATCTCTTCGTATACACACTCTACCTCTACCTATCATCATCATCATGGGCGCTTTTATCATATAGACGTTAACAATCGTTGTCGGTTTAGGTTTTGATTTTATCCTTATTACAATGATTCTATCGCTATGCGTCTTGAAATACTCCACTCTCCTCCCTATCTTCTTGTTTAAATAAATTGTAAATAATTTACGAAAAAGAATTTTATTCCAATGTTCCCAACTCCAAAATCTATTTTTGTCAGACGGACTTTTATGCGTATGTATGTTGGTTTGTATTTCGTCTTATAACTCTGGACCCCGTTGACCCATTTTCTTCTGACTTGGGAGACAGATGCTATCTTCGGGGGAAAACGTTTCGCAAAATTTTAAAAAAGGGTTGGGTGTGTTTTGGCCGAAATAAAATTTCAATTCTTTACTGGGGCACATTACTAAGATATTTTTCTTACAAAAGTTGAAGTATTTTTATCATCATCACAGATTACCAAAAATTTTTATTTAATATTCAGCCCCTCCTCGAAAAAATTGATTATATATTTTTCTTTTTTTAGCTATATTTTCCTTCTAAAAAAAGGAGTCTACGGTTGTTTTTTGCATCTATATTTTCTACATAAAAGGATATTATTTTATATTTAAATCCACCTCGCAAGTTACTCTTTTCATTTAAAATTTAAAATCCTAAATTTTTGTTAGCCCTTATTCTGTAGTATTTCTTGAAAAAAGTTTCCCAAAAATGTTCACCCTCTCGTAAAAAATTATAACTTTGTTTATTCCAAACTGTGACTTTATCTTTGAATTTTTTTAAGCAATTTAAAAAAATGATTATTTTCTTTTAAAATTATTATCACTACCTAGCTATTATTTCCTTGAACATTTTTATACCTGAATGCTTCCCCTTCAAAAAGAGAGCCCCCAAAATTGAAAAAAAAATTTTCATTCTTACATGACTGCCCAAAAATAAGTGTAATGTATTTACGGTTTATATGGAATAAAGGGTTTGGTGCAGCTCTCCAAGATAGGGAATCTTGGAGAGCTGCATCAAACCAGTCAAATGACTGAAGACAAAAAAAAAAAAAAAAAAAATATGTATCTTAGTTCCACCGTACAAGCTCAACGGCTGAACCGATTTAGATGTACGACCCCGCATTGGAATCCTTACGTTATCGGGAATGTCATAGGCTATATAAATATATATATGTAGTAGTGAATGAAGATTTCCCGGTTGAAGCACAAATTTTAATGAATTGAATTAATGAACTGTGAGCTGGGTTTGAACTGAACGATTCGAATCAATCGAATGAATAATATTACAAAAATAATAGAATTAAATTTACGTTAAATAAAATAGAATAATGTTAAATACGAGATAAATTTAAAAAAAATTCTGTGTAACAATAATGGGCTGCGTGTGAGCCTCGAGTGGGGAGGTGAGCACCTCTTGCGAGGCTAGATCAATCATCACCACAACCGGTTACAAACGGCGTGCCCCTGGGGCGCTACTGTGGGAGTTGTAATGGGGTGCTCTTAAAATGTCTCTGCGAACAATCGTCGGAATTTTAGAATTCAAACTTGGTATTTTTTAGTAGGTTGAAGGCTAACTTTTGCACGCATCAGGTACGCTCTCGATCTAACAGATCACGGTTATTCGAAAATGTTGTTATATATTCATAACCAATCTTCGATTTTCAAAATTCAAACGGGGTATTTGCTACTGTAGTACAAAATCATGATGAAACCAAACAAGAACAAAAAGAGTAATGTTTATCAGTAATGTTTTTTCGGCAGTCGTGTTTTTTAATTTCTTCTTGTTTCAAGAACGCAAAACAGTAGTGCCACTGATCAACGTTCATTAATTTCTCCAGTAGTATAGAAATAATAATTTTTTTAATATTTTTTACTTAACTACCTTTCATAAAATTATAAATAAATGTTTTAACAGAAAAACGTGAAAAAAATTCATAATCTTGGTTATTGTTTTTTCAATAAAAAGGAATTATTTTATCATAAAGCTACAAATAGAGCTTAAAATGATCGAATTGAAAGTCACCAAAAAGGTTTTTTCAAAAATGAATCTCATATCTTGACGACGTAGTAGCGTTTAGGGCGACCATTCGGTCGCCCTAAAGCACAAGACCGAATGTCTGTGCCACAAACGACTACTGAGCCTCGAAACAGTTTAGCGACTTGTATCCTAAATAGCTCCTAGAGCTTACCTAACAGCGTGAACGGACTAAGCGCGGTGCCATACACCACCGGCTTACGTGTCCCAACCTTGTCATATATTTACCTACCCATTTTTTAGTAGTATTTTTTTTAGTAGTTGACGCTCCCGTCAACTACTAAAAATATATACAGCCATACCTATAAGTTAGTTAAATGGAATTTCTCCCGCCACCACCCCGTTCGGTCAACCTAGAGCATAAGACCAAATGTCAGTGCCAAGAAACGGCTACTGTGCCTCAGAAACAGTTTAGCGACCTAATTCCTAAAAGCTCCTAGTGAGCTACCTATCAGGGTGTGCGGACTAAGCAGGTTGCTTGCTATACACCACCCGCTTACGTGTCCCAACCTCTCACTTATCGTTAAAACTAAATCGGGAAGGCGCACCCCTTGTTACTTAATTAACTACAAGTTACAATTTAAAATTTAAATAAGTTTAAAAGACAGCAATTTAGCTGCCACGCCTCTGTCGCTGAATGCCAGCTAGTACCTGTCCACCATTTAAAGCGCTTGGAGCTTATATTTGGCCGGTGGCCAGCTATTATCTCAAGAAAGGTTTCCCACAGCGGCACCATAGGAATCAGTATAACATAAATAAATTATCCCTTAAAACTAGCGATGACGGATGAACATCCCAACCTCATCGAGGAACTCCCACACGGTCCGACAATGCGGCTCTCGCCACATTGACTCGCCGTTTGTGAGCGGCCAAGTTTCCCCCTGAACTCTAAGTTCCAGGGTGACTCGGTCTCTGGCCCCCTCAAGAGCGGGGCAGTCGAACATCATATGCTCATTCGACTGGACCTCCCTGCAGACACACAACTTAGCCGCCAGGCGGAACCGAAACAGATATTGATTTAAATCAACATGTAAGGAAAAATATGGAATATGGTGATCAGTCAATATTTTGCGTGTGAGGTTTCTTTTGCCGATTTTTCGAAGGAAAATACGGTATTACTTTCGGTCGCATGGTGTGAACTTCTGTGTTTTCTGGACGAAAAACTACGATAAGTGATTCTCTAGGTATCTTTGGAAGCCTACGTTATATCGTTAAGATACTGAAAGAATCGGTAGTCTAACGGTCCCAGGTCGGGACTATATGATGAATTCATCAAAAGTTCCCAGCCAAGCTCTCTTAATTTTCGACAAATCACCGAAGATGTGTAGGCTTGGGCCTTATTATGAGAAAGACGACACCTTCCCTATCGATCGATTGGTGTGTAATCTTCCCAAAGATTAGACTCATTCGTTTTCCGGGCGGTAGCAGCCTAGTGAACAGTTCGTTTCAGACCACACATCCACGCACACACAGCATCAATCTTTTTGCTTTAACATAAATCTTTGCTTTGTCACATTTTTGGGAGCTGCACACCTTCACACCTTGTTTCAGGTACAGTCATTATTGTTCTATGCGATCCACTTTTCATCAACGTAATGAACCGTTTCAAAAGCGATTCGATTTCGTTCGGTTTAAGCAGCGATGCGTGGATGGGAATTCGATTTATTAAAGTTTTCAATGATATATCATGTAGCACCCAAACATCGAGGTTTTTTTATCGTCTCTTTCTCAAACGATTTAAAACTGTTTTATATTCGATGTTTAGTTAGTTCATTACTAATATTACGACCGTTAATGTGCCAGTCATTCTCGATTTTTTCATTATTTATCGACTTGATCGTCGGTCGACCAGAGCGACGTGCAACATCGACATTTCGCGACTGAAAACTCTTGTACCATCTTAAAACTGTGTTAAAAAATCACAATTCAAGAAACAGCTAAAAATATTCAGGATTTTGAAGCTTTTCGTCCTAAAACAAAAGTATTTGTTATTGTTAGTACGCTAGTAAGTTATTTGGTTACAGTTGGCAAAAACATTTAACAAAATCATATATAATGAAACATAAACCGTGTAAAATTTTCGCGGTGGGCCTCTTTAGATAGAATCCATAAAATAGCTACCTATTGTAATGGGTACCATGATACGACTTCCGGAAAATTTCGACATATCTTCGCGTTTCACATCTCCCACACCACAAACCACCGTCAGTTCAAAAGTTTATATACACATTTATACACACACATAAACATATATATACAGGTGATTCAAAGAAACGGGAAATTAAAAAAAATTAAATAACGTTAATGAAAAATGTTTTTTTAGAAAATGAATTTTATTTCATGTAATTGTACAAATGTTGCCATTTTAGGATACATACATTTTAGTTTATTTTTTAAAGATGACATCTTCCAGGTGACCTCCTCTTCTACGTAAACACTCACGAAGTATCTTCGTTAAATTGTTCATGGTTTGACGTAACATCTCAACTGGAATTTCCGTAATTGCTTCTCGGATCTTTGCCTTCAGTTCTTCCGTTGTAGCAGGTCTACTGTGGAACACTTTGCTTTTAAGGTGACCCCACAAAAAGTAATCGCAAGCTGAGAGATCAGGCGATCTGGGAGGCCATCTAATGTCACCGTTTCGTGAAATGACACGTTGTACAAAAAATCGGCGTACAGCTGCCATCGATATTCGTGCAGTATGTGGTGACGTTGCTCCGTCTTGTTGAAACCAGGCTGTGTTAAGAATAGGTGGAAATCTCTTTTGTTATTCCACAACAAAGGTTTCAAGCACGCTACGTAACGAGCCGACGTCACTATAATCGCAAGAGCGTTGTCATCCTCAAAACAATAAGGGCCTATAACACCGTAAAATGACATAGCACACCACACGGTCACTTTCTGGCTGTGCAACGGACGCTGGTGTAGCTGCGTAGAATTTTCTTGTGCCCGGTATCTGAAATTTTGCTCCTTAACAAATCCACTGAGGTGGAAATGCGCTTCGTCTGACATCCACAGTTCGTGAACAAACTCTTCGTTATCATTTATCTTCTGAAGCATTACATTACAGAATTGTGCTCGCACAGCTGCATCGTTCGGTTTCAGTTCCTGGACGATCTGCAACTTTTACGGATGGAATTGCAAGTCCTTCACTAACATTCTTCGAACGCTTGAACTATGCGATTGTAAAGATGCTGAAAGACGACGGATTGACCGATGTGGACTTCGTATGACAGCATCTTGTAAAGCTTGAACATTCTGTGGTGTACGGACGGTTCGCTCACGGCCTGGAGGTTTCTTTTTCATCGCCGAACCGGTTTCCTCAAAATTAGATATCCGTGTTTTAATTGCACGTGCTGATGGAACACGGTCGTGCCGTCCCAAATTAAAATTACGGCGAAATTCTCTACGCGCTCCCTCCACACCGTCATTGTTTTTGTAAAACGCTTTGATAGCAAATGCACGTTGCGCACCGCTCCAAGGATCCATGACAACTAAATGGCAGGTTAGGTTAGAGAGGCTGGCGCCACTTATCAAGTGGTACCAATCGCCCACGGCTACCAACACAACTTTTAAAATTTCCCGTTTCTTTGAATCACTCTGTATATCACTTTCTTGTGGACACGATAACTGCCGTAATTTTGCGCCAATCACTTTCAAATCGATATATAAAATATAACGACCAAAAATATCGGTCGAGTTTATTAATGGGCAAAATCAGACAATGGGGGTGGAAACGGAGGGCTTTTTCGAAAAAAACAAAATATCGCTGTAACTTTCTTATTAAGGAAAGTATTGAATTCGTTTAAAGTTCCTACTATTCTTTGGATAAGGATATAAAATATATCTAAGTAAAGGTTTTTGATATCACCAACCATTGGCTCAGGAGGTGGAAAAAATGGGGGTTCGAAGACAAAAAATCTTACCTCCCTTAGTAAGCACAATATCGAATCGATTTAAAATGGTCGTTAGGCCTCTAAACATTACCTAAAATTTTTGTCTGAAACAATTTTTGATATAATCAACCCTTACGGCAAGGGATGACCAAAATGTTGCTGGAATTGTAAGAAGATGGGGCTTTTCGTTTGCTAAACATGTGAAACTTTTTTTTTTCACATGCAACCATTGTTGTCGTATTGAGTAAATTTGAAGTTTTTCTTAACTTTAAGGTGGAAATCTTTTTTATCCCTCATTTAGCACCGGAGAAATCTACCTCCGCCTTCCGGCATGCCGGAAGAAAGGGATTTTTTCTAAAAATATTCAACGATTTACCTTTAAAAAGCTGGCTATTATTTTCTCTTTTCTTTATGCGGAGTTATCTACCGGGAGATAACGGAGAAACGTTCTTCCCAACCCAAATAGATAAATATACATAAATCTCGTGTGTGTGTGTGTGTGTGTGTGTGTGTGTGTGTGTGTGTGTGTGTGTGTGTGTGTGTGTGTGTATGGAATAACGTAGGTACGTGTTAATTGTTGTGTTGGTGGAAATGGACTTGGATTTCGTCTTCAATCTCGTGCATACCTGCCCACAATTCGTTAAATTAACATATTAATTTTATTTGCGCTAATTATCAATCATTTTTCTTTATGTCTTTTAGACAGAAATCATTAAATATTTCACATACAATAAAAAACGGGAAAAGTTTTTAATACGACAGATTTTATATATATATATATATTTTTTTTTTTTTTAAAGGAGAAGAGCGATTGAAAATCTGGTAATGTTACTTTTAAAAAGTAAAAACAACAATAATAATAATAAAAGTAATAGCAAAATGATATAAGGGTTCTGGAGGACATATCTGCTTACTTCTTGTTCCCTTAAAAGGAGGACCAATAATATTATAATAAAAGGTAAAAGTGACGTCATCACGTAGGTTCCCGTCAAGGACTACCTTTTCACTTCTAAATTCTCTCTTTCTTCATCTATCTCTCGTTCTTTTAACATTTTCCATCTTACTTTTACCCTCTCCCACTATATAAACCACTCATTCTCTTCTCCTTTTGATCGTATTCCTTTTATTTATAATAATGTGATTTTTATTTATTTATTTTTTTTTTACTATACGATATAATGAAAAACAAATTGCATTCTTAATAATTGATTTTATATAGGGATGTATTATTGTTATTACGTATTGTATTTTATTATAGTAATGTAGATAGGTCTCTCTCTCTCTCTCCCTCAGGTTTCATTTCATTAACATTGAATACTTGTTCAATATTTATTAACAGTTATTTCATCATTAATAATAGGTCGTAGTAAATACTCTGTACGTATGTATGTGTTTTTAAATATAATTTCTTACCTATTGTTTTGTTCTTTTTTTTTTCATTTTAAATATTGTATTTCTTCCATATAAGTTAATTATTGATTGTAATTTTGTTTTATATGCAATCTTACACAACAAGGTGAAATAAAATACATTCATGTATTATTTTTTTGTCTGCTGTTTTATATATATATATATATATATATATATATATATATATATATATATATGTTTTGAAATTTTTAAGAGTGGAAATATGCCATTTTATATTTCGTACCTTTAGGATATGTTTCCGGCTATTGGAATTTTACGGATAATAAAATATCTGATCTGGACACCAGATGTCTTCCTTGAACGCCTATTAAATTACGTATAATTTCTATATATTTGTATCTTTTTTTTTAACTTTTGAGGACACATTGGACCTCTTAGTCATCTATATTTCAGTTCCAGATATAAATAAAGATATTTATTTATATCTTTTATTATATATTTTTATTTACTTTTTCTTTTTTTCGTTATTATTGAATTATTATTTATCGTATTATTTTTTTTTACAAACGGAGGTAAATTTATTAATAAATAAATCAATATATTTAAATATAAAAAAAGTAGGAAATGAAATCGAATTCGAACCGATGTGCCTTCCCCTTGTAAAGTCAAAATATTTCATTAATTAAAATTTTTTTAGCTATAATTCTGGAACCGTTGAAAATAAGTGCTACTTATGATATATCGTTGAAAATATCACAGTGAGGGCTTATTACTGCAGTTAAGAAAAACTCCAAAATCAAAATATTTTTGGATTTTTAACTTTTTTGGACACTTTTGGTCCAGTCGATTGCAATCAAAAGGGGAGGTGTACAACTAGATATTACAACAGTCCTAAATCCAAATTCATCCAAATTAAATTTTTAAATCCTAAATTTACAAAATTTACAAATAATCATTTTTGAGTTATGCGAGTTTTTTTTGTTTTTTTTTTAACCTCCGGAACCACCGTAAGGTATTGCTTCAGAGGATGAGATGAATTTTTTGTAGGGTGTGTGAATTTTACCGGGATTCGAACCCAGGACCTCCGGATGAAAGGCCGAGATGCTACCGCTCGCGCCACGAAGGCCGGCGAGTTATGCGAGATACGTACGTACAGACGTCACGCCGAAACTAGTCAAAATGGATATTTCCGTTGAAATCTGAAAACCAAAATTTTTCGCGATTACAATTCTTCCTTGTGCAAGGTAGTAAAAAACATCAATTATATTTACAACTGTATATTAAAAATAGTAATTACATACAGTAGTTTTTGTAGGTTTAACTTAGAAGATGTACTTAAAACAACCTTGTTTGAGCTTTTTGTTTAAATAGGAAATATATCCCAGATAAGAATAGGTTTTAATGTAAAATTAGAGACACCAGATATCAAGGACATTATAACTTTACATCCTTAATACTGATCCAACAGAGGTGTCATGCCAAAACTTAACCCTGGGGAGCAAGGAAACATTGACTGGAGAAACAGATATTACCAACCGTATTAGCAGATTAACCCTTTATCAAACGTGTACTTCAAGGTATTTTCTTGTAAAGGCGGGTATTTTCTACCTGCCCTTAATTCTTCGGAAAATAATTTTGCCCGTAACAGATCAAAAATGTTATACTTGTTTATTATTCGATTATGTACTGCACGCGTATTGTTTTTATCCTTAATGTATTGTACAATGATATCTGAAGACTTGAGTTAACCTTATTTACCGGTATATTTTGCAACCAGCGGGTACGAAGTGCTCCCAAATATTTCTAAAGTAAAGACCATTTCATTGTAAAAAAATTTATTCTGAAAACTTTATAAATATTTTTTATTTCTCTTAAACTACATACCTTGTACTACTTCTCTATACAATCCCCGGATGAATTAAGACATTTATCGTAGCGATACACCACTTTCAATATACGCTCGTCGTATTCTTTGCCGCCAGTCCATTTAGCCACGATTAACAGTATTTTGAGTTCATCGTCACCCGCAAATTGCTTACCGGTAAAAAATTATTTCAATTTCCCAAATAAATGGTTATCAGAAGGAGCTAAATCCGGACTATTTTGGGGGGTAATCGTAAATTTCCCATCCAAATGTTCTCAGTAAATCACGTGTCGGACCTGCAACACGTGGACGTGCGTTATCATGCAGCAGGACGACGCCGTCGCTCAGCCCCCACGTCGCCGATTTTGAATGGCGCTGCAACTAACGTAGAGTTTTGCAGTATTCATAGTCGTTCCACGTGGCATGAAATCGATCAGGAGTATACCAAACCGATACCAAAAGACTCTGGCCATCAGTTTGCGTCCAAAGGCTGTGACTTGATCTTTGTTAGTCTGATTGGTGATTGAGAACGACGCCATTCACTTGACTGCCGTTTTATCTCTGGCGTGTAATACGAAATCCATGTTTCATCGCCGGTAACGATCGAATTAAGGAAATCATTACCTATTTCTGTGTAGCGAATCAAAAATTCTAAAGCAGATCCCGTTCGGATTTTTTTGTGACGTTCCGTTAAGACGTGCGGCACCCGATGTGCACAAAAGGCCTAAATGGTTATGAACAATGCGACCGATAACAGCTTTTGAAACATGAGGTAAAAGAAGGGCCAGGTCGGAAATCGTTGAGCGGTGATCTTTTCTGATTTCATCATCGACGCGTTTCAACAAGTCCTCGGTGATTATCGAGAGCCTCCCCGAACTTTCTTCATCGTGCACATTAATTATGTTATTTCTAAACCTTTCATACCATTTTCGGATGTTTCTTTCATTCATTAAATTATCACCGTACACAGCAACCAACTGCCTATGAATTTCGGCTGGCTCAACGTTTTGATGGTTTGAAACAGGTATGTCTCCACGTATTTCACAGTCGGCGCCAACATCGATTTTCCCGTTCATTTTATAATGTACTGACTCACACGTAATCAAATATACTATAACGCAACAACTTACAGACAATAATGCAGTGTGTATATTACTAGCGTGGCCATGAACACCACAGGTTCGCCAACCTTAAGGAGAGAAATTTCCCAGCGGTCTTTACTTCAGAGACATTCCTCGTACATAGAAGGGTTTTCCGTAGAGAGAAATTTTTCTTTCCTTCACTACACCACTCGAATGCGAAGGATGGAATATTAGGAAAGGTTCACACTTTTTTTCATCTTTGTATTTTAGAAGGAATTTAATGATAGTTTATAGTTGCTCCAGCGAATCTACGAGCTAGTGACGTCACGTGCTGACATCTCACTATATTATTAATTTCCAAAACCTTATTTTTATTTCATTTTTTAGACTTTCAAACAATACGGGCGCCCAAGCGATACATTTATGTTGTGATTCTTTCCACTTGAGTTGATTACATGTAACCCACTGGGTTGGTCTAGTGGTGAACGTGTCTTCCCAAATCAGCTGATTTGGAAGCCGAGAGTTCCAGCGTTCAAGTCCTAGTATAGCCAGTTATTTTTACACGGATTTGAATACTAGATCGTGGATACCGGTGTTCTTTGGTGGTTGGGTTTCAATTAACCACACATCTCAGGTATGGTCGAACTGAGAATGTACAAGACTACACTTTATTTACACTCATACATATCATCCTCATTCATCCTCTGAAGTATTATCTAAACGGTAGTTACCGGAGGCTAAACAGAAAAAAAGAGAGTTGATTACATGTATAAAAATGCTTAATGACTCAATGTTGTATACAATAACAATCTTTAATCAATGCCTAATGCTCTGATCGGTTTTATGCACAGGCCTATAAAAAGTTATAGGCAGTTATAAATGATGTCTTTCGTCACGATTATATTTAGATCCGTCATTCGTAGTACACAATGTGTGTATGAAATAAAGTTTATTGCGGTTTATGTCGTGTTCAGTGGAGGTATTTGGATAGCGTTTTTTAAAGTAATTATTTTATAATTACTCATTGTTTTTCGCAAATTTTTGAAGTATGTTATTTTTTGTTTTATTTTTGTTCGTGTGTTATTAGTGCGGTTTGTTATGACAGAATTTAAATTCGTAGTCAAAAAAAAAAACTTAGGAGTTAAGCACGTGAAATTATCAATAATGTTTAAGAATTTATGAAAAAAGAAGCTCTAAAAGTATGTAAATTAACTGACGACAAGCATACAATTGGCATTCTAAAATGCGAAGAACTGCTGCTGCTTGTGGGATACTAAGAACACAAGTTCAAAAACTCAGAAGAGAAAAAAGAGACATGATTCTTCAGTCAACATCCCAGTCGTGTTCTTTCAGCACGCCGAAAAAGTATAAACGACGTTCGAAACCTGTCAGTGGACTGGACAGTTTTGATTTAGGTGTAGGTAAAATAACAGTTAATGAATTTAATTAAAAAAATAATGAATATATACTTAAAAAAAAATAGCAAGATCTTCAGTCATCTATTGATTTCAAAGGCAAATCAACTGTAGCTGTTATTTTGAAAGAGTTAAGTTTCAAACGGCGTAAAACTGATAATAACAGGAAACTTTTAATTGAGAAATCCGGTATCAGGCGGAAGAGAATTAAATATTTACAGGCAGTGGCTATGTACAGACAGAGCAATGCTACAATTGTTTATTTGGATGAAACGTACGTTTTAAGTTCGTATTGATCAGTAAAGTCGTGGTATGACGGTGTTGTTGAGGGACTTCATGTGCCGATTAATAAAGGTGACCGTTGAATAGTAATTCATGCTGGAGGAGAAATCGGTTTTATTCCGAACGCATTACTAACTTGGAAAGCCGATTCTAAAAGCGGCGACTACCATGACAACATGAATACAGGACAATTTCATGAAATGGGCGCGTGAAAAATTTATTCCAAATCCACCAATGTCTGTAGTAGTTGTTGATAACGCCTCTTATCGCAATACAGGTATTGATAAAGCGCCAAATTCTAACGCCAGAAGAAAAGATATGACCGATTAGCTGGAGAAAACCCGTATTCCGTATAGTTCAAATATGTTGAAACCACAGTTATAAAAAACTAAAGTATAAAAATATCACTCGGATGAACTATTGAAAAAACATGGGAATCGTGTTCTTAGACTCCCACTGTACCATCCTGATTTTAATCCGATCGAGATGGTATGGTTAGCTGTAAAAAGACTTGTGGCGAGTCATAACACAAGATTTTCTTTCACAAATGTTTAAAAATTAACTACGGAGAAAATTAATTCTACGAATGAAGATGATTCGAAACCCTATTGTGAAAAATTAAAAAATATTGAAAAAGAGTATGAAAAACTGGAACCACTGATAGATGAAATGACAGAACGTTATATTATACGTGTAGACTCTGAAAATGAAAGTGACAGTGATAGTGATTCGTTTAGCGAGGATGGTGAACTTGCTAAAAGTTTGACTCATATGCACGAAGAAAATTCACGTAAGCTTTTGTTAATTATTAAAAATTAATAATTTAGTACAAATAAAGGTTATAAATAATTAATTACGTATTGTTTATAATTAGTAAATATAAATATGATAGTTATTACCGCGTACAATACGATAATAAGTAATACTTCGATTTGATACGCGGAGTTGATGTTTTCAGGCCGAGTAGTCTGCTTGCGACGTCACAAGCTCGTACATTGGCTGGGACAAGTATACTACGAGATAAAGTTTATCTCACTCTTATTGTGCAACAACTAGATAGGAAAAAACCAACGATAAATTTACTAGAACATTCATAGGCGTTACATTTAAAGCTCAAACTAGAGCTGTTAATCGAATATGCTGTACGGTTAACGATCGAGAGGTGGAGAACGTCGTACAGTAGATCTGTAGATGTCCTATCCTACGGGAGATTAGGGAATTAGGGCTATGAAGAAGGATAATGTCGGAAAGGAAGCAATGAGTTTGTTAAATAGCGAAGACTGGAAAGCTTCGGTGGATTATATCCGTGATGCGATGAATTATAGAGAGATATTTTTTCTATAATTACAGAGGTGTTTTAAAAAGCTGACAACACAGAGGGGGGGGGGGGGGCTTTCTGATGCACATCCTGCACATACGACTCAATTTAAAATATTTATCATTTTATTAAATATAATATTTATTCGTTTATTTAATTAATGATTCTTACTAAAGCGCGCGTGCATACCGTATTAAATTCGCGAGCGTGTGACGGTACCAGCGGTGATGGTCTAAACTAACCAAACTAATATAATTTCACACCTTAGTTAGTACAAATTTTGCTTGTACGGTCGGCAGACTGTTGTGGCCTTAAGGCTTAACGCATCAGGTACCGAATCAACCGGGCGATGGAATTCGAGACCCCGCCAGACCGAGTTACTTTTTTACACTTTAAATGATTATGCATTTATTTAATTCCGCCGCTTATCTTTTTTCAGCAGTAGTATTTAACTACTGCTCACAACATAGCAGTAGTTTAGAGTATTTTTTGCGGCGGGGATGCGATTTTCCAAATTTTGTTTTGTAAATATTGTTATTTTTTAATCGTTAACAAATACGTCTAAGAAAAATATGACCTTAATTAGGCGAAATCTCGAGATACTGAGAGTGGCCTTGCTCTACAGCCTCACCTCCTTGACCCTTTTAAGTTTAAAATTTAACGGCATCAATGCCCTATTTGTAGAAGTAATCTGACCGAGTTTCGTTTTAATCGATCCGGTATTTCTGAAGATACAAGGTGATTTAGAGACCAAATCGAACACACATATATAAGAACACCTGGAAAATTTCTATCCGGTTTTTTATGTTCCTTAGGTGTCAAAACGTGAAGATCCGGTGAAAACCTTATATGCCCAAACCGGACCGATTACAATACTTTCCCTTCTAAAGGTATAGTTGTTTTCAGATTTTTATTTTTTTACATGGAGGTCTGTATTTTCCAGTTTCGATAAAAATGCAAAGCGCACGTTTTACCCCTTTTTTTGCAAATAATAATTTCCATTACTTTAGCGAATTAAAAATATGAAAATACTTCTACAGAAGATGGGATTTAATACAGAAGGTTTTTCAAAGTTTTGCGACTACCTGCTAGATTTTTTTTTATATGAAAATAAGCTTCCAGGAGACATTTAGCTCTTTTTTCGGTGGTGTTTTATACGTCATTGTTCTTTATGGTATCTGTTTAGTCTTACCTAAAAGTATACACTTCACTTTTTTTGTATTTTTACTTCTTGTACGAATTAAAGGAAGTATTAAGGTCACAAAAAATTTCTGTTCCCAGATTTTGACGGAAATATCTATTTTTACCATCCCTAAATCCATTTTGACTACTTTCGGCATGACGTTTGTACGTACGTACGGTATGTATGTGTGTACGTACGTGTATGGATCTCGCGTAACTCAAAAACGATTAGCTGTAGAATGTTGAAATTTTGGATTTAGGACTGTTGTAACATCTAGTTGTGCACCTTCCCTTTTGATTGCAATCGACTAGACCAAAAGTTTCCAAAAAAGCAAAAAATTAAAACAAAAATTGGATTTTGAACTTTTTCTTAACTGCAGTGATAAGCCCTCATTGAGAGCTTTTCAACGTTATATTATAAGTGGTACTTATTTTCATCGGTTCCAGAGTTATAGCCAAATAATATTTTAATTAATGAAATATTTGGATCTTATGGAAAGGCACATCGGTTCGAATCAGACTTCATCTCCTTTTTTTTAACTTTTTTTTAATTTAAATTATTGATTTATTAATAATTATTAACCTCTCGTTGTAAAAAAAATATTTATGATTAAAAAAGTTTTTATTGAAACAGAATTTTATGTACTTTTCATTAAAAAAAAAAGTAATTTAATAGGCGTGTAAGGAAATCATGTGTTGTCCACTTCAGATTTTTTTTTTTCATTTATATTTACATTTTTAAAATTTATTTATTTAAAAATATAAACTTTGCAACAATTAACTGAATCGAATTTTATAATAAAATATATTTTCAGTATGTTTTCAGTCGTCTTTGCAACCGTCTTCCATAATTGGTGCTGATGTTCCCGTGCAGGTATCGATTGATTTTATTGCTGGAAGTTTTGTTTTAGGCTCATATGTTTGAAATTGTTCGTAAAGTGTGTTGTATTTAAATAGTGTCTGTTTGTTTTGTACATTAATTTCTTTATTTGCAGCTACTTTTTATAAGGTGATTTAATTTTTTATTTAGTTTGAAAATGTGGTTGAATATACGTCCGGTCTGTCCTACGTAATTTTGTTCGTTGTAGTCATCGCACTTTTTGCAGGTATAAATTTTCTTATAACTGTTCCACCCTATCTCTGAGCGAATTTCACAGTAGTTCAAGTGTGTTCTCATTAAGCCGGTCGCAAAGACAATTGAAAACGTTTTCAAATAAGTTATTAAAAAAAGTTTTCAAAAAAATTTATTTCGATTTGTCGTTTCAAAATTTTATATTTTTAAATTAATACATCATCGTCGTGGAAAAAGTACGGCAAATTTTTAATTTGTTAATAAGTTTTATATAACGAGTGTTTCAAAAAGGACGCAACCCCTTTGTTTGACGACCTAAATTTATTACAAAAATATTAATGTTAATAAAATACAACAATTTCCCGATGCAGGTTTATAACATTTGCATCCGCTTTTAGTAACGTTTGAAAGCTCACTTTCAATGTTAGCCTTTCATTCAAGTGTATGAGGATTGTTTTTAAAAACTATACTTTTTAAATACCCCCCCCCCCCTAAGGAAAAAGTCTCTTGGTGCAAGATCTGTGGATCTCGGAAGCCGCAACCCTTTTGTTACTAAACGATGGCAAAAAAATTTCCGTAATATGTCCAGCGTTTCATTAACAGTATGACACGTTGCGTTATCTTGCTGGAACCGACGTTCTCGTTCATTTAAATCAAACAAGGCAATAAACTCTTCGATATTGTCGACTTATTAGAAACTGAAGAATCGTGAAATTTTATCCGAAACTCGTCTTTCACTCGTTCGTAAGATTTATACGCGCGATAAATCTCAGTAATAAACACACGTTCATCCTTGGTAAACGACATAGTTTTCCAACGACATAGTTTATTGTTTAACACAATAAAGACGAATTTATACCGGTATAGCACTAGTGCATAAGAAGGATATTTCAAGTGTTACAAGCTTACCTTGAGTACAGTGTTGCAGACTAACATGTAGAGAGAAATAAAATTTACCTACGCGTGACTTCTACCTTGTTAATCTTAGCGATCCGTCCTTTTTCAAGCACCCGTTAGTTAAAAATACCTGACTTTTTTATCTTAATATAAAACCTGCTTGTGGTTAATTTCTTTGTGCAGCCATTTTCTACTTTATTCTCTATGTTTATTTTTTCTTCTTTTTTAATGCTTTGATGTATTCTTCGTATTTGTAGTTGAATATACATCTATCTGGTCTGTCCTTTGTAATATTTGGTTTACGTATTGTATTTTTGATTTAAGGAATTTTAAAACAGTTCTTCCTCCCTGATTGTTAAAGAAACTAATTTTTTATTTACATTCTCAGACTGCATTGTAGAAACGTACTAATAATAAATAAAGATCGGAATTTTGACGGCGGGGTTTTCTTTTTAAATACATTAAATATTATAACCGTTCTAACTTGAAATAATTTATTAAATTTTTATCCCACGTTCAATGAAGATGCAGAATTAGAAAAATAAAGAAAAAGTCAGCAGAGGAACTTGTAGAGTAGGCGGTCACGGGTCGATCACCCTTCTTCAGTATAATGCGTTTACATTAATTTTATCAATACAACGTTTAGATTTGTATTCATCTTCCCTTTATATTTATTTTATTGTCCTTTGAGAAAAATAAAATGGTGTGGACGTAGAATACGTTACGTTTTGATTACTAAACCTACGCTCTATTATACGCTCACGTGTAATAACCGACTTTATTAAATATTCATAATATAAAAATTGTTGATGACGTTTATTGTATGGCTTCTTGTTTTTTATCGGTGAAAACGCCGTTATTTAACCTCTCTCTGTTCGTATTAAAAATTTCAAAAATACTTTCAAACAAAAATAATTATAATCGCCTTAAGCCAGGTATGTTTATTATTATTATTTAGTGGACTCTATTGATTATTGTGTGTAAATGCAACAGGTATTTACGGTTCATGCCGTGTTAAAGGATTCATTCTTAGGTGCATCGCTATACCTGTATATTGTACATTTGTATTATCGATGTGTTTCTTAATTTATGATTCGGTTTAATAATTATACTTTTCAAATTAATCGATCGATTGTAATTTTATCTACGCACGTAAATTAAGGAGGCAAACAGAATGTTCTTTGTTGTAAATAAAAACATTACTTGTTGTTGTACACCTTGATAATTGTAAAAACGGTAATAATTAAGTTAACAAATTTCAGTAATAAATAAACCATATTATATCAAATTGATGACCCGCTTTTATTAATTATTTCTACTTCAAAAACCACGGTGCGTCTTAAATTTCTTGGTTACTTTTAAACATCTTCATAGTGTTTTCAAATTACAACCGAGACCTGCAATTAGACATCGGAACGTCCCGTATGTTCCAACAACCTGTTTTAAAGAAGAAAAATTAATCTAACATAACGGCAAACAGTTTCATAACTTTCTGGGCTTTTCGAGAAAGTTATACTTCATCACTTCATCTTTGACAAAACTACTGCTTAGGCGGGATTAAAGTATAACCAGGATTAAGGGATTAAGTATACATTAAAGTATAACCAGTGGCGGCTCGCGTATAGGCGCTGTGGAACTGCAGCACCCCCTATTTCCACTTGACATTACCGATAACATAAAATATGATTCCTTTCTTCTTTAATCGTCTCTTTATACTTGTACAATATATAATCTTTAAGCTTAATGTCAGTACCCGTTCCCCGGTTTATGAAAAAGATACAAAAATCTTTCTGCGGAACTGTGCGCTTCACAGTTCCAGCGGCATGGTTTGGCTGTTGTGCGCGTGCGCATATAGAAAGCTGTACCGCGAGGCTGCGAGGGAGAGAAAGCATTGTCGCTCCTGCAGTGCCGACCTTGGCTTGCTGGTGGAAGTTGGTTTTTTTTTTACTTCGCGGGTGTACGGAACGTTCCTTGTTTGTTCCCTTTCCTGGTTTAGTCGGTGGGCGGATTATGAAAGCGGTTTAGTTTTTTTTCAGAGGTGATCTGGAGATTGCGGGAATCAAGTGCTCTTTGCATGCCAAATCTGTCCAAAAACACGGTGGAAGGGCGAAACAGAAAGTAATTAGTAAAAACTAATTATGTATTTGTTTCTGTATACGTAGAAATTTAAATTAAGCACCGTTGGACTATAGTGCTTTTAAGCGGACATTTTATTATTTATTCGGTTAAACCGAATACGGATTTTAAGCACAATGCGTTTAAAAACCGTATACCGTATTGTTGAAGTGTAGAATTAGGTTATTATCCTGTTTCCAGCTACTCTATTTGATTCATTTTTTTCGATTTCATTTATTTTACAGAAAACTTTAGCCACGGCCATGACAGGCCTAGAAAAAAAATTTCTGGAGCAGCACCCCCCCCCCCCCATTAATTTTAGCTACGAGTCGCCACTGAGTATAGAGACTTAACACCGCAATAAAGAATCTTAGCTATGTAAGGGGTATAAAATTACGTAAAAAGAATTATCTACACTTACGAATAAAATGTTGAGGTACAGGACCCATAAGGTCCACCATATCTCTCAGCCACGTCGACCGTTTGTGACCAAAATTAAACGATACCACATAAACAAAACTCATCGCAAAGAATTTCATCTACGATTATATCTGTCCGTCCAGTCTGGAGCTATAAACCAAGAAAAAAAGGGCCGACATACGAGTACTTATATACGGAAATTTTTCAACGCTAAAATTTTGTTTTTGGTTTGAAAGGGTCATGAAAAATGAATATCTGCAAAAACTTCGTCGTGCAAAATTCGATCCGATCAGTTTACATTCCTTTTTGTAGTATTCTGTTTTGTAGTATACATTCGGGAAAGTTAAATAATTAATTGATTATGAAAGGACTTGGGATTCGTTCTTTGAGATCTTGGTACTGTAAAAAGACCAGATATGTAAAAAAAAATTGGTATAATATATATGTAATTTATTTAAAAAAATAATAAGTACTTTCGATAATTTATAATTTAAAAAATATATATTTACATTATAAAAAATAGCATTTTGAATAGAGAAAAATAAAAAACCAATTTAATCTTTTGAAAATTCTAAAAGTAATAACATTTTAATAATGAAAATCGGTCCAGTATTCCAGATTTCACAAAAAAAATTAAATATAAATCTTATTTGTAATTAATAGCTTTTTGAAAAAGATAAGGTATAAAATATATTCAGAAACGCATTTATCGCGTGGGTGGTAGCCGTTAAATGAATCACATAACCTCTCTCCCTAGTCAAGAAAGACTGAAAACTCAAATTTAGAAATTTAAACGCGTAATGGATAAATACACTAACTTATTAGAAAACGCGAATTTTAATTTTAATTATCTGTCTATTTTAATTAATAGAAAATTAAAAATGTAAATAAAATCAAAGGACTGTTTGACCTAATTTTATTGAATAAAAAGACATTAACCTTTATATGTCTTGGTTGAAGGTCAAAATATTATTGAAATAAAATCAAAATAGAAGTAAAATTATAGAAATATAATAAAAAAAATAGAGGACAGTCAAAATGAGACGCTTTAACAGTGACGAACGGTTGCAGATTTTATTTCAATAAATTAGTCAAATATAAGAAACAGTGCAAGAAAACAAAAAGATATATTTTTTTTAGATCAAAGAAAAAAAGACATCTGGAAATTGATGTTGTTGTTTTAACTTGTTTTAGGATTTAAGAAAAAACGACGTCTATTTTTACTAATAGAAAAAACATCAACAACCACAATAATAAAAATAATAGTAATAGTAAAGTTTTGTTTATTTTACTAATTAGAAAATTCAAATTATTATGAAATGTAAATTTTTTTTTAGGGATAACTTCACACTGTAAATGTTTATCAGCGGTTTGTATTACTCACCGTTTTTTTTATATCGTTCTCTTCTTGTTAGTAATGTAAAAAAATACCGTTTTTTGTATTGTTTTGTATTTATAATAATGTTTATCTACATTCCAAACTGTACTATGCTATTAGCATGTAAAGGGACTTTTCGCCCGCACTGTGTAAGTATAAAAATATCGGTAACATACATCTGTATGTTACTAGGTGTATGCTTTTTTTTTTGTCTTCAGTCATTTGACTGGTTTGATGCAGCTCTCCAAGATTCCCTATCTAGTGCTAGTCGTTTCATTTCAGTATACCCTCTACATCCTACATCCCTAACAATTTGTTTTACATATTCCAAACGTGGCCTGCCTACACAATTTTTTCCTTCTACTTGTCCTTCCAATATTAAAGCGACTATTCCAGGTTGCCTTAGTATGTGGCCTATAAGTCTGTCTCTTCTTTTAACTATATTTTTCCAAACGCTTCTTTCTTCAACTATTTGCCGCAATACCTCTTCGTTTGTCACTTTATCCACCCGTCTGATTTTTAACATTCTCCTATAGCACCGCATTTCAAAAGCTTCTAATCTTTTCTTCTCAGATACTCCGATCGTCCAAGTTTCACTTCCATATAAAGCGACACTCCAAACATAAACTTTCAAAAATTTTTTCCTGACATTTAAATTAATTTTTGATGTAAACAAATTATATTTCTGAATAAAGGCTCGTTTCGCTTGCGCTATTCGGCATTTTATATCGCTCCTGCTTCGTCCATCTTTAGTAATTCTACTTCCCAAATAACAAAATTCTTCTACCTCCATAATCTTTTCTCCTCCTATTTTCACATTCAGCGGTCCATCTTTGCTATTTCTACTACTTTTCATTACTTTTGTTTTGTACTTCTTTATTTTCACGCGATAGTTCTTGCGTAGGACTTCATCTGTGCCGTTCATTGTTTCTTCTAAATCCTTTTTACTCTCGGCTAGAAATACTATATCATCGGCAAATCGTAGCATCTTTATCTTTTCACCTTGTACTGTTACTCCGAATCTAAATTGTTCTTTAACATCATTAACTGCTAGTTCCATGTAAAGATTAAAAAGTAACGG
Organism: Lycorma delicatula; assembly: GCF_047948215.1. Lineage (NCBI taxonomy): Eukaryota > Metazoa > Arthropoda > Insecta > Hemiptera > Fulgoridae > Lycorma > Lycorma delicatula. The sequence goes on along the minus strand of NC_134461.1, from coordinate 12,910,177 downwards.
ACATAGGGAACATCCTTGTCGGACTCCCTTTCTTATTACGGCTTCTTTCTTATGTTCTTCAATTGTTACTGTTGCTGTTTGGTTCATGTACATGTTAGCAATTGTTCTTTTATCTCTGTATTTGAACCCTTTTTTTTTTAAATGCTGAACATTTTATTCCAGTCTACGTTATCGAATGCCTTTTCTAGGTCTATAAACGCCAAGTATGTTGGTTTGTTTTTTTTAATCTTCCTTCTACTATTAATCTGAGGCTAAAATTGCTTCCCATGTCCCTATACTTTTCCTGAAACCAAATTGATCTTCTCCTAACACTTCTTCCACTGTCCTCTCAATTCTTCTGTATAGAATTCTAGTTAAGATTTTTGATGCGTGACTAGTTAAACTAATTGTGTTCTGTATTCTTCACATTTATATGCCCCTTCTTTCTTTGGTATCATTACTATAACACTTTTTTTGAAGTCTGACGGAACTTCCCCTTTTTCATAAATATTACACACCAGTATAGCTAAATATTCTATAATAATAATAATAATAATAATAATAATATTAATACAGCTAAATTTATCTTCATTAAATTAGTGCGTTTCGTTCTTACTCACTGTTTTATTTGTGTCATAATACCGGCCCAGGGACTTAACTCAGTACCTGTTTTATTTTATTTATACAGTTCACAAATTATCAACGTTTGTTTTACGCATTAGACAATAATAATGTTTATCGACATATCTAATTGTACTATGCTATTAACACGTAAAGGGACTTCTCGCCCGCTCTGTACATAGAATTCCTTTTTAATTTGATAAAAATGTGTAAAAACTTAAACTTTAAACGTTAATATACTCGCTAATACTTTTGTAGTATTTTTTTTTAAAAACGTTAGTGTTCGTGCACACCCAACAAAGATTTTCGTAACGTATGATAACTTGTGAATAATTTTTCAAAGATTTTAAAATAGCAGATGCAGATGCCGCTACCTCAAAACGATCTATTTGTTCGATATGAGACCAATATATACCCCAAGCCTCCTCATGGAAAGGCATCTCAAAGATTTAAAATCTTGTGCCTCATCATTTGTGGCACATCATTTTAAAGGTAATCGAATAAAAATAATATTGACGTAAAAAAACTTGGAAATTTAACAATTCTAGCCAAAACGGTTGTCATTTAATGTTTTTCATAGTAAGTATCAAAGATAGTCTAAATTTTCGTTACGATACCCCCACACTTCTAAAGCCCTTATGGGAACTAAATAATTTTAAATAGAAAAAGTAGTATTACCGCAAATTATTTTAAATCGAACTGTAAAACATATATATTGATGTAAAATTGTTCAGAATACGATATTTCTAACCAAAATTGCGGCCAATAAAACTTTTCAATAGTGGTTTTAACCACACTTCAAATAACAGTCTCATATAGAAAAATTGATCCTTCTGGGGGAGGAACTTTTGCTAAATTTAATTTTTTACTGTTTTTCGGTTGATAATTAGCTAGTTATCAATTACTGTTTTTTTCTCTCTCTCTTTTGTCCTCGTTGAATATATTTATAGAGTTATCTGATTTTTCCAAACATTTCTTAATATGAAAAATTAATGAAAAAAGCACAATAAAATTTTAAATCTTTCAAAAAGGTAATAATAAGTAATATTTAATGATCTCTTCGAAGAACCAAACATATATGTAAAAATACCGGGAACAAATGATAATTTCTTATAACAAATTAACCATACGCTATTCTCTCTCTCTTTTCCTGTTTAGCCTCCGGTAACTACCGTTCAGGTATTACTTCAGAGGATGAATGAGGATGATATGTATGAGTGTAAATGAAGTGTAGTCTTGTACATTCTCAGTTCGACTATTCCCGAGATGTGTGGTTAATTGAAACCCGACCACCAAAGAACATCGGTATCCACGATCTAGTATTCAAATCCGTGTAAAAATAGCCGGCTTTACTATGACTTGAACGCTGGAACTCTCGGCTTTCCAAATCAGCTGATTTGGGAAGACCCGTTCACCACTAGACCATCCCGGTGGGTAACCGTACGCTGCTAGAATGTTATATCCTACCCTAATTTTTTTCCCTGTTTAGCCTTCGGGAATCACCGTCAGTTATTACTTAAGAGGATGGATGATATGTATGAATGTAAGTGAAGTGTCTAATTTTGTACGGTCACAGGTCCAGCATTTGTGAGATGTGCGGTTAATTGAAATCCAACCACCAAAGAACACCGGTATCCTACCCTACTAAACGGCATATGTATGTGTGTGCGTCCCGCCCAGCTTAGTACCGGAATATACTGACCGCTAGCGGAAAATCCCGATTCGTTAGTACACGCCTCGTAGTGGTCAGGTGTATATACTTCTTATATTATTATATATCAATATATCGATATATATGCGAAATATATTTTTTTTACTTGTGTGATTGTTTTCATAAAATCGATTATTTATTTATGTTAAGACTCAGGTTTCATTTCCTCCTTTTTTATTTGTAAAATTACAATTTTTCACTTTTTACTTCCTTGTATGAAGTAAAGGAAGTATTACAATCGCGAAAAATTTCGGCTGTTACATTTCACAGGAAATTTCCATTTTGACCAGTTTCGGCGTTACGTCTGTACGTATGTATGTATCTCGCATAACTCAAAAACGATTAGCCGTAGGATTTTGAACTTTTGGATTTAGGTTTATTGTTAACATGTTGTTGTGCACCTCCCCTTTTTATTACAATCGACTGAACCAAAAGTGTCGAAAAAACCCAAAATCCAAATATTTTTTGGATTTTGGACTTTTTCTTAACTACAATAACAAGCCCTCATTGATACCTTTTCAACAATATTCATAATTGGTACGTATTTTCATCGGTTCCAAAGTTATAGCCAAATAAAATTTTAATTAATGAAGTATTTGGATCTTGTAAGGAGAAGGCACATCGGTTCGAATCAGAGTTCTCCTTTTTTTAACTTTTTTATTTATTTAAATATATTAATTTATTAATAATTATTATCCTCTGATTGTAAAGAAAAATTTACGATAAATAATAATTCAATAATAACAATAAAAATAAATAAATAAAAAAGTTATTAATGAAATGATATTTTATGTAGTTTTCATTTAAAAAAAATATGCATATGTAATTTAATAGGCGTACAAGGAAGTTATGTGCTATCCACATCAGATTTTTTTCTTACTCTTTATAAATTCTCTTTTTTTTTTGTTACTCTTATTAAATGAATTTGTCTAACGCTCTATTGTTAGTCAGTCTTGTTCCACCCTCCAAAGACTCACCGTGTGTTTATTACGAAAGTATAATTAATTACTATAATAATGTTATATATATGAATTACAGGTTCAAGGATTACAATAGAAATAATTTATATTATAAACGAAATAAAGACTTTAATTTATTTGAGTGAATCAGCGAATAACAAAATACTTATAATAATTAAACCTGACCAAGACGGCATATTATTCAACATTTTTGGTCATCAGAATCCGTTGATATTTTGTCGGAAGGTCACTTTCGTAAATTGAATATAATACATAAATAATAAATTATTTATGTTAAGACTCAATTTTCATTTCCTCCTTTTTTATTTGGAAAAATAAAAGATTTTCGCTTTTTTCTTAGTCTTTATAAATTTTCTTTCTTTTTTTACTCTTATTAAATGAATTTGTCTAATACTCTATTGTTACTTAGTCTTGAAATAATTATAAAATAAATTAATAAATTTTACTATCGTAATTCATTCAATATCGTATAAGATCTTAAAACAACTATTTTCGATAGAAATAAATCTACAGTGAAAATTTTTTTTTTTGTCTTCAGTCATTTGACTGGTTTGATGCAGCTCTCCAAGATTCCCTATCTAGTGCTAGTCGTTTCATTTCAGTATACCCTCTACATCCTACATCCCTAACAATTTGTTTTACATACTCCAAACGTGGCCTGCCTACACAATTTTTCCCTTCTACCTGTCCTCCCAATATTAAAGCGACTATTCCAGGATGCCTTAGTATGTGGCCTATAAGTCTATCTCTTCTTTTAACTATATTTCTCCAAATGCTTCTTTCTTCATCTATTTGCCGCAATACCTCTTCATTTGTCACTTTATCCACCCGTCTGATTTTTAACATTCTCCTATAGCACCGCATTTCAAAAGCTTCTAATCTTTTCTTCTCAGATACTCCGATCGTCCAAGCTTCACTTCCATATAAAGCGACACTCCAAACATACACTTTCAAAAATCTTTTCCTGACTTTTAAATTAATTTTTGATGTAAACAAATTATATTTCTTACTGAAGGCTCGTTTAGCTTGTGCTATTCGGCATTTTATATCGCTCCTGCTTCGTCCATCTTTAGTAATTTTACTTCCCAAATAACAAAATTCTTCTACCTCCATAATCTTTTCTCCTCCTATTTTCACATTCAGCGGTCCATCTTTGTTATTTCTACTACATTTCATTACTTTTGTTTTGTTCTTGTTACAGTGAAAATACTATCGATTATCCATTTAGAATCGAATATATGATTTTTTTTTGGCCTTGTAGTTACAATTAAACATACGTAAAGGCAAAACACGCGGGTCAAATGAAATGGTAAGCAATAAAGGTCAAAATTAGAAGAATTTTGAATCCTATATATCCTCCTAACCGATTTGTTGATTTTGAAAAGAAATTCTCTTTTGTTATTATGTGAAGGAAGGTTAGTTTCGTATTACGATAATTTGTTTCGTAAATTCAATATAATATATAAATAATAAATTAATTAATTTAATTGAAGTTTAAGTGAATTTGCGTATGGATATTATGGATCTTGATGAAAATGTTGAAAGTGTGCAAACTTTAAAAGACGCCTAAACCGATCTAAACAAAATTTAATTGGGAAAATTTGCTGATATTTTTTCCTTTTTCCTTGATCAATTTTCATCACTCAAAAAAAAAGCAAAATATTTTTTTTTACACCAGAGGTAATCAATTTTGTACACCTAATACTAGAATTCCGAGACGCCACCCAGCCCTGCTGGGTGGCGTCTCGGAATTCTATTATTAATAAATTTATTTAAAAAAATTATTTATTTATGTAATACCAGGTTACATAGTAACATGATGTCAACGGTACCCTGCAGAGATGCCAAGGCATCTGTTTCCTGTGTAAATGTATTGTTTATTGAACAGACTCAGGCCGACCGCTCCTGAGACGTGTAGGTAATTGAAACCCAATCGTCAAAGAACACCGGTATCTACAGTATAGAATTCAAATCCGTATAAAAGCAGCTGCCTTTACAAGGACTTGAACTTTACAACTCTCGACTTCGAAAAATCAGCTGATTTTGCATTGACGAGTTTAATCCCTGCATTTACCCGGCAGGTTAAATATATATGTATATATATTTTTTCGTTTTCTGTTTTGCCTCCGGAACCACCGTAAGGTGTTACTTCAGGGGACGATATGTATGAATGTAAATGAAGTGTAGTCATGCGCAGTCTCAGGTCGGCCTTTCCTGACATATGTGGTTATACACGTATATGATTATAAACGATCGAGTGTCAAGGATAAAAATAAATTATTTATTTGCTGAAAGCAACGTATTACTTTAATTAAAGGGAAATATATCGAATTACACCTTATTTCTCGCGTTATTATATTTATTTATTACAAATTGGAGATTACGTCGAAATTTATATAACGTCAATTATTTCTCGGTAAATACATAACGAATGAGACTGCACATCGTAACGTAAACGTATATAAAAATTTATTTTTTACGTTTTATTTATTTACTTTTATTTATAAAGTGTAAATTTGTATATTTAATCGATTTGATTGTAAATAATACTCGTGTTGGACTTATTAGCGTTTGGTGTGATGTCATTACATCTTTAAAATGGAGATGACATCAGTTGTTTTCAACTTGTACGCTCGGTTTGCCAACGACCGGGAACACAGTTTCCGGGTGAGCAAGAGATTTTAAACTCTTATCTTTGTCAATACTCTCCTAACGATAAAAATTCATTCGTATATACATCTCTTTATGTACGTTTATGTAATAACGTACAATTTTGTTTAAATGAATTTGTACTTGGCGCAGTTATATCGTTATCGATGAGTTTGAAAATTAGTAATTCGCATCGTAATATCAGTCCTAAAAATTTAGTGATATTATTTTATTTCTTCATTAACGTTTCAATTAATCCGTGGAAATTCACTTTAGCTGTTAAAAAAATATATACATTTTTTTTAATCCAAATTTTGAATCCAGTTCGACTTCTAAATACGTTTTAGCTATAAAAAAAAATGTAAATGTATAAAATATTTAAATATGAACTATTGAAAGAGGAATAATAATTAAATACGTCGTAAATGAAGAGCTATGCTAAACGGTTACTGAAATAATTGGAAAAAAGAAATGCGCCTTAAAAACCGTTTATGAAAAATAAAATATAAATCTAGATAGTTATTTCTATTGTTAAGCGGTTTTCATCTGTAAACACTGCGGTAAAATCGTACATGAAAAATTACGTAAAGTATAAGAAAAAACAAACAAGAGAGATTCACGACGAAGAATGCAACAAATTTTCAGAACATGTTCTATTGGTGAATACAAAAGAAAAAGTTCACCTGAACAGCGGTTAGGAAATACTTCGTTAACAAGTGTCAAAAAAACTTAATTGTTGGAATCGGCTGTTAATATTTCCGACTTTGGAAATTAGTAAGTTTTTAAAAAGACATAACTTTTAAAGATATTGGTGTTACATAACTATTACTTATTCTACAAAATCTAAAATTAAAATTACTATACAATACCGAACACACAGATGAAACAAAAATATATCTTTTCATTATTAAAGTTAAATTAATCGGGTTAAACCTGATAACGATACAAAAGTATATTTATTGTCGCTTAAATAAGTCTTGTTATGAATATTTTATTACGCAAGTTTATTTTACAATATACTTGATAAGCATAAGTAACGTAGCCTGTATTTCTTGTTAATTTTGTGAATAATAATTAATATTTACTCAAAATTTTAATCTTCATTATCAGTTTTCCCGGACAGAATAATATTAATTGATTTTATTAACATAACTAGCTGCAGGGCGTTTCTACGTCACGCTTCCACAGCTAGGCCCTGCGGGGTGGTTGCCCTGGCGGGTAGCGTCTGAGAATGGGATTATTAGGTGTCCAAAATTGACCTCTTGTATAAAAATATATTTTTTTGAAGGATGAAAATTGGTATAATGAAAGTTAAATTAGAAATTTAACTCTAGAAATTGATACTAACGAACCACGATTTTCCGCTAATGATCGGTACATTTCGGTGCCTACCTTTTGGTTATAGTTCTTATTTTATAAACAAAACCAATCTCATAAATAAATTAAAAAATATGTAAAAAAAGTTTTAACACCGCTCTTAAATTAAACGCAACTAAAAAGTAAAAAAATAATTTTAGGACGGTATCTCAAAATGGATTTCACAAGCTTGGATTATCACCTGAAAGCTTGTTGTTAAGTCCATTATGAAATACCGTCCTAAAATTATGTTTTACCTTTTAATGCGTTTAATTTAAGAATGGTATTTTAATTTTTTTTTTTTTTTTACATATATATTTTATTCTAATTGTTAGTCTTTAAAAGTTTTTACTTTACAGCGGCGCTAAAACACATGTTTGAGTGTATTTAGTGAAAGATCGTATCGGTACGTTATACGGTGGGTGAGCGAAATCAAAACATAGGACTAAACGATTTAATTTCCGGATAACCAAGATCCGGTCGATCAAGAGCGTACCCGATGCGTTAAACAGTTAGCGCTAGACCTGCTGATACATATGCCGTTTGAATTGCGAAAATCGGACGAGCGGTTGCCGAGATATTACGGTGGCACCCCATCATACCCTCTCACCAGTTTCCGAACGGCGACCCGTGGGCACTCGAAAATATTACCATCCGACGGGCACCACTGAGAGCAAAACGGGTATTATCGAGGCGGTCGAAAATGTTTTTCAGAGCGCTAGGACACACCGTTTTTCTAGATATTTTCGATTTTCGTCCGAAAATTCCTATCCGGTTAAAAAGTACTAATTTTTCCCAAAACTTCGATATATATGCGAAATATATATCGATATATAATCGTTGTAAATTATATATCGGTATATCGACGTATAATAATGTAACAAGTATATACCTGACTACCACGAGACGTGTAATGAATCTGGATTTTCCGCTAGTAATTCGTAAATTCCGGTGATAAGCTAAGGGCATAACACTGACACACTAAGCTAAGCGTACACATACATACATACAAATGCCGTTTAGTAAGGTAGGATCCGACAGCAAAGTTATACATCACTTCATTAGGCTATTTATTCTTTAGTGGAAAAATAATTATACTTGAAAAAAGCTACCTAAGACTTCTTTTCTGGGGTGGGAGTAATTTATGATGAAATTAACATTTTATTTTTAACAATTTATTGAAATTAATTGTTTTATTATAAAATTATCTTTATACCGGGTGATTCAAAAAGAACTTCAGAAGTTAAAGTATATAAAAGTTTATTGAGGTAACTTACAAATTCGGTTGAAGACTGATTTCATTGAAAAACACATCAAGTTTGTCACCCGACATTCAATTTAGTTCGATATACCTTCCATTGTAATGCGACGTACATCCCACCAGAGAATTTTTTCTGGGCCTTTTCAAGGCCATGGTAAATTTTTTTGTAAAATAAAAGAACCGAAAAAAAATGAATCGAATAGAATAGCTGCTAAAAAAATTGAATAGAATAGAATCGAAAAGAATAGAATAGAATAGAATAGAATAGCGAATAAATAATTCTACACTTTATCGCATTCAAGAATACGGTACACGGTTTTTTTTTAGCACAAATGTGCTTAAACAGTGTTTTTATTTGAAACTATTAAATTTTATTCGAAGCAAAATCTCAAATCTTTACTGCAATAATAAAATGTATAATCTTTACACTTTAGTAAAAACGTTTCTTACAAAAGATTTTTATAAAGATCACAAATACCAAAAGAATTTATTTAATATTCACCCCCTCCCCAAAAAATTGCTTCAGAAAATTGCATAAAAAATTACTCAGAAAAAAAGTTAATGGGAGATTTTTGTAACTTGTTTTCCAACATCAATAGGCCTTCACACGTCTACAAAAATGTTTTTCAAATCCCACTCGATGATTAACAAACATTTTTTTTCATTAAATTTATTTAAAATGTAAATCCATCAAGTTACTCGCGGCATTTAAAATGTAAAAATCTAATTTTTTTTTGGCTCTTATCCTTTATTATTTAAAAAAAAAAGATTAGCCAAAGATTTTTCACCCCTTCCCAGAAAACTACAACTTTGTTTATTTAGAATTATGACTATCTTTGTAACTTTTAAATAATTTTAAAAAAAGTTTTTTTTTCAAATTTGTTATCACCACTTAGGGATTATTTTCTAAAAATTAATTTTACCGGAATCCTTACCTTGAGAATGGGAACCCCCAAAATGGAAAAAAAATTATTCGCAGGTTCAAATTTTCATTACTCAAAACATTTTTTTTCAGGCAATAAAGTAACTATAACTTAATACTCTCCCCTGAAGAGAGCTCCCAAATTATATATATATATATATATATATATATATATATATATATTTATTTATTTATTTAAAATCAATTTTAGTGAATATTTTAATAGTTTTAAAAAGGTTCCCTCATGCATGAGCCTCCAAATTTTCAAAAAATCAAAAACATTTTCGAAATTTTGATGCTAATATACTAATATTAAAAGTGTTGGTCATTGCTTTATTTTGTTGAGAACCTTGGCGTTTTGCATCAGAAATTGACCAGCGTGATCCGAAAATTATGCAATTAATTGCCAGATTTTTCAAGTGTACGAAGTAAAGTGTAAGAAGTGTAAAAGTATTTTTGTAAGAAGTGTACCTTCCTTGTACGAAGTAAAGGAAGTACTGTTATCGCGAAAAATGTCGGTTTTCACATTTCAAAGGAAATATCCATTTTGATCATCCCAGAATCCATTTTGATTAGCTTCGGTGTGACGTCTGTACGTACGTACTTATGTATCTCGTATAACTCAAAAATGATTAGCAGCAAAATATTGAAATTTTTGATGTAGTACTGTTGTAACATCTAGCGGTTCACCTCCCCTTTTGATTGCAATCGAGTGGATCAAAGTGTCCAAAAAAAAGCCCAAAACCCCAAAAATGTGGATTTTGGACAAAACTACAGTAGTACGTCCTCATTGAAAGCTTTTCAACGATATATCTATCGTAAGTAGTACTTATTTTCATCGGTTCCAGAGTTATAGCCAAATAACATTTTAATTAATGAAATGTTTGGATCGTAGGGGAAGGCGCATCGATTCGAATCAGCCATCAATTCCTTTTTTTTTTAAATTTAAATATACTGGTTAACTAATAATTATAAACCCGAGGTTGTAAAATGATTTTTACAATAAATAATAATTCAGTAATAACGATTAAAAAAAATATATTAAAAAATCAGAAGTTATTGGTGAAATAAAATTTTACGTTCTTCTCATTTTAAACAAATTTGTGTATGCAATTTAATAGGCGTACAAGGAAGTCATGTGGTGTCCATATCAGATTTTTTTGGTAAATTATGACAATATTAATTAATATTCACTCGTGATTTTAATCCTGATTATCAGTTTTCCCGGACAGAATAATCTTAATTGTTTTTATTAACATAATATTTCTAGATAGATTTCTTTTGTAAGGATAACTTACAAAATAAATAATATATATATATATATATATATATATATATATATATATACGGAGTATTCCGGGACGTATTCTCCAAACTTCAGATACTGATTCAGGGCACTAAAATGAGCAAAAAACGTTTATGCCAATATAAGTCTTATTTTACTTTGTTTTCCTTACGTAGACGTCATTTTCTGATTTTCAGCAAAAAAAAAACTTTTCAGGAACGGGTGCACCTACTTTAATAAAATTTGGCAAATCTTAGATTACTATCTTCAAAAACTTCAAAATGGAAGCCATCTTCATTTATTAATCTTCAATATCTGTGTAATTATTATCGGTTTGATAAAATTTTTTCTTATTGCAAAATTTATTAAGCATTTTATTTTGAACAAAATGACGCTTAGCTTGTAAAAATCTGTCGTTAACTATCGATTTATCGCAGATAATTAACGCGGCATTCTCTTGCGCACCGTACTGCAAGCTGATAATTTTTATTAATTTACTATTATTATTTTTTTATTATTAATAATTTTTATTACGAAGGAAATAAAAACAGGCAAAACATTATCAGCTTGCACTGCTGGTCTTGATTTACGAGAAGATTTAAGCTGATGGGTGACTGGTTTATTATAACCTGAATTACCAGTAAATATAAGGATTGATGTCTTAATAGAATTATATTAAGGCTTAGTAGGTTTACGGCTTATAAATTTAAAAAGCTGACGACTGTGGGTCGTTTCTGATGCACCTTTACACGCATAACTTAATTAAAAATATTTATCGTTTTTTAAAATACATTTTCTCGTTTATTTAATTCGATGATTCTAACTAAAGCGTGTACGCACACCGTATTTAATTCGCGCGGGTATGGTGGTACTAGCGGAGAGGTCGGCATTAAGTAAACTAATGTAATTTCACAACTTACGTAGAACAAATTTCGCTTGTACGCCCGGCAAACAGGTGTAGCTGCGAGGCTTAACGCATCGGGTACCCAGTCGACCGGGCGATCGAGTTAGTTTCTTTACACTTACATATTATTCATTAATTTAACATTGACATTTAAATTAATTTTTGATGTAAACAAATAATATTTCTAACTGAAGGCTCGTTTCGCCTGTGCTATTTGGCATTTTATATCCCTCCTGCTTTGTCCATCTTTAGCAATTCTACTTCCCAAATAACAAAATTTTTCTACCTCCATAATTTTTCTCTTCCTATTTTTTTTTTTTCATTCAGTGGTTCATCCATGTTCGTTATTTCTACTACATTTCATTACTTTCGTTTTGTTCCTGTTTATTTTCACGCGGTAGTTCTTGCGTAGGACTTCATCCATGCCGTTCATTGTTCCTTGTAAATCCTTTTTACTCTCATTTAGAATTACTATATCATCAGCAAATCGTAGTAGCATCTTTATCTTTTCATCTTGTACTGTTACTCCAGACCTAAATTGTTCTTTAACATCATTAACTGTTAATTCTATGTAAAGATTAAAAGGTAACGGGGATAGCGAACATCCTTGTTAGACTCCCACGGCTTCTTTCTTATGTTCTTCAATTATTACTGTTGCTGTTTGGTTCCTGTAAATGTTAGCAATCGTTCTTCTATCTCTGCATTCGAACCCTAATTTTTTTTAAATGCTGAACATTTTATTCCAGTCTACGTTATCGAATGCCTTTTCTAGGTCTATAAATTCCAAGTATGTCGGTTTGTTTTTCTTTAATCTTCCTTCTGCTATTAATCTGAGCGCTAAAATTGCTCCCCTATACTTTTCCTGAAACCAAATTGGTCTTCCCCTAACATTTCTTCCACTCTCCTCTCAATTCTTTTGTACAGAATTCTAGTTAAGATGTTTCATCCGTGGCTAGTTAAGCTAAATGTTCTGTATTATTCACATTTATCTGCTCCTGCTTTCTTTGGTATCATGACTATAACACTCTTTTGAAGTCTGATGGAACTTCTTCTTTTTCATAAATATTACACACCAGTTTGTACAATCTATCAATCGCTTCCTCACCTACATTGCGCAATAATTCTACAGGTATTCCGTCTATTCAAGGAACCTTTCTGCCATTCAAATCTTTTAATCTCTCTTAAATTCAGATCCCAGTATTGTTTCTCCCCTTTCATCCTCTTCAACTTCCTCTTCTTCCTCTATAACACCATTTTCTAATTAATTTCCTCCGTATAACTCTTCAATAAATTCCACCCAGCTATCGACTTTATTATAAATCGGTGTACCATCTGTGTTAAATTAAAATCTAATAGATTTTAATTTATGAACCCCAAAATTTTCCTTAACTTTCCATTATGCTCCGTCTATTTTACCAATGTTCATATCTCTTTCCACTTCTGAACACTTTTCTTTAATCCACTCTTCTTTCGCCAGTTTGCACTTCCTGTTTATAGTATTTCTTAATTATCGATAGTTCCTTTTCCTTTCTTCATCTCTAGCATTCTTATATTTTCTACGTTCATCCATCAGCTGTAATATATCATCTGAAATCCAAGGTTTTCTACCGGTTCTCTGTTCCGCCTAAGGTCGCTTCTGCAGATTTAAGAATTTTCTTTTTAACATTCTCCCATTCTTCTTCTACATTTTCTACCTTATCTTTTCTACTCAGACCTAAGGCCTGAGGACGTCCTCCTCAAAAAACTTCTTTACCTCCTCATCCTCAAGCTTCTCCCACCGATTCATCTGACACCTTTTCTTCAGGTTTTTAAACCCCAATCTACATTACATTATCATCAAATTATGGTCGCTATCACTGTCTCCTCCAGGGTAAGTTTTGCAGTCAACGAGTTGATTTCTAAATCTTTGCTTAACCATGATATAATCTATCTGATACCTTGCAGTATCGCCTGGCTTTTTCCAAGTGTATATTCTTCTATTATGATTTTTAAATTGGGTGTTGGCAATTACTAAATTATACTTCGTGCAAAATAAGTCGGTCCCCTCTTTTATTCCTTTTTTCCAGCCCGTATTCACCCACTATATTTCCTTCCTTGCCTTTTCCAATGCTTGCATTCCAATCTTCAACTATTATTAAATTTTCATCTTTTACGTGTTTAATTGCTTCGTCAATTTCTTCGTATAAACATTGTACCTCATCATCATCATCATAAGCACTTGTAGGCATATAGACAACAGTCGTCGTCGGTTTAGGTTTCGATTTTATCCTTATTACAATGATTTTATCGCTATGCGTTTTGAAATACTCTACTCTCTTCCCTATCTTCTTGTTCATTACGAAACCTACTCTTGCCTGCCTATTATTTGAAGCTGAGTTAATTATTTTAAAATCTGTATAATAAAAAAAAGTATGTAAGTATTTGATTATATCTTTCTAAAGCAACCGATGTCAAATAAATTGTGTAAACTTTTCGTAATTTTTATCAGTTAAATTTAAATTTAAACATTTTTAAGAAAAAAATTTTTGATGTCAGTTGTATATTAAAAAAAAAAAAAAATCTAGCATAGTGGTGGAAGTTATTAAATTGTAATTTACAAATTACAATTTAAGTTAAATTGTTCGATCGATATTGAGTTATTTTTGCTTCGAATTATTTTATTTACCCAATTTATTACGATTACCCTCTGAATGACTAATCTTCCCTTTTAACTTTTATCTTTATTATGTACGTAACATAATTCGTTTACATTTAGTTTAAATTACGATGCAAGAATACAATATATATTGTTGTATACTATTTGTACAGAATATTAATTAAATTAATTATTATTTACTTAGCCGTAAACGTTGTGCGATAGATGATTTATGTTACTGTACAATTACTTACGTGACAATATATCATTAATTCTTCTTGTCACGTCTATAAACAAGCCCTTACTGAAAATTGTATTGATTTATTTATTTATAAATACCACAAAAAAATAATTCTTAAATTATTCTCTCTAACTGGTTGCTACAAAAAAAATATATATTTAAATTTTAAATTTTACAATTATTTTACCGATTTATGATGTGAGAACATCGACATAAACTTATCAGAATAATATATTAATTTGGTTCTACAGTTAACAGAAACGGGCAGATCAGTTGAACACGTAAACAGCAGGGATCGACTATAATATTCCCTAAATAAACAATTCGTAGTGAAAAAGGAAATTCAACGGAACACCTAAATATCAATCGATGTTTCTCCCGTACTTACATAACATTAAATTACTGTATTATTTTGGTTCTGAATATTTATACCTAAAAAAACGAGGTAGTCAGGTGTATACTTGTTATATTATTAAATATCGATATATATGCGAAATACACACATTCCAGTTTTGGGAAAATTTAGTAATTTTTAACAGGATTCGAATTTTCGGACGAAAATCGAAAATATCTCAAAATCCTAGCGTTCTGAAAAACATTTTTCACCACCATCGACGATACCCCATCCGTTCTCGGTGGTATGCGTCAGATGATAATATTTTGAAGTGCCTCCGGAGCACCGTTCGGAAATTGAAGAGGGGGTGCGATGAGGCGCCTCCGTATTGTCTCGGCAACCGCTTGACCGATTTTCACGATTCAAACGGCGTATGTATCAGTAGGTGAAGCGCTAACGGTTTAACGCATCGGATACACTCTTGATCGACCGGATCTTGGTTATCCGGAAATTAAATCGTTTAGCCCTATGTTTTGATTGCACTTACCCACCGAAAAACGTACCGATCTGATTTTTCGCTAAATACGCTCAAACCTGTGCACTAGCTCAGCTGTAAAGTATAAAATTATGAAGACTAAAAAGTAAAAAATAAAAATATGTAAAACAATTTTTTTAACCGCTCTTAAATTAATGCTCTTAATTAAATTATATGCTCCTACTTTGAAATGTTTCTTTTGAATACTTTATAGTTTTTGTTGTGGGGGTAGGTAAATGAGAGAGATATTTACTTGGTCAATCTACGTTACATTACTCTTTTCGAGGGATAATCTTCGTGTTTGCTTGCTCTTAAAACCTGATCGTTTTTAATTAAAGATTTATTTATAATTTAAAATGAAATATTAAATTATTTTTCAAGGCGATTTTGAAAAATTGAAATTTTAATCTTACGACCGGTAATTTGAAATGTATACGTGAGGCCTACTTCAGTTAGACGATTTTGTTACTACGCTTTTCTCTATTATTTCTTTTTCTGCAGCTCATTCTGTTTATTTAAATAAAGCTCCTCATTCCTCTTGAGTTAATTCTAGCCTAGATATACTTAAAAAAGTAAAAATAAAAAATAACTAAAATGTAGATTTGATGTTGCATATTATAAAAGATTTCTTCGTACTTTAACGCAAAAGTTAAACAAGTTATTTTAAATATTTCAAATGGAAATTTTGCGCCGTTTCGATCGATCATCTTTTGCCATTTTTGAGGTAAAATCAGAATTACGTTACGTAGGACTTCTATAATTATATTAGTGTATATATACATAATTATAAAATTAGATATGAAGACGAATACAGGTTAATACACACACACACACACACACACACACACACACACACACACACACACACACACACACACACACACAGAGAGAGAGAGAGAGAGAGAGAGAGAGAGAGAGAGAGAGAGAGAGAGAGAGAGAGAGAGAGAGAGAGAGAGAGAGAGAGAGAGATAGAGAGAGAGAGAGAGAGAGAGAGAGAGAGATAGAGAGAGAGTGATTGAGAGAGAGAGTGAGAGAGAGTGATTGAGAGAGTTAGAGAGAGAGTGAGAGAGTGAGAGAGAGTGAGTGGGAGAAGGGGGGAGAGAAAGAGAGTGAGAGATAGGTGATGAGGCGGGGGGGAGAGATCACTTTTCTTTATCGTCAATTTTGGCTTTGCACAGTTTGCGAATTTTCACTTTTCTTTGACAACGATCATTTCCACTGATCTTTTCATCGCCCGTAATGAGTCGTATCGATATAATATCATGCGGCACCCAAACATTACCATACCGCAGAGTTTTTTTTTGTATCCAGCCTTCTTCAAACTGTTTTACTTCGATACTGATAACACATCTCTTAATGTGCTGGTCGTGCTTAATTTTTTCTATGATTTTACCGACTTTTACAATAATGGCTGATCAAAACGAGGTGTATCGTCGACATCAAAATTTCCAGATTGAAAACTCTTGAACCGACTTTGTGCTACGCATACTGATACCGCATGATGTCCATAAACATCACAATTTTTTTTTAGCAACCTTAATCCACTCCTCCCTTTTTTGTAATAAAATTTCAAAATATAATGATGAATTTATTATTATTATTTTCACTCGTTTTCAAGATATAATATCTTTTAAATAAATTAACTAATATAATCATAATCTTTACAAAAAAATATTCAGTAATATTACAGATTATAAAAGAGATCTTTCAAAAACACGCAAATATTGTCAAATTTGTTTAATATTACTAGTTATGCGATCCTTAAGGCATCTTCCGGGAGAATACGAAGAAACTTTTTCTCCAAGAACACTGTTGATGTGGGTGGCAAATGATTTTTAATTCATGTAATTTTTTTTTTCTGTTTACTTTAATATATATATATATATTACTTCCATTTATCTCTGCCTATGAGATTTGCATAATAAGATTAAGAAATTTTAAGTTATCTTACATTCATCATTAGTTTTTATGTTATCCTACGAAGTATACTCTTTGTTATTGACAGTAAATCTTCAAAAGGTTGATAAATAAAACTAAAATACGCAAGTACTCTTAGTTAAATACTATTTAAATAGATTAGAATACACGCCGATCGTGAAATATCAAAAACGTATTATAAATAAGTATAAAGTGCGAAATAAATTTCTCATTATCCTCGCCCGGTTTGGATTTTTTTTACTATGAATATCAAGTTTTGGGGGTTTTTTAATAACCGATCCTAACTGAAATATTATTTGTCAAACGTTCAATAATTGCATAAGCTTAATTAGAAAAAAATTAGCGACTAGGTACGAGAGGGCCGTTCGGAAAGTCTCTCGGCCTCAAAAAGAAAACATGAGATTTCTCAAAATTTAAAAAAAAAATATAGCTTGCAATTCGATATATTTAGATTAACGACTTTTTAATATGCTCAAAATAATACGATTTGTCCAACTGTAAAATATGTTATCGTCTCATCTTTGACCTCATCATTTGAAGTGAATCTCTTTCCGATGCGGAATTTTTTTCAGATTTAGAAAAAGGATGTAATCGCTGGGAGCCAAATCCGGCGAATACGGATTCACTTCTAAGCGTAATCGTCGTCATAGAGTTTTGTAGCGACAATCCGAGTCGGTGTGGAAGCGCATTAGAACTTTCTTTCTGGCCCTTCAATCGGTCCAGTAGTGAAACGTAATACTTCCCGGTGACGTCCTTCCTTTATTCATCTGCTCCCGCTCGCTGTTTTTGTCTCTGGTGTATAATGGTGAAGCCTTGTTTCATCTACGATTATAAACGTCGAAGAAATATAGCGGAATCGCCTTTAATCGAGTCTAAACGCACTTAAAAACTGTTCAGTAGAATGCGTTTTTGGTCGACTGTTGAACGCCGGACCGTTTGCGCAAAGGTTTTTAATACCCAGAACACGGTGTAAAATGTAATCGGTACGGTCTGTCGAGATTTTTTTGGAGTCAGCAAGCTGGCTTACCTTCTTTTGGCGGTCTTTTAATTCAGCATTGTGAATTTTTGTGACGGTTTCGTCTGTCATTGCGGTTTACAGACGTCCCGTAGCATTCGTAATCTTAAGTGAATATATGACTGCGTTTAAATTCAGCGGCCCGCTTTTATACCGTCGAAAACGGAAGGGAAAAATATCTTAAAGTCGAATCTAACTCTTTTTATACGGGTTCTTCAGTTATATCCATTTTTCAGAAAACAATTTTTATCAAAAATTGTTTGCTTTACTCGATCGCCACAATGAAGCAACTAAACGCAGGCATCTGAATTTTTGCAGCACACCGTCTGAAGGATTATCATACTTGACAAATATCATAGTAGTTTGGTCGTACCTGTAACATCTTTGTTTGTTATAAGAAAGGATAACATTCTTTCGTTTCCTCCATTTTTTTTTTTTTGAAAAAATAAAATAAAATTTTTGAAGTTATCAGATAAGGGAATAAACTAAGAATATTGTCGATGTTTACCGATATTCCAAGCTAATCGATAAGCTTCACTGAAGGACAAATTTTGTATTTCTATTTTTTGAGGCGTTAAGAGACCCGGTCTTATCCGATAGGAACTCTCAATTATTAGGCGTATTGTACAAGCGCTAGACTGGAATCAAGAGTCCACTACTCTTGGAATCAAGAGTTCACAGGCAGCTTCTTCAACAGTCGCACTGGTTCTGCTAGTGTACTCGGCACGGATGTAACAGGATTCCGAAACAAGGATAAAAGTATAAAGGATGAGGAAACTGGATAGGCTATAAAAAAGTACGACCCCCTTTAAGAGACAACCTGCAAGAAATCTAAAGGACTGCTTCATGCACCTGCTGTCCAACCCGCCCGCAATTCTTTGGGATCGTAGAATTTTTGCCCGGATGAAAGATCACTATTAATCTCTACGATTTTTCATCGGCTAGCTTAAACATACGCTTTTCCTCCGAGAATAAAAGAGCTATTCAAAAACAAGTATAGTGGTTTCTAAACAAGCCACCTCTCCGATTTTCAGATTACGGTCTGTTACCGACCGTTCGGTCATCGGTACCGGCAGATTATAATGCGAAAAATTTTGCAAAAGGCATATTTAAGATTTTAAAATTTTGAAAAGCTTTTTATAGTACTGTTTTACAGAGATAATCAGACGAACGATGAAGTTAACCGACAATTCCTTGCCTTTAATTGTACTCGAGACAAATTACCTATTTCAGAAATAGTATTTCGATCATTCTATGTATTTAAATTTTACTAAAGCGTTTCAATAAAAACACACTACCGTATTTGTATAATAATTTATTTAAATTGTGCATTTTATTTCGTACATTTTCAGACGCGTGATTTACGACTTAATTTTTTCTGAATTGCAAATTAAACACTTTTTTATTTAAATTTTAACCTTTAAGGTTACATTTTATTTGCTTTTATTTACAAATAATAACGGTTGGAATTGTAAAATATGTACAGTATTTTAAATATTGCCTCAAGGATAGAAAGTTTTTAATATTTTATTGCGTATAGACATATAAGAATACAATATTTTAATTTAATTATCTTTTATTTATGATAATAATAATAAAGATTTAAAAATTACTTCATAAATAATCTCAACTAAGAACTTAGAAATAATACTTTTATAACTTTTTTTATTTTCTGAAATCAATACCAAATTAAAAACAAACAATTAAAATTTTTAGAGTTGCCTAAAATAAAAATAAAAAAAAACGATGAATAATTTACTGGTACGTAATTTGACATCCGACTTCCAAGTCAAAATTTTAGAACGATTGAAAAATATATTTTTTTAAAATCGGACCACGATAAATATTTTCGTTTACTGCTATCTTTTTTCTCTTCTTCCCAGTATTTTTTGCGTAAAAGCTCTTCTCGATAATGCGGGTTCATTCTGTTTTTTCCCGGAATCCTTCACACGTTTTGCGTTTTTGTCTTCACACCTTTTTGAGCGTTTCTCCATCTCTGATTTCTTGTGTTTTTATCTTTGCTTTTTTAAGATCTTCTTTGATCTTTCTGTTGTTTCTTCGTTGAAACACTTCCTTCATCACGAAGTTCTCCCGGGACTTTCATATTATTCTACTTGTGGAGATAATGGAAAAAGTTCATATGTCCGAAAATGCTTCGTTTGGGAATTACGGCTAATTAAAGATTTCGCTTCGATTTCATCTACCACGTTGAAATGTGGTCGTACTGAAATTTTTAGGAGGTTAATTAACGGGCAGAATTAGTGAGAAATAGCGGTTTTTGACCTGAAGTATCGAATAAAATAGGTTCCAGAAGCGTATCTGCAGTAGGTTTTGAGAAATCTGGAATGAAAACCAATAAATTGGGGTAAAAACCTGCTTTTATGTTTGTCTTATAATAACTTTGTTAAATGGATAATAATCACTTAAAAAGAACTTGTAGACAAATAAATTGTTTTGTGTCTTACAAAAATGGTGTAAGATAAGCTGAATAAAACAAATAAAGGTTAGAAAAATTCGAATTTTATTTAGAAACAGAACACTAGACTAAAGTTCATTATCCGTACCGGTTTATAATAAAATTTTCAAAAATGAGCGAGCCATTTTCAACACATGTCTTGGCAAGTTTCCGTACTGCTTTTGTTGCTCTCTTTAGTTTTTTTTAGGACTGTTCTCATCGCATCGATAATGCGGACAATTAATTCCTCACGAGAACGTACTTTTGTTTTGTATACGATATTTTTCATCCATTCACAGACGCAAAAATCTAAAGATGTTAGATCAGGCGACCTTGGTGGCCAGAATTGTGGACCTCCAAGACCGATTCGTTTATCACGAAAATAACGATTTAAGTGAATGGAAACGGCAGAAGAAAGTGAAAAGGCGCGCCATCGTGCTGGATGTTTTTCTTCGCGTCTCAGCGCTAGAGGAACATCTTCAAGCAGCTGCGGCAGTTGTTCGTGAATAAAGTGGAAGTAGACCCCGGCCTTTAAGCGGCCAGGTAATATGAACGGTCCAAACAGCTGATTTTGAAGAAGGCCGCACCGTACGTTGACGCTGATTCGGTATTGAAAATTGCCTGCAGTTGTTTCATGAGGATTTACTTCTACCCGTGTATGTTTATGTTTATTGATTCTTATCGCGTAAGGAAGTATGTTTATTGTGTATGCTTATTGCGAAAATCGTTGTCGCCATCACAAATGAAATTTGCCTCTTCAGCAAACATTGCACTTGTAGAGTGGTCAATTTATATTTCACCAGTTGCAAAACTCCAAGCGAAGCGGACCGTCCCTTGGGTGTAGATATTGTACTGTCTGTTTATGATGAGGATAAAACTTGTTTTGTTTAAGTATTCTCCAAACCGTCGAATGCGAAACTCCGATCCGCTTAGAAAGATGACATGTACTGACGCCTGGACTGTGCTGAACTGTATCGATAATAATCGATACAGTCCGACTGTTTTGTTGGGCAGAGCCGGTACGAATGCTAGGTAGTGAACCTGTTTACCGAAGATTGTGAAACTTTGCGCTTATTATTTTGGGTTCTGAAATCCTTTGATTCGGAAAACGTATTTCACATTCTGCTGCAGCAGCTGTAGCATTATCATTACACACACCCAAAATGAATACCATATCAGCGTACTCCTCTTGTAAATAAGTAAGGCATTATATCAACGGTAAACCGATCGCGTTCAAATTAAAATTCACAGGAAACCTTCACTAACGACAGCACAGTACCTAATATTCTTAATATAATTTACAGAATGATTTAAACACTACTAATACAATATTGCCCATTATCGATCAGCTGTTGTTATTTTATTGCCAACTTTAAAATAATATTTTTTCAAATAATTTATTGCACTTGTCATTAATAAAAAATTATTATCTAAATAACTTTTATTTTACAATTATTGAATAATTTCCTTTTTTTTAACAGTAAATTTTGTTTTTACAAATTTTTCGCCAAAAAAAGAATTTTGGTTTTTGTTCACATTAAATAAGTACTTTTCTGATAAATGTAGTAACGTTATGTTTCTAAATAAAATTCGAATTTTTCTAACCTTTATTTGTTTTATTCAGCTTATCTTACACCATTTTGTTCAGAATTTAATTCTCTACAGGTTTTATTGAATGTTTTACGTGTTTATTATTTATTTAACAAAGTTATTGAACGTCAAACATAAAAATCAGCATTTATTACCCCAGTTTATTAGTTTTAGGTGGAAGACCTATTAGAAACCTCAATATAAACATTAGAGGAGAGAGAATTAAGGAGGTCAAAGAAGCAAAGTATTTAGGGGTTCTTTTGGATAAAAGCCTAAGATTTAGCAAACACGTAGAGATGATTTGTAACAAGGTCACCCCTTTGATTAAGGCATTGAGGACTCTTTTCCAGAACCATGGTACACCGAAAATGGTAATAAGGAGACTGATAACTGCGGCTACCACGTCAGCAATTTTATATGCGGCCCCGATATGGGGAGATACGATGAATATTCAGAGAAACAAAACAAAATTAAAAAGAGTACACAGGCTTGCTTTACTGCGTGTAGCCGCGGGATACAGAACAGTGTCATACGACGCGCTGTGTATACTAACGAAGGTTCTACCCATTGATTTACAAATTAAACAAAGAACATTTAGATATAGGGGTATGTCCAAAGATGAGATTGAACGGCTAATCGATCAAGAGCGGCAGGATACATGGACACACTCTAGAGTTGGGGATTGGACCAGGCGACTAATCCCCAACATAAATATGTGGACTAGTAATAGAATAGGTAATGTAGATTTTTATACGACACAACTGTTGACGGGGCATGGCTCGTTCGGCCATTATCTGTTTAGAATTGGAAAAAGACCTACCCCACAATGTGTGTACTGCCCAGAGACTGATGATGCGGAACACACTGTGTTTGTATGCCCAAGATGGGCTCCAAATAGAAGAGAAATTTCGGACAACGGACTTACACCTGAAAACCTCTTAAATTGGATGGTCTATAGTGACGATAAC
The DNA here is from genome assembly GCF_047948215.1 of Lycorma delicatula. Taxonomy (NCBI): domain Eukaryota; kingdom Metazoa; phylum Arthropoda; class Insecta; order Hemiptera; family Fulgoridae; genus Lycorma; species Lycorma delicatula. The sequence goes on along the minus strand of NC_134461.1, from coordinate 12,886,798 downwards.
TGGGATCGGTTCCGTAGATTTGCCGGGGAAATCTTACGCACCAAGGAAGAAGAGGACAGAAGAAGGGGTTTATGAAATTAGGGTAGGGAGGACAGTCCCTCCGTGGAGGTCCCGTACGCCGTGGTGTGCGGGTTCCTGAGAAGGGGGTGAACTCCTGGGGAGTGTGGGACAAATAAAAGACCGAGTCCCGGTTGGCGGTGCCGCCCCTGCGGGTGCCTCGGCGCTTAGTGGGGGCGGTACCGCTGATTAGAGGCAAAGGCATAATGACCGAGACCCGGTTCCCTGCTGAGGGGATGGGAGGTGGCGTAGCCATACCCCGTCACCGAGGCGGGGGATTAGAGGCAGGCGAATAAAATAAAATTAAAGATCCGAGACCGGGGGAGCTAACCTGCCGTGCCGGGTGTACAACCGGTGGGCGGGGGACACTCCCTTAGAGTAAAAGGACACTCTCCCCGACTGAGTATGAGTATACTTAAATGGATATCCGGTCGGGGAGAGTAGGGGAAGAAAAAAAAAAAAAGAAAAAAAAAGTTTATTAGTTTTTACCCCAAATTTCTCAAAAGTTACTGCATATACGGTTCTGGGACCTATTTTATTTGATATTTCAGAGCAAAAACATAAGAAATCAACAATTCTGCGCTTTAATTAACCTCCTAAAAATTTCAGTCCGATTCATTTCACCTGGGTAGCTGAAATTCAAGCGAAATCTTTCAAACGAAACATTTAAGAACGTATGTTTATATGAAGTTTTTCAATAATTTTCACAAGAAGAATAGGTTATAAATGTCCAGGGAGAACTTTGTTATACATTCGGTATGTATGTTTATAATCGTGGTTATCCACGAATGCCCCTTTTTTTTCCAATAATCTTTTTTTAAACGATTTTTCACAATCTGTAATTAAGTACCTTTTTTACAAGAGTCGCTTCTGTTAGTAACAATGCTATTTACATAGCCAACCCTTGTAGTAACAGAGTAAAGGTAAATTACTTGTTGGTCTGAATACGATCTGCATTTCAGTTTATTAAAAGTAGGTAATGTGTTATGCGATCGGATAATCGGTATAACTAAGAAATTAACGGGAAACCATTACTTTTCCATTTTTGTTACTAAACCTGGTATGAGATGCTTGTTATTATTTAATAATAGTTATATTTAATTTTCGGGAATGACTTGTGAAACGTGTAAGGCCGCTTTCACGCATTAAGTTTGTGATATTGTAGGCTTTATAAAGGTACAATTTCCTTACAGATAATTTTTTGAAGTAAAGTAAGGTATTTGTTTGTGAAATAATATATTATTTTATTACTTTTGCTATTAACGTTAACAATTAGACAATATTAGTAAGAAAGAAACTTAAGCGGTTTTTTATTTACACGCTGGTGTTTGTGTTCTTCGTGTTTTGTTATATTCCTTCTGACATTCGTATTGTTTATTGTCAGTTTACGATGAGTTATTGTATCAATTAATGAATAAAGGCCTCTTTATAAAAAACGTTCAACGTAATAAAGGCTATAAATTTTAATAATAACTTAAGTGCTATTAACGGGTAGTCCAACTAATTTTATTGATACATTTATTTGCGTTGTATAATCTTTTGTCCTAGCTGTACGATGTTGCTGTAATTTCCCTGAACATCTATACAGCTTAAAATTTACCCTTTTTCTAAATCTTAAATTATGTTTTTTTTGTGTTTTTTTTTTTTTTTTTACTTTCTCGGTTATAGTTCTATCCCTCCTGCATCAGTAAAGCCACAAAGAGAAAGTTTACGATCGGCCAAAATTTTGGGTGTCAAGGATTTGCAAATTTCGACGTTTCAAGGTCCCTCTTAGTCCAAAAAAAATTAAAAACAGTTATAGAAATTTTCGGAAGATGGTATTGTACATAAGTGCGTTGGCCTGTATTTTGATTAATATTTCAAGATTAAAATAGAATTCTTCAAAAACTTTCTATAAAAAAATAATTTAACTTTCTATGAAAACGGTTAAAAAAATTTCCTATCAGTAGAGCATTGATGTTGACGTTAAATTTTGGATAAAACGGGAAAAAATGAGATTCTATGAAATTTTTATGAAAACTGGACTGTCGATCGGTAATCTCCCTTTAATTTATAATTACTATTCGACATTGATAAATTTTAGTGAAAACTTCAACGGGAAACTTTGACAGCCCATTAGTACTTGAGTAATTTAAAAATATCTCTCTCGTACCTCCAAAACTAAGGAAAAAAGTTGGACGCAAAAAACAGGAGAAATATTGGTAAGACTCCATTCATACCCGTGACTGTTACTTCAATCGAAATATATAATTTATTCTAAGTTTTTTTAAAAATTAAATACCAATAGAAGTCGAAAAAAAAATTAAAATAAACCCCTCAATCCTTTTCCCTGTTTTCAAATAAAAAAGTGAATCTGACTGATAAGGTTTTAATGTTTTTAATATTTAAAAGTAGGAATATATAAAAAGTTGAATTTAGAGGTATAGCCTGAAAATGAATACGGAGAAGCGAGGGATATTTAAAACAGTTATATCAATTCAGTTTACTCGTTTAAAAAACATTTTCGAATTTTTTTTTTTAAAACATGTATATTTCATTATGTAATAAAATTAGTAAATAAATAACAAAATAATTAAAGTCCAAAGGTTAATAATAATTTACTAATTTATCTGTTGGAAAGGATTATATCACAAGTTCTGTTCAAATGCCAGGAACGTTCAGCATTGTCGCCAGGTTGTTGTTATAATTTATGTAGTGAAAAATTCAACAAACTGGTGCATACCGATATGAATCTATGAACGATTTATTTATTGTAGATGTAAATGGGAGTTTATATAACAATCTATTTTTTTAGATCAAGGGAATTCACTCTTGTGTTTCGTCCATTAATTCAATAACAAAACTAAATTTAATAATAATTAAGCACGATAGTACTAAAGTTATCGAAGTATAATTTCGTAATTTTTTTTAGGTTTAATTTCTTTTTCAGTTTTATTTTTATAAAAGAGTAAAATGGTCATCGCGTTAAATGTTTAATATAAAGAAAACGTAGCGATTATTTTTTATCTTGAACGGTTGGCGTCCCGGTCAGGCTTGGCATTCTTTATAACATGCAAAGTTTATTTCTTATCGTAAAAATAAAAATAAAAAAATTATAAAAAAATTTTAAACATATTTAAAAAAAAAAAAATGAGTGCGTCGTTGCTTGGACGCACGACGGAAGCGAAGCTTCTTAAGAAATATTATATGATTTATTAATGGTGAAAATAACGTATACGCGATATACACAAACGTAAAATTTTCTATTAATAAGACATATGAACAACAATGAAATACATATGTCATAAAAAATATTTATTAGCATATTTATTTCACGCGTATACACATGAGCCGTGAATAAGAGAGAGAGACAGAGAAAGCGCGCTTATAGAACACGCGTGTTATTATCTATATATATAGCACGCGAAATGCATAGTGGGGACTCAACCAGGGCGCTTTATTGTGACGCTCGTTTTTCTCAGTTGACTCCCCATTTCCGAACATTTGGTAACATTTTTGTCATCCCTTGCCTTAAGGGTTGGTCATATCAAAAATTGTTTCGTCAGACAAAAGTTTTAGTATCGTTTAGAGAACTAATGACCACTTTATACCGATTGGATACTTGCCTATTAAGGGAGGTATGATTTTTTTTGTCTTCGAAACCCCATTTTTTCCACCTTTTGGGTCAACGGTTGGTGATATTAAAAGCTTTACTTAGATATGTTTTATATCCTTATCCAAAGAATAGTAGTAACTTTAAACGAATTCGATATTTTACTTACTAAGAAAGTTATAGCGATATTTTGTTTTGTTTTTTTTTTTCGAAAAAGCCTCCCCCCCACCACTTACACCATCTTGGGCCGAATTTTACCATTAACGAACTCGACTGAGATTTTGGGTTGTTATATTTTATGTATCAATTTGAAAGTGATTTGCACAAAATTACAGCAGTTATCGTGTCACAAGAAAGTGACACTATTATATATATATATATATATATATATATATATATATATATATATATGTCTATATAAAGTTTTGACCTGAAGGTGGTTTTGGGGTCTGGGGGATGTGAAGCGCGAAGATATGTCGAAATTTTCCGGAAGTCGAATCATAGTACCCATTACACTAGGTAGTTTTCTCATTAAATCTACCTAAAATAAAAAAAACGCCCTAAAATTTATTATAATTATAATTTTTCTCAGTTTATTGAAAATCGGATGAATCAGTTTTGTTGATTGTTTTTCACCGGAGTGATTCTACGGTGTACCGATAAGATTTTGCATAGGTACACTACGAATATTAGAATAATAATTTTCTTTCCTACGCTTAAAATTTATTTTCAACGCTCTTCCCTGTCTTCTGAGTGATGTTTTCTGAAACCGGAAGCGTGTTTGATAATGCTTGTAAAACCTTGCACAGAGTAAAACGTAACTCGTAGTCGAATCAAACGTTTACGTTTTGAAAACAAATTGTTTCATATAATACTGATATATAAAGTAACGGTAACCCAGAGACTGCCGCTTATATTTACATCTATGATGTTCCATTTTCCTTTCTAGCGATTTTTTTTTTTCAATTGGCACTGACTTCAAAAAAGTTTATTTAGACGTTCCGCAGTGACTTTTAACGTAATTATTATTCACAGTTTATTGTTATCATTTCACATTGTACGTTAACAATAATGATTAAACAGATAAGAAAAACAATTATCCTTCGGATATTTTTAAAAAGATATGACACTTCTACCTTTTTATTTCGCATCCTTTTCAAGGTCGCATTAACCGATAAACAAATAAGGTGAATATCTAGGGTCCGTAATTTGGAGCGGTCCGGCTTCAATATAGAAGAAAATAAAAATAAATGAATTAAAAGAAAAAATTAAAACTTTTTTATTTTTATCTATAATAATATAGAATATTATGTTATTTTTTTAAAAAATAATGCAAATAAATATCATCATAATAATTGACAAAGTAATAAAAAAAACCTCCAAGGGGGCTCCTTGGAGGTTAACACGTTTTAATTTTTAAAAAGATAAAAAAGTAGTAATATCTTTAAAAATCAAAAATCAAAAATAATAAATTTTACTTTTCCGTTTACGTATCGCCATACCAGGGACCTATAGTTCTAGAAGGGAAAGCATTGTAATCGGTCCAATTTGGCCATATGAGGTTTTCACCGGATCTTGACGTTTTGACACTTAAGGAACCCAAAAAACCGGATGGAAATTTTCCGGATGTTAATGTTCGTATGTACATGTGTCTGTGTTCGGTGTTGACCTCTAAAATCACCTTTTATCTCCAGAACTACCGGATCGATTTTCACCAAACCTGTTCAGATTACTTTTATTTATTGGGCATTGATGCCATTAAATTTTTAACTTAAAAGGGTGAGACTGTAGAGCAAGGTCACCCTCAATATTTCGAGATTTCGTCTAATTAATTTAATTTTTTTTTTCTTAGGCACGTTTGTTAATAATTAAAGAATAATATCTGCAAAAAGGTTTTTGCAAAATTCCACCCCTATTCCAAAAAAATGCTGTTGTAGTCTTCCGCTATGTTGTGACGTCACAGGTGAGCGGTAGAATTAGATAAATGAATAATATTTAAAGTGTAAAAAGTAACATGGTCTGACCGATTCTCAAACTCGATCGCTCGGTTGACTCGGTACCCGGTGCGTTAAGCCTCAAGGCTACATTAATCTGCCGACCGTACAAGCAAAATTTGTTCTATGTAAGTTGTGAAATTACGTTAGTTTAGTCAGTGCTGATCATCACCGATAATACCGCCACACTCGCGCGAATTAAATAAAATAAAAAAATATTATATTTAAATAAAATGATAAATATTTTAAATTGAGTTGTGTGTGTATCTGTGTGTAAGCCGTACACCAGAAACAACCCGCAATTGTAGTGCTTCGATTGGAATAGTAGGAAAGTCGATTATACAAGTCGTACAACTGGTTTGTCAGCTTTTTTTCTTTTCAGAATCAAATAAAAATATTAGAAGGTGGTTTTTTTCCTCTGATGCAGAAAACGGAATTTCCCGACTATTTTTTAATTTTTGTTTAAAGTTTGGCGCAAATTATATAAATGGGACCTAAATTTAAATATTGTCTAGTACCCGGTAGAGGCTTTTTTTCTTTGAGAATTGAGAAAGAAAAAGATAAATAAACGGAGAGATAAGAGATAGAATGATTAATGAGATAAAAGAGATGATGGATTTAAAACGCAAAACCGCTAGTTCTGGGAGTCAAACTCATTAACTTAACTTTGTAATGATGCCAGCTGCACTTCACAGCATTATGAAATACATACGCCTCCCTGTCGCTTACATTTACTTAAATGCTGTACTATATATGTATTATATTTTAAATACTATTTTGTTTACGTTGAGTACAATCTATTTTTACATTTTTAATTTATATTGGCGATGTCTAATATAACGACAGACGAGATAGACTGAAAAATACAGGCTTTGTAGTACGTACATTAGACGTGTATTAATTTGTTAAGTATAGCGATGAGCCATGCCGTGTTGCTTTTTTTTTCTCTAATGAAATGTAATGAGGTAATAAAGCCAAAAACAACCAAATTAGAAAATCAAGCGTCGCTTTTCACTTATGTTCGCTTGGATATACATATACACACTAACTAGTACTATCGGCGAGATGCTTACATATGTTTTCGGCAGATGTTCGAAAGGTGAATTAAAATTTTAATTATATTTGTAAATTCTTTTAAATATTTGACAAATATAATTTTGCTAAATATTATTAATACCTTTATTATTTGCAGGTTTTGTTTTTAATTACAAGCTGGAAAATTCTGTATTCTTCCTATCAAACTGTTTCCCAAAAGATAATTTTTTATAGAATTCCAAAAAAACGAAGTAAAAAATTATTTTAAATCTTACTTTCTTTAATTTTCTCCTCGCTGACATGATTTTCTAAAATTTATTCATGGCGTGTAAGTTACAAAAAAACTTTCTTAAATATGGTGGAAGGAAACAAACTTCCTCTCCTAGTTGAAAGTTTCAAAAAAAAGCTTTTGTGAAAATTTTATTTGCTTTTATTTTTATCGCTTGAAATTTTTTTCTGAAATCCTTTCTGACCGTATAAATTAATAAAACATCGCAAAAAGGGGTGATATAATTTTTTTCTATTACTTTTTCTTCTTTTTTTAGTATATTCTGAACGAGTTAATATCAAAAATCATTTTAACCACTCGATTATGTCTGTAACTGTCCTACTCTGTTAGGTGCTGATGCGAATGTCAAATCGCTTCTTTGGCATAGGGCAACATGGTCAAGAGGTGTTTAATGTTTCTGGTGAATTAAGTACGTATGCTGGAATAGTAGACGGCAGGAGATAATTTGGTGGAATGAATAAAAATATTACTGTTGAAAAGAATATTCCTGGTAGAATTCGTGTATGATCTGCGGTTCATGATTGCTCTAGTGATAATCGACTGATTGTTTTTGAATCGATTAAAGAGTCGAATGATGTTTACAGGTGTAATGCTCCTGTACAACAGGAGCGTTTCCAGCAAAGGAAGCTTAAGTCTGTTAAAAATTTTGTTAGACCGAACTCTGGATAATATGCAATTGGAGGACCTGGTAGAAAAGTCTTCTCTGGCTTTTATCGATGGGCTGAGAATTCGATTCCCCGTATCGGTCGAGAGAGAATTACTGCTCGGTGGATTAAGGTTTTGTCTGTGTTGCAAAAATCCGTAAACCGTTTCAGGTGAGCTGGACAACTTAAGGGTGACCCTGATCGGCCCCGTATTAGTAGCTGACTATCGTAGGCAGAGATCTAAATATTTTCATACAGTTAGAACATCTAAAAGAGATTCTTGGCGTTCTTTTGTTAGGGAGCAAAGAAATAAAGACCCGTGGGATTTTGTGTGTAGAGACCTAGGGCGTAAACGTAAGAAGGACGTTCTTCAGTCGGCTCTCTCGACCCAAGGACGTGTAGTTTCTGATGAAGTTGAAATTTTAAATATTCTATTAAATGATTTATTGATGTCGAAACTAGTGAAACCACGTATCATCTACGAGTTCGAGAGAGGTTGCTAATTTCCGCTCTGACGGTTAATTTTGGAGATTACAGAGGCTTCAGGTACGTCAGGTGATTTGGAGTTCTGGTAGGAATAAAACTCAGGGTTTTGATGGAATCACGGAGGAACTCCTTATCCTTTCCGTCGGAATTTATGTTGGAACTTTTACCAGGAACTTTAATAGTATGCTCATTGCCGGCTACTTCCCTGTTTATTGGACGAAGGTATTCTTAAACTATTATTAAAATATTGAGACAAGAGCCCCACCGTGAGCTGTTGTTATAGAACTCTGATGCTCCTTCCAGTTATTGTAAAGGTTTTTGAGAACGTTTTGTATCTTCTTATTAATAATAGGTTGAATTGAAGGAAATTATTGATAAGGAATTATTTGTTGCCAAATTTGTTAATATCCCAACCCCATAGAGGAAGACACCCGCCTTGTAACGCTTCTGGTCGCCACACCCCGTTTCTAGCCCCGACGGGCTTTAACGGGAGTCGTCTTTCGTCTTCTAACTTTTTACATCTCGGTGGGATGATGATGTAAACGCCTCGGTAGACATTTACATCAGTGTTTTATAAATTCAGCTTTTGCCTTCGCTGCAGGCCTCATCCGGACATCTTGAATGTCCTTCATCGTTGCCTTCTGAACAAGCTAACCGAGTTCACAGAAGCACGAGCCCCGCGCCTAGTACTAAATTTTATAGAGCAAGTTCGTGTGTAAATGTCTCGTAAAATTCGAGACAAATGAGTAATAACATACCACCAAAAATGTTGTTCGCAACAACGAAATTTATTCCTAGTTCCCGTAGTGAACTCAACTTCAGTTCGTACCCCTGACTTTCAACTTTGTTAACGATTCACACTTACCGTCGCTTAGTAGTGTGTTTGTTCTCTGCTATAATATCTGTAACATTTTCTTTTAGCAATATATTAAAAGAGAGAGAGCCTTCTTTCTTATAACCTCTCTTCGCTTTTGGTTTTCATTCATATAATTCTTTGTGACCACTTTACCCATATTTACAACAGTCCATCGATAAACGTAGTGCATTCGATTGTTTCTGCCAACACCGTTTGATCATTTATATGCCGAGTTGTCTTTATTTTTACTTTTCCGTCCTGTTAGCGCTGTAGCAGAGCTAAAGCTGTAGAAGGAAAAATATTGTAATCGGTCCGATTTGGGCATATGCGGTTTTCACCGTATATTTACGTTTTGCCACCTAAGGAACCCAAAAAACCGGATAGAAATTTTCCGGATGTTAATATTCGTATGTACTTGTGTGGTTCAATGTCGGCCTCTAAATCACCGTATATCTTCAGAACTACTGGACCGTTTTTGACCAAACTCGGTCAGATTACTTCTATGTATGGGGCAGCGATACCAAAATTTCAACTTAAAAGGTCAACGCAGTGTAGTGCAAGATCACCCTTAGTATCTTGAGATTTCGCTTAAATAAGGTCATATTTTTCTTTGACGCATTTGTTAACGATTAAAAAATAACAATATTTGCAACTATACTTTGAAGCTTTTTTGTGATCGCTATGACGGTTGTTTTTCAATGTGGTTTCTTCTGTTGACGTCTAATTACGCATATAAATTAATCTTTACTAAATTCCTTTTTCCTATTTAGCCTCCGGGAATTATCGTCAGGTATTAATTCTGAGGATGATATGTGTGAATGTAAGTGAAGTGTAATCTTGTACAGTCTGAGGTCGACCATTTCTGAGATGTGTGGTTAATTGAAACCCGCCACCAAAGAGCACCGGTATCCACGATCTAGTATTCAAATCCGTATAAAAGTAACTGCCTTTACTAGTACTTGAATCTTTACTAAATTGGGAGCTCCAAATCTCACCAAGCGGCCGGACCCGATGTTTTTTTTAACATTAAAAAAATTCATGTATTTTTAACATTTTTTCTTTCCCTATTTTTATTATAATCAACACCGGTTTAAAAAAAGATTTTTTTAAAATTGAACTTTGACTCCTATTTTGATGTTCGCGCAAGAAGTAGCAAACATAGTCATGTATGGTATCAATCAATTTATACAGTTTCAAAGGCGCTGAAAACGATTTTAATATTTTAAGTTTTTGAAATAAAAGCCTTTTTTTTAGTAATACCAGGTTTGAAATTTGCTGTTTTAACCTTAAACCAATATTATTATCTTGTAATTATAACGTGGGATTTTTCCAATATGTCATTAATATATTAATTATATTTAATTTATAAATAGCCGCGTAACGGGAAAGTCCTACAACTGTGTTGTCAGCTTTTATCTTCTCAACTAATATGATTTTTTTTTTATATACATTCTCCATTAATTTTTCAGCATACAAGTTGAAAAGTTTAAATGAAATATAACATTCTTATCTTGACTTCCCTTTTCTCATCGCCCATTTTTTTTGTTATATTATTTCTTACATCTAAATACTTCTAATTTTCTCGAGTACGATTTCTGTATTACTACCCTACCTCTGCACTCTGTATTACTGTCTTTCAAAACCTTCAACGATATGCAGTAGTTCATTCGAAGTGATACTAACGCTGTCCTTATGTAATGTGTGGTTTGGTTTTTTGTATAAATATGTCAAAAAACATTACACTACAATTATGTCTCTTCTGGTTTATCGTTAATTTCTTTTATTGTATAGGATATCGTTGTTATATTTCTTTATAGTTGTCAAATATCAATTAATAATTCTATGGAACTTTTTTTGTGTTCGTGATTTGAAGATTACACCTGTTTGTCCAACACAAACCTTTTCAGTCGAAGCATTGCAGTTTATTTATTTATTAAACCGTATGCTTAGAACTGATTGATGTAGTCATTGATTTTGTTGTGATGTGTTTATTTATTTATTTTGAATCCTTTTATTTGTATTTATTTTTGTGTATGTTTTATTTATTGCGCTTGGCTTTTTATAATATTAATTCTTCTTTTACAGGTAAAAAAAATAATAATAATAATTCCTTCATTCTAAAGGAAATTAAGTGGTGAAAATAAGTGAAAAATAACATAAAAGAAATTTTCAAAGTAGCAGTACACATATACGGAGAAATGGAAAATCCAAAAAAAACCTCTTCAAACTGAAGAGAATTAAACTAAGGTAGGTGTTAAATCTCATTCAAACGAGGTAAATATATAAAAAACTAATTACGTAAAAATACAAATAAAATTCTTTCCATTTAAAATATGTTTGTTAAATATAATGTCGAACGCTTCCACATTTACTTGAAGATTATAGTGGATGGCCAACAAAATTTCCCAGGAAAATCTAATAAAAGTTGAAAACAATTCTAAGAAAAATTGACTGCTTAAAACAAAGATAATATTTAAGTTTCGAAAAAGTAGACTATACAATGAGAAAAATAAGACTAAATTTTACGCTTACTTTAACAGAGTGTTTCATTTTAATCGCCAGGCGATTTTCTCGTAAACTATGCTTACTACAAAAAAATTACCGAAACAAGAGTTACTCAGATTTGAGAGGTACTATACCTCATGGTGACCTTTTATTTGAACTTAACCTTGTTTCAAAATTTAAACGATTTTTTTAAAAATCTACTAGTCTAGTCTATTCGACTTATTTTTGACCCCATCAATGAAAATAGTAGAAAATTTTACGTCGGAATATGTGTTCACACGTATAACTTTAAAACCTTTTAGAAAATTCGTACGGCTAACGAACAGACATATTGTTATACGGTTGCCGGATTATTTTTGCAGATATTTACGGTTACCGGTTTCTAAGTTATGAAAAGAGCTGTACTGTCTTAAATCGGCAAATCGTGTTAATCGGAAACAGTATGTGATTAACTCTTAAAAAATTTATGGCCATATTTGATGTTCATATCTTTGTAAAGCTGCCATCGACTTTCCGGCTGTACATGATGTAGCTCCGTCCTATTGAAACCAGATTTTTTTTTAATTTTGCAGTTTTCGCGTTAAAAACCCGATCGGATATTCGCATATAAGAAGTTTGAATACCTTTTTCGTTTCAAAAACGTAAGGGCCTATGATATTATGCGATTACATTGTACACCATACAATAACTTTGGTGCTGTGTAACGAGCAGTGATGTAGCTATGAGAATTTTCCTGTACCCAATAGCGGAAACAGTATTGTTTATATAGATAACGTCGAGGTGGAAATGGGCTTTCATACGTTGTTGACATTCGCGAAGGTAAATACTTTCACGAATGTTTGTTCTTAGAATTTTCGGGACAAGTGATCCCCGAGTTTAAATTTTTGGAATATTTAGTAATTTTTATATTTTGTAACTCGAAGTTTCAACTCTTGCAGTAATCTTTGTACGTTGTTGCGGCTTAACTGTAAAGACAATGGGTATTATGAACGGTGAGAACTTATGTCGATTATTTTTTAACCGTCTCGATATTCTATGGTGTGCGAGAAGTTCACGGCCGCTATAGTTGCAGTATTTTTCCTTATGCGAGAAGCGTGCAGGTCGTTAAGTGATCTCCTCCAATCGGCATATTACACGGTCGCTTTCTGGATATGGTGCTTTTGGAGGTAGATCGGCCAGGTTTGGTTTAATTCAGGCTTGTGTACGGAGTCTAGAGTCATCGATGATGTCCGACATGTCTTATACGTCCGCCCCGTATTCAAAGCTGAACGTACCAAAGTAGTTGGAGAGCTTGTGAAGATCAGTTCTGGTTTAGATATGCGAGTTAATCGGAAAACCGAAAGGGGACGAACGTATTTTCTGGATAACTGGGATTCTTAGCCTGCAGAGAACGGCTGAGAAGGTCTGATACCGTCATGGATGTATAGATAAAACAGCAGCAACCCGGGTGGCTTGAGGCCAGCCTGGGTTCTTACTTCGCCAAGATAGGCTTTTTGGGCTCGGTTAGCTGATATTCGTTGTTAGGACGAGAACGGATATGCGGAGAACTTCGTGATGGAGCTGCGGTGCGAAAAGGTGTAAGGGTTGACCTCGATCCCGAAAGCGGACCGGAACAGAGAGAGATAGGGGTACGTTTTCACTAGAGACTTTTGTGGATTTGTTTCTTGATTTTTGAGTAAATCAAGAGGACTTTGAGTAAGTAGAATTGTAGGATAACGTTGTCGTTGCGATCGACACGTTTGGTTTTACTTCACCGTTCTATATGTAGCAGGAAAAAAGCATAATTAAATGAAATATAGAATTTGTATTCTTTGACTAAATATAAAACTTGTTTATGTTTTTTAATCCGTTAAAAAATTCTTTTTAAAATAAACAATGTAAATAAAATTTCGGAAACCTTTTTTTTATTTAAGTTATTTTCCATAGAAACTTAAAATATATTAATTTTATTTTTATTTTGGAAATGCTTTCGTTCGTATAACATCTTATTTTACAAAACCTAAATCCCATGTCGTAAATGTTTCTTCAACGTATTTTTTGGTTTGTTGCTGGTGCCAGACGGCCCTCAAAAATTAATATTTACGGTAACTGTCGACCGGTCATAAAATGGGATTATCAATTTATTGGATTTTATATCGTATTGGACATGAAAAAAAAGAATAGGCTTTGTAAAGATTAAAACGAATACATATTTATTTTTGTAATGAAGAAGGAACTTCAGGTTGTACCTACATTTTAAAAATATTTTTATTGAATGGATTTTGTTCAGATTTTAATTTAAAATATAACCTAATTCATCTATTTTACGATAATTCAAATTATTAAATTTAAGTAAAAATAGAAGAAATCATTAAATTTTACTTTTAACTCTTATATCAACCATATTAATCGTCGTTAATACTTTGTGGCGTAAAAAATTTTGATTTAAAAATTCTGTACTTTCTTAAATTTGTTTAATGTACTGTTAATAAACACTTGGTAAATTCAGTTTTATTTTAGTTATTTTTATTTTTAAGACAGACTGGGAAAATTAAAAACAGAAACGCACCTGTCAGAAACGCACCTGCTGATTTTCGATTAACGAGTTGACCGTACACGCAAGCATCAACTATAAACTCGCCCCACCACTCTAACTTGTTGCATAAAAACGTATGAAAAAGACTTAAATAATGTAATCAACGTAACCTCCGGTAGAGGTTGTGTTATCGACCTTAAGTTGAGCTTAACTCTGGAACAAGTCGACCAATCTTCATCAAATTCTCACATGCACAACTTCAGGTAAACTACTACAGTATATCTAAATTTTAATTAAATTGATGTAGTAGTTTTGGAGATTTTCGAGCCACAAACTTTCCGTATATATATATATATATATATATATATATATATATATATATATATATACCGTTATGGATGTATAGATAAAACAGCAGCAACCCGGGGGGCTAAAGGCCAGCTTGGGTTCTTACTTCGCCAAGATAGGCTTTTTGGCCTCGGTTAGCCGATATTTGCTGTTAGGATGAGAACGGATATGCGGAGAACTTCGTGATGGAGCTGTAAACTGGTGTATATATATATACCTAGTTACCAGGATGACTTTTAAAGGTGAGGCCAAACTCTGGGAATTGGTTCTTAACTTACTGAAGAAAAAATTTCCTGTAAATATAGGTTCGAAAACGCATATTTTTCTGTCTGAACCCCATTTTGTTTTTTAAGAAAAAAAGTTATTTTAAAAGAATGGCTGGAGATAACGCAATAAAATTTTGTACTTTATTTTAAACTAACTTCCTGGAGTTCCGATCGCAAGTGAAACGCTATAAAATTGTATTGAAAGGTATTTATTTAGAAAAGTAATAAATCATGTAATTTTTATGCGTATTAAAATTTGTTTGTATTTTTCAATTTTGTTCTTATTTCAAACTACCGTATTTTAAAAGCACGCCTCACAAAATATTAGTTTTAATTTTTTTTTTTTTAGATTCGTGATCTATAATTATCTAATTATTATTAATTTTCATTAAATCGTTATAATAAGTTCTAATTGTAGTAATTTAGCGTAATATGATGATGAAATTTACCGTTATAATAATACCGCTTACATAATGATCAATGAAATGACAATACCGTATAATAAAACTGTAAACTAATTATAATTAAAAAAGACAATAAAATTAAGTTCTTGTTGTAGAAAAACATAAGAAAGAGAGAGAGAGAGAGAGAGAGAGAGAGAGTCTGTGTAAAAAGAAGGAGAAGACATGTTTGTGTTAAGGGGCGAATATTACGGTAATTAATGGTTTAAGCTATAAACAAGGTTATACTGTATGCAATTGAATCAAGAAAAGCAGTAGCTCATTCCGTATAGTTAGGTCAGTCGTTGAAAAATTATTAAGCTTATTGCCTGAAGCTAACCGAATCTATATTAACTAACTTAGCATGAAAAAAACAATTTATTTCTCGTTTTACTAATTTTTTTTTTTTTTTTTTTTTTTTTTTGTTATTCAAATGATAATTTTAAAAATGATTGTAATTGAAAGGTAGTAATATAAAAAAGAAGAGAAAAAAATAAATATATTACGTCGGAAGTAAAACGCTGTCTGAATAATTAATTATATATTCTTGGATATGCGCGTGCGTATTTTCTCGTTTACTGGTTTGCTTCCCTTCTATTTTATCTTCTCACTCCATTCGTACTTACTACATCATTCCTTGCTTCATTCGCTGTTAGTGTCTGTATGTCTGCTAACTAGTCTCTTCTTGCGTTTATTTTAAACTGGCTATATTATCCCGACCTCTCTCGGGTCATCAAATTTTAAAAAATAGATTTCTTTTTCACTCTATTTTAGATTCACAGTTAGTCTATGTTTATGGGCTATAGTAAAAATTGAGTAATATTAAATAATTGTATATATATATATATATATATATATATATATATATATATATATACGTTTTCCCTACTATGAGTATGTTGAATACTGAATTACAAGCGGCACTAAACATAAGTAATTATGTATGCCTCTCACAGAAAAAAACATCGCATTTTCTATGTTATTCAAAATGAAAATGTTACTTGTAAAGCTGGAATATCACCTGCATTTTAGGTAGAATACTGGTGTATAATCGTGTGTTTATTCGATTAAATATAGACAACAACGGGAAACTACTTCATTCCTCATTTACCTAATAAACCTGACATTAGATACTTTTTATTATACAGATCAATACTTTATTAAGATTTAAAAGTAATTATACATCATATAAATTACGTCAGGAATGGTAATTCTGTTATTTTTTTGTTTAAAAAAAAACCAAACGTAAAATTTGCCTGCATAGATTGAGGGAAATTTTTCCTAAAAAGCTTGACATTAAACATTGATATTAAATAAAAAAATAAAAATATTACTAAAAAGACTTTATTAACAAAATGTAAAAAACGTTAAGTGTAAACGTTTTAGCGTTTGTCGAAGATCTGAGAAGACAGTAGAAGCGAAAATAATAACTTTAAGAATTGTAGAAATGTGCAAATAAAATCGGTCTACAAATTTCATACAAAAAAAAAATCTGATATGAACACCACATGACTTTCTTGTACGTCTATTAAATTACATATACATATTTTTTTTTAATGAAAAGTACATAAAATTTTATTTCATTAATAACCAACTTCTGATATTTTTTTATTGTTATTATTGAATTGTTATTTATCATACATTTTTTTTACAATCAGAGGTTGATAATTATTAATAAATCGATAGACTTAAATTAAAAAAAAGTTAAAAAAAAAGATGACCCTTATAAGATACAAATATTTCATTAATAAAAATTTTATTTGGCTATAACTCTGGAACCGATGAAATAAGTACCACTTATGATACATCGTTGAAAAGCTTTCAATGAGGGCTTATTACTGTAGTTAAGAAAAAGTCCAAATCCAAATGTTTTGGATTTTGGACACTTTTGGTCAAGTCGATTGCAATCAAAAGGGGATGTGCACAGCTAGATCTTACAGTCCTAAGTCCAAAATACGTATGTATGTACATACTTACTTAACAGACGTCACGACGAAACTAGTCAAAATGGATTCAGGGATGGTCAAAATGGATATTTCCATTTAAATCTGAAAACTAAAATATTTCCCGATCACAATACTTTACTTCGTACAGGAAAGTAAAAACATAATGATTTTCCATAAATAGAAGTAGAATCCAAAGAATGTAAATTTCAGAAGAAGAATGAATCAAAAGAGTTCAAAGATTTAAGTAATTAGACGCCTAATAATTATCCCGATATTTTAGAAAAAGAAGGAATAAAAGCCAGAACAAAAAGAAAATAGAAGTGGCTTATTTGTTTTATAAGAAAAATTTACAATAAAAAAATTGTTATTCAGAAAAGCGAAAATACCTAATAAATAGTTTCACCTGAAACGTTATATAATGCAGAAGGTCTACAGAATTTCTCAGAGAAAAATCTAATAAATGTTCAAAATTGTATTAAAATTTCGAAACTCAAATATAATATTTATAAATTAAAAACATCAGAAGAAATTTTGAAAAAATAGACCGTACAATGAGAAAAAGTAGACTAAAATTTTACGGTTACTTATACAGAATGGATGAAACTAGATTGACCGATGAAATATTTAATTTTTTCGAAAAAAGGAAAATCAAAGTAAGCCGGCTCAAATTCGTTGAAAACTATTTAATATTTCCAAAGAAATAATTTTCGACAGACAATATTTCAGAAAACTTGTGGATGAATCTAAATTTCTAGAAAAACAGAAATGGAGACAAAGCGAATAGACCGAAGAAAGGAGTGAAAAGTTAAGAGAAAAGATTAAACGATTTTAAAAAAGAAAAGAAAGTAGTCACGATTATGCGTTACAAAAAAAAAATCATATGTTTTTACATATAAACTGCAACCGACTGAGGTAGAAGAACGAAAAGGTTTCAGAAGAAATGAAAATTAATTATAAAGCTTATTTAAAATGTATACAGTAACTTAATATTAATGTACAATAAATTAATTGATGGAAATGCTTCGCTATTGCTAGATTTGCGTATATTTATAGATTAAATGAACACGATTGAAAGTTTGCTAAAACAATAAAAAACTGAACATTACAGAACTTCACAAAATTTAATCTTTCACTTCAGAATGTAAATAAATCTAATTGGCTAAACAACAGCACTACCTGTCGGATTTAATTCAAACCACTCTATAAACACGGTAGTCGGAGGAAAATAACTTTTTAACGAAAAGAGATACGGCTGCAAAATCATCACAATTAATACTGAACGTTAAGAAACTTACAAAACATTACGGAACTTCACAAAGTTTAACCTTTCACTTTATAAAAGTCAGAATATAAATAAATCCAATTGTCAGAACAGCACTACATATCTAATTTAACTCAAACCACCCTCGCAACACAGTAGTCGGTACAAAATACCCGTAACTTTCTGTCTACTGATCGGGTCGAGGATTTCAATAGGTTTAAACCATCTCCAGATAACGCGGACCATTTTGCATAAACTTTCGCGTGAATTTAGTCTATAGCGGACACACATACGAACATTTCCTTTTATATATATACAGAAGAAGAAAGTCTGTTTGTATATTTGTTTGTTTCGTAAATATTTCGACACCGGGACCATATAGCAGGTATAGCTTTTGTAGAAATATTTCTTTTCGTGTAACTAATATATTTGAATATAAGCCAAATCGGTCCATAAATACAATTTTTCTAATTATCTCAACCCCAGCGCCACCTTTCGGGTCCATTTTTCGCGAAAATATTTCTTTTCGCGTAATTAATACGAGGGTAAGCCAATTATTATCCGCATTGTAGTTATAAATTTTATTGCAATACAAATAGGAAACTTACATGTACATCATTTTTCAACATAGTCCCCTTGTATTTCAACGCACTTGGTCCATAGTTGCACAAGCAACGATGAAATGAGAATTATACTTGTGGAATTAGCAAATGACCGTATTTGTTTTTTGTTTTTTTTTTTTAATAGTTTTTATACATATTTGTTAAACGTATACACGTTTTACTTTTTATTTTCTTGTCTATGAATTTGCCTTAAAATTACTTTTTCCATCTAGTTTGCCCTAGATTCTCTTCGATTGCTCGGTAAATCTTATAAAAAAAAAATCTATATGATGAAATCGATTCAAAATACGAGTTTAAATAAATTACAATTTTACAATTAAAATAAAAATTAATATCTGTTGCTAACCAAACCAAAAGAAAATTATGCGTTTGATTTTTCAGAAAAAAACTTTTAGATTTTATTTTTCCCGAATTCTAACTTGAACTACAATGAAGTAAAAAGGATAGAAAATAATAAAATTTAAAAACTCAAAGAGGACAGAGTTACAGTTTAAACATTTGTAAAAGTACATAGTTTTACAAAAACTACCAAAGTTGGGTAGTTTTACAAATAACTACCCAAAAAGGAGTGTAATATATTTAGGGTGTATGTACGCTTGTTCAACCGTAGCAGCTCAACGGCCGAACCGATTTTGTTGCAGGACTCCGCCGTTCGAATTCTTACGTTACCAGGAGTGTCATAGGCTATATAAATAAATATGTAATAAGATTTTCCGGTTTAAGTACAAACTTTAATGCGTTGATTTTATGAACTGTGAGCCTCTTTCACTGTGTTAGCCGGGTTTGAAATGAGTGATTCAAATCGATCGAGTGAATAATATTACAAAAATAATAGAAGTAAGTTTACGTTAAATAATATTAAATAAATTTTAAAAAATTCTGTTTAATAATAATAATAGGCTTCCCGTAGGGGACTGCGTGGAAGCCGACTGTTGAGGTGATTGATTGAGCTGACTGTCGAGCACCTCGTGCGAGGCTAGACCGATTATCAACATCAATCGGTAACAAACGGGATGCCCCTGGGGCGCTATTTTGGGAGGTGCAATGAAGTGCTCTTGTAATATTTCTCCAAACAATCGTCCGATTTCGATCTAACAGACCACGGTAATTCGGAAATGTTTTTTATATCTTCGCAACCGATCTTCCGATTTTCAAAATTCAAACGGGGTACTTGCTGCTATAATACAAAATCACGATGAATCAAAGCAGATATACTCGATATATTCTGATAAATCGAGCGTCCACGCTACGCCGAGACCGGCCAGCTCCCACAAACGGTCTTTGTAGAGTTTGATGACATTACGATTAGAGGTATTGTCGGCGTCGGATCGAGGATCGACCCCGCTATTGTCGAATTTGATGATTTAGGGGGTCAGGGTAAATCGGAATGGCGTATGCTGCCACTAATATTGTGCCGGGCTGTGACGGTGCATAAACTACAAGGGACTGCCCTAGATAGAGCCGTCGTAGATCTGAGCGCTCGCATCTTTGCCAAAGGCAAGGCCTATGTAACACTGAGTCGCGCGAGACGATCGGGGAGTTCAGCCGTTTGTTGTTTGGATCCCAGAAAATTGCTGTATGATCCGCACGATAAAAAGTTTTTCGAGGAACTCAATCGCTTGAGAAATCTATAAGTTTAAATCGGTATACGCCGATTAAATAAATAAATTGAAATGTTTACTTTTCCTCGTTTGATTCAGTACGATGTCCATAAGTTTTGGAATCGTGAATTTTTCTCGGCGATCACTAAAATGTATTTAATAAAAATAATTACAAAAATTAAAAAACACGCCTGCCAAAATAAAAAAAAAAATAATAATAAATTGAACTAAAAAAAAGAGAAAACAAGGTATGGGAATAAAGGACTAAATATCGTTATGCAGTATCTATATCTAATTAAATAAAATAACGGGTGACCGATCAACTTTCAGATACTTTTAATTTGTTTAAATATATTTTTCATGTTGTAGAAATATCAGACATTTAAGATCGTCTAATGAAGTTCTTACCAGGTCTTACATCGATAAGAAAATTTTGACTTTCAAGGAAAATGTTTAAACGCAGTTTAGGGTCTCTTTAATATAAGAAAATTGCTGTTCAGAGGTCTTTAATATAGGAAAGTTATCATTCACAGCCTTCATTTAAATATTTTAAAATTCCAAAATCAAAAAAAAATCTGGATGTTGAACTTTTTCTTAACTACAGTAATAAGCCCTCATTGAATGCTTTTCAACGATGTATCATAAGTGGTACTAATTTTATCGGTTCCAGAGTTATAGCCAAATAAAATTTTAATTAATGAATATTTGGATCGTACACAGGGAAGGCACATCAGTTTGAATCAGATTTTATCTCCTTTTTTTAACTTTTTTTTTAATTTAAATATATTGATTTATAAATAATTTATTAACCTCTGATTGTAAAAATAATTACGATCAATAATAAAAAAAAAAAAAAAATATGAAAAAATATCATTGTTTTTATTATTCGTAAAACGTTTTAAAGAAAATTCATCCTAAGAAATTACGTATCGTAAATCCATTTGGTAATTAGTTTTTGAGGACAAAGGGTTGTAAGAAGTTCTCGATTAAATTTTTTATAGAATGATTATAAAAATGAATTTATAGATTGTATTAATTTATTCTTTGGTAGAAAATGTAAAATAAAAATAATTCTCATATAAGAATGAGAGCCCATGTTTAATTTAATTTTTTTTTATCGGCTAAATCTACTGCGTATTTTGCTGAATATTTAATCTGGTAATAAAACCTAAGGAGATCGTAACCGATTTGATACAAAATATTAATCGCTCTTGCAAAATGGTACGGCCAATCACAAATGTAAAAAAATATTTTTGATAAGTTTACTAAGAAAATGCAGTACAAAATATTTACCCCAGTTTACTGTTTCACATCAAGATATCAAAATCATCAAAATTTTAGTGATATCCAGCCTTATAAATGATAAATGATATTTTCATTCTGTTAACCAAAGGGATTGGCTTTTCAAAGAACATCATTACTCTCAGTGACAGTAAATTAGATTAATCATTTATGCCTATGGTATTTTATATCCGTCACTGTCACAAGAAAGGTTCGGTTAAACGATGAATTTGGCATAAATTAATCTATGCTTTTGTATAGGATGCATTACATACTTTGGCTTTACTTTATTAGTGTACACATGTGTAAATTTAATGTGTATAATTTATATAGAAATTAAGAAAGTTTTGTGAATTTAAGATAAGTTTTTCGTGTAAAGAAAAAGGAACCCCGGTCTTTAGAATAATTTTTAATTAAAATAAAGTAAAATTCATACATTTTTTATCGATGAATTCGATTCAGCCGTTTTTAAGGCGATCGGTATCTAAATAAGAGATTAAAAGACCTCGCAAAATTATATTATAGATAGTTTTTAAGTAACTGTTATACTAGAATTACGCCCGTAAAATCATATAGTATGTTTCCATACATATTTTTGGTATAGAGAAAAAAAAATTTATTTATTTTAATATTTATTTATTTACTTGTATTTATGTAAGTTATTATTAATAATGTTAAACATAAATTTTAATCTTGAGATCACTTTGTTTTAGATTTAAATCCATACGTATACGCACACCTGTACGCGGTTTGTTGGAGGGAGTGAGCTTAACAGATAAATGGGTTTGTGTTTGTTAAAGTGAGAGTAAGAGAGGACGAGCGAGTGCGAAAGAGATATATATGTTTTGGAGGGGGGTTAGGGTAGCGTGGTGGCCTGGGGCAGTGGGTGACATCATAGCTATGTTTAGCGGGCTCTCGGCTATTTCCACCGCTTACGTAGCTTTCTCGGCTTGGTGCGTTGTTGTCGTGTTCTGTTTGTGTTTGCTAGTCTACTCTCTATCTCTGTCTATCTTTATACGTACATCTATTTTACTTCATAGTTTTTTTTTTTTATTTCACTCCACCTCCATGTAAACATTTCTATTCCCTAATTCCTATTTTAATACCCTTCTTTTATTATTAAGTTTTTTCTTTTTACTTGACTATTTCTTTCTTTGTCCGTAACTTTTTTCTTTTTTTATAATTTAGTAATCAACTACTGTTAATATTTTCTTTATATTTTAATACGTACGGTGGATAAAGAGTTTGTTATATAGTTAACCTATTTATCTCTAAATCATACTGATGTGCATTTTTTAAATACTAATTAAAGAAAATTGATAGAATTAATATTTCTTAATATAATTTTTTATCGTTGACGATGAGTTTTAATTGTAATAACATCGCATTCATCGTAAGGGACAGTAGAAATCTTGCTGTCCTTAGGTACCATACGGTCGTAAGGAACCGTATGATAACAATTGATGTGGACACTACATCATTGTACGCCTATTAAATTACATATACAATTTTTTTTTTAAATGTAAAGTACATAAAATTTTAATTTCATTAATAATTTCCGATATTTTTTCATAATTTTTTTTATTGTTATTATTGAATTATTATTTATAGTAAATTTTCTTTTACGATCAGAGATTAATAATTATTCATAAATCAATATATTTAAATAAAAAAAAAAAAAGTTTAAAAAAAGGAGATAAAATCTGATTCGAACCGATATGCCTTCCCAAGTATAAGACCCAAGTATTTCATTAATTAAAAGTTCATTTGGCTATAACTCTGAAACCGATGAAAATAAGTACCACCTATGATATATCGTTGAAAAGCATTCAATGAGGGCTTATTACTGAAATTAAGAAAAAGTCCAAAATGCAGTTTTTTTTTATTTTGGGCTTTTTTGGGCACTTTTGGTCCAGCAAATTACAATCTAAAGGGGAAGTGCACAACTAGATGTTATAACAGTTCTAAATCCAAAATTTCAACATACTTCGGCTAATTGTTTTTGAGTTATACGAGATACATACGTACGTACGTCACATCGAAACCAGTCAAAATGGATTCAGAGATGTTCAAAATTGATATTTCCGTTGAAATTTGTAAACCGAAAATTTCGCGATCACAATACTTCATTTACTTCGTACAAGGAAGTAAAGATAAGTCCTATAACTGTCGTAACAATTAGTTGTACGAAATAAAGGAAGTTTTGTGATCGCGAAAGATTTCCATTTTGACTAGTTTCGGCGTGACGTCTGTACTTAGGTATGTATCTCGCATAACTCAAAAATGATTAGCCGTAGAATGTTGAAATTTTTTATTTAGGACTGTTGTAACATCTAGTTGTGCTCTTCCTCTTTTGATTGCAATCGAGTGAACTAAAAGCGTTCAAAAAAGCCCAAAATTAAAAAAAAAAACCTGGATCTTGGACTTTTTCTTAACTACAGAAATAAGCCCTCAATGAGAGATCTTCAACGATGTATCATGAATGTACTTATTTTAATCGGTTCCAGAGTTATAGCCAAATAAAATTTTAATTAATGAAATATTTGGATCATACAAGGTGAAGAAGGCACAGCTATTCGAATCAGACTTCATTTCCTTTTTTTGACTCTTTTTTTATTTTAAATATATTGATTTATTAATAATTATTAACCTCTGATTGTAACAAAAATGTGTAATGTAATTTAATAGGCGTACAAGGAAGTCACGTGATGTCCACATCAGGTTTTTTTCATTGTCTTCACCAAATATAATGTCGCGTATTCCCGGACGAAAAGGATATTGAGAGATAGCACACGAAAGAATCTCTTACAAGTACATTTATTACTTTTAAACAACGTATGAAATAGAAAATAGGGATTTAAATTAATACAAATTAATTTAATAACTATTAAATTATAAAAACCAAAATATAATTTCGATTTACTAAAAACTTTATACTAACTAAAAGAAACTAATTTTGAATTAACGGTACGGTAACAATCGAAAATTGGAGTTTGGTGTGAGATTTCCAGACGTCGTGTAATAGGACGTTTATTTTTTGACAGATCTGTAGACGGTGTAGTTTATCGCAACTTAATCGAACGGTGTAGTTTCACTTTAGATTTACACGAACGAGAATATGAGTTCCAGCAGGATAGTGCGATGTGTCGTACTGCTAATGAAACGCTGGATATGTTACGAGAATTTTTTGGCCATCGTTTTATATCAAAAGGGTTTTCCTTTGGGGATATTAAAAAAGTGTAGTTTTTAAAAACCATTCTCGTATACTTGACGAATTGAAGGCTAACAGTAAAAGCGAGATTTCAGACATTACGAAAAGCGGCTGAAAATGTTATGAACCTATACGAACCCGCATCGGGATCATAGGAAATCATTTTGTGTATGTATTGTTAAGTTATTAAAGGTAATTTGAATATTGTTGTTTAAGTATTTTATTAACATTAATATTTTGTAATAGATTCACGTCGTTACCAAAAGGGGTTGCATCCTTTTTGAAACACCCGTTAGCTTAAAAAAAAAATATATATATATAATAAAATCAAATAAATATCATCACCCGTTCTAAAAAGTAAAAAAATTATCCTTTTTTAAATTTGTCGAAAATAATTATTCTTTACTTTTTGGAAGGTTTTTTAATTATTTTTTTTCGATTGTATTTTTATTTGAATTTAAGTAAGCCGAAAACCACTTTGCTCAAATAATAAAAAATCATTCGCCAATCTAGGAAGCATCTGACGTCAGGTAATTCATTCGAAAATGTATAGATAATTATTTCTAACAATTTCTTTTTCTCTTTTGTATTAATAATTATTAAGTACGCACGCAATCTCAACTCCTTGGGTCCCAGGTTTGGATGAATGCTGCATGTTCAAGTAACTTCATACTTTCATCGTGTTTGAAAGAGTAGATTAAATAGCATGCGACGTACTACCCACGCTAACTCCTTGCAACTCAACGATTTATACTTCGTATCGTAGGTCATTCTCTCTCTCTATTTCTTAACAAGTAATTAAAATTTAAGTTTATTATGAGGAAACCTTTTTTCTTTATTATTTTAAACTTATCACAGTCGTTAGAATTATTTAATATTATTTTATAGTTTCTACAGTCTTTCATTGTTTAAATTTAAGGTTTTGATAAACAATAGATGTTGAAGATTCTAAATCATCAACACTAAGGAATTAAATAGGTTTTTTACTTTTTAAAAAAACGATCTTTCTGAAGAATTTCTAAAAAAATGTGTGTGTGTGTGGTGTGTTTGTGTATTTATATATATATATGTATGCTTAAGAAAACATTTCATAAAACACAAGAATAATTTAAATCGGCCCGGTAGAACTTAATGTATACAAATAGGCACGGTTTTAAAATAAAAATCTTTGAATTTTTATTATAAAATTTGTTAATGGAAATCATTGTGTATACCCATCGTATCTTAAATACGTATACATATACGTAGATATGCGATATACGTATATGTATTGTATCTTTAATGCCTTTACTTTTCAATCATTTCCTAAGTACTATTTTCATATGTTTTTTTTTTTTTTTTTTTTTTTGTTTTTTTGTCTGCAGTCATTTGACTGGTTTGATGCAGCTCTCCAAGATTCCCTATCTAGTGCTAGTCGTTTCATTTCAGTATACCCTCTACATCTTACATCCCCAACAATTTGTTTTACATACTCCAAACGTGGCCTGCCTACACAATTTTTCCCTTCTACCTGTCCTTCCAATATTAAAGCGACTATTCCAGGATGCCTTAGTATGTGGCCTATAAGTCTGTCTCTTCTTTTAACTATATTTTTCCAAACGCTACTTTCTTCATGTATTTGCCGCAATACCTCTTCATTTGTCACTTTATCCACCCGTCTGATTTTTAACATTCTCCTATAGCACCACATTTCAAAAGCTTCTGATCTTTTCTTCTCATTTTTCACTACATTTCATTACTTTTGTTTTGTTCTTGTTTATTTTCACGCGATAGTTTTTGCGTAGGACTTCATCTATGCCGTTCATTGTTTCTTCTAAATCCTTTTTACTCTCGGCTAGAATTACTATATCATCAGCAAATCGTAGCAACTTTATCTTTTCACCTTGTACTGTTACTACGAATCTAAATTGTTCTTTAACATCATTAACCGCTAGTTCCATATAAAGAATAAAAAGTAACGGCGATAGGGAACATCCTTGTCGGACTCCCTTTCTTATTAGGGCTTCTTTCTTATGTTCTTCAATTGTTATTGTTGCTGTTTGGTTCCTGTACATGTTAGCAATTGTTCTTCTATCTGTGTATTTGAACCCTAATTTTTTTAAAATGCTGAACATTTTTTTCCAGTCTACGTTATCGAATGCCTTTTCTAGGTCTATAAACGCCAAGTATGTGGGTTTGTTTTTCTTTAATCTTCCTTCTACTATTAATCTGAGGCCTAAAATTGCTTCCCTTGTCCCTATACTTTTCCTGAAACCAAATTGGTCTTCTCCTAACACTTCTTCCACTCTCCTCTCAATTCTTCTGTATAAAATTCTAGTTAAGATTTTTGATGCATGACTAGTTAAACTAATTGTTCTGTATTCTTCACATTTATCTGCCCCTGCTTTCTTTCTTTCTTTTCATATGTGTAATATGTATTTATGTACATAAAATTAATATTTACAACTCTATTACATGCGCTTACGCACACGCGCGTACAAAACACTAATTTAATTTCATTTACTATGTAGTAACTTTTGATCGCATAATTTTCGTACGACTATTTATTTAATAATTCGCATAACTTGGATTTATTTTATCCTTCAGCCGTCATCTGTAATCGAATTAAGCAAAAAGATACATCGATTGAACTTCAATTCGATCGCACACAAAATAGATTCGTACTAATTAATTTATAAATAATCACATCCAGTTAATTCCCGGCCTATGATATATTTAAGGAACCGGATTAATAATCGCGTATCTGGTAAGCTTAACGAATTAATTAATGAATGCAATTAAACTGTGTAACAATAATAAATGACGTTAATTAGTCAACTGCGTATCAGAGTGATTTTTATACGGTTTCTTAATTAGTTGTTTCATTTTTTACTTCATAAGTAATCCTGTCTGATTTTTATAAAATGTTTATAAATTGATTTATCTTAATCGCACGAGTAAAATTGGATACGTAACGTTTTAAAAAAATAAATGAAATATAATAACAGAATCGGAAATCTTTTTTATCTAAAATTTATTTTTACTTCCTTGTACAAATTAAAGGAACTATTGTGATCGCGAACATTTTCGGTTTTCAGGTTTTAACGGAAATATCCATTTTGATCATCCCTGAATCTATTTTGACTAGTTTTGGCGTGACGTCTGTACGTACATATATATGTACGTATCTCGCATTACTCAAAAACGATTAGCCGCAGGATGTTAAAATTTTGGATTTAGAACTTTTGTAATTACTACGCCTCTTTTGATTGCAATCGACTCAACCAAAAGTGTCCAGATAGTTCAAAATCCAAAAAATCTGGATTTTGGACGTTTTCTTAACTGCAGTAAAGTCCTCATTGAGAGCTTTTCAACGATATATCATAAGTAGTACGTTTTTCGTTGGTTCCAGAGTTATAGCCAATTAAAATCTTAATTAGTGAAGTATTTGGATCTTACAAGGAAAGGCACATCTGTTCAAACGCTACTTCATCTCCTTTATTTCTTTAATTTAAATTTATTGATTTATTAATCGGTGATTGTGAAAAACGTTTACAATAAATAATTATTCAATAATAAAAATAAAAAAGATATATATATGAAAAAAAATCAGAAGTTATTATCGAAATAAAATTGTAGAAATGTGTACATGTAATTTAATAGGCATTATTACGTATCAGTATATGTTATAGATTTGGTGAAACATCTGATTAATAATATTAATTTAAAATTCTAATTCAGAATCGTATTATTTTTTGATTTTCTACTTTAATTTCTGTTTAATTTTATTTAGATTAAAGTTAACTACAGAGTGACTGAAAAATAGACCCTCACAACACATACACTGAGGTAAACATGCCCGATCTTTAATAAATAGCAAAAAATTCTTATCTCTTAGTTCATTACTCCTCTGATATTGTCGGACAATATTCTCCCTAAGTCGGAGTCGATTGTCATTTCGATTATTTGTTTTTTGTTGCCGATCATTTAATCGCTCTTTAGTTTGATATAATTCTTCTGATCTTAATTTATGTACACGCTCTCTAGTTTCAGCAATCGTGTAACTGTCCACTTTATTAAAGAAACGGAGGATAGCATCTCACTTTCAAACGAAATAAGTTTAAATGAGGTGCAGCAAAAAATGAGTATATGTAATTTAATAAGCGTACAAGGAAGTCACGTGGTGTCTACATCAGAATTTTTTCAAGGCCAATAAAGTTGTATGTTACCGATGATATTATAAGAGAACATTTCAACAATATATTATATATAGTATAGTGTTTTGTAACAAGATTATAAATTCTTGTGTTTTTGTAAGTACTGCGTGTCAAAAAAGTACACGGGAACCCTTCCACAATTTTTTTCACCTTTAAACAAAGAAAAATAAAATTTAGCAAATGCCGAACACAGTATTTTTTGCCTCGTTTCAGTTTGTTTAGTTTGTAATAAAAGTCAAATTTCTTAAAATCTTCTTCGTAATCGGTTGACGTTACTGCAAAGATTATCTGAGAATTAATTTCTTTACAAATTTTGTAAGAAAAGTTTATTTTTTAACGACAATTTAACGATGTTATTGTACGTCAGTTCTATAAAATTGAATTTGTGAACACTCGGTATTCGAGATAATATTATTAGAGATAAAATTGCGGTCGTGTTTTATTCAATTTTAAAGGTCAAAAACCATAAGAATCCATGAAATTTACAACTTAATTTAAGTTCTAAGAATTTCAGTACTTTTACCATCGGATCAGAAACGATGGAAAACTTTTTCGCATTTATAACTCTAAATCGAAGCGTTTTCGGATCCTTATTTTGTAAATGTTTTTATTTATTTTCAATTATAGAACATCCTGACCTCGGTAGGCGGAGACACCTGCCTTGTGACTATCCCGGTCGCCATACCGCCCTATTCGTTCCTAGCCCTCATGGGCTTTATCGGAGGTCGTCTTTTACACCCTCTAAACTTGATAGCACAACACAGTCATCGGTTTGGCCACTGTCAGAACGACACCGATGAAAATGCCTCGGCAGACATTTCCATATCAGTGTATTTAAACAACCTACTATCTCCTTCGTATGGCCTCTTGTAACCACGACCACGACCACCTACCGTAACTTACGACCCTCAACTATCAAATTAATCGATTCGAGGAAGCGCGATCTCCGCGCCTTCCTCTAACACCAAAGGTTTCACACAAAAACTCTTCATATATCTAACTTCAATCAGACTATGCACTCAGATCATTACTTGATTGAGTCTTTAAACACCAAGAATACTATCCTCATACCGTCAAAACAAGTGTTGATTCCAACAACGACGATTATTTTGCTCTAAAGTTCAATTTACACAAAGTCCTCTTGATTGCATAAAAACCAAGAAACGGATTCACAAATTTAATCGACCTTTAATAAAAACAAAACATACCCTATTTCTCTCTCTCCTCTGGTCCGCTTTTGAGAGAGCGAGATCAATGCCAACACCATCTGCAGCTCCCATCACAGTGTTCAACACATCTACTCTCATCCTAACAGCGAATATCTCGGCTAACGGGGCTCGATGCCCAAACGCCTATCTTGAAGAAGTAAGCACGTAGGCTGGCCAATAGCCACCCGGGTTACTATTTTATTTATACATCTGTAACAGCAATAGACCCCCTCAGCCGTCCTCCTCAGGGCTAAGAATCTCTAAAAAAGCCAGAGATCAGAAGGACCAGGTCGAATGTAGTACGTACGAAATTCTTTCAATTTCTTTATGAGACGTGTGCATATGCAAAAGCTTTTTTTAAACTCGAAAACAAAGTATAATGTAGTAGCCGGTGAGAGGGATGTGCCCCTTGGACCCCCATTGTGTTCATGGTG
Source organism: Lycorma delicatula (assembly GCF_047948215.1). Taxonomy (NCBI): domain Eukaryota; kingdom Metazoa; phylum Arthropoda; class Insecta; order Hemiptera; family Fulgoridae; genus Lycorma; species Lycorma delicatula. The sequence goes on along the minus strand of NC_134461.1, from coordinate 12,856,010 downwards.
TTCAGAATAATCCGGTTGTTACTACAAGCCATTAAAAGTCCACTATCTTGAAACGGTGAAACTTTTTGTAATGGCAATAGCCCTGTGTGCTTTCTATGTATAAAAACTTTGTTCGTGTAAAATTTCATCTCAATCGGTTTAGCAGTTTTTGCGTGAAATCGTAAAAGATTCACAGAAACCACTACATTTATATATATATAAATATATATTAGATAATCTTTTAGAAAAAATATACGAGTTTTTTAAACAAATAATTTAATTTAAATGACGACCAGAAAAGGTTTTAGCAAAAATTGCTGCAGATCTTACACCCGTACGTCAACGTAGACGAAATGTAACATTTGAGCGTTCTTTGTCCAAACAACAAATTCAAATTCTTATTGTAAAATTTGGGCTTCATTCTAAGAAAATGTGCTCTATTCCAAGAAATTACATTATTTATTTTAATTTTTAATAATACCTGGTACGTGTAACTGATTTCGTATACCTTTCTTTTTCCTGTTTAGCCTCCGGTAACTACCGTTTAAATAATTCTTCAGAGGATGATATGTATGAGTGTAAATGAAGTGTAGTCTTGTACATTCTCAGTTCGACCGTACCTGAGATGTGTGGTTAATTGAAACCCAACCACCAAAGAACACCGGTATCCACGATCTAGTATTCAAATCCATGTAAAAATATGTGGCTTTACTAGGACTTGAACGCTGTAACTCTCGACTTCCAAATCAGCTGATTTGGGAAGACGCGTTAACCACTAGACCAACCCGGTGGGTTGATTTCGTATACCTACTATCAAAAACAGTAACGGCTCGCGTATAGGCACTGTGGAATTGCAGCACCCTCTATTTCCACTTGATATTATCGATAACATTTAATATAACGAGTCCTTTTTTCTTTTATTCTTTCTTTATACTTGTACAATATATAATCCTTAAAGCTTAATGTTTTTCAGTAACCAACCCCCGGATTATGAAAAAGATTCAAAAATCTGTGTATGAAACTGTGCACTTCACAGTTCCAGCGGCGTGGTGTTTGACTGTTGTGCGCATGCGCATATAGAAAGATGCACGCGAGGCTGCGGGGGAGAGAGAGTACTGCCGCTCCCGCAGTGCCCACCCTGCCGTGTTGGTGGAACGTAGTTTTTTTTTACTTCGCGGGTGTATGGAAGGTTCTTTGTTCGTTCCCTTTTCTAGTTTTGTCGGTGGTAGGAATACGAAAGCGGTTTAGTTGTTTTTTCAGTAGCGATCGGAAGATGGCGGAAAACAAGGGTTCTTTGATCGCCAAATCTGTCCAAAAACACGCTGGAAGGGCGAAAGAGAAATTAATTAGTAAAAACTAATTACGTATTTGTTTCTGTATAAATAGAAATTTAAATTAAGCACCGTTGGACTATAGTGTTTTTAAGCGGACATTTTATTAAGTTATTATCTAATAATACTAAAAAAATATTGTTTGTATTTGACATTTTATTATTTATTCGGTTAAACCGAATAGGTTTTTAAGGGCAACGTTCTTAAAAACCGTGTACCGTATTCTTGAATGTAATAAAGTGTAGAATTAGATTATTATCCTGCTTCCAGCTACTATATTTGATTCATTTTTCGGTTCTTTTATTTTACAGGAAACTTAACTGTGGCCTTGAAAAGATCCAGAAAAAGATTTTCTGGAGCTGCGCCCCCACTAATTTTAGCTACGAGCCGCCACTGAACAAAAGGCTACAATAGATGAGTCGAGTGGGTTTTGTATTCGACTGTCCGTATATTATTTCAAGCGACATTTTAAAATAATTTACTGTAATATGGTGATTATTTTTGCGATATTTTATTTATAAGTTTTTACATCCGACTTCTGTAGATCCTATAAAATTAAATTTAAAATCAGTTTTCTCTAAATTTGATCAAATTACTTTGAAATATTCATAATTAAAAGATTTACGTGCTGAATGTAAACAGATTCTTGGATTTGTGATAACATCAAGAAAAAAAAGCTAAAATAAATAAATTTCAAAATAGTTCATTCATAATTTTTTTTTTATAAATAAGATCAATTTTCTACAAATTTTGTTTAAAACTTTCTTGCGCGTTTATTACCCGTTTAACAAAATTTATTTTATGTCAAACATAAAATAGCGTGTTTTTCGACTTCAATATTTTGACTTTTACCCCGAGATTTTTTAAAAAATACTGTTATAGGATCTATTTTTTTTTTCCAATCTTTCAGGGAAAATTTCGTGTAAAATCACTAAATTTACCTGAAAATATTTTCGCCAACCGACACTCTAATGAAGCGTTTTCGAACCTACGTCTATATGAACTTTCTTCTTTATTTTCACCAGTAGAATATGCGTCGATGATTTGTTACATTCTTCGTGAATTACCCTGAGATATAATCTATTCAGATCAAATTTTACGTATAATTTAAAACATTTAACGACTGAAATAATACGTTTTACGTACAGTTATATTTTCTTGAGACCTTTGTATTTTACAGTAAAACATTACAGTCATCGTTTAAATCCTGTTTATAATCGGTCGGGATGACTTAAACGAGTAAGATAAATTAGTATATATAATAGAAAATTATTCAGACTGATTTTAATAATTTCCTATTTATTATATTTTTTAGTGAAATTTGCGGTCATTGTTTATTTATAGCCGAAAAATAGAGGTTATTATGAAATTTTTTAAATATTTTATGTCTTAGTACACTATATTGGGTTTTATAAGGCTGGCGTTACATGTAACTTATTAACTATCGTTAGTTAAAATCTGTTTGACCTCTGTGCGTTGTTCTTCAGATTTCTATTCGTATTCTCTTCTTTGTTTTATTAATTTAGTTTATGCTTAACATATTTTCAATTTGTCGTCTCATTCGCACCATTATTTTCTAAACTAAGTGTCGTATAATTTAACGGCTGACATTGCTGTATTACTGCATCGTAATAAAAATCGTAGAAAAGATTTAATTACACCGTTAAAATCATCAATATTTTCTGAGTATAATTTATAAAACAAAACTTCGATGTTATTTTCCGTTTTATTTTTATTGCGGTAACAAAACAAAACGTATTTTTCAGCTGATTTTCGGAAAAGTAAAATTTAATCAGCAGCTATAAAATAAATAAACTACGGGGATAATAAACATTAAAGATATCCTAGCATTTTCTTTATGTTATTTATCAGTAAGCCGAGTACTAGCTCGATTAAACAATGTTAAAAACGCACTTGAGTTTTTTATTTCGTTTTGCAAAAGAATCACATTCATTGATGTGACGCGTTTTGCGATTAAATTTGGTATCTTACTGAAATCGTCAGGGAAATATGAATTTATAGCAAATTGAAATCGAAATAAAACGTTAGAAGTGCATGTTGGACGTAGATTTAGGACCGTTTTATAAAACGAATTCAAATCATACAATTGCACATTTCATTTATTACATTAATGCAATATTTTGTTATTTATGTGTCAATAGAGGAGGAGTCAATAGTATCACTATTGAGGAGTCAATAGTGTCAAGAGAGGAGGATGAAATGGGAGAAACAATACTGAGATCTGAATTTAAGAGAGCATTAAAAGATTTAAATGGCAGAAAGGATCCAGCAATAGACGGAATACCTGTAGAATTACTGCGATTGGAGGAAGCGATTGATAGATTATACAAACTGGTGTGTAATATTTATGAAAAAGGGGAATTTCCGTCAGACTTCAAAAAAAGTGTTATAGTCATGATACCAAAGAAAGCAGGGGCAGATAAATGTGAAGATTAGAGAACGATTAGTTTAACTAGTCGTGCATCAAAAATCTTAACTAGAATTGTATACAGAAGAAATGAGAGGAGAGTGGAGGAAGTGTTAGGAGAAGACCGATTTGGTTTCAGGAAAAGTATAGGAACAAGGGAAGCAATTTTAGGCCTCAGATTAATAGTAGAATGAAGATTAAAGAAAAACAAACCGACATACTTGGCGTTTATAGACCTAGAAAAGGCATTCGATAACGTAGACTGGAATAAAATGTTCAGCATTTTAAAAAAATTAGGGTTCAAATACAGAGATAGAAGAACAATTGCTAACATGTACAGGAACCAAACAGCAACAGTAACAATTGAAGAACATAAGAAAGAAGCCGTAATAAGAAAGGGAGTCCGACAAGGATGTTCCCTATCTCCGTTACGTTTTAATCTTTACATGGAACTAGCGGTTAATGATGTTAAAGAACAATTTAGATTTGGAGTAACAGTACAAGGTGAAAAGATAAAGATGCTACGATTTGCTGATGATGTAGTAATTCTAGCCGGGAGTAAAAAGGATTTAGAAGAAACAATGAAAGGCATAGATGAAGTCCTACGCAAAAACTATCGCGTGAAAATAAACAAGAACAAAACAAAAGTAATGAAATGTAGTAGAAATAACAAAGATGCACCACTGAATGTGAAAATAGGAGGAGAAAAGATTATAGAGGTAGAAGAATTTTGTTATTTGGGATGTAGAATTACTAAAGATGGACGAAGCAGGAGCGATGTAAAATGCCGAATAGCACAAGCTAAACGAGTCTTCAGTAAGATATATAATTTGGTTACGTCAAAAATTAATTTAAATGTCAGGAAAAGATTTTTGAAAGTGTATGTTTGGAGTGTCACTTTATATGGAAGTGAAACTTGGACAATCGGAGTATCTGAGAAGAAAAGATTAGAAGCTTTTGATGTGGTGCTATAGGAGAATGTTAAAAAATCAGACGGGTGGATAAAGTGACAAATGAAGAGGTATTGCGGCAAATACATGAAGAAAGAAGCATTTGGAAAAATATAGTTAAAAGAAGAGACAGACCTATAGGCCACATACTAAGGCATCCTGGAATAGTCGCTTTAATATTGGAAGGACATGTAGAAGGGAAAAATTGTGTAGACAGGCCACGTTTGGAATATGTAAAACAAATTGTTAGGGATGTAGGATGTAGAGGGTATACTGAAATGAAACGACTAGCAGTAGGTAGGGGTCTTGGAGAGCTGCATCAAAACCAGTCAAATGACTGAAGACAAAAAAAAAAGTATCAATACAATATTTTTCAGACAGGCGTAAAGCAGAACTTACGAATAAGATATTTCATTTTAAAAGTTTTTAATTTATTCTTTATGTAATATAATTATTAAGAAGTCAAAGAGTACATTGGAACTATAGAAAATTTATAAAAGAATTGTACCTGAATCAGAAACAGTTATGAAAATAATGGTTACAAAGATCGAGGAACTGAATGTTTTGATCTAATAAATGGAATAAGAAAAGAATGTGGTTATTCCCACCCTGCGTTATTAAATATGTCTAAAGTGAAGGGATTAATTGTAGGAAGGTAGGGAAAATGAACTGTATAAAATTTGTAGATGATACGGTGTTTTTAAGTAACGAAGCGCAGAATATCCAACAGATAATTTTAAAATTATGAGATACTGTGACAAAATATGGAATAAAAATAAATGCTGGGAGAATTTAATAATACGAGACAATCAACCGGTGAATGCCTATATAAAAATATCAGATGTGGTCACCACATAACTTCCTTGTACGCATATTAAATTACATATACACATTTTTTTTAAATGAAAAGTACATAAAATTTTATTTCATTAATAACTTCTGATATTTTTTTTATTGTTATTATTGAATAATTATTTATTGTAAAAATGTTTTTACAATCAGAGGTTAATAATTATTAATAAATCAATACATTTAAATTAAAAAAAAAAAGGAAATGAAGTCGGATTCGAACCCATGTGCCCTTCCCCTTATTAGATCCAAATATTTCATTAATTAAAATATTATTTGGCTATAACTCTGGAATCAATAAAAATAAGTACTGCTTATGACATATCGTTGAAAAGCTCTCGATGAGGACTTATTACTGCAGTTAAAAAAAAGTCCAAAATTCAAATGTTTTGGATTTTGGGCTTTTTTGGAGAGTTTGGTCCAGTCGATTGCAATGAAAAGGGAAGGTGCACAACTAAATGTTACAACAGTTCTAAATCCAAATGAATTTGGATTTAAACATCCTACGGCTAATGTTTTTCAATTATGCGATGTACATACAGACGTCACCGTCACGTGACGTCAGACGTCACACCGAAACTAGTCATAATGGTTTCAGAGATAGTTAAAATGGATATTACCGTTGAAATCTGAAAACCGAAATTTTTCGCGATTACAATACATTTTTTGTACTTCGTACAAGGAAGTGAAGAGGAACACGTAAACAAGTAAAACGATATGGATACTTAGGCACCATGTTAACAAAAGATTACGAAAGTGATAACGAAATAAAAACAAGAAAATCCACGGCTAACGAAGTATTTGGCAGAAAGAAACAATTATGTAGTACAGAGTGGCACAGGGAAAATTTGAAAGTATTAGTGGCAGCCCTGAGGAGCGGTAGAAAGGTGGGAGTGGCATTCTTCTGCGCACAACTACCTGTCATTTAGTAATCCTGGGCCAGCGGGTCGTACGCAGCGTGCGTTTGCAGTGAAGGCAATTTACAAGAATGATGATAGTGCGGGTGCTGCTTAACGGGAATTCCGACGTAATTACAATTTAACAAGTAACGGTCGCGTTCCATTATGTCACTCCATACATGAATTGAGAATTTCCAGGAAAAGTGTTCAACTCTATAAAAGAAATCGTCAGAAGTTCATCAACCTTAATGAATACCGGAAAACATTGAAGCAATTCGGGCCTCAACTGGAAGGAGCCCCCTTACTTAACGACGTGTAACGAAACACGCAGCAGCATTGAACTTAAACCGAACAACCGTCCGTCGAATACTCTACAGCGGTTCACCCTTACAAAATTCAATTGTGCGGAACTGAAACTATCAGACTACGTGGTCCCATGAATTCCCGTGGATATGCTTCAAAGTGCCATGCAAAATCTCGGTATTCGCTTCCCAGGAACGCATACGGTCGAATGGCCATCATATTATTGATATTGTTTTAAGAAATTGAAATATTTTATGTCTGGACATTTAACGGCATGTAATTTACTTTTTGTTTTCAACAACAAAACTTGTAAATTCATTTCTTTTACTTTTGTAAGTTACTTCAAAATTTCCCGTTTCCTTGCGCCACACTATAAAAATGGAGTTCGGCAGCAACGGACGGGACACTGGTCACTAAAGAAAAGAAAACTGATAACAACAGACGACGATTCCGAGTAGCGTGCTCCCGAATTTTGTGGTTCTACGGTGGCTCTCCCACACCCCCACCCACCAGAAGTAGAACACCGTGCAACATAAAGAATTCCGCCATGGCATCCAGTTAATAGGAACCGACAGACCGACGCAATCTCAATTTTGTAATTATTATTTTTGTATATGGAGTGTTTGACGAAGTAACGGAGAAAATTTTAGGAGACCTTCTAAAAGTGAAAATAAATTAAAAAAAATCATATTAATATAGATCCGGAATACGATTTATTTTAGAGTTGTAACTTTGGAAAATATTTCATCCTGATTTCTGTTCCGAGGGTAAAATGAAGCCGTAATGAAATTCTTAAAAATTTTAATTAAAGGATAAATTTGATCGTTTTGTATGGAATGGAATGGAATGCAAAGTTGGCGGGAGTTTATTACTCCCTACTTTATCGCAGAACCTGGACAGAGTCCCTTGCTGCTGGGTGATTCTATCGGGCGTGTTTTTGAGGTTTATTTTTAGTTAGCGGGTCTAATTTTTTCAAGTTTTCTTTATTATTATTTAGTTTTTTAAGACGGATTTAATTGCATTCCAATCCGTTGTTCAACCAGCGTTATCGAACCCATTTCACGGGCCGACCGCGGAAGGCTAGGCTTATAAAGCCTGTCCTCCCGACGTAATTCCCCTTCAGACCGTCCACTGAAGTCCTTTCGGTGCTAACGCTTAATAGGCTAGCAGGAATACGCCACAACGGGGCACTAGCTATAAGGAGGGAGCAATGCGTCCCCTTTTCCGGAGGAGTCGCAATTGCCGGGTTATTTTATCTTACTTGTAAGTTTTGAAAAGGAGAGGTTGTGTAGAAGCTCTTCATCCGCTTCTGGTATGGGTGCCCTTCAGGACGCATCTCTGCTGGGCTCTGTTCCGGACTCCAGTCCGTGATGTTGAGACGAGTGGTGGGTCTTCCTTCATCTTCATCTTCTTCTTCCGAAGACCTCTTCGTTCTTCTTTGGCCTGCACTTTCCAAGAATTGGTAGTAACCGAAGTTACATACCATTAACCTTGAAATTCCCGAGGCCCCGAAGGGCTGAACGGGGGAAAGTGCAGGTTTCTTCTCTCTTCCGTGCTGTCAGTGGCTGCTGGGCAGGTGACTGCTGGGCTCGTTCCCTCTTTCTTCTTTCTTGAAAGGAAAGGAAGGTAATAGGGAACTTACAAAATGGTGATACCTATTCGCGATCGCGGTTTTGTGGCGGCGACCTTCTTAGAAGAAGTAAACAGAAATTATTCACTCCACGTAATTATTAACCTTTAGACACACGTGTGTCCGAGAAGGGGTTGGGGGGACCGCGTGGCCGCAGTGAAGAAACCATTTGTTTTTGTGGTGGCTGTTGGTGTCTGCAACAAAAGAAGCAGAACACACACACACACGAAAAAAAAAAAAAAATTGATTTTTTACTTTCCTTTGGACTGGCAGGATGAGAGGAAGGAAAGGCCGTTTCCCAAGACGGCACGACGAGAACGTTTTGTATGATTTTTGACCTGGAAAATCGAATAAAATATGTTTCATAATTGTATATTTAAAAGATAATTTGATTTCAATTGGATCGTACTCGTAATCTGTAAAAATAACACAATTTATATATTTTTTTTAAAAAATACAAGTGTTAACGTTGTATTTTCAGGATATTATTGTAAATTTAGTGCCCCGAAACATAATTTTACAGTATCAATAATACAATGACTTGGTTAAAGTGTCAGTAAAAATATATTTTGCAACAAAATTTGCAAAGAATTTAATCCTGAGAAAATCTATATATGTATACACGATAAAACACGAAGAAAAGTTTAAAAAAATTGACTTAACAAAACAGGTCGAAACGTAGCAGAAAAATACTGAATTTTATTCCAATTTTAAGATCAAACACTGTACGAAAGTGATAAATTTTAGTTCCAAGAAATTCAATACAGATTCATTTTATCCTTAAAGTAGAAACCAGAGTTGAAAATTTTCCGTGAGCTATAACTCGAAAACGAAGCATTTCCGGACAAATTTTTATACGAACTGTTTTTTACATCCTTGTACGAAGTAGAGGAAGTATTGTGATCGCGAAAAATTTAGGTTTTCGGATTTCAACGGAAATATTCATTTTGACCACCCCTGAATCCATTTTGACTAGTTTCGGCGTGACGTCTGGACATACGTACTCAAAAATGATTAGCCGTAGAATGTTGAAATTTTGGATTTAGGACTGTTGTAACATCTAGTTTTACACCTCCCGTTTTGATTGCAATCAACTGGACCAGAAGTGTCCAAAAATGCCAAAATCAAAATTTTTGGATTTTTTTTAACTACAGTAATAGCCCTCATTGAGAGCTTTTCAACGATGTATCATAAGTGGTATTTATTTTCATCGATTCCAAACTTTTCTTTTTGTGATTCTTTTTTTTGTAGATAGGTAGATCGACCGATACAATGCGGGAACTCTGAGAAAATCTGATTGAAGATAAATAGAAGAAGATGGGTATGACGTCAGGAACGACTGGTATTTCTGAAATGTACGAGCCGGTTTTCGGAATCCGATATCGATCCAACCGGTAAACCGTACACCGATCTACGATCTCTTGTTTCTCTTAAGACTTAATGAAACTGGAGACGTGTGAAATGTAGTTACGGAAGACGTCGGAGAAGAGTAGATAGTAAAATTAAGTGAGATGTAAGTGAAGAGAATGAACGAGGACAGACGCTTAATTACTCGTACAATTAATTTGATAAAGAAAAATTAATTGACCGACGTATATTATAAAATAAGAACCGATTAAAATAATGCTAGAACGATCGAGGTAAAACGTACAAAGAAGAAAGACTAGAAAAGGATTAAAAATTACAGATTGTCTAAACGAAATCGGGATCTATCACCATTTTAAAAGGCTTACATCCGAATAGATAAAAATGTGGATCGATTGTCTTGCAGATACGATGATGATTATGAACTTTTATTCTTCAATTTTAACTTTCAGATTTAAAGAAACAAAAAAAAATGAGTAGATTGTTAGTGAAAAATTTGTTCGTAATTTTTGGAAAAATGAAATAAAATAAAAAGAAGTTTCGTTCAAAATAGAGGAGCGTCGCTAGCCCCTCCTCTTACAAGTATGACAGAGATGCGACGCTTCCTCTTTAATCTTTAAAAGAGGATTTCTCGACGCCTTCCGTACCTTCAAATTTATTTTATTAAAGAAATAAGAATGATTTTAGATATATGGATTGTGTTTAAGCATCCTGAATAAAAATGTAATCTTATCTGCAGTTTTTTTCGATTAGCATTATTGTTTTTTGGTTTTTTTTTTGAACGCATCAAAGTCTCACAGTAACTACCCTATAACTATTCAGACTTCAGACTTGCGAGCGGTCCGACCGATCGGTTGATATATATATTATACATGAGAGAGAATGAGAGAGATGTACATATTTTTCTTGATGTATATCATTTCTAAAGTTGTCCTTTTATGTGTATTTTGTCCAATATTTTGGTGCTGTTGAAATCAAAGGAGTGTTTTTATATATGTATAGAGTGTATAATACAGTAGCGCTCGCAAATAACCTCGATAATACATAGGTATATGTAATATATAGTAGCGTGTACATACATATACGTAAAAAATACCCCACTACACAATTAAATATAACCTCAAAATGAGATTATGTTGTCTGTTGTTAACCTTAGAGCGTCGGTTCAAGAACGATTCAACACCAAACTTCATCAAATTTTCGCACGCATAACTTCAGATACACTACTATAGCATATTTAAATTTCAGTGAAATTGATTCATTAGCTTTGAAGATTATCGAGCCTCAAAGTTTTTTAAATACGTTTACGTATCTACTTTAAATATATATATATATCACAAGATATATTTTACTTTGAAAAATATTATCTTTATTATCTTTATTATCTATTATCTTTAATATAAAAATATTAACCCTTGGGTTAACCAATCACCTATACAAACTTATAAATTAAATTCGCTACGCTTCTCTTAGAATTCTCTAAGCTTCTTCAGGTGACAGTACACATTAATACACATATACAGAATTCTCTTGAATAGTATGAAATTAACTGATCTACCCATCCTAGATAACAGTTTATTATTGTCCCCACCCTTATTGCAATAGATCCACCTACTCACACGTGACTCATCTTATCTTTAGATAATTACATGTATCTCTTTATATAAACTGATCGCTATTTGCCTGTGTATCGAATTGTTTATAATGCACATATTTTCTCAAAAATTACAAATATTAAACATTATTTTGTTTAAAACTAAATTTATAATAAAAATATATCACTTTTTTATTTTAAATTAAATTAACATATATGTTGCTTAATCCGGCTTTGTCCGTTATATTGTCGACAGCGTTTGTATTTTTCTTGATGTATATCATTTCTAGAGTTGTCCTTTTATGTGTATTTTGTTCTTTGTCCAATATTTTGATACTGTTGAAATGAAAGAACTGTTTATGTTTTATTGTATGTTTTGTGAGCGCTGTCACTTACTATTTTCTATATTTATGGGCTTCTATTCTTTTTTTTAAGGTATTGAGATGTTTGTCCGATGCACACAGCATCACAGTCTTTACACGGAATGCTGTATACTATGTTAGCTTGTTGATTTTTCTATCGGCGATTTTAATTTAGAAAACAAACTATTCAGATTGTTGTAATTGTTATGGGCTATTGCGAAATCCTCTTGTAGCAATTTTTTGGTCTTTTCAGATAGTCCTGCGACATATGGTAATGCAACATAATTCTCACTTTTATTATTTTTATTAGGATGGTTTGCTGATATATTATTTGTAGTGTTTAAGAATTGCATTTTTAAGTACTTTATTTATGATATTTTCCGGATAATTATTATTTATTGATAAATCTTTTGCTTTTTTTATATATTCTGGTTTATCTTCGGGTTTTGTAAATTTTATTACTCTGCAAGATTAATGACTACTGATTTTTTGTGTGATATTGATTGTGTTGATAGGTAATTAAGGTATATGCCTGAAGATGTTGGTTTTATGTACCGTTTTGTTAATATTTTCTTTTAGAAATGAGTTATTGTTAAATCCAAAAAGTTTATATTATTGTTAATTTCAATTTCCTTTGTAAATTGTATATGTTCATTAAATAGGTCAAATTCTTTTAATATTAAATCAATATCCTGTTCGTGTGCACGTACTAGAATGTCATCTACGTATCTTTTATAGAATGAGACCTTAGTATTTAATTTTTCTAATACTTTATTTTTTAAATACTCCATTGTTAGGTTTGCTAAGCAGGCTCAGATCGGCGACCCTATCGCTAAACCATGGCATTGTTAATATTTTTACTTTAAAATACATATTATCTATGCAAATATTTATACATTCTAAAAATTCATTTTTTTTAGTTATTATTTTAAATTTCACTCTGTTTGCTTTCTATCGCTTCAATTATTAAATTCTTCGGAATGCTAGTTTATAATGAAATTACATCCAACGAAATTGTGGTGTATGAGTATTATTTGCTTATTAATAAATGTGCTGAAATTCCCGTGCATCTTTGATGTTGTATTGATTTTTCCCGATTATTTGTTGTAATATTTTAGCTAAAATTTTGGATAGCTTATACTTCGGACTTTGTATGTAGTTTCCTATAGGTGTTATAGGATAATCATTTTTATGTAATTTTATTAGACTGTTATTTCTTAACGGTATCGCGTTGTTGTTACTTATTAGTTTCGCTTCTTCATTTGTTATATACTCATGTGCATACAACGTTTTGGCTATTTTATTATTTTCTAACTGCAATTTATTGGTCGGACCCCTTTTTATATCTCTGTATGTGGTTTTATTTTTTAACGTATTCTCCATTTTTGTTGAATAATCGTTATCGTCCGTAATAACTGTCTTATTACTTTTATCGGCATTAAATATTATGATTTTATCTCTATTACACTGTATGAATTTTTTTTTGTTTTTGATGCGTTTGTGACGATATTTTCTATTATTTTTTCCGCTTCCGTTTCATCTCTTTTGTTGAGATGTAGTATATAAATGGTTTTCAAAAAACATTAGCTCAACATAAATGTTAGATATGGAGTTGTACGTAGAAAAAAATGTCTTATATTGAAATATAAAAGAAACTTCATGCAGTAGGAGAATAACGAATGAAAGTTTTAAGTTTGACAGAATTTGTTTTGATTTCATTTTTTTTACATATAGTAGAAGATGGAATTGTCCGTAGAGTTCTACGTAGAATTAATAAAAACGTCTTTTATTGAAATGAAAAATAAACTTTATGTATTAGCCAAATTATCGAACGGAAGTTTAATCCGCGAAATAGTGCGGACCATAAAGTCATACTTGTTCCTTTTTTTTGTAAAAAAATATCGTTAATTTTTAAAATAAATTTGGAGACGAATTTCTGTTCTGAAAAAGCGTGGTTTTATACGTGAACAGTGTTCAGTGTAAATATTAAATTAAATCATGAAAAATACTTGACGGGATGTGTTTTGATTTCATTTTTTTTTTTTTTTTTTGTAATTTATACGGTCAATAAAACGTTGAGATAAATTAGGAGGAAATGGATATACCTAAATAAAATGAGCTACAACATTATTACGTGCTGTATATTCATCCAGTAACATCAATTAAAAATTCTTTTATAAATTATTAATTATTATAGAGCTGTTAGTTTTTCCGAAAAAAATTCGAAGCTAATTATCAACACTTCTTCAACGGAAGGTTTCCGGTATCACTCTTATTAATGATTTACGTCATAAAAAGGTTAGGAAATTCCTTTAAACATGCAATCGAATAATACATTCTATCTACGTTGTATCGTTGCATTTTATGTACTGGCATTGACCGGTTCAATGCCAGTACACAAAATAATTTAATGTTGATGACATCATCCTGCTGTACAAAGGAAATATGAAATAAAGTAATACATTCCTTTTATTCATTTAAAAATTACACCTAATTTACATTTCCTACAAAATACGAACACTATAAATCGATAAATATCAAACTGCTATCGACCTCGGTTACTTTTATATAACCGTCTAAATTTTATTTTGTATAAATTTTCCATCAAAAATGGTCTCCTTTTTTACTATTTTTACGAGAAAACGGATAACGTCACGCAATTGTACTTTTAATCGCGTTACTCAGAAAATATTTTTTATACTAACGGTTCGATTCAGTGTTTTCTATAACTTTTTTTTAAGGAGATATTAACACGGCAAAGTCACCCGCCTATTATATGTCGTTTTGTATATTACTCTGAAAATATATCACAATTATATATGTATAGAGCTCAATAGTTAATTGCTGTGAGACCCGATTCAGGGTCTAATCTATACGTGCAGTTTGTCTATGAAACCCGTTTTCATGTCTCAGTGTAATAGCGATCTCCAACTACTATGGGTCATTATTGGATCTCATTTTTCAGGAAAAAACTTATGACGAACAAAAATTCGGGAACAAAACTTCTTTGTTGGTTTTTTCTCCTCTCCCTTGGGCCGGATCCACGATTAATCATAACACAGATCAGGAGAGTGTCCATAAACTCAAACAGGACTTCCCGCTTACGGCTATAACCGGCATAACATGTCGGCCCGCCGGACGGATCTATCCTCCGTACAAGCCTCTAACTTCCAGAGTAAGGTAACCAGACGCGACTATGTCGTTCCTGGGCCCCACCCCAGAATTCGGGACGGTCTTTACGCTAATGCCTGTAACGGGGATACTCCGGAAGGGCCATTCTCGCTGGGAGTCGGTCTTTTTCATTGCGGGGGTTGTGGAGTCCCCGTGCCTCATCATCGTTGCCCACCCGCGCAAGCACGGACGAACGGTGGCTCAGCAGAAGGCTGTCCATCACTCCCTCGCTCCCTCTCTTCCTCTTCTTTGATCTTTGCCTTATTCAATAAGCTATTTCACAAAACTGTTTAATTTTACATTTTTATTATTGTAAAATAACAGCTGATTTTTACCAAAAAAAAAATGTATATACACATATTTGTAGAATAATTTTATAATTTAGATCAAGTTAATACTTGTTATGAAACAAGTTAAGACCCAAGTGCACATACTCGATGTGCTACGTGCGTCGTATCTGGACTGTTTTTTTTTTCTATATCGCTATTAGATCGAAATAATTATAAATAATAAAATGTATAAATAATGTACGTAAATTGTTTTAAATATTTTTAAAAACTGCTGCTTTCATTAGGAAAATTTTGTTTTCCCATTTCAATGTGCCTTTCGAATTATTTTATTACAACGTGATAGATAAAATAAAAAGATTGAGCGGTATAAAAGGACCGGATGTTCGAGGTGCCTACTCCGTGGCTGCAGAGCTCGCTTCGCTCTTCATTCCAAATTTCCCAGTAAGATCGGCTCCCTAGTCACCCGTAAAGCTTCATTCGGTCATCATTCCCGCCTACCCAGAGGGATCCATCCTTGGTGCATGCAAAAGTTAGTCTTCAGTGTACTAACAAATACCCCTCTTGAAATTTGTAAATAACACGATTGTTTGCAAAGATATATCACCTCATTACACCTCCCAAAACAGCGACCTAGAAGCACTCCGTTTGTTTAGTAGATGGTGATGATCGGCCTAGCTTCCCACGAGGTGCTAGCATACCTCACCGCTCTAGTCTCACACGCAGTCCCCACAGGAAGCCCGCTATTGCTAAACAGAATTTTTTTTAATTTATTTAATATATTATATAACGTAAATTTAATTCTATTATTTCTGTAATATTATTCATTCGATTGATTCGAATCATTTAGTTCAAATCCAGCTCACACATTTATAGAGACTCACAGTTAATTAATTCAATTCATTAAAGTTTATGCTTTAACCGGCAAATCTCCAGTAGTACATTTATATATATTTTTTTTCCCCGAGATTTTTCGAGATGAAATATATCTTAAAAACTTCTCAGTTATGCCAATAAACACGTGTAAAAATGTAGTTGCGATCAATCTGGTAGTTTTTTGTTAATCCCGAACAAACAAAAACCGTTTTTCTCTTTATATAATAGTATAGATAGATAATGTAGATAACAACTATCAAAATAAAACGGTTGAAATATCTCTTATCCTACAAAAAAAAAAAAAAAATCACTAACTTTGTTCACTCTAAAATCACTTCACTCTAAAATTTTTAAATTTTCTAGCCTACCAACCTTTTTTAAGCTTCTAACATTCCACGCTCCGACTCGTAGAATGTTATTTTTTAATTTTCTGGTGACCCCTTCCTTAGTAGTCCCCACCCGGAGATCCGAACGGGGGACTATTTTACCTCCGGAAACTTCGTTCAAAAAGAAGAGACAGACTTATAGGCCACATACTAAGGCATCCTGGAATAGTCGCTTTAATATTGGAAGGACAGGTAGAAGGGAAAAATTGTGTAGGCAGGCCACGTTTGTAGTATGTAAAACAAATTTTTGGGGATGTAGGATGTAGAGGGTATACTGAAATGAAACGACTAGCACTAGATAGGGAATCTTGGAGAGCTGCATCAAACCAGTCAAATGACTGAAGACAAAAAAAAAAAAAACTTCGTTCACATTTTAGTACAACTTCCTGGATAATGTGACACTAATTAATCGTCATCTTTTACTTTACAGAGAAGACGATGACCGCAACAATAAAAAAATAAATAATGCAATACTTTAATACAGTAAAATGAAATAAAACAGAATTATGATGAAATCATTTTCACGCCAGTCAGTACCAGATGTAAATAATAAAGGTGCATAGTAAACGATTGTTTAAGTCAAGTCACGACATGACGTAGCTATCTCCAGACCAAGGAGTTTGTTATTGCCTTGTCGTAGTCTGTGTACTATTTTATTATTATTATTTACTATTAAATGGATGATATCACACGATGTACACGACGTAGTGGTTTTTGAATCAAACAATCTCTTCCTCTATTTATTTTATTTTTCATTATCTTCTTTCATAAATGTTGATTACGTCATAATATTCCCACCGAGATCGACATAACAATTAACTGAAATAAGAGACAGTCATAACAACATAGCACGTCTACTTTAATAATATTATTACAGCTAAGAACAATTTTCTTAATTAATATAATAATCATAATTATTGTAATTGTAATATTAATACGTAATAATATTAAAAGTGCGCCGTCAGACAAGTTACGTACGCTTTAATGATGTAATTAGTTCAATTTTACACAATGAAAATGAGCTATTAATCCGAATATTGTATAAATACCATAAGTAGTCAAATATATCATTATTACTGGAAAAAATTATCCCGACGTTATGAAAATAGAAACTATACTGATTAGCTTTATTGTTTTTTTATTTTTGAGAACAATTTTAGGCTTACACCATAGTAACTTTGCTTTTTAAAACGATAAAAAATTGAGGATAATTTAATTATTTGTAGCTTTTATTATGCCTCACCCGTTGAAGGCCCAGAGGAGGTTATAAATAAGATCAACCCCTATTAGAAAGTATCTTAGCTACTTAAGGGACATTAAATTAAATGAAAAAATTTACCTACTCTTTTAAGTAAACTTTTAAGATAGGTGGGGGGTCCATAAGATCCGTATCTCTCTCCCCCCTTGAAAATTAAACGGATCGATACCCAGAAATCATTGTGCCAAATTTAATCCAATATCAGAAAAACGCTAATGTACTTACACGTACGTAGGATGCGTATCCTTACGGAGTTTTCCAGTGCTTTTATGTTTTAGTTAAAGGGAATCGTGAAATTTTAAAATCCAAAAAAAAATCCTTATTTATGTAATTTGAGTCGATTTCCCTGTAAAATCTACCTCCCTAGCTGTCGGGAGTTTACTGTAGAGGAACTAACAGACATAGGCAACTGCCCAAACCGTATCTACAGGTGGACGATTTTAATGCCCCTCAACATCAGCTGGGGCAGTAATAGGTTGTACATTAGGGGTAAGTTAGTGGAAAGATTTCTGGAGAGTACGGAGCTTGTTTTCGTAAACCTGGGCAGACATATACGCTTCAACAGTTCACATGGGACCTTTAGTGCCATCACCTAACCGTACGTGACGCCTCCAATGGCGGCGGCTCGTAGCTAAAATTAGTGGGGGTGCTGCTCCAGAAAATTTTGTTCTCGGCCTTTTCAAGGCCACGGTTTACGTTTTCTGTAAAATAAAAGAACCGATTAAAAGAATGAATCAAATAGAGTAGCTGGAAGCAGGATAATAATCTAATTCTACACTTTATCGCATTCAAGAATACGGTAAGCATACTGTGTTAAAAACCGTATTCAGTTTAACCGAATACGGTTCTTTGGTGGTTGGGTTTCAATTAACCACACATCTCAGGAATCGTCGAACTGAGAATGTACAAGACTACACTTTATTTACACTCATACATATCATCCTCATTCATCCTCTGAAGAATTATCTAAACGGTAGTTACCGGAGGCTAAACAGGAAAAAGAAAGTTTAACCGAATAAATAATAAAATGTCAATACAGATAATATTGTTTAGTATTATTACATAATAACGTAATAAAATGTCCGGACAACGGTGCTTAATTTAAATTTCTATGTACACAGAAACAAATACATAATTAGTTTTTACTAATTACCTTCTCTTTCGCCCTTTCACCGTGTGTTTTTGGACAGCTTTGGCGATTAAAGAGCCCTTGCTTTCTGCCAACTTCTGATCGCTACTGAAAAAAACAACTAATCCGCTTTCATATTCCTTCCACCGACTAAACTAAAAAAGGGAACGGACAAGGAACGTTCCGCAGAACGTTACTTGTACATGCGAAGTAAAAAAACAAACTACCTTCCACCAGCACGCAAGGATCGGCGACAGCGTTCTCTCTCCCTCCCAGCCTTGTATGCAGCTTCGTATATGCGCATACGCACAAAAGCCAAACACCACGCCACTGGAACTGTGAAGAGCACAGTACCATATAAATATTTTTGTATCTTTTTCATAAACCGAGGATGGCTACTGATATTAAGCTTAAGGATTATATATTGTACAAGTATAGAGAAAGAATTAAAGGAAAAAAAGGACTCATTATATTAAATTTTATTGATAATATCAAGTGGAAATAGAGAGTGCTACAGTTCCACAATGCCTATACCCGAGCCACCACTGGACGCCTCATTAGCCCACCTCTACGAATGGGAGTCTTACAGAAACTATACGACAGTGACCACTTCTCTGTTGACATTACCATTAAACACTGCAAAGTAACCAATATTCCAAGAAGCGTGTACCCTTGAGATAGCTATTGCAGCACGCTGAGTTGAATACATTTAAGGAACTGATTTCTGAAGACGCTGGAGGTCTATATCTGAGAGGCGATGCGGCGAGGCACAGATAAATAAATATGTTAGCGACTTTGCGAATCTTGTAATGCGCGCTTCTGAGCCCAGTATACCCAAACGTTTTGGTTTATCAGTAAAAAACGTATTCTTCGGTGGAACAGCGAATGGAAATTACCGATGCAAGCGTCAAAGAATTCGTTCAACAAATACAAACGGCATCGGAATGAGGTAACCTTTGTTGAATACATAAAACGTCGCTTGAAGGCTAGGAGGACAAATAAATAAAGTAAACGCCAAGCGTGGTGCAGTTACTTTGCTTCGTTTAACAGCCGTACTCCCATGAGTGAAGTATGAAATAGGATCACTAAAACCAAAGGGGACTTTGGTTTTGGATCACCAAAACCAAAGTCCAACCTAGATTTGGTTGAGAATGGCCGCGTAACAACCCTTCCGAATTACCTAACATTCTGGACGACAGGTTTAATCTGAGGATTAAGAATAACCCTGAATTCAGCTTAGAGGACATATTTCGGCGGGATACTAACATAAATCGTGGGTACCGGTATTATTTTGCGGTTGGGTTTCAATTAACCTCACGTCTCAGGACTGGTCGACCTGAGACTGTACAAGACTACACTGTATTCACATTCACACATGTCATCCTCATTCATCATCTGAAGTAATATTTTACGGTGGTTCCGGAGGCTAAACAGAAAAAGAGAAAAAGAAAGGTATTTCCCTGTACGCTAATACAGCCGAAAAATAGAAAAGGAAGTTTTTTTTATAGTATTATTAATAAGCATTACTCATAAACATTCTAATTTACATTCTGTTCACAAAAAAAGAAAACAAAACAAGGCATCAAATCTAAATTATAACGTACGCTTTAGCTATTTTACGGAGATGTAGTTTTACACACGCGCCGGCTCGGCGTGTGTATGTGTATCTAATAAAACGCTTTCATTCACAAATTAAAGTAACCTGATCTAATTTACTCCGATAATAATAATAACATAATAATAAAAGCCATTATTCCGTGTCTATTTAATAAATAGATTACAATGTTTTGTTTTGTGTTACTTTATTTTATAATCATTAGTTTTTTTTTTATTCTTGACTATCGCGTTTAATAAGTACTAGTTATTTATAAAATTACTACTCTCATGTCGATCACATCTAAATAACAGTCTAATTTTTACTCTGCTGCATTTTCTTTATAGCACTAGAGGGCACTACAATTACATCTATTTGTATATAATCGCATTCATTCAGATTATTATATCATATTTACTCTAATCTCTTCACCTTTTTTTTCTAATTTAAATAATTTTCTTTTTTACTTCCTTGTACGAACTAAAAGAAGTATTATGATCGCGAAAAATTTCGGTTATCAGATTTCGACGGAAATATCCATTTTGACTATCCCTGACTTCATTGTGACTAGTTTCGGCGTGACGTCTGTACGTTCGTATTTATCTCGCATAACTCAAAAACTATTATCCGTAGAATGTTGAAATTTTGGATTTAGGACTGTTGTAACATATAGTTGTGCACCTCTCCCCTTTTGATTGCAATCGGCTGGACCAAAAGTGTCCAAAAAAAGCCCAAAATTCACAACATTTGGATTTTGGACTTTTTCTTAACCGCAGTAATAAGCTCTCATTGAGAGCTTTTCAACGATATACTATCATAATTGGTACTTATTTTCATCGTTTCCAGAGTTATAGCCAAATAAAATTTTAATTTATGAAATATTTGGATCAAGAGGAAGGCACATCGGTTCAAATCCGACTCATCTCCTTTTTTTTTGAACTTTTTTTATTTATTTAAATATATTGATTTATTAATAACTAGCAGACCTGGCAGTGCTTTGCTATTGCTAGATTTGAGTATATATATAGATTAAATGAACACAATTGAAAGTTTGATAAAACATTAAAATAATGAACATTACGGAACTTCACAAAATGTAACGTTTCACTTTATCTCTTTTTTCCCCATTTCCTTTTTTGATCTCCCTTTTGTTTTTTCCCTAATTCCATTTTTCCCTTTTTCCGTTTCTTTATTTCCCCCGCCCGTAAATCGGTCCAGTAATTTTATAGTCTATAGCGGACACATATACGAACATTGCCTTTTATATACAGAGTGTTTCATAATGTTCTTAGGATTTACAAAAATTCAGTACAAAAAAAGTATTTCACTTACCTAAATTAAAGTTGTACGAGGTGATGCAGGGACTCAAACGGTTTTTGTTAAAATCTATAAATGTTCAATATGCGCTCCTCTGGTGACAAGGCACACATCAACACGAAAGTCTAGCTCTTGCCATACTCGTTCTAACATGTCATTTTCGATAGAGTTGATCGCATCGATTATGCGATCCTTTAGCTCAGCGATATCGTGCGGCATCGGTGGGATAAACACCTTATCTTTCACGTAACCCCAGAGAAAGAAATCACATGGCGTGAGGTCTGGTGATCTTGGTAGCCACAGCATAATGTGTCGGTCTTCTTTAGACGCACGTCCAATCCAGCGCCGAAATGTTGTGTTAAGGTACTGTCGAACCTCGTTATGAAAAAGGGCAGGACAACCATCTTCCTGGAAAATGAAGTCGTTGAGTAGCTGAGGCGAAAGCCATAATTGTAATACATCCAGGTATATCATGCCGGTTACTGCCGTTTCCATAAAAAAGAACGGCCCGTACACTGCCTCACTAGAGATCGCACAAAAAACGTTTACTTTCGGAGAATCCCGAATGTGTTCCGCATAAGCGTGTGGGTTTTCAGTTCCCCAAACTCGCACGTTATGACGGTTTACTTTACCGCTAATATGGAAAGTAGCTTCATCGCTGAAAATTATTTTGTTTAGAAAACCTTCATCTAACAACATCTTTTCCTGTAACTGTAAACAAAAATCGAGCCTACGTGTTTTATCTCCATCAGAAAGACGCTGGATTAATCGAAGACGGTACGGTTTACATAATAAACGTTTACGGAGAACTCTCCACACTGTTGTTTTCGGAATTCCTAATTCTCTACCTGCAGCCGCAGTCGATTTTGACGGACTGCGAATGAAACTTGCACGCACACGTTCGAAATTGACTTCTGAGGTTGATGGACGACCGGTTGATTTTCGCTTGCACAAGCGACCGGTTTCACTGAATGGTTTATACCGTACACGAATTGAATTGTCACTTGGTGGCTCCTTATGAAATTTCAACCGAAACGCACGTTGCACAGAAATTACTGATTTTGACAAGTGAAATTCTAACACACAAAACGACTTCTCGCTTCCCGTGGCAGCCATTTTCTTTATTGTCGACGCTTAGCGAAAAAATGGTTTACTAACTGCCCAGTATATGTGGAAAAAAACTGTTTGAAGTACTCTTTCGTACAGTACTTGTTTTATTGTTATGAGCAAAATAGTTTTTTGTTAATGGATTATCGAAACTCCGAAGAACATTATGAAACGCTCTGTATATAAAAGAAGAACGTCTGTTTGTTTTTGTTTCGTAAATATCTCGACATCGGCGCCACCTAACGGGTATAGTTTTTGCAAAAATTTCTCTTTTCATGTAACTAATATATTTTCTGAACACGAGCAAATCGGTCCATAAATACAATTTTTCAAAATATCTCGACCCCAGCGCCACGTAGCGGATCCAAATTAATTCTGAAACATTCGCGAACGTGCGCACAATACCTCACCAAAGTTTCTTATCAATGGTATAGGAACCCATACCGAACAAACATACATTTATATATATATATATATATATATTTAAAATTTTTTTTTCGTTATAGTCTCTTTGGACTGCGTTGAACATTTTGCACAACAGATGTCTTCCGTTTGTTTTCCCAGTACAATTTCATTTCGTCGCGTTTTTGTTCATCAGTCCACTGCCTCCCAGTTCTAGTCTTATCTGTAAGTTTCCGGAAAATGTGTTTATTAATTTTTATCTCTAAACTCAGTTCTGTTACACTCATCGCCTTCGTTCAGTTGTAGTTTTCTGAGGTCCTTCTTAACTTGGACTACCCGATCCGTAGTCGCTTTCATATTTGTTAAAAAACTAAAGACGCGCTTCGTTAACCTATCATCCGACATCCTGAGTATATGACCGTAGAACTTAAGCCTTCGTTTTCTCATCGTCGACGTCAGCGGTTCGTTGTTCCCTTTATAAAGTTCTTCGTTACTTCTTAGTCTGTAAGATCCGTCTTCTAGTTTTCTTGGTCCAAATATTTTCCTCAAGATTCTTCTTTCACGTATTTCCATCTCCTTCAGTTCATTCTTTTTCCTGAGTATCAAACATTCTGATGCGTAGAGCGCCTCTGGTTTGAGCGCGGTAGTGTAGCGTCTTATTTTTCATCCGTATGATATACTTTTTTTGTTGTAAATATTCTTTGTTATCCCGTATGCTCTTTCTAATTTCCTGGTCCTTTCCGTGTTAGCCGCCTCATCGAGTCCATTGGCTTGAATAATTTCTCCAAGATATCGATTGAAACGATCGACTCTCCTGACATTCCCCCCTTTTGTTTTTATTTCTTTCTCCTTGTGATGTCGGTATTCCATGTATTCCGTCTTCTCGTAAGATATCTGTAGTCCTGTCCTTATGGCTATTTCCTCCAGTAATTCTATCGATTCTCTAGCCTCTTCAACATTTTTTATAATTATTGCTATATCATCTAAAAAGGCCAAACAATCCACTTTTATTTGGTTTTTACCAGATCCTAGTCGTATTTCTTTGAATCCGTTTTCCTCTTTCTTCTTCCGCCATTCCCTTATTATTTTCTCGAGGATTAGATTAAACAATATTGGCGACAGCCCATCTCCCTGCCTCAATCCCGTTTTAACTTCAAAGGGCTCTGATATTTCTCCCATAAATTTTATTTTGGACTGCGTATTTGTCAACGTTTGTCCTATTAATGTTTGCGTCTTCTATTAATTGTCTGCGTATATATATATATATATATATATATATAAGATTATTAACCTCTGATTGTAAAAAAATCTTTGCAATAAATAATAACAATAAAAAAAAAATATGAAAAAATATCAGAAGTTATTAATGAAATGAAATTTTATGAACTTTTAAAAACGTGTATATGTAACTTAATAGGCGTACAAGGAGTCCACATGCGGTGGAAGCCCTTGGTAGTCATGCGGTGCCCACATCAGAGTTTTTTACAATAAATTTTTGTCTAGCCAAAATTATATTGAATAGTTTAATTTAAATTTGTTTGTATCTCAATATATATTAGTAATAACAATTGATATAAATAATTAAATACAGTAAGCATACGTATATAGGGGAAGTCATAAAAATAAAAGCTGCCAGTAATTCCTTTTATTATTAAGTTTCATTACTTTATCTTTATAAAAAAGGCATTAGATTTTGTCAATATTGCAATTCATATATGAAAAAAAATTACATAATTTTCAGTTTACATCATCGTTACTTATAAACGGGTGTCTCAAATCAAATTGTACGTCATTATTTACAATCATTTAAGTAACAACGATAGAAAAAGCAATATACGTAATACAATAAATTTAATACGGCCGTCATTTGCCCCCGTGTATCCCTGACCATGTTTCAATATGTTTGAAAATTCACGCTGAAACACCTAAGCGATCTCATTTACAAATTCAATTATGCTATTTTTCAGTTCATCTAGTGTTGGTTGAGAATTGTTCTTGTAAGCTCTCCATAGATGTGCATTGAAATGAGGCTATCTCCAAAAGATTCACGAAGCAGATTTAGCGAAACACTGTCGGTGTGCGTTGTTGCTCCTTCTAGTTTAGAAGTACACTCGTATAAGGTTTTTTACAAATATATTTAATATACAAAACATATATATTTAAAATACAAATACTTAACTTACAAAAATATTATCTACACTATTATTTAAAGAAGAAAAGGTTTTTGTTTGTTCAGGATTAACAAAAAACTACCCGATCAATCGTAATAAGATTTTTACCCGTATTTCTTGGCATAACTGAGAAGGTTTTTAGATATATTTCACCTCTTAAAATCTGTAGTAGTGGAGATTTGCCGATTGGAAGGACAAACCTTAATGAGTTAAATTAATGAACTGTGAGCTGTGAGCCTCTATCACTCTATGAGCTGGATTTGAATTGATCGATTCGAATCGATCGAATGAATAACATTAAAAAAAATAATAGAATTAAATTTACATTAAATAAACAAATATTAAATAAATTTAAAAAAATCTGTTTAATAATAATGGGCTTCCCATGGGGACTGCGTGTAAGGCTAAAGCGGTGAGGTGATGCGAACATCTCGTGCGAGTCTAGACCGATTATCACCATCAACCGGTAACAAACGGGGTGCCCCTGGGGCGTTGTTTTTGGAGGTGTAATGGGAAGCTCTTATCAATTTTTGTAGCGTGTGAAAATGCCATGTCTGACCGGGATTTTAACCCGGTCAGGCATAGTATTTTCACTGGCATTGTTAGTAGGTTAAAGGTTAACTTTTGCACGCGTCAAGTACACTCTAAATCTAACAGATCACTGTTATTCGGAAATGTTGTTATATTTGCGCAACCAATCTTCCGGTTTTCAAAGTTAAAAAATCGTGAATATATATATTATAAAGAGGAAACGTTTCTCTGTATGTTAGCAAGAATCTCAAGAATCGCTAAACTAATCGCTAAAAATGATAAAAATAGCTTCATTATGTAATCCGGAGTGTGATAGGCTATATTATGAGAAATTATTTGTTAAAACTTGTAAATAATAAATAATCCGTTACGGTGCTGCACTTTTCATTCGGCCCGCTAAATTCTCATGCTTCTTTTTTATGGCGAGCCGCTCCCAAGTTAATTTTTAATAGAGATATTTCATAAGAGTTTTTATTGAAACTGAAGACACAACATTTCTTGAACGATTCAGATTAACGCCAAGCAAACACTACTGAAGATAAATCGATGAAAATTTATATACTTGTTCTTCTTACGGTGAAAGTGCACACTAAGAAGGATGTTCTTTTTTGAGTTTAAAGGGTTAAATAGATTTTTAAAAGCCGGCTATTTCTTTCATTTATCGGTAAAAAATGAAGATATCAACCTGATTTTTGGCGAATGTAATCTTTATGTGAATAAACCGATTTCTAGATTTTTGAAATTCGACCTTGAAAGGAAGTGAAGAAGGTAAAACATATTTTTAAAAATGATTGCAAATTTCTCCGATCCCGACTATAGTATATTCAGTAGAGTTGGGCTTGAAGATATTTTTCAGAAAAATATCTAAAACCATTTTCGGATTTTTTTAATTTCAGTGTTTTTAAGGGTGCGACGGTGTACGGCGCGGCAGCTCAAGCAACACTGTTACTGTATGTGCGACTGGCTGTACCTGTCTCCGATTACTTGCTAAAAAATATAAAATAAAAAAAGTTAACCGCGACGGGAAACGCAAGTAACCATATAGCGCGGGCGAAGCTGCAACGGGGAGCTAGTAATGAAATATAATTATATTATACTTTATTCTGACCGGTCTTGTACTGAATTGAAAGAGAAATCTGACGCCTAGAAAATCACATCAAAATCAAAAGGAAAATTCACCGTGTGAGAAAAACAGAAGGATGCAGATTAAAATCAAGTAAGGACATTTATAAAACCCAAGAAGATTTGGAAACTGGATTTATAAAAAGGAAGATAAAAATTCGTCGGGAACATGATCCGAATGAATCCAAATTACAAAATAAACTAATTTTCGAAATTGGATATATAAAGTAGATGAAAAAGGACCTTTAAAAACCTAAGGATTGTTTGGATAGAATGAAATTTTGAGAAATAATTTATAATGCAAAGGTTCTTTTTGATGAAAGAAAAAAGAACCCTTGAAAAAATGGACGAAGAAGAAAAAACGAATTCAGTTCGAGAAAATGTAGGAAATGTGAAAAAGAAACAATCAACAATATTGGCGTGATTCATGGTAGACCGCTTAGAAATAAATAAATACACACACACACACACACACACACACACACACACACACACACACACACACACACACACACACACACACACACACACACACACACACATATATATATATATATATAATATTAAAACTAGTAAAAGATTAACAAAGATAAATAATTTTAATGAGGTACAAAAAGGAAACCATTTTGGAACAAATAAACTTATTTATATCATAGAAGGTTGAACATATATTTACTGCTCGTTTATAATTCCTTTAAAATAGGGTAAATCCAAATTTTGAATCCATTCGACGAGTAGATTAACAACATCTGAGCCCTCTTTATATTTTAATTTTTATTTTTTGTAACTAATCTAGAACAAAGCGTAGATTCAATATATTTCTGGTCCTATGACCGTGAATATCTAAATTACGTTTTAGACTGAAATAAAGTTAGCTAGTGCTGTTAGAGCAGACACCACATAATTTTTTTCAGCTATATTTTGAATTAAGAATGCATTCCTTGCCGATGAAGTAAACTCCTTACGCCAAAATAGAATGAATAAAGCGAAAATGCGCCATTATTAATTCATTGACCGTGTAAATTTTAAGTTTCCGTAGCATTCAAGATACCGGATCGGTTCTTTTCCGCAGTTTTTGTTTGGCTATGCCGTATCAGTTTAGTACGGAGTGTTTAGTAATCCTTTGCTATTTGCAGGGGTTCCTCAAACTTGTCGCGAATATTGAATCCTTACTTTTATGAAAACAGCGGGTTACGTTCTTAAATCGTAAACAACTGGATTATAAAATACAAAGAAAAAAAGGTAATATGCTATAAATGCTCACTAGAAAAAGCGCAGATGAAATAAACATTTTACAGTAATTTATTTTTGCTAAAAAAGTACGTGATTTCTGTCCTTTTTTTAAATTCCTTTTTAGTTTGTTTAGTTTATACACTTCATGGAACGGTGCCAATGAAGTAATAAATTGACGTCTAAAATTTATGTAACGTTGTAGAAAAGGATCAGTTCAAAAACTTCGGCTGCTACCTAAACTAAAAATTTCATTCGGCGATTTGAAGTAAGAGGCGTAACTGAAACTTTGTTATTATGCGTTTCTACTTGGGTAGTTGAATGTTTAGTAATCGGCTAGTTTAATTCTCTTTCTGTGAGTTCTTTGTTTTTAGTTTGCAGAACTTCTTAAATATTTGATTTTTAGATATAATTGAAACCTTCCTCTTTAATTTCACGTCATAGTGACACAATATCCAACACCGTGTCAACTTGGTTTATTATAGTAGTACAGTTCAGCGTAAAATACAAATACTGTAATATGTGTAAAGTACATAATTTTTTTAATTTTATTATTGAAAAGCCATATATTTTAAAGAGATTCTTTCGTATTCATGTCCCGCGAAAAAACGGGATCGCGAATACCGAATCCGCTAATAATAAGAGATTACTGTATCTAGATCCTACCCTACTAAACGGCATTTGTATTTGTGTCTGTGTGTATACATCCCACTTAGCTTAGCACCGGAATGTACCGATCGCTAGCGGAAAATACCGATTATCGTTAGTACATGACTTGTGGTGGTAGGTGTATACTTATTACATTATTATATATCGAAGTTTTGGGAAAGTTTTTAGTACTTTTTAATCGGATCCGAAATTTCGGAGGGAAATCGCAAATATTTCGAAAACGGTCGGTTCTAACGCTCTGGAAAATTTTTTCGAACCCTTCGAAGAGAACCCCATCCGCTCACAGTGGTACCCGTCGGATGATAATATTTTCAGTCGCCCCCGGGGCGCCGTACGAAAATTAGGGTGCGATGCGATGGTGTGCCACCGTAACATCTCGGCAACCGCTCGTCCGATTTTCGCGATTCAAACGGCGTATGTAACATAAGGTCGAGCGCTAACTGTTTAACAGATCGGGTACACTCTTGGTCAACCGGATATTGGTTATCCGGAAATTAAATCGTTTAGCTCTGTTTTGATTGCACTCACCTACTGTAAAATATATCGATCCGAACGTTTTGTAAATACGCTCAAACCTGTGCGCCAGCGCAGATGTAATGTTTAAACTTAAAAAGTCTAAAAAGTATAAAATAAAAGATATGTAAAAAAAAAATGTTAAAACACCACTATTAAACGCACTAAAATATAAAAAATAATTTTAGGACGGTATCTCAAAACGGATTTGACGAGCTTTGATGGTGTTATTTAATATTATGTGAAAGTCATAGCTTCAAAGACTGGGGTGCTCCACCACCCCACTCACTCTTTAGGCCATTCACCACGCATATGAAAAAAAATATCAAAAACATGAAATGTTTTATTTGAAGCTATGACTTTCACATAATCTTGCATGTCACCATCAAAGCTTGTTGTCAAATACATTCTGAGATACCGCCCTAAATGATTTTTTACATTTTAGTGCGTTTAATTTAATAGTGGTGTTTTAACATTTTTTTTTACATAGCTTTTATTTATTTTTGTTATTGTTTTTCTTCATAAAGTATTGAACTATAACCAAAAAGTAGTAATCGGAATGTATCGATCACTAGCGGAAAATCCCGATTCGTTAGTATCAATTTCTAGAGTTAAATTTCTAATTTAATTTTCGTTATATCGATTTTCATCATTCAAAAAAAGATACTTTTACACAAGAGTTAATCGATTTGGGACAACTTATAATCCAATTCCGAGACGCCGCCCGCCAGGACAACCCGCTCGGAGGGCCTAGCTGCGGGGACGTGCCTTACACCCTGCAGCTAATTAATCCCTAAAAATATGTACAGATGAGACGTTTTCTACCGGTCGAAAACTAAAATTTAATGTTTGTTTTTCGGTTCCATTTATGAAAAAATCATAAATAAAAAACCACATCCTAGTCCGCCGATAAAAAGTCTCGGTCATATGAAATGTTGATTAAAGTTGTATTATCTGCATAAATTACGGGTTATATATCAAATTACATCCTATATCATTAATTAAGACGGCTAACAAAAAAAGGTCCAGATGTTGACTCCCCTAAAAACACCAAATATTATCACTTTAAATTCCCGGTTATACCCGTTGAAATAAATTACCTGTTTTCGTTCAGATAGATACGATTGAAATATTAGTGAAGGCGCAGAAATTAAGGTGAAATCTTTCCAGCCGACACTCGCTAACGAAGCGTTTCCCAACCTGTATTTATATGTACTTTCTTCTCTGTTTTCGCCAATAAAATAGATCCTGAAAGTTTATTACATTCTTCGTGAATAACTTTCTATATAAGTATGATAATTACGTCATCGATGTGAAAACTTTAAAATCAAAGTACGACGCGCAGGCCGTTTTTGCAACCGTCATTCTGGACAAAATGGTGCGCGTAGTTCATTGGCATATACGGAAATAAAATTGATAGTTTGAAAAAATTATATTTTATAATGTTTTAAAATATAAATGTAGGATGTAGGATGTAAAGGGTATACTGAAATGAAACGGCTAGCACTTGATAGGGAATCTTGGAGAGCTGCATCAAACCAGTCAAATGACTGAAGACAAAAAAAAAAAAAAAAAAATGTTTTTTATCTAACCAGGAATCTTTCTTTAAAAGTTACGTACAAAGTAGTATACACCCAAGAAGAAAAAACCTGGATAGATGTGTATACTATACAAATGTATACACACTGTAATTAATTACAATATTATTGCTGTATATGCAACTTATAATACTAAATCTCTTACCATCGCTACAAAAGTAACCAGCTATCAATGAAAATTTCGGAAAAGTAAGACTTTCCCAAAGGAAAATCTTTATTGCTGTTACTCTTCTCTCAATCATTAATTCATTTTTAACAGAGATATTATCTCTAACTTTTACGTACCCTTCGTACGCTAAATTAATATAATCTATTAATTTCGTGTTTTGGCGGTTTTATAGCTTTTTTCCCCTTATTAAAAGTTTGTTTTTCCGCAGTTTTGGGGTCTTACACTCGATTTACAAAATTGATATTATTATTATTATTATTATTATTATTATTATTATTATTATTATGCTTTTACGGCCAACATGGGACCACTTAAGTCAATTTTAGTTGGATGTTTTCTGAGAAAAGCGTGTTATTTACTCTTCCGAGCTGCCCAGTATTTCTTCATCCGTTCAGATCTTGCTTTCTTTTCTTCATCCGTAAACACCCTCTTCGTTGTATTTTGTCGTTTGTCTGTCTTTTGTTTAAATCTAATGCTCTTATCTTTTAGCTTTGTAATTTTTCCAGTTTTATTCTGTAGGTCGGTCAGGGAAATTCCCAATTCTTTCATATCTTCTCTAATTTCTTTGATCCATCCTACTTCTAGCTTTTGGAACCAGAGCTTTTCAATGATATTTCTTGACAGTCTTGTTTGCGGTGTCCTTATGAGATGACCGAAGAAAGAGATTCTTTTTTTCCGCATAGTATCAGTAACAGGCTCTATTTCTCGATACACCACCTCATTTGGCACAATCCACCATCGGCCTTCTTTTTGGTGTTTTTTATTGATACACGTTCTGACAATTCTCCTCTCTATTTTCA
Source organism: Lycorma delicatula (assembly GCF_047948215.1). NCBI lineage: Eukaryota > Metazoa > Arthropoda > Insecta > Hemiptera > Fulgoridae > Lycorma > Lycorma delicatula. The sequence continues at coordinate 12,823,990 of NC_134461.1, read as the reverse complement.
GAATTTTTTCAATTCGGTTTTTCTGAGTGATTTTGAAAAGGGTCTCGCTTCCGTAGGTGACTTCTGGCTGAACTACAGTTTTATGATGTTTAAGTTTTGTTTTAGCAGAAAGGCATTTTTTGTTATATGTTGACCAAGTTAATTTTTGGGATTTAATCATTTTATTTGTCCTGTTTTGCCATGTCACTTTTTCATTTAAATTATAAGTTATTATTTCCCCTAGATATTTAAATTGTTTTACTATTTTAATTTTCTGATTGTTTACCGTAATGCGCTCTATTACCAGAGGATCTATGGCCATTAGTTCAGTTTTTTCGAAAGAGATATGAAGCCCTATCTTTTGTGCTAGGTTTTGAAGGCTCATGATTTGTGTTTTGGCTTCTTGAATATTATTTGCTAAAAGAGCGAGGTCATCTGCAAATCCTAGGCAATTTAGTGTGATGGCGTTTTTCTTAGTACCCATTTTTATATTTTTGGGATTTATTTCATACCATTTTCTCATGACAAGTTCGAGGGCGCAGTTAAAAAGGAGTGGTGAGAGGCCGTCTCCTTGCCTCAATCCAGTTTTTATGTAGAAGGGTTGAGAGAGTTCACCTCTGAATTTCACTCTGGACTGGGTATCGGTTAAAGTTAATTTTATCATGTTTACGAGTTTAGGGTGAAGGCCCAGGTTTCTCAGAATATTCAGCATGGATGGTCGGTGTATACAATCATAGGCCCTTTTAAAGTCGACGAAGGTGATTATTAGTTGTTTTTTCCGTCTTTTATATAAGTCCATCATAAGTTTTAGGGATATTATTTGTTCCGGGCAACCTCTCCATGGCCTAAATCCCCCTTGGTATTCCCCAAGTTCCAGTTCAAGTTGGTCTTTGCACAAAATTGATATATTATATGCATTTTAGTAAACCTTACCCTAAATTAATGCGTTTGAACCAACTTCATAGCTTAAACCGTTATTGCGTAATGATTATTACAAAATTTAAAAATTTGTGGCCATTTTGAAGTGAACCCGACGGCCATTCGTGTATTTTTATAATCCTCCAACAATGGTTAATCCGAACCTGGAATTAAAATCAAAATCCGAGAAGAAAGATGTTTACACACACACACACACACAAACGCGTACATATTGAATTAAATAACGAACTGTTCGTTCGTTGAAAATAAAAACAACTGAGAACCGATCAATAACATCTGTAATAACACACAGAGTATACATAATACATCACAAAGGATACTTAAGGGCAATAAACCCGTACAACAATTAACACCATCGACTAACAATTGAAAACAACAAATGCCTACAGGCGATGAAATACACTCTCAACACAACTGTAGAAGAAGAAGAAGAAAAGCAAAATTAAATTAAAATGAACAGCTGTGTAACAAAAGAACCTATCGCGCGACAGGAGGTCCGATCTGGACCAAGCGCTCTGGGCATGTTTTATTTTGTTAGTCCCTTTCAGATAACCGCCATGTTGGATTTTTTACTTTCTGTTTTATAATTAATTTATTTTTCCCATTAGGCGTTATAATTGATTTATCTTTTTACCTTTTCTCCAAAAAAGGAACCTATTTACGATGTTGTAGAGTTTAACTTACATTTTTATCGAGCTTTTACATTTTGTAACCTTCCTGTTGATAATTTTTAAAATCTCTTTACCCTTAAGACTTTTCTAATTTTCTTACTTATTTTAAAACTTTTTACTTGAAAAAAGCCGACTACGGATTTGCTGTACTTTGTCTTTTTTTTTTTAGCTTCAGGGATCACCATTAGTTTAGGTATTGCTTCAGAGAATCAGATGAAATGACAATTTTATAGCGCGAGAGAATGCGATGCCTGTCTGTGATTCGAACCCGAGACCTCCGGATGAAAGTCCGACGAGACGCTACCACTCGCGCTACGGAGGCCAGTACTTTACTGATACTGGAAAATTGAAATTGTTTTTCGAAAAATGGTTTCTCGAACAATTTCAAAATGTTTCCTTATTATAACTACAATTTTCATTTAAACTATTATTTAAAGGGGAAAAAATAAAAAAATTATTTTTAAAAACGTTATTATATTTATGTAATTTTAAAATAAAATAGTATTTGAGCGATAAAAGTGAACAATTTAACTATATCGATCGATAAATTTCTAGGAGCAGTGAAATTTTTGAAATCTTTACAGCGATTTTGAAACGTGAAGATATAGTAATTATAGTATGAATACAACTTCATTTAAGCAATTTTCAAACATTCCTTAAATCCACGAAAAAAAATTATTGATCAAGTACTCTAAGGTCAAAATATTTTATAGGTGATTTTACTAATAATGTTGGGTTTGATTATTTTAAGCGTATTTATTCTTCCTGCTAAGATATTCCAAAAAAAAAAAAAACTAAAATTTTGGGGAGTTAAACTTTGCAAATTGTTTTATGAATACCTATGCGCTATCAAAGTGCTACAATTTTTACTCAAAAAGGTTTTTTCTAAATCACGTAAATAGAAAGTCGAAAACGAAAAATTCCCAATTTTTCCCACCGCCTCGGAAAAATTGTACAACATTTTAACATGTTAAATATTCTATATATAGGATAACCCATCGGGTCGGTCTACCGGTGAACACGTCTTCCCAAATCAACTGAATTTGAAGTCGAAAGTTCCGGCGTTCAAGTCCTGGTAAATACATTTATTTTTGTACGGACTTGAATCGTGATACCGGTGTTCTTTGGTGGTTGGGTTTCAATTAAGCGCACACACCTCAGAAATGGTCTACCTGAGACTTTACACTTTACTTACACTCATACATATCATCCTCATTCATCACACCGCACCACCACGCGACAATATCTTCTGTTATGTTTACGATGGCAATCATTAATCCTTTCCTTCAAGTGACATAGGTATTTTTTGAGAATAAACGATATTTTTTATATACTCCCACAAGAAAAAATCGCAAGGTATCAGGTGTGGACTCCTTTGAACCCAGGGTATAGGTCCTTTTGCCGGACTATCCATCGATGTCTAAATTTTCCGTTCAAAGTCTGGCTGACGAATGCATTAAAGTGAGAGAGTGCTCTCCATCTTATTGGAAATGAATGTTGTATGTTTTCGAGTTCATCCGGTCGAGGAAAGCAGTAATTTTTTAATATATCGAGATAAACACCTTCCATTAATGGTCTTTTCATGGAAGAAAAAAGGCCCGAATACTCGATTTTTCATACCACTCTAAACATTAACTTTAAGCTTGTCGCGTCGTTTCTCAAAAATTACATGTGTGTTTTCAAATCCCCATATTCGTGAATCTTGTCTGTTAACCCACCCGTTAATATGGAATGTAGCGTCATCCGTAAAAATTATGTATAAAATTTGAACGGCGACGTCAAAAAGTTTTTCTCCACCGTCAGGTTTCAATTGCTGAAGTAACTGGATTTTATATGCGTATAACTTTTTCAGTCTTTTGTGTAAAAATTTGTGAATTTTTGTTTTTGAAATGTATAACTCGAGGCTTCGACGAGAGATGGATTTGTTAGGACTTCTGATCGTCTAATTCGTTGAACACTTTCGTCTGATACTCATGGTCTGCCGGTTGATTTTTCCGTAACAACAGATCTTTTCCTTTTTTCTGTTTAGCCTCCGGTAACTACCGTTTACGTAATTCTTCAGAGGATGAATGAGGATGATATGTATGAGTGTAAATGAAGTGTAGTCTTGTACATTCTCAGTTCGACCGTTCCTGAGATGTGTGGTTAATTGAAACCCAACCGCCAAACAACACCGGTATCCACGATCTAGTATTCAAATCCGTATAAAAATAACTGGCTTTACTAGGACTTGAACAGATCTAGTTTCTTCGAACTGTTTGAACCGACGTCGTATATTATTTTCATGCGGTGGCCGTTTTCTATATTCACGTCAAAATGCACGTCGTACAATCCGTTAACGGATTTTAATTCAGCCTGCCACAAAACACTTTCCTTTTTTTCGAACAGTGAACATAGTAAAGAACTAACGCATCTCAGCAATAGTACTAGAACTGGACTGCTGTTACATATAACTTCTCAAAATTTCCCTACTACCTTGATCTGAATTACAGAAACATTCTTTTATGAAGACCCTGTATTACTCAGATAACTTAGTCATTATGATGAGTAGTAAGGTACAATATGTTTTCATATTGAACTAAAAAAAGTTTACAATTTGACTTGATCCTGTGCAATTTTTTACTTCCTTGTACGAAGTAAAGGAAGTATATTGTGATCGCGAAAAATGTCGGTTTCCAGATTTCAACGGAAATATTCATTTTGACCATCCCTGAATCCATTTTGGCGTGACTCTGTACATACGTAATTGCATCTCGCATAACTCAAAAAAAATTAGCCTTAGGATGTTGAAATTTTGGATTTAGGACTCCTGTAACATCGGGTTGTGCATCTCCCATTTTGATTGCAATCCGCTAGACCAAAAGTGTCCAAAAAAAGCCCAAAATCCAAAAATATGAATTTTGGACTTTTTCTTAACTCCAGTAATAAGGCCTCGTTGAGAGCTTTTCAACGATATATCGCAACGGTTGTATACGTACTTATTTTCATCGGTTTCAGAGTTATAGGCAAATAAAATTTTAGTTAATGAAATATTTGGATGTTACAAGGGGAAGGCACATCGGTTCAAATCCGACTTCATTTCCTTTTTTAAATTTAAATATATAGATTTATTAATAATTATTAACCTCTGATTGTAAATAAAGTTTTATTGTTGAATTATTATTTTAAAATAATAATTCAAAAATAATAATAAAAATAAAAAAAAATATATGAAAAAATATCAGAAGTTATTAATGAAAAAAAAAATTGTATACTTTTCTTTTTTTTTAAATGTCTATATGTAATAGGCGTACAAGGAATTTATGTGCTGTCCACGTCAAATTTTTCTTAAATTTTAATAGAAGCTCCGGATCAAAATTATGTCGACATTTCCCTTCATACTTCCTTTCTTTTGATAACTTACCCGCATTTTAGACAAACTCTGCACATGTACGATATCAGACTCTTGTAAGAGAATCCTTCGCATTATTTCCCTCGAATCTTTAAGTCGTTTTGAACGAGTTTTTTTTTCAAGAGAACATTCTTTTCTGTTACGAGCAGGCTTATAGGCCTCTCTGACCATATTTCCTCTTCCACGAACTTACAAAACTAAAAAGAATAAAAAAAGTTTTTTTGAAAAAAATTTAATCTAGTTTAAACAATTTCCTCTATGCCTTCAATACAATTTTTCTAACGTATTTTTTGAAGTCGGTGCCAAATTTTATAAGAATTACGAGAGCTCGTGGTACGCATTACGTAATGTATGATTGTCATAAATACTCAGTGCCGGCTCATTGCTCAAATTAGTGGAGGTGCTGCTCCAGAAAATCTTTTTCTCGGCCTTTTAAGGCCACGGTTAAAGTTTTCTGTAAAATAAAAGAACCGAAAAAAAATGAATCAAATAGAATAGATGGAAGCAGGATAATAATCTAATTTTACACATTATCACATTCATCAATACGGTATACGGTTTTTAAACACATTGTGCTTAAAATCCGTATTCGGTTTAACCGAATAAATAATAAAATGTCAGTACAGACAATATTTTTTAGTATTATCAGATAATAACTTAATAAAACGTCCGCTTAAAAACCCTATAATCCAACGGTGCTTAATTTAAATTTCTGCGTACACAGAAACAAATACATAATTAGTTTTTACTAATTACTTTCTCTTCCGCCCTTCCAGCGTGTTTTTGGATAGATTTGGCGATCAAAGAGGCTTTTCTTTTTGCCATCTTGTGATCGCTACTGAAAAAAAAAACAACTAAACCGCTTTCACATTCCTTCCGCCGACTAAACTAGAAAAGGGAACGAACAAGGAACGTTCCATACACACGCGGGGTTAAAAAAAGCTACTTTCCACCAGCACGCCAGGGTCGGCACTGCGGGAGCGACAGTACTCTCTCTCTCCCCCGCAGCCTCGCGTGCAGCTTTCTATGTGCGCATGCGCACAACAGACAAACACCACGCCGCTGGAACTGTGAAGTGCACAATTTCATACACAAATTTTTGAATCTTTTTCATAAACCGGTGAATGGTTACTGAAAAACATTAAGCTTTAAGGATTATATATTGTACAAGTATAAAGAAAGAATAAAAGAAAAAAGGACTCGTTATATTAAATGTTATCGATAATATGAAGTGGAAATAGGGGATGCTGCAGTTCCACAGTCCCTATACGCGAGCCGACACTGTAATATACTTCACTTAAAATTTGTCTTCTACTTCAAAAAATAATTTTCTAAGAAGATTGTTTTCAGTTCATCGTGAAAAATTTTTCAGGACGTATGAAAAAAAAATGATTTGAATATTATCTTGATACTACATAAGTCTGTTCACGTACAAATGGGGTTTATGAAGTACGTATATAGAACAATATTTATTATATTCTGTTACTAGCTGTTTTCTATGAATTAAATTGTAACTCAAAAAAATATGCGTAATAATTTCATACATTACGTATCAGACATATGATAAAAGTTTCAACTAGATTTTCTAATATTTGTACTAAACAATTTTTTAAACTACATCCGGTTTGTCTTTTGTTTTTATTAAATAGCTTTCATGAAAATGACAGTAAAAACTTCCTAGTTATTTCTCACAAATCATCATTTAATTATAATTATTTCTGCTGTTCATTTTTTTCCTTTTTTTACTTGCACAAGACTTTTATGTGTTACAATCACTGAAGGATGAATTTGCTCAGATTTTAACTGACCTTCTGCCGTTCATTTATTTTATCTCATTTCATTCCACAAATGCACGAGCATTATTTTGTGTGTGTTTGTGTGTGTGTGTGTGTGAGAGAGAGAGAGAGAGAGAGAAAGAAAGAGAGAGAAAGAAAGAGAGAGAGAGAGAGAGAGAGAGAGAGAGAGAGAGAGAGAGAGAGAGAGAGAGAGAGATATGTGTAAGCTTGTTTGCTAGTCCGGTTACAGAAGCTAACATGACGTAAGATGGTGAAAGTATTCTTTTTTTACTCCTACACTGATAAATATATTTATACTCGAAAATAAATATAATATGCTGCGTTTAGTAAAAATATTTAAAAAAAATTTCGAGTAACCATTTAACTTCTTAATGTATTCACCATTTTTGGTCGTTCACCAGTTTTGGTCAACATTATAATTTATTTATCGAAATTTTTTCAATAGTAATAATAATTTAAAAATAGTTTTGTTACAGTTTCTTTATAATATTCTTCTCTTATGTTTGGATAGTATATTTGCGTCCTTAATATTCTTCAATAGTTCTACTAATTTTCATGAAATCGTCATCAAAAGGTACGATGTAAAATAATTCACGCTGGACACCGATTTTCCAGTCTTAATAATTAAAATTCATGAAATGAGGTACATCAAATAAATACGGGTGAATAATAATTTCAGAAAAAAAGGAATGCAGGTTACGATATTATGAAATAGTTATAATAATTAAAAAAGAAAATATACTAACCGGGCCGTCTAGCCAGAACCTGGCCCCTCGGCGTTCAGGTCAGCCCAGGCGAATCCCTGATTCAACTCAGGGACTCCTCGGTGCCTCCCGGATCGAGGAGGAACCTACCCCACGGTCACAGACTTTGCTTCGGTCGCAAATTCCCAATTTTCCAAAGAGCTTGCTTCGGTCGCTACTCCATTTTACCCAGAGGGCTCCACCCCCCTGGACCTCGCGGTTGTGAGAATAATATTGATAAATTATAATTATAGTTATTCAGGCTTTATAGAGATCTTAAAAAGACACTAGATTACAAATCACAGAATAATAGTAACTATGGTAACTAAAGTACACACACCTTTGACGACGAAAATTTCATAACTTATTTCTTTGCCATAGTGGCAGAATATAATAATGAAGTAAAAGGACTAATCTACTTTTTCCTCGACGACTATCTTTAAATCACAACTTCACCCTACTTGGGGAAGAAGAAATAATGAATATTTTTAATACATTAACTTCAAGGGAGATAGGGCCTCCGTTGATGACTTAAAACCTTCCCTGTGGGTAACACCAATGTATCCTGCAAATTTGAGAGTAATCCATCGGTTGATTCTCGCGTGATGCGAAAACAAACAAACAGACAAACATTACATATGTACACATTTCCGAATAACCGAGATCTGTTGCATCGAGAGTTAGTTGAAGCGTGCAAAAGTTAGCTTTCAACTTACTAAAAATACCCCGTTTGAATTTAGAAAATAAAATTATTGTTTGCAGAGATATTATTATTATTATTATATTATAAGAACATCCCACTTCCCCTCCCAAAACCGCGCTCCAGGGCCAGCCCGTTTGTTACCGGTTGATGGTAATGATCGGTCTAGCCTCCCACGAGGTGCTTGCATACCTCACCACTCTAGTTTAATATGCAGTCCCCACAGGAAACCCATTATTTTTAAACATAATTTTTTTTAATTTACTTGTATTTAATACTATTTTATTTAAAATAAATTAATTCTATTATTTTTGTAATATTATCGTTCGATTGATTCGAATCATTCAGTTCAAACTCAGGTCACACAGTGTTAACTGTGAGACTCACAGTTCACAGTTCATTAATTTAATTCATTAAAGTTTGTGCTTCAACCGGTAGATCTTCACTACTTTGTATATATATTTGTACATAATTTTTTTAGAGATTTAAAAAAATGAAATATATGTAAAAACCTTCTCATTTATTCCAAGGAAATTAGTAAAAGTTTGGTTGCGATTGATAAAGTATTTTTGTTTTGTTTATCCCGAAAAAACAGAAACCTTCTTCCTCATTATTTTTTTTTTTGTCTTCTTTCATTTGACTGGTTTGATGCAGCTCTCCAAGATTCCCTATCTAGTGCTAGTCGTTTCATTTCAGTATACCCTCTACATCCTACATCCCCAACAATTTGTTTTACATATTCCAAACGTGGCCTGCCTACACAATTTTTCCCTTCTACCTGTCCTTCCAATATTAAAGCGACTATTCCAGGATGCCTTAGTATGTGGCCTATAAGTCTGTCTCTTCTTTTAACTATATTTTTCCAAACGCTTCTTTCTTCATCTATTTGCCGCAATACCTCTTCATTTGTCACTTAATCCACCCGTCTGATTTTTAACATTCTCCTATAGCACCGCATTTCAAAAGCTTCTAATCTTTTCTTCTCAGATACTCCGATCGTCCAAGTTTCACTTCCATATAAAGCGACACTCCAAACATACACTTTCAAAAATCTTTTCCTGACATTTAAATTAATTGTTGATGTAAATAAAATATATTTCTTACTGAAGGCTCGTTTAGCTTGTGCTATTCGGCATTTTATATCGCTCCTGCTTCGTCCATCTTTAGTAATTTTACTTCCCAAATAACAAAATTCTTCTACCTCCATAATCTTTTCTCCTCCTATTTTCACATTCAGCGGTCCATCTTTGTTATTTCTACTACATTTCATTACTTTTGTTTTGTTCTTCTTTATTTTCACGCGATAGTTCTTGCGTAGGACTTCATCTATGCCGTTCATTGTTTCTTCTAAATCCTTTTTACTCTCGGCTAGAATTACTATATCATCAGCAAATCGTAGCATCTTTATCTTTTCACCTTGTATTGTTACTCCGAATCTAAATTGTTCTTTAACATCATTAACTGCTAGTTCCATGTAAAGATTAAAAAGTAACGGAGATAGGGAACATCCTTGTCGGACTCCCTTTCTTATTAGGGCTTCTTTCTTATGTTCTTCAATTGTTATTGTTGCTGTTTGGTTCCTGTACATGTTAGCAATTGTTCCTCATTATATAATAGTATATATAAATTATCACGCAATTATTAACTAAAATAAATAAAGAGATTTGAAAATCATAAACATAAAAAGCCGGTAAAGGTGGCAATACTTTCCCGGATTCGCCCTTTACAGACCTTATTTCAAATACATTATCGGATTTTAAAATATTAATAGCGGTATTAGTGTTATTTAAAATAGATCAAATAAATTTTGAAATGCAAATAGGAAACGATTTTGGAAATCGATTTTTGATAAGCAATTTAGTAAACGATTTTATAAACCGGTTTCATCAGTATTCTCCTACGGGTTCTAGCGATATTTCACTAGTTATGCCGATTGTATCGATGTTATCTCTTGTAAAAATTAATAAGCCGTTATATATTTTCCTTATAAGAAAACATTTCAATTAAATCTCGCGGGTTAATATAAAATCTGTTCAATAATATTATAAGAAAATTAAGAAATATTAAACGGGTACGTACCACCTCAACCGCTTGCCTGAAGGGATGCGTGCTAGAATTTACGCTATCTGACAATTTTTATGTCTTTTTCACGCATAGTTCAACGCGTAATTACTAAGATGTTGAAATGTTTTCTGACGCGCATGAAAATAAGGCAAATGCGTAGCATATGAGCATCTCCTGTAAATAAATGTTCTATGCTGTAGTTATTATTCCTGTTTATGTCAAGGTTACTTGAATATAATAAATTAAATTTTTGTAAACATCGGTGCGCAATTTCATTTGGAATATCCGATGAATAAATTTTTACTTTTTTGAAGGAATCGTTTTTTTTTTTATTTAGCTTAGAATTCCTACATTGAAGAGTGTAAAATAGTCATTTTACTTAACTTTCTCAATATTTATTTTATCCGTGATATATTGTAACATATTTATAACACATTTATTTTAATATTGACATGAAATAGTGGTTTCCAGTAACACTTATGCCATTAAAAACAGATAATGTAATTTTATTTATCTTTATGTTATTCTAAATAAACTTAATGACGTAATTTTATAAACAATACAATATTTAAATACGTTAACATTATTAGCTAGCCCGTATCTCTCATTGTTATTAATGTAAAAAAAACTAAAGAAATGAGGTTGAAAAAAAATACCTGTAAAAAAGTAAGAGCAGATGAAATAATTTATAATAATTTTTTTAAGCACGGCCCGTTGGTATAGGTGTATAATTAAAGTTAATATACAAAAAAAAAACCGCCTACCAAAAATTGAATTCGAAGCGTTCAAGCGCTTTCGGAATTAAATTCCATCTTCAGAAACTCTCATATTCGTCCTATTTGTAATAGTAATTAAAACTTCACTTATAAATTATAAAAATCGTTATATTTGCTTAAAACGTAACAGTTGGTCGTCATGTCAATATGGTGGTCTCAACTGTTGCAAAATGTGAATTCAATTGTGGGTAAGCGGTTTTTTGTATATTAACCTTAATCGCATGAAATAAACCAACCATATTTTCTTTCGAATTATAAACACGACCGTGATTTTTAAAAAAAAAAAACTTTGCGCATATCCTTCAAAGGATAAAAAGAAAAAAACAGAAATATCAGAGCAAATAAGATTTCCTATCGGCTGAAATCTTTATCTATAAGATTAGAGCCAGAAAATTTATACACCGCATACACTCGTGTACCACGCGCACATTTAGTCCCGAATGACGGTTGCAAAAATAGCCTGCGCGTCGTACATGGATTTTATAGTTTCCTATTGAAGATGATGTAATTGCTAAACTTATATTTGCTGTTCTAGAGCAGCATTTCTCAACCTGGGGGATCGCGGTGATGTGAAAGGTGGGTGGTGGGGGGGGGGGGGCGTGAAGTTAAGTCTACAACTTTACACGTAAACATTAATGAAATCATTTTATAATAAAGATAACCGTTTATTATGAACATTTCACTCACATTTATATAAGTACACAGTAAAGAAAATAAATTAATTAGATGTGTTTGTTTTTCAATTAAAAGTTTCTCCATACGTTAAACCGTGTTTGAAATTAACAAAAACAAATTATTTTCAAGCGATAAAAGACGATTCTTGTATTTAGTTTTAAGCGCAAAACAACACGAAAACCCCTTTTCATAGAAGTAAGACGTGGCGAAAGAGATTAATATTTTCAATGCTTTTCTGAAAAATATTTCTACATCCACTTTGACGAGCGAGCGAAAACGTACCTATCAGATGTGAATTGTAGTAGTTTAATACAAAACTCTGTAAATACTATACAAACAGGACGGTCGACACGACACACGATACCACAGCATCTAGTAAAATTTAAGAAACCGTTTTTAATATAGATTTGGAAGCGGGTTATTGCGGCTCGGTCAGAGATACCGGATGATTTGATTAAATATCGTTTAAGGAATATTGTATTTCGAACGCTCTTGAGAGAAGCGAGGACGATTGTATGTGATTAAATGATTACGAAGATAACTGCAATTCTACGGATGACGAAAAGTCGATCACTGGTGACGGTAAACAAGGTACACCTTTCATAATTTCAATGCGTTCACGGTGATTTTTATAATGAAATGGATAAAGTAATATCTTTTTTCAGTTTCCAAACGCGAGTGAGCGTGGTGCACAGCTGTATACGGTAATATCATTTTTTATTATGGCAAGGTTACTGTTTTATTGTGTATTTTTCCGATATGTGCTGAATGTTGTATTCTTAGTTCAAAGGATTTCGTTGTCTTCTCCATTTCAGTGTTAGTGTTTACTATAGAACTCGAAAACCTTACGTTATATCAATAAAAATATACTTAATTTTAAACCGTTTAATAATCATTTATTATTTTTTTATTCTATGAAATAAAGTGTTCTAGATTTATTTGTAGAAAGAAAAAAACTCTTGCTCATTTCTGCGTCAGAAGACCGATTTTTCGTTTTCGACGCCCTGTTTCGCTGTCTTTTACCCGCTGATTTTAACGCACTGCAACCTGTCGCTTGTTTCGCTGCTCGATCAGAATATTGAGAGTGAGAGGTTGAGCTCTCCAAGATTCCCTATCTAATGCTAGTCGTTTCATTTCGGTATACCCCCTACATCCTACGTACCTAACTACAATTTGTTCTACATATTCCAAATGTTGCCTGCCTACACAATTTTTCCCTTCTACCTGTCCCTCCAATATTAAAGCGACTATTCCAGGATACCTTAATATGTGACCTTTAAGTCTATCTCTTCTTTTAACTATATTTTTGCCGCAACATCGATTTGCCGCAACACCTCTTCATTTGTCACTTTATCCACCCACCTGATTTTTAACATTCTCCTATTGCACCACATTTCACTACCAATTACAGTTTATTGGTTTAAAATATTAACCAAACAAATTAATAATAATAACAATCAATAATTAATAATAATAATAATAATCAGCGCCGAGGCGGCTTCGGTTATAGTTGAGGTACCGCCCATAGACTTAGAAGCGCAAATGAGAGCTGCAATAGTGAATGGAGGGGACAGAAAGGAGACAATTGACGGTCTCTACATGGCTTGGCGTGACAGATGGCGAGATTCGGACAAAGGAAGGTGGACCTATGGGCTAATACGAGACGTCAGGAACTGGGTGGAGCGAAAGCACGGTAATACAGGCTACGAATTCACCCAGTTCCTGTCTGTACATGGATGTTTTCGAGGTTACCTGTAGAGGATGGGCAGATGCCGTACAAGTCGCTGTCACGATTGCGGCGGACGGGATACTGCAGAGCATGTAGTATTTTTTTGCCCTAGATGGCGCAACTTCCGCGTAGTGCTCGAGGGTCAGGGTGTGGAGGGGGCCAACAATATAATCGAGGTAATGCTCAGCGATAGCAAGTGGAAGTGTGTCTCGACTACGATCGCATCAATGATACGAGAGAAGGCCGATGAAGAGAGGCGACTGTAGGCTGAGTTAATGCGAATCTACGGAGGCTTGGAGTTCGTTGACGGGTGATCAAGGGAGGCCAGCTTCTGGGGGTGGGCGGCGGGGTCTCCTCGGAGTCGTCGCTCGTCGATCGCCCCCTGGGGACGCCTTCCGGTCACACGGATTCGGATAGCGGAGTGGCTGGGTGATCATGCAGGGGCTGTACATACCATATGGCTTAGATCCGGCCCCTGCATGTTAGAAGGGGAGGTTTTTTAGCGGTTTAGAGCCCCGCACTGCCGTCAGTGCGGGCCTGACGGCGGCTGGCAGAGCTTTTTCCTCCGCTACGGAAAGAAAAAAAAAAATGATAATAGTATTACATGTCAATAACAACAAAGTACATGACATAACACATAATCAAAATAGTATCAGATAAAAACACAAAATACACAACGTAATCAACAAAGAATAACAATCAAAATATTTTACATAAAATAATAGTGATAGATAGCAAAAACATCCAAAACAGAGTTCAAAATAAATAATCGTTCGGAATTTATTCCAGGTAGATAAATATTTGTTTTCATTAATATCCATTGCATATGAGTTCTGTTTAAATCGATTAAACAAAAAACCGGCAATATATTAGTCGCATAACCTTCCTGACTTTGCCGTTGACAGATTTTTTCAAATGCTTCGTTGGGGTTTTATATGTTAATGATTTAATTACCAATATTTAGAATTAATTGCAAAAAATATCAAAATGTTTGGTAAAAAAAATTGGGTCAGATTTGAAAACAAAAATTCAATGAAAAAAAAATTGTGACGTATTGCAAAATTAAAAAAAATCTGATGTCGACATCACATGACCTCTTGTTAAATTACATACACATTTTTTTTAAATGAAAGTACATAAAATTTTATTTTATTAATAAGTTCAGATATTTTTTTCATATACTTTTTGTATTGTTATTATTGAATTATTATTTATTGTAAACTTTTTTTACAGTCAAAAGTTAATAATTATTAATAAATAAATTAAAGAAATAAAGGAGATGAAGTCTGAAGGACTTATTAAATTCGAACCGATATGCCTTCCCCTTGTAAGATTCAAATATTTCTTTAATTAAAATTTAATTTGGCTATAACTCTGGAACCGGTGAAAATAAGTACCACTTATGATATATCGTTGAAAAGCTCTCGATGAGAACTTATCACTACAGTTACACTTTTTGTTCAGTCGATTGCAATCAAAAAGGGAGGTGCACAACTAAATGTTACAACAGTCTAAATCGAAAATTTCAACGTTCTACGGCTAATCGTTTTTGAGTATGTATGTACAAATTTTTTTTGTCTTCTGTCATTTGACTGGTTTGATGCAGCTCTCAAAAATTCCCTATCTAGTGCTAGTCGTTTCATTTCGGTATACTCCCTACATCCTACATCCCTAACAATTTGTTTTACATATTCCAAACGTCGCCTGCCTGCAAAATTTTTTCCTTCTACCTGTCCCTCCAATACTAAAGCGCCTATTCCAGGATGCCTTAATATATGGTCTATAAGTCTGTCTCTTCTTTTAGCTATATTTTTCCAAATGCTTCTTTCTTATCTATTTGCCGCAACACCTCTTCATTTGTCACTTTATCCACCCGTCTGATTTTTAACATTATCCTATAGCACCGCATTCAAAATTCTTCTAATCTTTTCTTCTCAGGTAATCCGATCGTTCAAGTTTCACTTCCATATAAAGCTACGCTCCAAACATACACTTTCAAAAATCTTTTCCTGACATTTAAATTAATTTTTGATGTAAACAAATTATATTCCTGACTGAAGGCACGTTTCATCTGAATGAATTACTAAAATCGAATTACATCTTAATCAGATTACTAAAGATGGACGAAGCATTCGTCCATATTTAGTAATTCTATTTCCCAAATAACAAAATTCTTCTACCTTCATAATCTTTTCTCATCCTATTTTCACATTCAGTGGTCCATCTTTGTTATTTCTACTACATTTCACTACTTTCGTTTTGTTCTTGTTTATTTTCATGCGGTTGTTCTTGTGTAAGACTTCATCCATGCCGTTCATTGTTTCTTCTAAGTCCTTTTTTTTCTCGGCTAGAATTACTGTATCATCAGCAAGTCGTAGCATCATTTCACCTTGCACTGTTACTCTGGATCTAAATTGTTCTTTAACATCATTAACTGCTAGTTCTATGTAAAGATTAAAAAGTAACGGGGATAAGGAACATCCTTGTCAGACTCTCTTTCTTATTACGGCTTCTTTCTTATGTTCTTCAATTATTAATGTTGCTGTTTGGTTCCTGGAAATGTTACCAATCGTTCTTCTATCTCTGCATTCGAACCCTAATTTTTTTTAAATGCTGAACATTTTATTCCAGTCTACGTTATCGAATGCCTTTTATAGGTTTATTACGGCATCTTTATTTATGTACAGATGTAACGCCGAAACCAGTCAAAATGGATTCAGGGATGATCAAAATATATATTTCCGTTGAAATCTGAAAATCCGAAAATTTTTCGCGATCACAATACTTCCTTTACTTCGTACAGGGAAGTGTAAAAAAAAGAAATCCAAATTTTGAAAACAATTTTGGGTCCTATTTGATGACTTTCTCTTGACCGAATGGCGTTTATCATGAAAATTGTAGATTAAATTTCCTAAAAAAAAAGTCAGAATTTTTAGTAAAAACATATTAGGTCTCGTTTGATCCACTTACTCGACAGCAACCTCGATACCAACTTTAAATAACATTTTTAATAACTTCCACAAATTGAAAACCAAAAATAAACAAACCAAAAATCAAAATTTATTTAAAAACGTTTTAATTCTTAGTGGGGTCCTATGTGATTCATTTTTCTGCAAAGGTTGCATGTCGTCTGATATTAATAATAGATATAGTCGGATTTTCAATCAAAGCTAAAAATAAACTCACTTTAAGCACGGGTACTATTCAGCTTCCTTGTTTTATGAGCTTAAAAATAAATTTTTTGAATCTTTTTCGAAAACTTTATGTTGAGACAGTCCACAGATATTAATTGAAATTAAGGTAATACACTTACATACATAGATACATATATCTTCCGAAAATTTCTATCACTTTTTTCTGTTTTTTTGTAGTAAGAGGTTTTGAAACGTCGATATTTTCAAGGGCCCCGATACCCAAAATTTTGGCCGAGAACTTTAGCCGGGAAAGTAAAAAGGAAGGAAGATGTTCTCAAATCCAACTGTATGAAATTTTTACGCAATTCAAGCTTTGTTCTTCACCAAGTATATAGAATTTGACGATCTTTTTTTATTTTTTAAAGAAATTTCCCTGTTGTCCCTTGCGTGTTTTCTCCGTACAACTTATCGTGATCAAATCCGGAAATTCACTATTAAAAAATAAATTTTCCTTGAACGTTGACAGCTGTTTGTTTCCGGATGCAATTATAAAAGAATTATTTATATCTTCGTTAGATTCATAATATGCATTTAATAAATCTAAAATGTCGCACATGAAAATACTAAAAAAAAGCTTGAAAAATTGGATGACTTTCCGTCTACGCCGGTTTAGTATAACTTTTATAAAATAAAATAACTTTTATGAAAGTAAAAAAAAATTGCTTCTCATCTTGGGCCAGGAATAAAATGTAGCTGCCAAAGGTACTTTAACTTTAGTAGTCCTTTAAGTGATGAAGGGAAAAATTTAATAATAAACATTAATAGAACCAAAAATAAAAAACAGAAAATACATTTTTTAGTGATGGGAATAGATTTTAAGAAAGGTTTTTCTAAAAATATTAATATATCGTTTAAGTTTAACAAATCTGCTTAAGTAATGTTTTCTTTAAATCTAACATTCCCTTCAATAAAGGCTAAAATAAGAAAAGAACATTTTCAAAAAGGTTTTCTGCATTTTAGGTCTGGAGTCTATATTTTAAAAAGTTATAGGCATTTCTTGATCGCTCGCTATATGTTGTATAAACTTTAAAAAGGTTATTAAACCGAAGGGAGAAAGAACAAAAGAACAAAAAACATACTTTCCAATTTTATGAGGCGGTGGTTGATTATTTGAAAAAGAATTTTTGAATTATTTGTATACGAATTGTAGGTAACAAATTTGCTTTAATAACGTTTTCTTTAAAATACATCTGAAGAAAATCAAAATCGGTTTTCTCGCGACATCCCCTACTACCTTACGAATTTTGAAAAAAAAAATTAATGCGATCAATGCTCCCTATATAGAAATATTTGAACAAAATTTGAAGAAAATTGGTCGGGTCAATCCTGAGATAGAAAACCAAAAGCAGTGCGACTCACATACAAACGTTTTTTCGGTCTAGATGAACTAATTGACAATAAAACGTAAAGATTTAAAAAAAAACCCGATTCCCCATTTTTGACATGAACACTGTCATATCAAAAATATATGACCGTCATGTCCAAAATTTATGATATAATAATATAGTTATTCTAGCTACATTGGATGGAAAACTAAAAATATGATCCTTTTTTCAACCGTATTTGATTTGTATTACGAATTGTTATAACATATCATTCTGATATTCAAAGCGTTGACAACCTCCACGGCGGAGTGATAGCCTCTCTGTCTTTAATTCGGAAGGTTCGGGATTTGAATCCCAGTCAGGAGTGGCATTTTTCATTCGCTAAAACATTCATGTACCATTAAGTAACTACAAATGGACGTAATCCTGCTGCTATTTTGAAAATAAACAAACAAATTATTGCCCGAAAATAATAGAAATATAAGAAAACGGTTGGAAACTAGGGGTAAATAAGTAATAAGTATTACCTCATTTCAGACAGTCTTAGCTCACGCTCGGTAAATATTCTTTTTGATGTTTACCTTCATTCATTTACTTATTTTTATCAAAACACAAATTTCTTGCGTTTGAATTTCTTGTAAAAGGATTTTTTCTTACCGGTTGGTAAAGAAAAAATTTTAGGACCGATGTTTTAACAACAAAAATAAAATTAAGCAGTTTAGGATGAGCTGTCTAAAAAGTAATATAGTAATCCTTATTTCTTCATCATGAAACTATTTTTTTTTAAATAAATTTCTATTTTTTGTAGTAAGCGCCCAATTAAATGTTTATAAAAAAAGGTTTTAAGTTAAATATCGACTTCTATAATTCGAAATTTTAATGAAACAGAATTCGAAAGAAGAATTAAAAATATATGTTTTTTTTTTTTACTTTGAAACTAATTTATAGTTCTACTTTATGTTTACAATCCTTCCCTACCGAACGGCATTTGTATGTGTGACTGTGTATGCATTCCCCTACCTTAGCAACGGAATGTACCGATCACTAGCGGAAAATCCCTATTCGTTAGTACATGTCGTAAACTTGTTATATTATTATATATCTATATACCGTATATAAATCTATATATATATGTGAAATATATATCGAAGTTTTGGAAAAATTTAGTACTTTTAAACCCGATCCGAATTTTGGGACCAAAATCGCAGTTATCTAGAAAACAGTCAGTCCTAGTGCTTTGAAACGTTTTTTCAAAGCGGGTCTTTAGGCCATTCATCACATGTATGAAAAAATTGGAAAAAACATTACATTTTTAATTTAAAGCTATGACTTTAACATAATTTTACATATATCATCAAAGCTTGTTGTCAAATCTATTCTGAGATACCGTCCTAAAATTATTTTTTACATTTTAGTGCGTTTAATTTAACGGTGTTTTAAAACTTTTTTACATATTTCATATAAAATCCAACAATATTTCTAAAATAATCAGCGTCCGTAGAGTATCAGTGTAGCACTATTTGACCTTTAGAGCAAATCTGATAAGGGTAAAATTTTCCATTAGCCGTAACTGGAAGATCAAATCTATATTTTTTACATTTTTTCATTATTTAATTTTTTTACCGATAAAGTAGTTTCACAAACTTCCTGAAACACTCCGGTATACCTTTGGGTGCGCAAAATTATGAAAACAATTTTTGTAATAGGATGTAAAGCGTAAATTTTAACAGATGATATTAACACTTGATTCAATAACAAACATTAGGTATGTTTATATACGGTTTTTATAACGACTTAATATGTCGTAATAATTTTCCATTTAATTCTTTTTATTTCGACTTGATCTCTTTTGAGTATTTTCTTTTCATAATCCTTTTATTGTAAAAAATCGTATTGCATTTATTAATTAATTATTTTTGCGAAATATTATTTTATTTGTCGGCTACCGGCTTGTAAAAAGATACATCGTGTTGTTTCAGTGTTTGTCGGTTACTGTGTTATAAGATACTGTGTTATAAGTTAACGACTTTAAAATAAAAGGGAATATTAAATTTGCTGTGTTGGCAGACTTGTGCTTTGGTTACGCCAAACGCCGCCAGGCGTTCTCTCCGTCCAGGTGCGATTGTGTCGTGTGTGGGAATGACCTGTTTAGTGCTTTATTAGTTATTTAATAACCTTGTATTAGTTTTTTAAGGTGTTTTATAGTTTATTTTTTATTATAACGTAAGGTAATTTAAAAAATTATTATCGAAAATGTGTTGTTTATTAAATATATTTATAAGTATTTATGAAATTATTTAATTTGATGTCGGTTAAAAGGAAATCTGTTATTTTGTTATAACGTGAGAGATGTAGTCGTGTCGTTGAAATTTTATTTTAATATCGTTTACTACTCTTAGTCTGTCGCGCCAGTAGATGTGAGCTAACGACGTTTATACGGTTCCGTAAGCTTCTGACAGCTGGTAGTTGTTTCCTTGTGTTCGGTATTAGGTTATCTAATCTTATCAAAAATACAGGCGTACATTTTGTAACCACGATTTATTGATTTATCTTTTTTTTATTAAATTACTATATAAAATCGTACAATTTTTAATAAATAGTAACGTATGTATTGTTTAATTTATATTTATTATTTATTACTCGTCAATATTTATAAGTTATTTTTTTTTTTAACTGAAAAATTAAGAAGAAAAACAAAGATATAGATGGATATTGCAGATGATTATTTGTGGTTGATGAATTATTTATTGTTATTTACTTATACTTAAACATACTCGTTTTTTTTTTTCATAAAGTAACCAATGTAGTTTTATCTGAAACCGCCCGTTTATGTTTTGCATAATAAATTTTGTGGACCTGCTTGTAAACAAATTGATATAAAAAAAATTTCAACAAACTATTTAAATAATTTTTGTTATTAAAAGTTTTTTAATTTTATTCTATTAAACTGATTTAGTACACATGAAAAAGTAAAATTTTCTATCTATGAATGAAATTTAAAAAGAAATCCAAATATGATTTTATCAATAATATTTGATAAAATATTTGACTTTCGTTCTTAAATAAATATAATATCGGGAAATAAATTAAAAGTTTTATAATTTAATTAAAATTTAATAATACATATTATCATTTACAGATAGTACTTAATCTCTTCATTTTATAATGATCGAAGTTAACATAGGCGGTATTTTCAGATTGTAAAAATAGTATTGCTAGTTGGCAACCACCACTAGTAATAATAATAATAATAATCATAATTTTTATCATTTATTTCGGAAAAATAATTTATAAATTTTGATTAAATTTATGCTGAAAAAAGTATTTTCAAGTTAATCTAGTTATTTTGGGGCGGCAAAAATTATATATGTAAGGAAAAATGTTAACTTGTTACTTAATTTTATTTTTGTAATTGAAAATTATTTTCCATTTTATTTGTAAATAAATATTATATATATATTGTTTTTTTGCTTGATAATTTCAATACAAAGCTTGAAATCTTGTGCGTTTGATATAGAAATGGGTTTTTTGTAGCGTATGAAAAACGCCCTGGCTGACCCAGATTCGAACCCGGTACCTCCGGGTGAAAGACCGAGACGCTAACAGTCGGCCACGGATAGGCGGTTTTTATTTACAACATAATAATTTTATTTATGTACACACTTACAGCGGGTCGACGCCCGGTAACAGTTACTATATAAAACAGATGATAAATTGAATTTTGTAGCTTTTTAATTGTATCACGGCTGACCGAGTACTTTCTGTTGAAAAATTGAATCGTTACTCAATCGCGTAATAATATAGTATTGAAAATATCTGCTTTAATTAAAAACTATTCTTGATTTAAATCCTATCAGTCTATATATATATTTTTTTAAAACTGCAAAAATTATTTGTCATTAAAAATAGTAAATAAATGTGTAGGTGGAATTGGGCGTAAGAATCTTATTTCGGTAATTAATAAAGAAGTAAATTATATTTGGAAATATTACCTTTTAAGTGGATATAATCGTAATTAATGGAACAACAAATCTTCGCTTTCTTTTCTGTCTCTCTATCCGTCTCCCTTTCTTTGTAAATCTGTATCTAAAAATATGTCTTTGTTTAAAACCTATGTACGAATATATACGTCTCGGTGTGTATATTTTTATACATTTTTTTCTGTTTCCGTATAACTTAAATTAAAAAAGCTGATACAATTGTAGGACTTTCCCGTCAAGCAGTTTTTTTTTCTGAAGCACGGCTTACACCTGCATACACACATAACTTAATTAAAAATATTTATCGTTTTATTTGAATGATATTTTTCTACAACAGCGTTAATTCTGGTGCTTAACCGCTAGTTTAGAACATTTTTTGGGGTGGTGGTGCGATTTTGGAAAAAAATTTTTTTTTGATATTTTGTAATCGATAACAAATTCGCCTAAGAAAAGTAAGACCTGAATTAGGCGAAATCTCGAGATGATGACCTTGCTGTACAGCCTCATCCCCTTGACCTTTTAAGTTGAAAATTTAATGGCATCAGTGCCTCGTACATAGAAGTAATCTGACCAAGTTTGGCCGAAATCGGTCCAGTAGTTTTGGAGATATAATGTGTGAGACACCAAACACACACACACACATGAACATCCGAAAAATTTCGATCCGGTTGTTTGGGTTCCTTCGGTGTCAAAACATCAAGATCCGGCCCAAATCGGATCGATTACAATACTTTTCCTTCTACAGCCGTAGCACTGCTATAGCGTTAGACGGGAAAGTTAAAATGGATGTATCATTTTTCGTGTGATGTTTACGAAAAAATTTGTACATTGCACATTAAAATATTTTTATTTCGTAACGAGTAATATTTTAAAATAGTACTTTATAGATTAAAATAATATTAAAATTTCTGGTCGTGGAGAATCTCCATATCAGAAACCACTTGATTCACCTTTTCCCTGGCAGTCACGTTTTATTTTTATTTTTTACTCATTTTATTGTTTTTTTAATCTCTCTATTTTTTCTGTTCATGTGACGCACTCATCTGTTTTTTTTTCTACTAAAATATTCAACTTTTATTTAACAAAGAGGAAGTTCGCAGTTAGATATATATATTTTTTATATTCAAGACTTATTATTCGCCAAATGAACCGATTTCATAAGATTTTTGTTTTATTTTAAAAACGAAGTCTTTTTCTGATCTCTGTCTGTTTTTTCCACGTATCTTAAACGGAAGGTTTTTGTAAAAATACATTGTGTACATACTTAGATGATTTTTTTGCACGGATCATTATGATATATTCTGATATTTAAATTATTTTCGCGTAAAAAGTTAAAAAGAAAAAAAAATTAACTAACGAATTTTTTCCATCCCATTTTTTAGTTGCCGGCACTAAGAACCACGAAACGGTAACTATTTCCTTTTCTTTTTGTTTTTTAAAATTTTTTTCCAGTATCGTCTCGTACGTTCGGAGAGTCCTTCTTTCCTTCCTTCTAACCACGCATTCCCTTTACATGTTCTTTGAGATTTCCTTGAAACCTTTAAATTCTTTAATTTCCTTTCTGAAGTTATTTCTCTCAAGTATTAAGTCTTGTTTAATTACTATTTCTTCTAGATCTTTTCTAGTTCGTCCTCCACAACCTTTATCTTGATCGGTTTTTCTATTTTCAAAAACGTTGTGGTACTTTTTCGGCATCCGACAGCCACTTTTTTAAAGTACGCTTACGTAATTTTTATTTGTAAGATTTTTTTAAATTTTACCATTTGTAGAAAAATTATAATCTTACCAATTTAACCTACGCTCGTTAACCTTCGTTCGCTAGTCTAGGTTAGCGAGCGAAGCGAACGTAGGTTAAGTTTGGTTAGATTATATTTATAATTATAAGCAATAATGCTTATATTGAACCTAAAAGTTATCTAATGTGATAAAAAAGTTGTTCAACGACTGACCAAAAAGTTATATGCGGTATTGTCTTTTCTTTCTTTTCCTGTTTAGTTTCGGTAATTACCGTCAGGTATTACTTCAGAGGATGATATGTATGCGTGCGAATGAAGTGTAGTCTTGTACAATCACAGTTCCACCGTTCCTGAGATGTGTGATTTTTTTCAGATTAAAATATAAATTTCTGACGATTGCGTTTTTTTTTCTTGCGACCAGCGTAATTTTCCTACGGGTGGTATTTTGAGTAGGCTCAAAATGGGTTTCTCCGAACAACATTACAAATAAAAGTAAATAATGTAAAATAAAAATATAAAGTCGATTTCTAAAACAATATAACTTCTATACTTCGAAATTTGAAATTAATTATTATTATGTATTCTGATAATTTTATATCGCTAATTATTTTGCTTAATGTTGTTATCGATTATTTTTACCTGATATAAATGATAAATTTAACGTTTATCAATATTCCGTACGTTGCATTTAATCCAAGGCTGAATATAGATTTTAACTATTATTGAGATTATCATTGTGGGTACTCTGCGATCGTCATTTATTGAGTATTGATAATATATATAATGCATTATTTGTTAGTACAAAAAGTATTATAATTTGTTGCTTTTCACCAGTTTTTTGTTCCAGATTTTCTTATTACTGTAAACCCTATGAGTTATAATAAGAAAAGTCGGCGTTGCTTACTTTGAAAGTAATGATGATTACTATTTGGCCAAACCCTGATGTCAGAGTAATCTTTTATCATATTTTCTGATAAAAGAAAATCAAAGTAGTAGTCTTTTACTCTGATGAACAGAGTAAAAGTTTCATTTTCAGAATTGCAAAATTATTCGCATTTTGGTACGCTCGACTTATAGACGTATAACAATATATTCGGATCATCGATAAGGGTTAGTTGTGAACTTTGCCTGGCTCACAGCTACCTGGATGTCCAAAAAAATTGTTTTTTTAATAATTATGACGATCCTATGACAATGCATACATTAAAAGGTAATAGCTCACCAAGAATGAGATTTCTTTTCTGGCAGCATAAATTTAGTATTTAAAGGTATTTTTGAATATATAGTGATCTTAGCAGGCTCGGTACGAACTTAAATTTAATCAAAATACAAGCTTTATTCTAAATTTACGAATCGGACAACGCAGATTCCTAATTTTTTCACCCGTGTGTTGCTTATTTGGGACTGTGCCGTTTTAAAAAACGCTCCCGCATATTTGCCACAGCTTTAATTTTTCGAGGTGCTACGTGGGAATTATGAAAGAGGCAGGAGGTACAAATTTCGGTGAGCGATTCCCGGACTAGGGGATATATCTGATACCGTCTATGTTCCAAATTTTGCTGCATCGACCTAAAGAAGCGGGTTCATCCTCTCGGGTTTGAAACACGTGGAACAAGTTATTAAAAAATTCTTGCGTATGAACTCGTACACAGAGCTTCCTTGGATTTCTGTGCGCCTCTAATGTTGACGTAAGATCGACAGCCATTGACTGTCTGTCCGACCCTAGACGTTTTATCACTTTAAAGAAGTTTGGTCCTGCGGGTGATGTTTAACGTATTTTACATTTTAACGTAATACATAAATTTTAAATTTAATAATAAAATGATCGTTAATTAATTTTACGTAATTAGTTAAGAATTATAGAAATAGACTCCGAAACTACGCCGTTAGATGTCCCAGATCGGGAGATGGAGGGAAAAGTGCTAAGTAATTAATTCTCTGTTAACCTTATCACGGGGTGCTTTATGTAGTTTTTTTAACGCTGAAGTCGGTCGGTCCAACAAACCAAAATATCGGACACGACTGATTGGAGTTGAGTTTTCACGGTGCCCAATACGGCCGGTCCAACTGACCAAATTGTTAAACACGACAGATCGGAGGAAGTTTCAAAATAGAATATCTTTTCACATAATTTCTCAGTTATTATTGCGTCTCGTGAATGAACGTTCGTCGTGCCTCCGACTCCATAAATTCCAAAAAGATTGGAATTATATTGACATTTCATTTCAGCCTCAAGAAGGAAGTTTGGGGGGGGGGGAATGGTTAATAAATCGCAAGAGATTCAGTCGTGTAGATTTATTGCCATATTATTACGTGTCATATGTAAGCGATTTTAGAACGTTTCGAAGAACGTACAGTGTTTCAGTGAATTACTTAGCGCGGTAAGATCATTTATTTAAAACGTTTAAACAAAAAGTCTTAACAAATTCACAAATGACATGTACACATCGATGTTTCAACAGTACGTGAAATCGGCCGGATAGTCTGACGATGCGACATACATAACCCGGCAAAAGAAAAAAATGGTGAATTGGAATCCTTAAGTCGGTTTGTTTGTTCCTAACTACCGCCTTAACGTAGGAAAAAATATTTCGGTTGTACTGAATGGATGAATGAGGATGATGTGTATGAGTGTAAATGAAGTGTAGTCTTGTACATTCTCAGTTCGACCGTTCCTGAGATGTGTGGTTAATTGAAACCCAACCACCAAAGAACACCGGTATCCACGATCTAGTATTCAAATCCGTGTAAAAATAACTGGCTTTACTAGGACTTGAACGCTGGAACTCTCGACTTCCAAATCAGCTGATTTGGGAAGACACGTTCACCACTAGACCAACTTTTTTTTTTTTTTACTCTCCCCGACCGGATATCCAATTAAGTATACTCAGTCGGGGAGAGTGTCCTTTTACTCTCAAAGGAGGCGTCCCCCATCCGCCGGCTATACGTCCGGCACGGCAGGTTGGCCTCCCCGGTCTCGGATCTTTTGTTTTACATTGCCTGCCTCTAATCCCCCGCTTTAGAGCCAAGGTCCGGCTATGCCGTCCCCCAGCGCCTCAGCAGGGAACCGGGACTCGGTCTTTACGCCTTTGGCCTCTAATCGACAGCGCCGACCCCACAAAGAGCCTAGGCTCCTGCAGGGACGACCCCGCCGACCGGGACTTAGTCTTTTATTTTAACCCACTCAAATTTTAACGTAACCAGTAGACCAACCTGGTGGGATTATACATAACGTACTGCAACAAAAAATCGCTTTCTTGCAGTACTAGAGCTTCCTTGGATTTCTGTGCGCCTCTAATGTTGACGTAAGATCGACAGCCATTGACTGTCTGTCCGACCCTAGACGTTTTATCACTTTAAAGAAGTTTGGTCCTGCGGGTGATGTTTAACGTATTTTACATTTTAACGTAATACATAAATTTTAAATTTAATAATAAAATGATCGTTAATTAATTTTACGTAATTAGTTAAGAATTATAGAAATAGACTCCGAAACTACGCCGTTAGATGTCCCAGATCGGGAGATGGAGGGAAAAGTGCTAAGTAATTAATTCTCTGTTAACCTTATCACGGGGTGCTTTATGTAGTTTTTTTAACGCTGAAGTCGGTCGGTCCAACAAACCAAAATATCGGACACGACTGATTGGAGTTGAGTTTTCACGGTGCCCAATACGGCCGGTCCAACTGACCAAATTGTTAAACACGACAGATCGGAGGAAGTTTCAAAATAGAATATCTTTTCACATAATTTCTCAGTTATTATTGCGTCTTGTGAATGAACGTTCGTCGTGCCTCCGACTCCATAAATTCCAAAAAGATTGGAATTATATTGACATTTCATTTCAGCCTCAAGAAGGAAGTTTGGGGGGGGGAATGGTTAATAAATCGCAAGAGATTCAGTCGTGTAGATTTATTGCCATATTATTACGTGTCATATGTAAGCGATTTTAGAACGTTTCGAAGAACGTACAGTGTTTCAGTGAATTACTTAGCGCGGTAAGATCATTTATTTAAAACGTTTAAACAAAAAGTCTTAACAAATTCACAAATGACATGTACACATCGATGTTTCAACAGTACGTGAAATCGGCCGGATAGTCTGACGATGCGACATACATAACCCGGCAAAAGAAAAAAATGGTGAATTGGAATCCTTAAGTCGGTTTGTTTGTTCCTAACTACCGCCTTAACGTAGGAAAAAATATTTCGGTTGTACTGAATGGATGAATGAGGATGATGTGTATGAGTGTAAATGAAGTGTAGTCTTGTACATTCTCAGTTCGACCGTTCCTGAGATGTGTGGTTAATTGAAACCCAACCACCAAAGAACACCGGTATCCACGATCTAGTATTCAAATCCGTGTAAAAATAACTGGCTTTACTAGGACTTGAACGCTGGAACTCTCGACTTCCAAATCAGCTGATTTGGGAAGACACGTTCACCACTAGACCAACTTTTTTTTTTTTTTACTCTCCCCGACCGGATATCCAATTAAGTATACTCAGTCGGGGAGAGTGTCCTTTTACTCTCAAAGGAGGCGTCCCCCATCCGCCGGCTATACGTCCGGCACGGCAGGTTGGCCTCCCCGGTCTCGGATCTTTTGTTTTACATTGCCTGCCTCTAATCCCCCGCTTTAGAGCCAAGGTCCGGCTATGCCGTCCCCCAGCGCCTCAGCAGGGAACCGGGACTCGGTCTTTACGCCTTTGGCCTCTAATCGACAGCGCCGACCCCACAAAGAGCCTAGGCTCCTGCAGGGACGACCCCGCCGACCGGGACTTAGTCTTTTATTTTAACCCACTCAAATTTTAACGTAACCAGTAGACCAACCTGGTGGGATTATACATAACGTACTGCAACAAAAAATCGGTTTTCTTTCAGAAATTCAATAACCGATGGAGATCGGCGAGAATGATTCCTTTGGAACAATTTAACTTATATTCAGATATCGTTTGGTATGTGAAAGTATCCGGCTGAATTTTAAACCGCTCAGCCTGAAATTCATTGGACGTTAGAATGTCTTCATTCGGATTTGAATACTAGATCGTGGATACCGGTGTTCTTTGGCGGTCGGATTTCAATTAACCACACATCTCAGGAACGGTCGAACTGAGAATGTACAAGACTACACCTCATTTACAGTCATACATATCATCCTCATTCGTCCTTTGAAGAATTATTTAAAACGGTAGTTACCGGAGGCTAAACAGGAAAAAGAAAGAATGTCTTCATTACGGATACGATTCGTTACAAATTTGATACGCATTAAATTAATTTTGAATGAAGCCCTATTTGACAAAAATAGTCTGCGAGTATTTTGAGTAAGTACAAAGAAAAAAAAAACTTAAAAGTTCTACGTATAAAGATTTGTTTTTATATTTGTTATATACGTATAAACGGCTGTTACGCAAAGATTTAAGCTTGTGATAATTTTTAGAACCTTGTACATACAGTGTTTGGTCGGTGGTTATTAATAATGTATGACTGCATATCTATTTAATTTGCGTATTTACTCGTGTAATGCAAACTAAATAACTGTTCCGTATAATTGACCGATTAGTTATATCAGAAATATTCATATTTTACGATATCAAATTTCTATTAACTTTTCATTCGGTTGGAATAACAATTTCGTCGCTTTCTATTATATTATTCTTTAACCTTTATTATATGGACTTAATCTTGTGTATTATTTTAATATATATATATATATATATATATATATATATATGTGTATATACTGTTCGTACATATTTTTAAATAAGACTATATAATTACTGTTAAAAGTTGTGAAAATAATCTATTTATCTTAGTACTAAATAAAGAAGTCCGTGTATATGAATTTTTGTACTGATATCCATCGAAAACAATCAAGAACCGCCGGTCTGAAAATGTTTACACCCAAATATTAATAAAACGTTTTATTATCGATATTTTTGAGGCTAATTTAATAAAATTAAACTTCATTTATTGTTTGAACGGCAACTGAAAGTATTATTTTTTCAAATAGTATTTTCAATCGATCAATAAATTAGTCCGTTCTATATTGGTTAGCTCACCGCCGCTTGCGGATTTATAAGAAAAAAATGCTTATTTTGTTTCGAAATCGTTTTACCTGTTCTACCTGTTATCGCGATATGTGGTGTCGATGCGGGAAATTTTATCGTACAGAGATTTCAGTAGGAAGACGTGTAATTTAATTTTTGGTAGCGAGTGCTCTCTAACAAGCATCCCGATTCTTTTGGAACGACTTCGCCCATAATCGGATATCGTTTGGTATGTGAAAGTACTCGTATCTGGCTGAATTGTTGACCGCTTAGCCTGAAATCCATACTAGGTTAGAACGAATAGAACTTGAAGGGGTTTGTTGTTACATTAGCTGAAAAATTTTTGGGTTTATGTCTGTATACTAAACCCACCAACACGCAGATGATATTCAGTTCTAATTTGCAAATTTATTCGACAGGTTATAATGAACATCATTACTATCAGAGAAAGCACATTTGCGCTATGGCTATTTTTACTCGTCGATTAAGAAGGTCAGATAATACCAAGAAACGCGTTAATATGTACCCCATTACGTTGTAAAAGTAGAGTATATTACGTTCCGTTAGGTGGGATTAGGAAACCCAGCCTTATTTAACGAATACCTACCGAGTTGGTCTAGTGGTGAACGGGTCTTCCCAAATCAACTGATTTGGAAGTGGAGAGTTCCGTCGTTCAAGTCCTAGTAAAGTCAGTTATTTTTATACGGATTTGAATACCAAATACCACCGGTGTTCTTTTGTCGTTGGGTTTCAATTAACCACACATCTAAGGAACGGTCGAACTGAGACTGTACAATATTACACTTCATTTACACTCATACATATCATCTTCATTCATCCTCTGAAGTTTTATCTGAACGGTAATTACCGGAGGCTAAACAGGAAAAGAAAGAAGGAAGTCCAGCTTTAACGAATACCTAAGCTTCAGTTTAGGCTTATTTTACAGACATTGTATAGGTTATGCGTCCGAAGAAAAGTCTCCTCGAAAATCACAAAAATATCACAGACTGGAGAATTCAAAGAAATTCCTAATCAAAAATTCCAAAGCAGATCCCATTCGGATTTTTTTTTGTGACGTTCCGTTAACATGTGTAACACCGGACGTGCACAAACCTTTCTGAAGCCTAAACGATCGTGATTAATGCGACCGATAACAGCTCTTGGAACATCAGGAAAAAGAAGAGCAAGGTCGGAAATCGTTGAGCGACGATCTTTTCTTATTTCATCATCGACGCGTTTCAACAAGTCCTCGGTAATTATCGAGGGCCTCCCCGTTCTTCATCGTGCACATTAATTCTGTTGTTTCTAAACCTTTCCCACCATTTTCGGACGTTTCTTTTATTCATTGCATTATCATCGTATTCAGCAACCGCTTATGAATTTCAGTCGGCTTAACGTTTTGACGGTTTAAAAACGTATGTATACACGTATTCATAGTCGGTGGCAACATCGATTTTCCTATTCATTTTATAAAATAATAATAACTCACACGTAATCAAGATACTACAACGCGACAACTTACAAACAACAATGCAGTGTGTACATTACTAGCGTGGCCATCAACGACGACACAGGTTCTCCAACCGTAAGTAGAGAAATTTCCCGGCGGTCTTTATTTTAGAGATATCCCTCGTACTTATGAAGAAACCGCAGTACGAAACAAACTACCACGCCCAGAGGATTGCTCTAATTCTCCTTCTGAAAGGAATTACAAAGAGGCATTTTTTTATACAAATTAGAAGCAGCAGATTAATGATTTACTGTAATAAATAAGTATGTACTTGTCGTAAAACTTAATTTCCACAAATACGAGCCACGGAAAACAGATCTCGCCCGTTCACGGAATCGCGTGAAGCGTGTTCCGATTAAAGTATAAACGGTTGAGCCGGATACTGGAGCTGTTTATCAGAGGTCATACGTATAGGTTAAAGAATGCAGCAAATCATTGAACTCTTAAAACGGTGTGACTTAATTGTATTCGTATGTTCTGTTATATCTTCTTGGAAACTCGACGATCTAAGTTTTGACAAGTAATTTACGCTTTAACGCTGGGGAGTTGGGATGTTTGTCTGGACGCCATGATCCCGTTTAACTTCAAATGATAAAAAGATATGTAAATTCGTATTGAATTAAAATAGAAAAACGATTGAAACATTTTGTACCCTATTTTCGCCCCTAATTTTTTTTTCATTTTTTACTTCCTTGTACGTAGTAAAGGACGTATTGTTATCGCTAAAAATTTCGGTTTTCAGATTTCAACGGAAATATCCATTTTGACCATCCCTGAATCCATTTTGACCGGTTTCGGCGTGACGTTTGTATGTATCTCGCATAACTCAGAAACGATTAGCCGTAGGATGTTGAAATTTTGGATTTAGGACTGTTGTAACATCTAGTTGTACACCTCCTTTTTTGATTACAATCGACTGGACCAAAAGTCCAAAATCCAAATTTTTTTGGATTTTGGACTTTTATCTTAACTGCAGAAATAAGACTTCATCGGGAGCTTTTCAACATTATATCATAAATGGAACTTATTTTCATCGGTTCCAGAGTTATAGCCAAACAAAATTGTAATTAATGAATATTTGGATTTTACAAGCGGAAGGCACATCGGTTCGAATCCGACTTCATCTATTTTTTTTAACTTTTTTTTTTTAATTTTAAATATATTGGTTTATTAATAATTAATATATTGGTTTATAAATAAATATATTGGTTTATTATTGACCTCTGATTGTAAACAAATTGTTACAATAAATAATTCAATAATAACAATAAAAAAAAAGAAAAAATATAAGAAGTTATTAATGAAATAAAACTGTATGTACTTTTCGTTTAAAAAAATGTGTTTATATAATTTAATAGGCGTACAAGGAAGTCACGTGCTATCCACATCAGATTTTTTTAGATAATCTGATCTTTCAAAGAATTTTTAGAAGGGGGTTGGGATAGTCAGCAGTTTTACTACGTAGGGCCTTGATCCGCTCCTTTTTATTTAGGGATTTAATTTACTATCCTTCTAAGGATAGCCCGTTTGATGTACTTTAGTCTTTAGACTGATTAGAACGGATCTAGGGATGGAGATATTTTTTAATATACTTCAGATACTGCATCCTTTGTATTTGCACGATTTAATGCGGGTAATTTTTGTAACAACCGGTCATAAAATCACGTTTTTATTTTGTATTCGGAGGTCTTTACCCGGTAAAAACAGATCTTTTAATATTTTTACATATACGTTAGGCTACATAAGATCTTTAAACTTACGTAGCTTATTTTCCTGCGTAAACATCCGTTCATTTTCTCCCTCTACTATTTTAACTTCATTATTTAAAATAAAAATTAGGATAAAATTGTTAAAGCGAAATAATAATGAATGAACGTTAATAAAAATTTATTAAATAACAATAATAAATAATTTTATTATTAAATTAAATTTAAATTTCACTTCACTGTAGTTATATAAAAATAAATATATTTTAATTGAATTTCGAATAATTGAATTACTTTGGTAATTATTAAAATGTAGTTAAATCGGACAGCTGGCAACAATGATGCTGAAAATTTCGTGGTATTCATGTAAGCTAAAATTTAAATTATTCTCTCGCGGAAAAATGTTAAAAAGTATTATTATTATTACCCTTATGGGTTTAATTTTTTTTTAATATATAATATATATTATTTTTATATATTTTTTAAATTGAATATATATATATATATATATATATATATATATATATTAAATTTAACTTATTCTTTTGCGGTAAGTTATGAGAGGGTCGTTCGATTTATTACACTGATGACTAGAAAAATGATTTCTTTATTCGATGACAATGAAACGAACGCTACTTTGCAACACAATCGTCAGCTATAGTTAATCACTTAGTCCATATTTTTACTCCTTATACGAAGTAAAGGAAGTACTGTGACCTCGACAAATCTCGGTTTTCCAGATTTCAACGGAAATATTAATTTTTTATAAACTTAGTTTCCCCTTACCAACAAAAATGTTTGATAAGTGGAAATTTAATTTTTACAATTGTATTAATACCGGCGGTACAAAACGCTTAGTTAATTAAATATCCATTTTGAACTTGCCTGAATCCGTTTTGACTAGTTTCGGCGTGGGTCTGTACGTACGTATGTACCCCGCATAACTCAAAAACGATTAGCCGTAGGCTATGTTGAAATTTTCGATTTAGGACCGTTGTAACATCTAATTGTGCACCTCCCCTTTTAATTGGAATCGACTGGACTAAAAGTGTCCAAAAAAGCTCAAAATCCAAAATAGTTGGATTTTACTTTTTCTTAACTGCGGTGATAAGCTCTCATTGAGATGTTTTGAACGATATATCATAATTGGTACTTATTTTCATCGGTTTCAGAGGTATAGCCAAATAAAATTTTAATTAATGAAATATTTGGATTTTACAAGGGGAAGGCATATCGGTTTGAATCCGACTTCATCTCCTTTTTTTTAATTTTTTTTTAAATTTAAATATATTGGTTTAGTAATAATTATTAACCTCTGATTGTAAACAAATTGTTACAATAAATAATAATTCAATAATAGCAATAAAAAAAAAATTAAAAACTATATGAAGTTATTAATGAAATAAAATTTTATGTACTTTTCGTTTTAAATAAGTGTGTGTATGTAATTTAATAAGCGTACAAAAGAAGTCACATGATGTCCGCATCAGATTTTTTTAATTGAACTAAATGATGATTTATAGTAGGAGATATGAATGAAATCTTTCTGAGACAGTAACTTAAAGATACGGATTTGTGTTTAGGTTTTTTTTTATCTTTAGAAATACTTATTCTGTTCGCGAAGCGTGTACGTGGAAATATGGAAATTTTGTAGCGTATGAAAAATGCCATGCCTCCCCGGAATTCGAATCCGGGACGCCCTGATTAAAAGCCGTGATACTACCATTACGCCGCGGAGATCGAGTAAATCTTCGGATTTTATGTTGATCTTATACGAATGTCAACGAGTTGGTAATGGAAAATTAGAAAATCTGTCGCGGAATTCGTAATGGATCGTAGCAGTATTATTTTTTATGGACATCGAACCCTAAAAACTCGTTCATGTTTTTGGGTACGTAAATGCCATTATTATTAATATACGCGTTACGAACTGAAAAATAATTGAATAATAATTATATCAGGTAACTATAATCAACCGCAAAAAAGAATTGTCGTGCTACAAGATTTAAATCTGTAAGCAGTATAAATTGTTTTCTGCCTCGTCGCATGCATTTATAAAAGAGATAATAAGCAGGTCGGTCGAACGGTTCTTTAGTTTTAAGCGAATACTGGTGCATTCAGGCAACTATTTTATGAATAATGATGCCCTTAATATAGTATTAATGTCTGTTACTTAACTGAACTAAAAATCTCATTCATTCCACCAGAAATCTTTCTTTACATAATGTAAATGAGTACAGTGAAATCTGTACAAAA
This sequence comes from Lycorma delicatula, assembly GCF_047948215.1. Taxonomy (NCBI): domain Eukaryota; kingdom Metazoa; phylum Arthropoda; class Insecta; order Hemiptera; family Fulgoridae; genus Lycorma; species Lycorma delicatula. The sequence continues at coordinate 12,788,775 of NC_134461.1, read as the reverse complement.
AGGAACCTCCAAAAAAGGAATTATTATTATAATACAGTATTGCTGTTTATCTAATTATACGCCGTCACAATCTGGCTCCAAACTTGGCTCAAACTCAAAACCAGGAGAGGACACAGAAAACAAAATTAACAGTTTCGGAAAAGCATCGGGTACGATCGCACAGCTGGAAGAATTCGCGATTCGTATAAACAACGATTTGTAGCGTTTGTGAAAATTCTGTGCCTGACCGAAATTCGAACCCGGATGATTTGCAATAGAATATGTTAACCGTTAGAAATATTATTGAAAACGAAACTTCCAAGAGTAAATTATCGAAACAGAACACTATATTTGATTATTTTAGAATTAGAGTTAGATAGTGATTTTTTTTTGTCTTCAGTCATTTGACTGGTTTGATGCAGCTCTCCAAGATTCCCTATCTAGTGCTAGTCGTTTCATTTCAGTATACCCTCTACATCCTACATCCCTAACAATTTGTTTTACATATTCCAAACGTGGCCTGCCTACACAATTTTTTCCTTCTACCTGTCCTTCCAATATTAAAGCGACTATTCCAGGATGCCTTAGTATGTGTAATATAAGTCTGTCTCTTCTTTTAGCTATATTTTTCCAAATGCTTCTTTCTTCATCTATTTGCCGCAATACCTCTTCATTTGTCACTTTATCCACCCGTCTGATTTTTAACATTCTCCTATAGCACCGCATTTCAAAAGATTCTAATCTTTTCTTCTCAGATACTCCGATCGCCCTAGTTTCACTTCCATATAAAGCGACACTACAAACATACACTTTCAAAAATCTTTTCCTGACATTTAAATTAATTTTTGATGTAAACAAATTATATTTCTTACTGAAGGCTCGTTTAGCTTGTGCTATTCGGCATTTTATATCGCTCCTGCTTCGTCCATCTTTAGTAATTCTATTTCCCAAATAACAAAATTCTTCTACCTTCATAATCTTTTCTCGTCCTATTTTCACATTCAGTGGTCCATCTTTGTTATTTCTACTACATTTCACTACTTTCGTTTTGTTCTTGTTTATTTTCATGCGGTTGTTCTTGCGTAAGACTTCATCCATGCCGTTCATTGTTTCTTCTAAGTCCTTTTTTTTTCTCGGCTAGAATTACTATATCATCAGCAAGTCGTAGCATAATTTCACCTTGCACTGTTACTCTGGATCTAAATTGTTCTTTAACATCATTAAGTGCTAGTTCCATGTAAAGATTAAAAAGTAACGGGGATAGGGAACATCCTTGTCGGACTCCCTTTCTTATTAGGGCTTCTTTCTTATGTTCTTCAATTGTTATTGTTGCTGTTTGGTTCCTGTACATGTTAGCAATTGTTCTTCTATCTCTGTATTTGAACCCTAATTTTTTTAAAATGCTGAACATTTTATTCCAGTCTACGTAATTGAATGCCTTTTCTAGGTCTATAAACGCCAAGTATGTTGGTTTGTTTTTCTTTAATCTTCCCTCTACTATTAATCTGAGGCCTAAAATTGCTTCCCATGTCCCTATACTTTTCCTGAAACCAAATCGGTCTTCTCCTAACACTTCTTCCACTCTCCTCTCAATTCTTCTGTATAAAATTCTAGTTAAGATTTTTGATGCATGACTAGTTAAACTAATTGTTCTATATTCTTCACATTTATCTGCCCCTGCTTTCTTTGGTATCATTACTATAACACTTTTTTTGAAGTCTGATGGAAATTCCCCATTTTCATAAATATTACACACCAGTTGGTATAATCTATCAATCGTTTCCTCCAATCGCAGTAATTCTACAGATATTCCGTCTATTCCAGGAGCCTTTCTGCCATTTAAGTTTGCCATTTAGATAGTGATATGTCTTTTAATTGAATGTAACTTTTAAATGAAAAATTACTAACAATTTTTGAAAATCAGTGGTTAATGTTCTTTATATGCACTATAATTTCCGGATTATTCCAAACGTTTATCCTTGTCTAACTTTATTTTACATTTGTATAATTCATAGCGCAAGATCTCACGATAAATTAGCTCGATTTTTAAAAACTCTGCCAGACGGAAACCTCTTCAAAACGGAATTCTTACTTGATCCTGTCAGATTCCGTTTTGGGGAGGTTTTACTATAATATATTTGTATTTGTGGTTTTTTTTTTTAAATGCAGCCGTACAATATAAAATTTAGCATTGTAGGGATGCTCTTCTTATATCGTAAATTAAATGTATCCACGGGATTACGCTGGAAAGTGGAACAACTCCTTTGCATGAGCGAGATAAACACCGTACAGTTGTAAGTCATAAATTATGAAACGTGTTTTTTTTTTCCTTACGTAATTTAAATATAGTTAAACGTACAGCATTTTTAACGCAGACATCTCTTTACTATTTACTATAAGTATTTTCGAGAAGTCTGTATCTAAAGGTCTTAATATTTATTTATAACGTACGATATAAATAGTTTTGGCCGTGTATTAAAGTAATAATATTAATAATAATAGTAAAATATTATTTCCGATATTCTGTGCTTGAATAAAAACATTTTAAGAAAACGAAAGCGTTATTCTTTATTTTTTTTTTTTACAACCATTCAACAGTTATGTCACCCTTGTACTTAATGAGTTAAAACATTTGGTTCAAGGTTAAATGACTTAATCGGACTTAATCATCTTAAATACTCGGATTGTTTTCTTTATAAATAAAATTAAAAATCTCTTTAGTTCATTGTACGATCAAAGAAAAAATTACGCTAATTCTTTTTTTTCGAGGTTGCAATATATTAATTTGGCAAGGTTAGGGATGAAAATTTATTAAACCTATTTATAAATTCTACTGTTGAAATTAAAATGTAACTTTTTTTGTAGTGAGGGTTATTTTGTAGTCGTTCAACTAATTTCATATTTTCTATTCTTTTCAATGCTGTGATATAATTGATCAGTTTCAAAATATTTACTTATGTTTACATTCTCACTTCTTTGTTTTATTTTATGTAGCGAGTAAGAAGTTTTACTCCCTCCCCGATCACTCATTTAACTTATTTCTGGAACTCATTTGAAGCAAAAAAAAAGTCACACGAACTTGTATCCAGAAACATTACATTTTCAAGTTATAGCTAGTAAAAAATTTATAAAAAGAATTTGTTGTGAATTTAATTTTATCCTACCCTACTAAACAGCATTTTCGTCTGTGTCTGTGTGTGCGTCCCCCTTAGCTTAGCACCGGAATGTACCGATCACTAGCGGAAAATCCCGATTCGTTATTACATGTCTCGTGGTGGTCAGGTGGATACATGTTATGTTATTATATATCGATATAAATGGGAAAAGCGAAGTTTTGCGAAAATTTAGTACTTTTTAACCGGATCCGAATTTTCGGACGAAAATCGCAAATATCTCGAAAACGGTCGGTCCTAGCGCTCTGAAAAATTTTTTCCACCCCCACCATGAGAAACTTTCCGCTCCCAGTAGTACCCGTCAGATGATATTATTTTCAAGTATCCCCGGGTCGCCGTTCGGAAATTGGAGAGGGGATACGATGTGGTGCCACCGTAATATCTCTGCAACCGCACGTCTGATTTTCACGATTCAAACGGCGTATGTATCAGCAGTACGAGCGCTAACTGTTTAACCCATCGGGTACACTTTTGATCGACCGGATCTTGATTATCCGGAAATTAAATCGTTTAGCTCTATATTTGGATTGCACTCACCCACCGTAAAACGTACCGATCCGACCTTTCGCTAAATACGTTCAAACCTGTGCGCTAGCGCAGCTGTAAAGTATAAACGTATGAAGCCTAAAAAGTAGAAAATAAAAGTTACGTAAAAAAAAAATTTAAAACAACACTTAAATTAAACGCACTCAAAATGGATTATCTCAAAATGGATTTGACAACAAACTTTAAAGAGTGGGAACCCCACTCTTTAGGATATGCATCACCCATATGAAAAAATCGACAAAAATATGAAATTTTATATTTGATGCTATGACTTTCAGATAATCTTAGATGTCACCATCAAAGCTTGTTGTCACATCCGTTCTAAGATAACGTCCTAAAATTATTTTTTTATTTTTAGTGCGTTTAATTTAAGAGTGATGTGTTCAAATTTAAAAAAAATATATTTTTTGTTTATTTATATGATTGTTTTTCTTCATAAAATAATGAACTATAACCCAAAAGTAGGCACCGTAGTGTACCGATCGCTAGCTGAGAATCCGGATTCGTTTGTATCAATTTCTAGAGTTAAATTTCTAATTTAACTTTTGTCATCATTCAAAAAAATTTACTTTACACAATTCTGGACACGTAATAAGTCCATTCCAAGACGCCGCCCGCCCGGAGGGCCTAGCTGCGGAGACGTGTCGTAGGGATGCCCTGCTACTAGTATTGATTTTAAAATATAAATTCAGTTAAAAGCTAACGTAATTTTCAGAAATCCAGATTGTATTTTTTTTTTAAACAAACCGCACGAAATGTTAATTTAATCGGTTGAAAAAGTATAGTATGTTATTTATCTTAAATTTACTATTTAAATCATCTTCTGATTGTTTACAAGGTCCATTATTTTTATTAAAATAGCACATAAAACCATTAAATTTGGTCTATAATTCGTGTCCTAATGTGACGGTAATCCGTATTATTTATTTGCGTTATCAGCTAGTTACGAAGCAGCTAATCGGGAGAGTTGGTATTTCATTAAAGTTGTGGAATGATCTTTATTCTGACCAATACCGATCAAAGCATAAAAAATAACATAATTCGTAAAATATAAAATTGAAAACTTAACAGACAAAACACAAAGCATAAATCAACAAAACTAAACGAATACTCGAAAGCCAGGAAAACATTTAAAACTACTACTAACCGCCTACTTATCTATTCTGCCACTAACTATCGTCAGTCCTTTTTCCCTTTCTTTCTTTTTCCTGTTTAGCCTCTGGTAACTACCGTTATCTGAAGATAATTCTTCAGAGGATGAATGAAGATGATATGTATGAGTGTAAATCAAGTGAAGTCTTGTACATTCTCAGTTCGACCGTTCCTGAGATGTGTGGTTAATTGAAACCCAACCACCAAAGAACACCGGTATCCACGATCTAGTATTCAAATCCGTGTAAAAATAACCGGCTTTACTAGGACTTGAACGCTGGAACTCTCGACTTCCAAATCAGCCGATTTAGGAAGACGCGTTAACCACTAGACCAACCCGGTGGGTAGTCCTTTTTGCCTGGTTTCCAGGTTCTTCACCACCTCAGTTTATCACCAGAATGAAAAGTCCATTGGATTCAAATCTGGCGACCGTGGAGCGGAACGTATTTAACAAATCTTCTGCGGCCGATCCAGTATTGAGGAAAAGTTTCATCCGGCCAGTGTCGTACACTCGCGTAGTGTAGTGGGGCTCCTTGCATGAACCGTTCAGGATGCTCTCCAATTGATATCTGATCCGGACATCAACCAATCTATGACCGTAGACGTCATTATAAAGATATCATCCTACCTGTCACGTAGTTCATCTATTGATAAATTTCTGTCGCCGGTATATTTTATTTTCAACGACAGTCGCCACATTTAAAAAAAAACACGATTATTTTTATTATCCCTTTTATTAATGTTCATATTTCATATCCGTAAAGAATTTCACTCAAAACAATGAGTGGTATTCAAATTAATTTCGAAGCGTACAGTTAGTGTTACCAACCTAAATTTTCGAGGTCTAAATTTATTGTACCAAAAACAGATATCTTAAATTTCTACAAATCCGTAATATCATTTTGTTCTGAATAATAGAAGTTAAATTTGTTTTTTTTTTATTTTTCATAGATTTTATTTCATCAATTTTCTCATAATTAAATTCTGTGCAAGTTTTGATAATAAAATTTACGCATTTATTAGTCATTTAACAACTACTGTGTACTTCAAACCTAAAAAAATTTGTTTTTTTTCATCAAATTGTTCTTTGTTTTACTTAGATATCATGAAAACTACGGAGACACAGTTCTGAGACCTGTTTCATTCGATTTTTCAGGTCAAAAAATGAAAGAAAACATCAAGCTTACTCCTTATATAACGTCTTAAAAATTTCAATATGACCTCATTTAACCGGGGGAACTGAAATCCTGGAAAAATATTTAGCTAGCCGTAATTCGATAACAAAGCGTTTTCGGACATTGTTTATATGAACTTTTTTCTTATTTCAAACTTTAGAATCAGTTCCCAAATTATTCCCTTATCCTTCTGAATTACTCTATGTATAAATATACATATATATATACACACACGAGGAACGATCAGAAAGTAAGTTACACTACATCTATGAGACAAACACATATTTATAAGACAATTTTTTTTTATTGAACAAAAACTATATATTTTTATCTATTTTTTTTGACTTAATCACCAAGTTTTTATAAACACTTTTCATATCTTGTGACAAGTTTTTCAATTTCACTCTCATAAAAATTTCGCCCAACTTCCTTCAACCATTTTAAGGACAGTTTCCTTCAGTTCTTCATCATTAGCGGAACGTTCTTCTGCCAGGTCTCGCTTGAGATGACCAAGCAGGTGGTATTCACAGGGTGCTAGGTCGGGGCTGTAAGGCGGATGAGACCACACTTCCCGCTTGAATTTTTACAGTAACTCCTTTGTCACATGAGCTGAATAGAGCAGCGTTGTCGTGAAGAAAAGCGATATCGCTCAATCTTCCGGGTCTTCGATCTTCAATGGCTTTACGCAATTTTTTTAAAGTCTCACAGTAAGATTCGGCATCGATTGTTGCTCCTGGGGGCATAAATTCATAACTCCCATTAAATTCAGCATAACCGTTCGAACATGTGAGGATGTTTTCACTTTTTGGCTGCGGCGTATTTTTGTGTCTCCATTCATGTGTTGTTCCTTTAGTCTCAGCAGTGTAATGAAGCATCCGGTATTCATCCCCTGTCATGATTTGTTTCAAAAACTGTGTTTTGGAATAACGTTGATGAAAAGAAATAGCAGACGCAAAACGTTGGTTTGTGGTTGTCGGTCAACAGATGTGGCACCCATCGTGCACACTTCTTACGGTAAAAAAGCCGATCGTGAATAATCGCAAACACACTACCGTAATTGATGTTAAGTTCACTTGCAATATCTCTAATTTTAATGCGCCGGTTACTCATTCATCACTTCATTCACGCGTTCCGCGTTACCCGTCGTATTTGCATTTGAAGGACGCCCAGCACGCATTTCATCAGTCACATTTGTTCTTCCGTTTCTGAACGTTTGGCACCGTTTTGTGATCACGGGGCGTAACATTATATTCTCGCCGTATACCTCAACAATTTGGCGATGATTTCACAATTGTAATTTTTTGCCCGCAAAAATCGGACTACTGAACGCACTTCTATGGTGGACGAAACCTTTAGAGGACACGCCATAATGACGACACTACACACGTACTGAATGTCGTACAGAATTGTTGCTGGGGGAGCATGAAAACAACACAGCCAGTGCTGTTGCCGTGCCACAACAACACATTAATATATCCCTTTCAGTTCAAGAATACGGCAAGGGTGTAACTTATTTTTTGATCGACCTCTCATATATATTAAATAATGAATATACGAAATACGGTTTCAGTTTATTCTAATATATAGTTTTTCCACCGTTGTCATTTGTCTGTTTCATTATTCTTGTATGTTTCAGTAGGAAGGAAGGAAAGAACATGTTTTTTTTTTTCAGGGAAGGAAGGTAATAATAATAACGTTTGTTTAATTATAGCATTATAACAAGGACACGTAAATAAGGAGGTCTATTCCTTTTCTTTATCAAATTAATTATTATTTTTTTATAAACTTAGGCGTTCTTTAATAGTTTGGGTTTGAAGCTAGAGGGGTCATAAGCCGGTGTTCTGTTATGTTAATCGACAGTGATGTGGTAACCGGTTATAAAATACAGCTCTCCTTTTAAATCTTGGAGAAAAAGATAATAAACTCATATTGTTGGAAAGGGAAGTTAGGAGTTAAATATAAAAGAGAAAGGTTTATAACCGCAGTGTGTTTTCATTAGGTGTTTTTTTTTTTATTCAATTGCATTAATTTTTGATAAATTAGAAAAAAATATTCTCTAATAAAATTTTCATAAGTTCGATCACTATGGATATCTTAATATCTGTATAAGATTGTAAAATAATTTTATATAGTCTTGAACTTAATAAAATCGGTAATACGTAAATTACTTGACATTTTATTGTTTTAGACTATTCTTCACGTTGAAGTTTATCATTAATTTTATCACTTTGATTACGTATTTATTTTACAAACACGAATATGCATCTTTACTTGGTTTAATCAGTAATCGATAGATAAAAGTAACGTTTAATAAATCGTTCGGTGACTTTTATTTTGATTAAATTATTCATTAATATAATGGGATACCATAAATGATTATTTCCACTTGAATTAATATATTTGTATTATTCGCTATTGTACAACGTACTCCATACTCTGAACGTAATCCTAATACTAATGAACGTAATTTGAGTAATATTTTAGTATTTGTCATCCGTGAACGGGAGTGTTTGTAATCTTCATTCGTTTTCAAGTCGATCCGATTAGATTTTATTGCGTTTGTTCAAGCCTTACTTCTCATTAAACCAACTGATTATTATAATTATTTTTTTTATTTTATACCGGAAATTCACTTTTATATTTTTATACTCAGCAATAATATATTATATATATATAGTATATTAATATATATATATATATATATATTTTTTTTTTCACTTCTTATAATTCGCTTTATTTTCGATATATTAAATGGAAAATTATTTAAATTCACTATTTGAAGAAATTTTTGATATTTGAATGTATTTTCCGCGAAACTTTAAGAAAATTAGTCCTGACTGACTGATTTATCAACGCACAGGGAAAACTATTAAAGATAATTTGATTAAAAATTAATTCTTCTTACGGTGTAAGTGCACACTATCAAACGATTTTTTTGAATTTCCGAATTTAAAGTATTAAAATAGAGTAACAATGACATTTAATATTTTTTTTTTAATTTCTCGCTAACAAATGAAGATATCAAATTGATTCTTAGTATATGTAATCTTCATATGAATATGAAAAAAACTAATTTCCAGATTCTTTTTTAAATTCTGAGTTAAAGGGTAACAATGGATTTTGATTTTTTGTTTGAAAAACTTTTTTTTTTTGATGCGGATTGTTCGAGTCATTCTTGAGTTACGATACATTTAAGGTCAAAAGAATTTTAACGAGGCAAGTTAGTAGCCTGATTCGTTCAGATCTACTAATTGGAATGACATTACTTTACCTGTAGTGTTATTTAACCTGAATGGGGTGCTGCAGCACCCTACTCTTTAGGCCATTCATCGCGCATGTGAAGAAAATTGTCAAAAATATCAAATTTTTAATTTGAAGCTATGACTTTCACATAATGTTACATATCACCATCAAAACTCGTTGTCAAATCCATTCCGAGATACTGTTCTAAAATTATTTTTTACTTTTTAGTGCATTTTTATATAAGAATGGTAAAAATAGTTTTTTTTATATATTTTTTATTCCTACTTTTTAGTCTTTATAAGATTACACTTTACAGATGCGCTAACGCACAGGTTTGAGCGTATTTAGCGAAAAATCGGATCGGTACGTTTTACGGTGGCGAGTGCAATCAAAACAGGGTTAAACGATTTAATTTCCGGATAATCAAGAACTGGTCGGTCAAGAGTGTACCCGGTTCGTTAAACAGTTAGCGCTCAACCTTCTGATACATACGCCGTTTGAATCGTGAAAATCGGACGTGCGGTTGCAGAAATATTACGGTGGCATCTCATCGCATCTCCTCCCCAATTTCCGAACGGCGCCCCTGGGGCACTTGAAACTATTATCATCCGACGGGTATCACTGGAAGCGGAATGCGTTATCGTACTGGACGTTCGAAAAATTTTTCAGAGCGCTAGGACCGACCGTTTTCGATATATTTGCGATTTTCGTCCGAAAATTCGGATCCGGTTAAAAAGTACTCAATTTTCCCAAAACCTCGATATTTCGCAATATATGCGGTATATCATTGTATAATAATATATAGAGTTTACACCTGACCATCACGAGATGTGTCCTAACGAATCGGGATTTTCCGCTAGTGATCGGTACATTCCGGTGCTAAGCTAAGGAGGACGCACCCACAGACACACGCGTAAATGCTGTTTAGTAGGGTAGGATTACGTGGATTTTTATATTGTAATCGCATACAGAATGTAATGAAGACGTATACCATGCTATTAAGTTTCAGAATGTACGGTATCGTAATGAACAGAAGTGTTCAATGCAAAAATGGCTATCTATCATTCGTTTTCTTGATTCCACCAATTTGTGTTTTTTAAAGAAAAATTTAATTTTTACAATCGGATTGAGGAATCTTTATGTTGTTTGGTTATAATTTTTACATCCCTTTTGCAAAAACATAAAGTAATTGACTTTCGTTAGCGCATATTTTTCTGAATTCGTTCATTTTAATATATTATTGCTGAGTATTCTATTAAAAAGCGATCCCCAAATTTGTTTAATTCTAGTGGAATTTCTGACAACCTATAAAAATTATAATTTGTACCAGGGAAGTTCATACCCGTAATAATTCTAGAAAAGTGGAAAATTTCTAAATACATCTCAGGGAGGCTGAACAGGAGGTTTGAATATGGGCTTAAAAAATAATTAAAATAACTGCCGTCGGGTAATTTTAACTCGCAGTTTTTCCTGATCGAATTGTCCGATTGTAATGAAACAAAAACCAAAATACAAATTGGAATTTTCTTTAAATGCAATTTTTGTCACTGTACAGCTATCTCTGAAGGGGCATATTTAACTCAATATCGAAAATTTCACCTCCGGAATAATGCCGATTAAAAAAAAAGAAGATAAAATCTGGGAATACGATGCGATACCGATCGTTTTATAGAGGGATTTTATTCTAGATTTTAAAAAAGAAAGAGTCATCGGTTTTAATTTCACAGAGGAACAAACAGTTCAGAATAAAACTGAGAAACCGGTGCAACATTATCAACTCCAAAAAGCGATTCAAGTATTGATTTACGGGACATATTAGAGAAATCTATTTAGACCTTATATAAATAATTTTATTTACCGCAAACCTATTTATTATTAGTTTAACGGAAAGTAGTTGAATATAAATGAAAAAAATAATAATAATAAATAAAAATAAACGGCAAAACCTCATTTGCATATTTTCATATTTCTTTTAACATAACATATGTTTAATAAAATTCTTATTGAAGAGATTTCGTTTCTGTATTTTTAAAGTAAAGTTGCAGGTTTATTTTTTTTAGTTTTATTCTAACGATTTTTGATCATATGAACCGTAAGTTTTTCGTAGGCTAACCATCTTTTAAATCAAAACAAGAGATAAATAATAAAAATTAAAAACCTCGAAGGCCAAAAAAACACGTTGCTCTTTAATATAGGATAATTAAAGAGCGTGCGGGTGACAGTTCTGTATATTGTACAATTTTTTTAAAATTTATTTAAACATATATATGTATATAGTCTCTGAAACTCCCGGTAACTTAAGGATTCCAACTTGGGGTCGTACATCTAAATCGTTTCATCTGTTGAGCTGCTATGGTGGAACATACATAATCCTAATAAATACATTACGCTCTTTTTTGGGCAGTCGTGTAATAAAAATATAAAATAAACTGTAAAAATTTAAACAAAAAATTAATTTTGACGCGAAACGTCTTTAAAATCAACCGAAACATACGGGTATCAGTACAGAAATTTGTAATAACTCCCTAACTAGAGGTAAATGCGGTGTCATTTTATAACTTACACGGTCAGCTCGCCGATGCGATTTTGAGTTTGCGTCACTGGCAAGCGGGTTGGCGGGTACGGGGGGTACAGCGCAGAACGGCCAAAACTGGTATTCTCGATCATTACCATTCAGTGTAGCTCACAACTTAGACGTGATAGCGCGGCGATTAGTGTGTTTATGTTTAGAGTTTGTCGAGATAGATCGATTTAAGTAATAATAAGTGTATTTTTGACAATATTTATCTATAAAAAATTAAAGAAAACGTGTAAAAAAGTATAAATATTCAGTATGTCTGCCTCAAAAGCCAGCCGCGCAAAAGCCAGCCGGAAATATAAATTACGCATATCGTTGGAAAGGGGAGGTTATGGGCCACGTACAGGTACTTCGATATCCGGTGCCGAGCGAGCGATACTGTATCAGGAGCGTCGCAAAGCTGACACGGCGCGCTCAGCGAACGACGCCGAAGGCGCGAGTACTTCTACGGCTGCTTATTATACCTTATGTCTCTTACTTCTCATATCACAGACCGATTTGAACAAAATTGTCGTCGAATATTAGTCGAAATAAATATCATGTACCACTTACTGTCTGTTTTATGTTAAACTTAAATTTAGTACGCAGTCAGTGTCTCGTTTTTATTTCAATCCAATATATAAAAAGTGACTCGATGACATACAGACCGACCAGTTTATCTATAGAGTTGGCCAAATGAAGGAACTAAAATTTTCCATCGAAGACTTTCAGTCTTGTTCAAAAAAAAAGATACGACGGTGGCTCTCCCATCGGCCGGTCTGTAGCTCGGAGGAACTTCATCCAAGGTCTGAAACGTTTCACGTTAAACCAACGGTCGTGCGCCCCGACACAGCCCCGCCCGATTTTTAAATTTTTATTTTGAAGTTGACGCCAAATCAATATATAGTAAGTTTTTACCGATTTCTTTAGTTTGTTTTAAACTTAGGAACTCATCAGATACGAATATTCAATGCTATGAAGGGCAGAAAATTACACTCAAATCAATTACGATAATCGTAGAGGAAATATAAAATATTGTGAAAATTTAAAGGTTTTATTCATTTCCTTAAAATAATAATATCGTATGAATTTTTGTAGCAAGTAGAGAATATACGAATGGGGTTGCATAGATCATTCACAAAGTTCAAGTTATTTCAAAGAAACACATATGGAATAAAAAAATAAATTTAGTACCTAATTAAAAGACATCAAGAAGGGAAGTTAATTCTCTCACCCGATTCTATATAATAATAAAATATGTAACTAACAATGTCAGTATTTTTTATTTATTTGAACGTGTTTATCAGATAATCTAATAAGTAATGAAAAAGTAATAAGCGTTTTAACATTTTTTACTTAATATGAAACAATTTAAAGGTATAAACTACATAAATAATGCAGTAAGCAATAGAAAATTACCGACTAATAAAAAATAAATAAATGAAAGAATGTATTGTACTTTAAAACAAATAATTTTCTTTAAATCAGTAGATGTTCAGTATAAGATAACGACAATTTAATTAGTATAAAGTTCGAATATCGGTCAGCCATGGCATTTTTCATACGCTACGAATTTCATTATCTTCTATCTTATATATAGCAGTTGTTATTGGGCGTCACCTTTATGTTTCTAGATGAATAAATAAATAGACTATTTGAAATAACATATGTCTGTCCATCACCCTCTCTCTCTATCTATCTATTTTATATATATATATATATATATATATATATATATATATGAAATATTAACTTAAATGTAATTTATTTAAGTCTATTTTTTCTATTGATTAAATAGAATTAAATATAATAACAAGACATATTTTACTTAAAAATATTATCTTTTATTAATATCTTAGGTTTAGCAATCAACTATTCAACTTACAAATTAATTAGCTACGTTTCACTTAGAATTCTCTAAGCTTCCTCAGGTGACAATACACATTCATACTCACATCATACAGAATTCTCTTGCATACTACGTATGCAAGTATGTAAAAGTCATTAAGTAGTATATGTTCCACTTTCTTTTTCTGTTTAGCTTCCGGACCACCGTAAGGTACTACTTCAGATGATATGTATGAATGTGAATGAAGTGTAGTCTAGTAATGTCAGGTCGACCGTTCCTAACCCACCGGGTTGGTTTAGTGGTTAACGCGTCTTCCCAAATCAGTTGATTTGGAAGTCGATAGTTACAGCGTTCAAGTCCTAGTAAAGCCAGTTATTTTTACAAGGATTTGAATACTAGATCGTGGATACCGGTGTTCTTTGGCGGTTGGGTTTCAATTAACCACACATCTCAGGAACGGTCGAACTTAGAATGTACAATACTACACTTCATTTACACTCATACATATCATCTTCATTCATCCTCTGAAGAATTATCTAAACGGTAGTTACCTGAGGCTAAACAGGAAAAAGAAAGGAAAAGGTCGACCGTTCTTGAGATGTGTGGTTAATTGAACCCAACCGCCAAAGAACACCGGTATCCACGATCTAGTATTCAAATCCGTATAAAAGTAACTAACTGTCTTTACTAGGATTTGAAACGTAGAACGCTCGACTTCGAAATCAGCTGATTTCCGAATAATGATATCATTGCTAACGTATAATTGAAAAAAAAAACACATTTATCATTAACTTTATTTGCATCGACTATCGTACACCCACAAATTAAAGTATTTTAGTTTATAATGAATTTGTTTGTTACGTTGTAAGATCTACGTAAAGACAAGTCAATTGTAAATATGGTTCATATTTAGGTGATGGCTTCATTTTAATTAATTATCTTAACGCCAATACATCTCTCTTGCAAGTTGTATTGCTGGAATTTAAATTCTCAGAATAAATTTTATTTTTTTATATTGAAATTAAAACAGCGTCGACTAAATTAATGTGCTTTTTGTTTAGATAGTTGACCACAGTTTTCAGTATTCGGTATCAAAGAATTGTAAAAAAAAATAAAAGTAAGATTTTAGATCGACCATTCTGACCTCCGCAGGAGAAGATTACGTCTTGAAGATCTTCTGAAAAAGATATTCGCCTTGTGACGATCCCGATCGCCATATCACTCCCTTCGTTCCTAGTTTTGATGAGCTTTACCGGAGGTAAAGACCCTCTAAACCCGATAACACAACACAGTCACAGATTTGGCCTCTGTCAGGATGCTACCGGTGAAAACGCCTAGGCAGGTATTTCCATGAGTCTTTCCACAACGTACGATCGCCTACGGTATGGCCTCTTCCGACCAAGACCACCTACCGTAACTTATAACCGTAAACTATCAAATTAACCGATTCGCGGAAGCGCGATCCCTGCGCCTTCCGCTAACACCGAGGATTACACTCAAAAATAGCTCTTATCTAACTCCAATTATTCTATGCACTCGGATCATTATTTGATCGAGTCTTTTAAACACCGTAAATTATTCTCATACGGATAAAATAAGCGTTGAACGCAACGACTACAATTTTGTCTTACAATTCAATCTACTCAAAAATCTGACATGGACATCACATGACTTCCTTGTACGCCTATTAAATTACAGATACATATTTTTTGCTGCGCTTAATTTAAACTTATTTCGTTTGAAAGTGAGACACATCCTCCAATTCTTTCATAAAGCGGACAGTTACGCAACTGCTGGAACTAGAGAACGTGTACATAAATTAAGGTCAGAATAATTACATCAAACCGATTAAATTATTGGCAACATAAAAGAAATAAACGAAATGATGATCGACTACGTCGTAGGGGGAGGTATTGTCCGACAATATCAGAGGACTAATGAACTAAAAGATAAGAATGTATTGCAATTTATTAAAGATCGGGCATGTGTGCCTTAGTGTATATGTTGTTCTTCTGAGGGTATATTTTTCAGTTACTCTGTAGTTAACTTTAATGTAAATAAAATTAAACAGAAATTCCAGAATAATTAAACAAAATTAAACTAGAAAATCCAAAAATAATACCATTCTAAATTATAATTTTCAATTAATATTAAATAATCAGATGTTTCAACAAGTCTGTTACATATACACATATGTAATGCCTATTAAATTACATATACACATTTTTAAAAGTACATAAATTTTTATTTCTGCTGTAACTTCTGATTTTTTTTCATATTTTTTTTATTTTATTGTTATTATTGAATAATTATTTATTGTAAATTTTTTTTTACAGTCACGGGTTAATAATTATTAATAAATATTTTAATTAAAAAAAAAAAGTTAAATAAAAAGGAAATGAAGTCTGATTCGAACCGATGTGCCTTCCGTCGTAAGATCCAAATATTTCATTAATTAAAATGTTATGTGGCTATAACTCTGGAACCGATGAAAATTACAACCGCTTATGATATTTCGTTGAAAAGCTTTCAATGAGAGTTTAATACTCCAATTAAGAAAACGTCCAAAATCCAATTTTTTTTGGATTTTGAGCTTTTTTGAATACTTCTGATCCAGTCAAAAGAGGATGTGCACAACTAGATGTTACAACAGTCATAAATCAAAAATTTCAATATCCTTCGGCTAATCGTTTTTGAGTTATGCGAGATACATACATATGTACGTACGTACACGTACAGACGTTACACCGAACCTGTCAAAATGGATTCAGGTATGGCCAAAATGGATATTTCCGTTGAAATCTGAAAACCGAAATTTTTCGCGATCACAACACTTTCTTTACTTAGTACAAGGAAGTAAAAATCAAGAAAAAATTTAATAAGAGTATAATGAAAACATACCCTTTCTCTCTCTGACGTGCTCCGTTTTCGGAAGCGAGGTTAATGCCTACAACCTCCCGCACCGCAGCTCCATCGCCGAATTCACACATTCATTCTTATCCTAACGACTAACATATCAGCTAACCGGGGCTCGATGCCAAAACAAGAAATATTATTTGCTTATTTACTTCAGAACTAACCGTAATCGGTCTTAACTATATTCTAATCGGAAACTATAATAAGCTGAAGACCGATTACAGTTTCACGGTGTCAGATGAATTTTATAAATTATAAAAAAATACCGTATCTGATTGCGATTTGAACTTAGAACCTTCCGATTATCATTATAAAAATTAAATATTTTAAACAAATTTTCCACGTTTCTTTAATCCCTAAGTTATCAGAAAACTACTCTTTTATTTCTATTACGTAATTTTTGTAGATAAAATTGTAAATTTGTAAAAAAATTGTACTTTATTAGGAAGAATTAAGAGAGACGAATTTACCGACAATTTTCACCAGAAAGGAAACAAATGTCCTCGGTTTGGTATTTTAGGCAGATCATCTTAACGATAAATACCAAACGTCGATCGACTCAAATAAGTTTCAAAATTCTTCAAACTAATCTAATCGGAATTCGAAAAACTCATAATTAAAGCGTAGGTAGGAAATAACAACAAAATGGGTGAATATGAAAAGACGATTTATACGTCTAAGCGTAGCTGGGGTTTTTGTGGAGAAACTAGAAAAACAATCGTACTTCAAGGACTTCCATTAACTTACACCGTGCAGCCACAGTCCCTTGGAAAATCAGGGAAGAACTTAACCCGTTGTCGGCTAAAACTTTTGGGTAGATTTGCTTAAGCGTATGCTTTATAAATTGATTTTTGAAGATATTAAATACAGTGCGGCTCATAGCTAAAATTAGTGGGAGGTGCTACTCCAGAAATTTTTTTCTGGGCCTTTTCAAGGCCACGCTTAACGTTTTCTATAAAATGAAAAAACGAAAAAAAATTAATCAAATAGAACAGCTGGAAGCAGGTTAATAATCTAATTCTATATTTTATCATATTCAAGAATATGATGATAGATGGTTTTTAAGCACATTGTGCTTAAAATAAAAATGCTTATGCTTTAATAATAAAATGTCAATGCAGATAACATTTTTTAGTATTATTAGATAATTTAATAAACTGTCCGCTTAATAACACTATAGTTCAACGGTGCCTAAGTTAAATTTTTATGTACACTAAAACAAATGCATAATTAATTTTTACTAATTACTTTCTCTTTTGATCTTCCAGCGCGTTTTTGGAGCAGATCTGGCGATCAAAGAGTCCTTGCTTTCCGTCATCTTCTGATCGCTACTGAAAAAAAAATAAACCGCTTTCGTACTCTTTCCACCGATTAAACTAGAAAAGGTAACGAACAAGGAGCGTTCTATACACACGCGGAGTATAAAAAAAACTACCTTCCACCAGCACGCCAAGGTCGGCACTACGGGAACGACAGTACTCTCTCTTCTTTGCAGCCTCGCGTGTAGCTTCCAATGTCCGTACGCTCACAACAGCCAAACACCACGCCGCTGGAACTTTGAATCCCACAGTTCCATACAAAAATTTTTGTATCTTTTTTCATAAACCGGGGGATGGCTACTGACATTAAGCTTAAGGATTATATATTGTAGAAGTATAAACAAAGAATTAAAGAAAAAAACTCGTTATATTAAATGTTATCGATAATATCAAGTGGAAATAGGGTGTGCTACATTTCCACAGTGTCTATACGCGAGCCGCCACTGACTAAATAACTAGAGGTGAGGCTCGGATTTCTTTTACGAAAACCATTTTCCATCTGTTGAATTACGTGGTACGTGGAAGAATCCAAATGAAGTTTTATTTATAACTCCGACTGGAGTAAAGACGCGTGTTCCAGGCGTACGTTTACCCCCTTATTCTACCTCTAAGCCTGTTGCCGTAACATTAATCGTTCTTTTTCCTGGAACACCTTTTGAAACATAAAACTTCGCGGCCGATTATTTTATAAGTACTTGAAATCCGGTGTCTAGTTGAAAATAGTAGAAATACATTCGGTAGGAACTTGAACGGAATTTCCGATTGTTGCATACAACAATAGAATTAAACAAAAAGTCCGTTTTACCCAAGATTTTTATAATACGATCTGATTATATAATCGTTTCAATAATAATAATTTATTTACCCTGGTATCCTGTCGCTGGATTTTATTCTCCGTACAAGTCTATTATCATTCGTTAGTCGAGGAAAAAATGTGCTTAGTATATGACCTGTCACAGATTTATACGTCTAAGTGAACGCTGAAAATAGCATATTCATTCTCAGGAAAATCAACATCCTACACTGGGGCTTGTATTGGGTAAAATGAGGAATAAAGCGGTTCCTGTTTATTTCTTCAACGAGTCAAATATACCGCTGCATATTATCTTGTCAGGGGTACCGAAATTCAGTTCTGTAAGTGAAAAACCTTCAATCTGTTCGCCAAAGAAGCGGCTATATAATGAATATAACTCATAGCCCTCTCCGGGGCGGAACGGTAGCGTCTCGGCCTTACATCTGCAGGTCCCGGGTTTGAATCCCGGTAAAACGTGTTATTTTTCATTAACTACAAAATCCCATTTCGGTATCCCACGCACAAGCTTTGAGTTTATATGTCGATATCATCAAGCAACAAAACAAAAAAAAAATACTCTCAGAGAGAGTAAATATAATTATTCTCAGAGAAACTCTGGACGGTAACTCAAATGTTTTCTACGTAATTTAACATTGTGACTGATAGTTTTAAAGCAGCAAATTTATTAATAATCCTTTATATAATGGGAAATTGTATTATTTATACACCGTCTCCAGAATGTATTTAGTGTCATATAACTTGGCTGGTGACTTTGCTATTTTATTGAATCTTTGAAAATAGATTAAATAAATCCGTTAGAATCAGTTTTTGTTTTGCATAAAATGTATAAAACTATACTTGCATGTCGTTTACTGTTACTTTTTTATTCATGTGAAAATATAAAAAAGAATACCTTTTTTCGGAAGATTTTCGGAAAATAAAATTTAGATAGCTATAAAAAAAATCTGATGTCGACACTACATGTACGCGTATTAAATTACATATACACAATTTAAAGGTACATAAAATTTTATTTCACTAATAACTTCTGATTCGTTTTCAGATTTTTTTTATTGTTATTGAATGATTTATTGTAAAAAAATTTAAATCAGAAGTTAATAATTATTAATAAATCGATATATTTAAATTAAAAAAAAAAGTTAAAAAAAGGAAATGATGTCGGATTCGACCGATGTGCCTTCCCCTTGTAAGATCCAAATATTTGATTAATTAAAATTTTATTTGGCTACAACTCTGGAACCGATGAAAATAAGTACCACTTATGATATATCGTTGAAAAGCTCTCAATGAGGGCCTGCCTATTCCTGCAGTTAAGAAAATGTTAACATTTTTGGATTTTGGGCTTTTTTTGGACACTTTTGATCCTGTCGATTGTATTCAAAAGGGGAAGAGCACAACTAGACGTTATAAAAGTCCTAAATCAAAAATTTCAACATCCTACGGCTAATCGTTTTTGAGTTATACGAAATAGATACGTACGTACAGACGTCACGTCGAAACTAGTCAAGATGGATTCAGTGACGGTCAAAATGAATATTTCCGTTGAAATCTGAAAACCTACATTTTTCGCGATCACAATACTTTCTTTACTTCGTACAAAGAAGTAAAAATAACCGTTGCCGGTAGAAATATGATATTGTAATATGATCTTCATTTAACCATTATTTATCCCTCTCTCGATTATTACTTCGATTAAACAATTTTCAAAATGTCTTTGAAGTTGTTTTGAAAATGGATACTCGGAATATTTTTTAATAAATTTTGAATCGTAAGAGCAATAATATTACAAATAGTAATAATAGTTGCAAATATGACACGGCATATTATAATTGTAATGCCATGCCTGACCGGGATTCGAACTCGGGACCTCCGGAGGAAAGGCGGAGACGCTACCAGTCCGCCGCGGAGATTTTATGGTGAAATCGTGTCGCACTGACGATTTCAACGTATTAAATGTGTCGTAAAACATCTCAGATCCCAGAATCGATTATTTAAAAAAAAAAAAAAAACACCGTGAACGTTTTAAAAATAATTTAATTTTACTGGTATTTGATAGAATGATAATTAAGGGTTAGATGAACAACACGTTTGAATGTTACATTGTTGTCGTCGTTTTACTTTTTCGAAAATCACCTTCATAAATTGGTTTATCTTCGTTTTCTTTACGCCAGTAAAAATAAAACGGAAAACACGTTTTTTACATTTTACGCAAAAAAAGATGACTATTTCTCACGGTGTAATTAAAGTTTTTTACGATTATATAGTTTTTGACGTCATAGTAATACGGAAAAATCTCCCGCCAAGTTATAAGGTCTTAGTATAATAGAAGAATGATTCATTCATTATCTGGAAAGATATATATATATATATATATATAATTTTGTAAGTGTATTTAAGTAAAAAAAAATTGGCATAGTAAAACAGAATGGAAAATTTCGTCAAGCCATCGATAATTGCCATCAAAATGATGTATCATACTTATTTACGTTTTTTCGCCCAGAACTTCGTTTGATGATTTTGTTTTGGATTTAATCGTAAAATAAAAATCAAAGAATAAAAACAAATAAAAAATCTGTTTTTAGATCCTGGCTTCCGATTGTACACACGTAATCCCGTACGCGATGACCACCAATATATACAAATAACGCCACCGCAAACATAATTTTATGTGAATTTATTTCGACCTTAAAATTTGAATTTTCATTTTGTTTAAATTATAATAAGAAGGTTATTTTTAAGTTTCGCAAATTTGTTTATACTTAAAAATAAAAATTCAAGTACAAGTGTAGAATTTATTTCGTGTACAAATTTTCTACGATTAAATAATAATTTACGTAAATGAAGTATGATATTTGTACACAGTATTACGGTCTACCTTGACCCACTGTATATAGCATTTGGCGAGCTCGTAATTTTTTTTTTAATCTTGAAAGACTAGTACACACATACACACGCGCGCGTGCGCGCACAATCCTATTTGTATGTATCGTAAGTTATTGTATTTCAGCTGATCCAACACATTATTTATCGTAGACGATAATAGTAACTTTTTTTTTTGCTAATTCATTATTTTTTTTATCTATATCTGTTCATTCAAGTTTTTCTTCTTATGTATAATTTATTATTATTAATCAAACGTTTTGATTACGTCAAAATATTAATTTTTTGTTTGTTTTGAATACTTTATTAATAAGGAATTTTACCTATTTAAATATTGTAGTTTTCCGTCTTATTTTTCTACACTTTCATTTCGCTCAAAATATATACTGCATTTTAAAATCGGCCACCAACCTAGTGTTTTGATAAAAGTTTTTCTCTTTTATTGTATTTTTCATTTTAAAAGTTATTTTAGCAGTCTGTTACAAAGAATAAGTTTGGATATTTGTATCCTGACATTTCATATATCGATTGAATTGTACCTTTACCGATTATTTTGTAGCTTCATAATAACGAAAGAAAATCCTAATAAGTCTTATTTTATTAGATACGTAACGGTTATCTCATTCTGAACGCAATCAGGCGATCTATATGTAAGAACAGAAACCCTTTTGAATCCAAAATTCAAAAGTCCTTTTGAAATCCTTTTAAGTCCTTTTGGGGTTTGGGGGTATACGTTTATACGGTATTTATATATATTTCACTTTCTTATAGACGCGTGTAGTAGAAATAACAAAGATGGACCAATGAATGTGAAAATAGGAGGAGAAAAGATTATGGGGGTAGAAGAATTTTGTTATTTGGGAAGTAGAATTACTAAATATGGACGAAGCAGGAGCGATATAAAATGCCGAATAGCACAAGCTAAACGAGCCTTCAGTAAGAAATATAATTTGTTTACATCAAAAATTGAACAATCGGAGTATCTGAGAAGAAAAGATTAGAAGCTTTTGAAATGCGGTGCTATAGGAGAATGTTAAAAATCAGATGGGTGGATAAAGTGACAAATGAAGAGGTATTGCGGCAAATTAGATGAAGAAAGAAGCATTTGGAAAAATATAGTTAAAAGAAGAGACAGACTTATAGGCCACATACTAAGGCAACCTGGAATAGTCGCTTTAATATTGGAAGGACAGGTAGAAGGAATAAATTGTGTAGGCAGGCCACGTTTGGAATATGTAAAACAAATTGTTGGGGATGTAGGATGTAGAGGGTATACTGAAATGAAACGACTAGCACTAGATAGGGAATCTTGGAGAGCTGCATCAAACCAGTCAAATGACTGAAGACAAAAAAAAAAATGTAGACGCGATAACTGCCGTAATTTTGCGTTAATCACTTTCAATTGTTCCTTAAAAACAATTCGTTCCAAAAATCTTAGTCGTGTTTGTTAACGGCCAAAGTCGGATCATGGGAATGGAAATGGTGGGGGGGGGGGGGGCTTTTTCGGAAAAACAAAATATCGCTATAACTTTCTTATTAAGTAAAATATCGAATTCTTTTAAAGTTCTGCTATTCTTTGGATAAGGATATAAAACATATCTAAGTAAAGTTTTTCGATATCAGCAGTCATTGGCCCAGGGAATGGAAAAAATGGGGTTTCGAAAACATAAAAGAATCGTACCTCCCTTTAAAGGTACAGTATCGAGTCGGTTTAAAGTGGTCGTTAGTCCTTTAAACATTACGTAAAACTTTTGTCTGAATCAATTTTTGATATGACCAACCCTTACGGCACGGGATGACGAAAATGTTGCTGGAATTGTAAGAAGATGCTTCTCGTAGCTTAACACGTGAAACTTTTTTCTCACGCAACCGTCGTATTGAGTAAATTAATTTTTTTTCTTAACTTTAAGGTGGAAATCTTTTTTATCCCCTGCTTAGCACCGGTAAACTATACCTTCGCCAGAAGGCGGAGGTATATTTCACTAAACTTGTCGGAAATCAGTTGTTTAACAGCTGATTTTCGTAGTCGTTAGGTTCTGAGGTTCAAATATTACTAAAAGATAAGCTGCATTTCAACTAATTTGAATACTTGACACTGGATACCGATGTACTTTGGTGGTCGGGGTTCAATTAACTACACATCTCAGGACGGTCGACCTGAGTCCGTACAAGACTACACTTCATTTACATGTTATACGTATCTTTCTGTTTTCATTGAAGCAAGGGAGGGTTGCTTATTTTTCACTAGTTGAGCAGATTGCAACGTACGTATTAGGAAAAAGTATTAAATAAAGTAATAATAATAATAAATCGAAAACTGGTAATTTTCGAATGGTAGAATGTATATTAAGCAAATTGGAAACCTTTCTCGATTTTCTCTTAGTAGTGGACTTTAATTGTGATTTCTTGCAATAGTAATTTTATAAGCTGTTATTTTTATTTACACAAGCATATATATATATATATATATATATATATATATATATATAAGTAGTCGCAGACATTTGATTTTTTTTTTTTTTTTTTTTGAAGGAAGAATTTCATCTGGATTAATAATGTGTGAAATTAAATTATCTGATAAATTTGGAATTAAAGTATGTAATTAAAGTTGTTTTTCTAGAGATTATTCGTGGAATTATGAAGGTGTTTAAAGAAAAAATATTTATTTATTAGTTTTTTTATGTTTTCGCTGACTTTTAATAATAACCGAGTTTGTATTGTGTGAAGATTATTTATAAAAAAAAGAGAAAAAAATGTAAATAAATTTTTCAGTTTGCGAGATGAATACGGGAGACGGTGATGATTGTCGTGTAAACAGCGCTCATGTGCGCACGCATTCTGGTGTCGAATCGACGAACAAATTTATGAATGACAAACCATCGGCCGCTGCGCTGTGTGGCGTTTTGTTTACCGTGAGTGATTAAAATACGTAGTAAATATAGCGGTGGGGGTATGGAAGCCAGCGATTGCGGCGGAGGTGGTGGGGGCAAGAGCACCGACACTGTAGGGAGACGTCAAGTTCAGCGCAACCGCAGTTTCGCTACAGTGGCTTCTGCGTCGGCATGGCAACTGCCGCGCTCCGTAAATACAAGACGATCAGCTCGTATTGCCAGGTAATAAATTATTTTCAATTTTTGGTTTTTTTTCTCAGTTTATTTTTTTACATGAAGCTTATTTATTATTATAAGTACGATATTACGCGGTTGCACGTTTATTTTAGTTTTTACGTATACAATTTAAAACGGGATTTACAAATTAAGTCCCATCTGAACACTAAGAACCGCATAAAAATGTGTTTTATTAAGAGTTATGACTAAGTTTCGTTCGCCTCTATATTAAACGGAAAATATACTAAATTTTACCTTTAAATTTCTCCTGTAGAAAAATAAAAGGAAAAAATTAATAGCTCGGCTAACTAGAGAAATTTGTTTCGTAATAGTGTTAATTAATTATCAGAACCGTGTAAAATTTTAATTTATTCGATTAATTGGAAAATATCATTAATATTTTTTGAAAGCGAATAAATATTTTTATATTCTGTGTCATGATAATCGCAAACGAGTCTGACCCTAATTGTATTCACCCTAAAACGAGCGCGTAATTGTCTAATCTGTTAAAATACCGTAAAAATTACAATTTAACTTTATGGTGCGTATAACAAAAGCTATTGATGTAAGCCTTCAGTGTTATTTAAAAGAGCGGTTAGTGAAGTTTTAGCAACATATATTGTTCTCTTTCCCGGGAGTCTTTTGAAGCAAAATGTTTGTATAAATTTATATATATTCTAATCCTTAGTCGGTTAAATTTTAGGATTTTATTTGTTTTAAAAACATTTCATTATCTTTGATTTGTTCTTTTTTTTAATTTTCTAGTTATATTTTTTTTAATTGAATTTATGTATTATTAGTCCCCTGAATTATTAAATTCATTAAACTTTTTTGATCCAAAATTTGTTATTTTTAGCAATTTTCAAAATAAATTTACTGTAAGTAAAAAAGAGTTATCGACTCTTAATGTTTTACGCCGTAAAGTATAATTTTCTCGGAAGTTTTTAGGAACCACATTTCTAGGACTAGTTTTTTCCATGTCAAATAAATTTATGTATATAGTATAATTTACTATATAAATTTGTTGAACCTTTGAGTAAATATATTTACAAAAGCTTTTTCAGTAGTTTCAGAGATATTTATTTAAAGGTTTCTTTAAATATTTGTGCGTGTATAATTGTTGTCAATTTTAAGTGCTCGTTTAGCAAACTGCATCTTATCAGCAGAGTATAATTACTATTATTATTGTAAAATTTAATTTCTCTTATTTATCGCTTAATATTTTACTTTACCCTATTTTAAGCGCTTTCACGCAGATTTCTACTTTGTCAAAACGTTTAAGTGCGATTAAAAAGATGTTTAAAGAATTAAAATATGGAAAGGTGTATAAAAATGTTTACAGTTCATAATTTTGATATCAGTGACTGAAATGCTAATCAAACCTTTCTGTATTTTAATTTTTTAATATATATATATATTTTTTGATACAAATATATATTGTTCTGACGAAGCAGAGAACCTTGCGAATCTGTTCTGCTTCGTCAGAACAGATCGTTGAGAGCTTTTCAACGATGTATCGTAATGGTACGTTCTTATTTTCATTTGTTTCAGAGTTATAGCCAAATAAAATTTTAATTAATGAAATATTTGGATTTTAAAACGGGAAGATCCATCGGTTCGAATCAGACTTCGTTTCCTTTTTTTTTACTTTCTTTTTTAATTTAAATAATTGATTTATTTTTAACACAGAGATAATAAAAAGGAAATGTTAAGCGATAGGTAAACGAGATTAATTTTTACAAATAACGATTTGTGAGACAAGTTTCGTTCGTCTTTGTTATTGAAATTTCTCAGTAAGTCTGCTGGTTTTCATTTGTCGTAAATCGTATCGATTTATACTCTTTGTAGTTTTCATGTGCACTATTATTCCTATTCACATTTTGCCTGATTTTGTGTATATATGTTTGCGATGTATGTGTGCGTATATCACTGTGTACATATATAAATATATACACACATTGCGTACAGCAATCCTTTATCATCGGTTAATTGACTGACCGGTTTGATGGGCCCTTCTATTCCGTTCAATTCTCTACTAAAATTATATGTTCTTAATAACGTATTTTGCTTATCCTTCATTATTTTCATTTTTCTGTTAGATTCAAAATACGTAAAACCCAACTTACTTTTTAAAATAGCATAGTTATTATCGTGAATAACAAAGTTTCTTTATAAGACTTAATCGGGTAAATGAGAAGCTGGGTAGTTTTATTTTAAAATAATTAAATCTTTTCTTTTCTTACGCAATTTATCTGCTACATTTTTTCGTTTGATTTCGAATAACAATAATATTTTTGTTGCTCACAAAAATAAATTTTTCGGTGCTTTATTGTATGACAAATTCCCTTGGAATAATGAAATTGATTTTGTTTACAAAAGAAATCAAACCGTATCGTTTTGCTTTGAAGCGTGGTGTTAATAAAACGCTTAGTTTTTTGTCATTAAATTATATAAATTTTAAATCTGAAGTGTAGTATGAACTTCTGGGGCTGTCAAAAAACATAGGGTTTACAAGATTTGAAAACGGGTTGTCAAATAATTAATCGTGTAAACTAAATTTAGAATATTAAAAACGTTTAACTTATCCGTGTACGTAACTTCGTAGGTAACTTATCCGCGCTAAACTTTTCCATTTATAAACTTATCCGAACTACCCGGGCCGGCTAGCCAGAACCTGGACCCTCAGGGCCGAGGTTGTCCCGAGCGAATCTCGGAGCCTCCCGCAGTCACAGAGCCTACCCCAGGGACGCAGAGCTCGCTTCGCTTGCTATTCCAGTGTTGCAGGGGGACGGCACCTTGGACACGCGCAGTGCTCGCTTCGATCCCCGTTCCCGTCTACTCAGAGGGCTCCGCCCCTAGACCCCCGCACTGTTCGTTATCTTTATGGTTGTGAGATTAATACGGATAAGTAACAGATTAAAGTATTCAGGCTTTATAGAAACTTGAAAAAGAAACTAAATTAAAAAGACAGAATAATAGTAATCACGGTAACTTGACGAAAAATTTATACCTATTTCTTTGAAAATAAATCGATAACTTATTTCTTTGCCGTGGAGGCAGATATACAATAATGAAGTAAAAGGATTAATATTTTTACTTCCTTGAACGAAGTAAAGGAAGCATTGTGATCGCGAAAAATTTCGGTTTTCAGATTTCAACGGAAATATCCATTTTGACCATCCCTGAATCCATTTTGACTAGTTTCGGTGTGACGTCTGTACGCACGTACGTATGTATCTCGCATAACTCAAAAAACGATGATGAGCCGTAAGACGTTGAAATTTTGGATTTAGGGATCCAAAATTGTTGTAACATCTAGTTGTGGACCTCCCCTTTTGATCGCAATCGACTGAACCGAAAAAGGCTAAAATCCAAAAAATGAATTTTGGACTTTTTCTTAACTCCAATGATAAGCCCTCGTTGAGAGCTTTTTAACGATGTATCGTAATGGTACGTATTTATTTTCATTTGTTTCAGAGTTATAGCCAAAAGAAATTTAATTAATGAAATATTTGGATTTTACAACGGAAAGATCCATCGGTTCGAATCAGACTTCATTTACTTTCTTTTTTAATTTAAGTAATTCATTTATTAATAATTATTAACCTGTCATTGTAAAAAAAATGTTACGATAAATAATAATTCAATAATAACATTGAAAAAAAAATTCCAAAAATATCACAACTTATTAGTAAAATAAAATTTTATGTACTTTTCATTTTATTACAATGTGTGTATGTAATTTAATTGGCGCATAAGGAAGTCATCCACATCAGATTTTTTCCTTAATGAATATCTTTAATTTACAACTTCACCTTCGTTGGTGGCGAAGAAATCTATACTATTATATAAACAGGAACAGGGTTTTTTTTCGGTGTAAGCAAAATATTACTCGATCGATCGCAACCAAATTTTTAAAATATTGATTATTTCTTCACCCCGAAGGAGATGAAGTTTTTTTAATATTTTAACCTTCAACGGAGCTAGGGCCTCTGTTGCTTAAAACCTTCCACGGTATTATACGAATATATCCTGAAAAATTGAAAGCGATCGATTGATTTCTTCGAAATCTTTCGAGATGAAATATATCTAAAAAAAAATTCTCGGTTATGCCAAGAAGAACGGGGAAAAATTTGGTTGCAATTGATCGAGTAGTTTTTTGTTTATCCCGAACAAAGAAGTACCCTCTTTCTCTTTATATAATAATGTAGATTTACTATTATTCAATCTTTGTTAAAAAACAATAAAACAGCAAATCAGGCAATATAATTTTTGTTTGTATAATTCAACATAACACTTCGGCTTACGAGAACGAAGCTTATTATGCTTCCGTTGTCATTTTTAATCGATTCCTAAACCGTTAAAAAAAATTTTCCCACTTATTTAAAGTACAATTAAAAAATTTTCTTTTCTAGAAACAATGTTACTCTGTCGATGAATTATAACGTTTTAAAAACCCGTGAATTTTCTGTAACCCGTTCAACGCGTTGGTAAATACGTGCTCAAATAATTTTCATTAAATCGGACTTTAAAAATTAATATAGACTTTAATTAGATTTATTTTTTATTTTATATTTAATTATGTTATAAAGAAACGATAACAAGGATTGACGAGGTGCCGTGTTTACGAAGCTTATTAAAAAAACTGCGAGACGCGTGGGTAGGTCATGTACTACGGCGTAACAGTTTGTTGCGCGCCGTAATATAGGCTACGGTTGAAGGTAACAATTCAAGAAGAAAACCAGGAGTAGGGTATATCGAACAAACCGTACGGGATGTTTGTTGTAAAACGTGCTTGGAAACAAATAGGTTTACACACAATGCCTGGAAGAGGAAAACTGCTGCAACCGATCCTAGCATTGATTACTACAAGAAGAAAACTTAATTGCGTAATGTGTAATGTTGCTCTAATGAAGGTTTTGTCAGATTTACCTTGATCCGTCCAGATAAATGCTGTGGCACTTCCCGTTTTACTTGATTTTCTTTAACGCGCATTGTTTTTTCTTCGTGTTTCTTCTCAAATGTTGTATCCTTAATTTAACATACTTCCTGACATTGTTTGTTGATGAAAATTTGCAGTTACTAAGGTCGGGTGACAATACAATATTCCACAATTACTTTTGCAAACGTCCCCCTGTACGGTGGTAAATTAAGGGTGCGGGTGTAAAAAATTGCAAAACGGCTTTGCGGGGTTTTTGGGGTCGCAGATGACAAATTCGATAGCCGTTTGAGAAATCGATTGTGAAATCTTTTATAAAAACGTTTGTCGAAAATCGTAATAGTTAATTAAGTAAATAAAATAAAAACTTCACTATTTCGTTACTTTTTATAATAAATGTTTGACTCAAAATTTGTTTGGTATTTTAGAAAATATATTAGATATATAAATTTGAATCCAAATTAACCTAGTAATTAAACCGGTGCAATGTATGATAATAATTTCATTAAATTACGACTAAAAAGTATAAAGTAAGCTTTAGAAATTTTGAAAAATGTTTGTAATATTATTTCCTCGTAGATAATAATATTAGTAATAAATAATTAGATAATTTTAATTATATTAGGATTCATAGGCATCGATACCCTATTTCAGACGATGAGTCTTCTTATGTTGCAACAGTCACCTCGGGAGTATCGAGTTTCTTTTTTATCTGACTTCAACTGGTTTCTTGCGATTCTCCGTACGTCAGTTATTCTTTCTTAATGATTTCATAGTACGTTAATATTTTAATAATGACAACATGCACGTCGTACAATAACTTCCTTATTATTTTTTATTTATTATTTTACCGATTTCTGTACGCTACAAATTTTATATATGTATATTTAAATTATGAGAATCCGTAAATAACTTTTTCAGCCGTTAAACATATAAAAATAAAATTTAGTAAATACTTCTAAATTGAAACGATCTACCGCACTCTAAGAATCCGTGGAGAGTAACTCAAACATTTTTAAACGGAATAAGTAGGATTTTAAAGGATATTAAAAAAAAAAGTTTTACGTAAAAAACTTCGAGCTACAAATGAAAATGGTGGCCATTTAATAGTTTTTACACGGTTAATTTTAAAATTGGTTTACAGTACCTCTTAATAACTGTCAAAATTGAAGTATAAAAAAATAAAATAAAATTTACTTATATGAAAACGGTCAGTTATTTTTGAGACCACAACATGTGAGTTACTTTAGACGAATTTTGAAATTAGCTGTAAAAAATATTGGCCCCCATTTTGGTTAGAGTTATCGTAACGTGAGGGTTTTACGTCAAAATGTTTGTTTTTCAATGGCTTTTAAAAATGATTTATCGCTCTATATTTTTCATGTAAAATTTTTAACTTGCCCCTCACGGGGACTTTAAGATGTGGTAGTCCGTACCGAAAAAATGACTGTTTCGAGGTATTCGTTAAATGTATTTTTCCGTCTGACTCTCACTTAAGGGTTCCCCGCTTTTTTAACACCGCGTACTGAGTATTAAGCGTTTTTGAATAAAACGTTAAATTCCTTTATTAATGTCCCGAATTAAAAAATCGTTTTTTTTTTTAAGTTAACTGTTTGTATTTTTATAGGTTTTTCTGTACCAAAAAGACATTTTATTCATCTGTTTATTAAAAGATTGAATTTTGTTTTCAACATGATTTTGAACCGATCATTTTTTCTCCGAATTTCTAAGTGACTAAATCAAATTAGATATAAAAGTATGTGAATAAAAAAAAGGAAGAGGATATTGCTTAAAAAAAATAAACACACACACACACGTGCGCGCGCGCATACACGAAGGGAGGTTAAAATTCAATGTAAACTGGAACGTAATGATGGAACAAAATATCGCACGCAGCGATTGCTACTGGTATCTTATAGTCTCATTCCCTTTTTACAGCATTCTAAAACTCTTCTAAAATCACGGCTTTTAATTTTCTGTCAGTCGCCATGGTTATGGAGTCGTATGCGCTTGCTATATCAGTGCGTCAAAAACAATCTACGGTGATTAAAAGTGAATGTTTAACGGTGAAAAAAGTGGACGCTAGTGACATTCATCGTCATAAGCTTTTATGGTGATGAAACTGTTGATTGAAGTGTTGCGAGTAGGTTGAAAATAAAATTTCGTGCATCAGAAACTAACTAAAGCCGAGAGTTGACAGTTTTTCTGACCGGTGAAAAGCTCCGAAAAGAGGCGAAACATCTCCTTTAGGGGAACCTAAAACACCTTAGGAGACGTATGTACGTGTGTCTTGTTCGTCAATTCACGGAGCTGGTAATTTTGGAAAACGATTATCATTGGCCAGATAAATCACTTTCAACCGAGGTCATGTGAATTGAAATTTGAATTATTCCTTACCATCTCTCTCTCTCTCTCTCTCTCTCTCTATATATATATATATATATATATATGTCGGAGAGGCGAGGAGATTTGTCAGGGATTCAACGTTTTGTGTTTCACTCATTTTTATTATTACAAGTGGAGAATATATAAGACTATAATAAAGCTCAACCAATAAAAATGAGTAGACAACTCGTACAATGAAACAATTACAAATGATAACTATCACCCATCAATAACTCAGCAATACACGAATCATAATATAAGATTAATTTAATTTAGAATTCAAACAATATTAAAACAACTTGCGATAGACCGAGGCTCAGGGAAATAACGAATTCGCGAACACCATGACGTCTGTTCGATCTGGGTTCCAAAGCAAGACTACCCTTTCTCCATATTCTCAAATAATATACCTACTGCATATTTCCTTTTCCTTATTAATTTTATGATACCCCTATCGTCCTGGGATCCCGACTGCGTTGACAACCATGTGCCTACCTAGGCCTAAGCCTACCGCAATAAAACAATTTAAACCTTATTTTACAAAATATTACAAGTAATAGTACATTTCTTAAAACTACTAAAAATACCGATATTCTAAAGAATATTCTCATCGTTTTGTCGGAAGATACTCCACTGTACTTTATTCTCCGACATATATATATAGTATATATCCCTTTTAATTCCTTGTACGAAGTAAAGGAAATATTGTGTTCGCGAAGAATCTCGGTTTTCAGATTTCAACGGAAATGTTCATTGTGACCATCCCTGAATCCATTTTGATTAGTTTCGGCGTGACGTTTGTACGTACCTATGTATGTGTCTCGCAAAACTCATAAACGATTAGCCACAGTATATTTAAATTTTGGATTTAGAACTGTTGTAATATCTAGTTGTGCACCTCCCCTTTTGATTGCAATCAACCGAATCAAAAGTGTTCAAAAAAACCCAAAATCCAAAAAGTTTTAGATTTTGGACTTTTTCTTAGCTGCAGTAATAAGCCCTCATTGAGAGCTTTTCAACGATGTATTATGTGGTACTTATTTTCATTGGTTGAAGAGCCAAATAAAATTTTAATTAATGAAATATTTGAATCTTACAAGGGAAGGCACATCGGTTCGAATCAGACTTCATCTCCTTTTTTTGAACTTTTTGAATTTAAATATATTGATTTATTAATAATTATTAACCCGTGATTGTAAAAAAAATCTTTACAATAAAAAGTATTGCATTCAATAAGTATTCAGTGGCAATAAAAAAAATTAAAAAAATCAGAAATTATTAGTGAATAAAATTTTATGTACTTTTAAAAATGTGTACATGTAATTTAATAGGCGTACAAGGAATTGATGTAGTGTTCACATCAGATTTTTATCTGATTATAATAAATCATTATAAATCTAATGGCTGAAGTGATCGGGATTTCATGTATCTCTTAAAATAAAAGAACCGAAGACGTGAAAACTCAGTCTGAGGATTCTGTTTATCTAATTTATATTTGTTCATATCCTCCGTAGAGACTTGACCCTATAAATTTTAATTTTGACCTTACTATATATAATAAAAAATCAAAAATCCCTATCGTCTTTGAGAATGAGTTTCGTGAATTTTTCTCCGACATAAACCCCAGATGCGGTAGTATATATAGAGGATAAAACAGAATGTTACCGTCGGATATGCATTTGTCGTTAATGACAGTATATAATGACAACATATATGTTCGGTTTGCATATTGTCATAAGTGTCTTCACTGCCGAACTATATGTCATCAATAATGCACTGAACATTATTAATCCAAACACCGTCATATTTTTATTTGTAGCGACTCGTGTAGTGCACTTCAAGTTTTAGAAGATTTCTATTCAAGACATCCATCGTCAACGTATACATACGCGAATACAATCACTCGAGTCGAACCGTCGCAACACTTGAATGTGTTTCTGTTGAATCCCTAGCCGTGTGGGAATTCCGAGTAATGAACGTGAGGATTCCGCCGCTAAAGACCCATGTAGTAAGCCGTTGTTCACACTCGTGTTATTAGTACCGTAAAAACACGCTGTTCGAGCAAAGCGGCAAGGCGACTGGCAACTCCGACACATCAAGAACCAGAGGTGGCTCGCGTATAGGCACTGTGAAACTGCAGCACTCCCTATTTCCACTTGACATTATCGATGGCATTTAATATAATGAATCCTTTTTTCTTTAATTTTTTCTTTATACTTTTACAATATGTAATCCTTACCCTTAATGCCATCTCGCAGTTTATGAAAAAGATAAAAAATCGTTGCATGAAACTGTGCGCTTCACAGTTCCAGCGGCGTGATATTTGGCTGTTGTGCGCGTACGCACATAGGAAGCTGCATGTGAGGAAGAGAGAGAGTACTGTCGCTCACGCAGTGTCGACTCTGACGTGCTGGAGGAAGGTAGTTTTTTTTTACTCCGCGTGTGTACGGAACGTTCCCTGTTCGTTTCCTTTTCTAATTTAGTCGGTGGAAAGAATATAAAAGCGGTTTAGTTGTTTTTTTCTGTAGCGATCAGAAGATGGGGGAAAGTAAGGGGTCTTTGATCGCCAAATCTGTCCAAAAATACGCTGGAAGGGCGAAAGAGAAGGTAATTAGTAAAAACTAATTATGTTTCGGTGTACGTAGAAATTTAAATTAAACACCGTTGGACTATAGTGTTTTTAAGCGGACATTTTGTTAAGTTTTTATCTAATAATACTAAGAAATATTATCTGTATTGACATTTTATTACTTATTCGGTTAAACCGTGTACTTTGAATGTGATAAAGCGTAGAATTAGATTATTATCATGCTTCCAGCTATTCTATTTGATTCATTTTTTCGGGTTTTTTTTACTTTACAGAAAACTTTAACCGTGGCCTTGAAAAAGCCCAGAAAGAAATTTTCTGGAGCAGCACTCCCACTGATTTTAACTATGAACCGCCACTGTCAAGGACCCTGTTTTTCCATGGGATTATTCTAGTAGAAAGATTCGCCGAGAGGAAGCGGTTCTCTTCCTTTTGTAGTTAGGACGTACCAGAGCTACTCACGGGTATCTGTTATGTCATCAGATAAAACGCCGTTATATGTTCGTAGTGGCTGTTACTTGACTGTGCGCCATATCCTTGTGGATTGTATGTCTTATGCAACCTTACGTTGTAAATTTAAATTGCCGAGAAACATTCATCGTATGTTAGCCAATGATAAAAATGTTTTAGATAGGGTGTTGCTATTTTCTAAGAAGTATTCATACGCTTCATAAAATTTTATTTTATTTGCCGCGTGACACCAACCGTCAATTTTTAATCCGGTTCTTGTATTCGTGTTCTGTGATTTATTCTAACCCTAACCATTCTTATAATATTAGTTTTAATCTTAGTTCTTTAACCTTTGTGTTATCCGAGAAGAAGTCCTTTACACTCTTCTCAGATTTCGTTAAAGTTTATTTATATTTATTTTAATTTTATATTTTTTTGTGTTTTCTGTTATTTTTTTTTAATTAGGTATTATTATTTTTAAAGATTCCGGCTGTGATAGTTTTACGTATGCTTTTTTTTCGTATGTTAGTCGTGATTGTAGTTGTAAGTTTTTGTTTTAATACATTTATGATATCTTTGTTCCGGACGACGATGACAACGCGAAAGCGTTTTTCACACCCCCTCCCCGAAAAGGCCGGTCCTAATAATTTTTATTTTGCTGGTATCATAGTTCTAGGCCCATTCTTCAAGAAGAAATGTACGGTAATCAATCAAAAAGCGGGGTTTGGATTTTTTTGCATTTATTGACGTTTCATGACCCAGGAACCCCAAAAACAAAAAAAGGGGGGTAATGATCTTTCGTACTTATGTACGTGTGTTGGCGTGTTTAAAACTTAAACTTTTGACTGCATAAGGCGGGTTTTGATGAGATTTTGTACTGAGATTTCTGTATAAGGGGCAATGTTTTGGTAAATCTTTGGGGGTCAATATTTTCAGAGGGGGTTTTGGGGGCTGTTTTCTTGAAATTTTGCAAACATAATCCCAATTTAGATTAATATAAATCGTTTAAATTTAAATTAAGTTCAGTACATGCGTGCATGGTATCTTACAACTGTTAAAAAAAATTTTGCTTCAAAATTCTATCATCCAAAAAAATTGAAAAAGCTATGTTTCTGTTTATTGAATGTTTCTTAACTGAATTTTTCTTTAATGTCTTCCTAGGCGTACTAGTAGTGAAAATGACCCCAGAAATATACTTTGGCGACAATATTAGGGGTGAGATAGTCGATCAAATTTTAAAAATATCGATTTTTTGATTTTTTCAAACCCTTTTTTAATATGAAATAAACTTTCAGTAATAATACTATAAGAAAATTTCATCATAATTTACCTCCCGCCTCAAAAAAAAAATCGTAGGTAACTTTTTTTTCAGTAGTACATTTTTTAATGAATTTTTTAGTTCCTTCCGTTTATCATGGTAAAAGTATAAAAGTTTTAAAAAAAATTCTTGGAATGTTATTTTGGGAGGGGGTAGAAAAATGAAAGAATACGGATTTTTTAATTTTTAACACTTTTTCGTATCTAAACACATAATGATAATTTAATCATAAATTACTCCCACCCCAGTAAAGAAATCTTAAGTAAGTTTTTTACCGTATAACAATTTTTCCCCGTAATAATAAATAACCAATGCCAGGAAAGTATTACCACTTTGTTGTCACCTTTCCTCTATTTTACATAATTCTTTACTCGCATACTTACATTCTTTAACGTTTCATTCAATTTTCCTCTCACACCACTTATTAGAAGGGCGAATACAAATATCAATAAAAATATTTTCAACTTTATCATTTAGAGATACTTAATTTTAAGGTTTTTTTTCGAATGTCCTGAAAATTCATTACCGGGTTTCCTATTTTAAAAAATTTTTAGTTTTTGTTAAAACAAAAAAAAAGTATCTAGTATCGTGAAATTATTTATACTTCCAGTTTCGTAAAATTTGTAAACGTAATACCGCATTAACGTTAGATTTATCGGAGTTAAAATCGACATATTATTCACAGTATTAGAATTTATTATTTAGTTCCTCGTACGTAAAATGTATACATTTAACACTCGATTGTTATTTAAATTTTAGTTTTAAGTAGGATGATCGTGCGGTGAAAGTAAAAGGAATTACAACTAAAAGTGTACATTACAACATCGGTGTTTTTTTTATCGAAGAAGCATTTTATATTTTTACATTCTACCTACAAGAGAAGAAAGAAATATTAATAAACACTGAACTCGTGAAAGTATAGCCTAGTCGTATTAAAAATGACTCGTTTCCAATTAGCTCGTTGTTTATTGCTACAGACATTTATTTAATGAATTTATCTAACAACATGAGTGTACTGTACGCATTGCGCACGCTTTTAATCGTTCTCTATTATTTGACGATCCGATTAGAAAACGTTTCATGACGTCATTCTGTTTACTTTAGGATAGAACCAAGAATAAATAAAGTTTGGTATTCCTTAATATAACAGATTTTTAATATAAATGATTTTAATAAGAGACGTTTAAGTTAAAATTAGTTTTTTCCGTAAATAAATTTATACTCGCTACCGTGTATTGTATCGTAATTTTAACGTAAATTTCAATAAAGATTTTCTTCTTTGAAGAGCAAACAAAAAACCCTTCTTTTTTATTTCTTGTATTTATTATTATTTTGAGATTTCCTGATTATATAATTTATAAAAATCTGGAAGCGGTATGTCGGTGTCCGTTTTGCTTAATATTGGACCGGGAGCCTTTGTATCGAGTAATCTGACCGTAATCCCCGGAGCTAGCCGTTACCATGAAAAACCGTCTGATGTGGACACCACGTGACCACCTTGTAAGCTTATTAAATTACATATATTTTTTATTACATTATTTTTCTATTATTATTTATTGTAAAAAATCTTTACAAGCAGATGTTAATAATTATTAATAAATCAATGTATTTAAATTTAAAAAAAAGTTAAAAAAAAGGAGATGAAGTCAGATTTGAATCGATGTGCCTTTTCTTTGTAAGATTCAAATATTTCATTAATTAAAATTTTATTGGGCTATAACTATGGAACCGATGAAAATAAGTACCACGTTCGTTGAAAAGCTCTCGATGAGAGCTTATTACTGCAATAAGAAAAAGTCCAAAATCCAAAATGTTTTGGATTTTGGGCTTTTTTAGGACATTTTTGTTCCAGTCGATTGCAATCAAAAGGGGAAATGCGCAACTAGATGTTACAACAGTCCTAAATCCAAAATTTCAATATTCTACGGCTAATCGTTTTTGAGTTATGCGAGATACGTACGGACATAATACGTATGTATCTCGCATAACTACGTACATATAGACGTCACGTCGAAACTTGTCGAAATGGATTCAGGGATGGTCAAAATGGATATTTTCGTTGAAAACCAAAATTTTTCGCGATCACAATACTTCGTACAAGGAAGTAAAAATAAAGAAACTTCTGAAAAATAAAGGAGAGGTTGCATATTGTTCCTAGTTGAATAGATTGCAACGTACACATTAAGAAAAATAAAATATTCAAATTAGGGTCTTTTTTAAATTATTCATTTTCTTTTTTCAAAGTGGATTTTTATTAGACGAGGAATAAATTTCCTTTTGTATATTAGTGAAATCGTATATAATTTTTTAAATATTTTTATTACCCCGTCTAGATAGCGCTATAGCTCTTGAAGGGAAAGTATTGTAATCGGTCCGATTTGGGCATATGCGGTTTTCACAGCATCTTGACGTTTTGACTCCTAAAGAACCCAAAAAATGGAAATTTTCTGGATGTGTATGTTTGTATGTACTGTGTGTTCGGTTTGACCTCTAAACCTTAATCTCCAGAAGTACTGGACCGATTTTAACCAAACTTGGTCAGATTACTTCTATATACGGGCACTGATGCTATTAAATTTTCGACTTAAAAGGTAAAGGGGGTTGAAGCTGCGGAACAAGGTCACTCTCGGTATCTCGAGATTTCGCCTAATTGAGGTTATATTTTTCTTAGGCGCATTTGTTAAAAAGTAAAAAATAACAATATTTTCAAAAAAATATTTTTGCAAAATCGCATCCCTGCCCTAAAAAATGCTCTAAATTACTGCTATGTTGTGACGTCACAAGTGAGCGGTATAATTAAATAAATGAATAATATTTAAAATGTAAAAAAGTAACTCGGTCTGGCCGGGTCTCGAACTCGATCGCCCGGTCGACACGGTACCTGGTGCGTTAAGCCCCGCGGCTTCACCAGTCTACCGACCCTGCGAGCGAAATTTGTTCTATGTAAGTCGTAAAATTACATTAGTTTAGTTAGTGTCGCCCGTCAGCAGTACCGCCGCACCCGCGCGAATTAAATACGGTAAGCGCGCGCGCTCTTTATTTAGAATCAGTAAATTAAATAAAAGAATAAATATTATATTTAAATAAAACGATAAATATTTTAAATTAAGTTGCGTGGTGTTTCTGGATTGTCAGCTTTTCAATTTTATGTTTTGTCTTTATAAGAACATTAGAAAATCTGGTCGCCAAAAACTTTTTGTAATCGCGTTAGAACATTTTTGTTATCTTTTATAAAACGATGAAATTACTTTATTATAAAATAAAGTCGCAACCTAAATTATTTGAATCGAAAAAAGATTTTCCAACGAAGATTGAGCGACGAAAAAGCCGTGCAAGGTATCGTATGACTTAACCAGCGTAGCCGGAAAAGTCATGCGTTATTTGACCGGCTCTCTTTTTAATCTCTTTGCCAAAATGAGGGTAAATAATATTACTATTTATTTTGAGAGGGATCGGTTCAGACTTCAAACATTATAAATTTAAATGGGAATTGAAGCAGTATTATTTTTTTATGTTTTAATTTTTTTACTTCCTTGTACGAAATAAAAATTTCAACGGAAATATCCATTTTGACTAGTTTCGGAGTGACGTCTCCACGTACGTACGTACGTACGTATGTATCTCGCATAACTCAAAAACGATTAGCCGTAGGATGTTGAAATTTTGGATTTAGGACTGTTGCAACATCTAGTTGTTCACCTTTCCTTTTAATTGCAATCGAGTAGACCACAAGTGTCCACAAAGGCTCAAAATCCAAAATATTTTAATTTTGGACTTTTTCTTAACTGCAATAATAAACCCTCATGAAAGCTTCAACGATTTATCATAAACGGTACTTATTTTCGTCGGTTCCAAATGTATAGCCGAATGGAATTTTAATTAAAGAAATACTCGTATTTTCTTCTTAGAAGGGGGAAGGCAATCGGTTCGAATCAGACTTCATCTCTTTTTTGTTAACTTTTCTTTTTTTTCATTTTAATAAATTGATTTATTAATAATTATTAACCTCTGATTGTAAAAAAATTTTACTATAAATATTAATTCACTAATAACATTAAAAAAAAAATGTGTGAAAAATATCAGAAGTTATTCATGAAATAAAGTTTGATGTACCTTTCATTTAAAAAAAAAAAAGTGTATATGTAATTTAATAGGCGTACAAGGAAGTCATGTGGTGTCCACATCAAGATTTTTTCATAGGTTTAATTTTTTTTTTAAATTATGATAAATTGTATTTTATATTTATAATAATACTATATTTTCTGGCTTTTATATTCTGGTATTTACATCTGTTCATCATATATGTGTTTCTGAATAACTTTTTAAAAAACTTTGTTTTATTTAAAGTACGTATTAGCGTGTAATTTATTATGGGAAGCGTTAACATTTCGTGTTGTTATCTTCACGACCTTTCCTATGTTTAAATATGTTGCATCCGGTTTCTTTTCTATCTTGGGTTCTACTACGTAGTAATTTTATCGGGTATATGTGTGAAGCGTGTTGTGTTTCGCTAGCTGTTTTTTATTTAATTTTTAATTAATTATTTTTGTCGTTAATTATTTAATTAGAACATTTTTAATTACTATATTAATTGGTAGTGTTGACTAAAATTTTAATTAAATATACTTATCGTACGATTAAAAAATATATATTTCCGTCCATTACAGTCGAAACGAATCGTCGTCAGTTTAACGTATAAATAACCGATTGAATAATTGTGCCGTACAAGAACCGGGATGTTTTGCGTAAAATATTCACCGCTTGTAATACCATGAGGAAATCATTCGTTTATATACTACAACTGCTGTGAATTTAAAAACAATTTTCCTCGTACTGTTGCTTTTTTTAAAAATAACGTGGAAAAATAATTAAATAGAAATCTAAAAAAAGTTTTAAAATTTTTTATCTTTTCCCTAATATCAAACCAACTAAAAAAAAGCTGACAACTGAGTTTTACGCCTTTCCCGTCGCCCGGCGGTAGTTTCAGAAAAAAACTACCTACTGTAATGGGTACCATAATTCGACTTCCGGAAAATTTCGACTTATCTTCGCGTTTTACATCTCCCACATCCCAAAATCACCGTTAGTTCAAAAGTTTATTTATACATTTATATATATATATATATATATATTTCACTTTCTTGTGGGCACGATAACTGCCGTAATTTTGCGCCAATCACTTTCAAATTGTTCCTTAGAAATAAATCGTCCCAAAATCTCGGTCTAGTTCGTTAACGGTCAAAATCGGACTATGGGGATTTTTCGAAAAAACAAAATATCGCGATAACTTTCTTATTAAGTAAAATATCGAATTCGTTTAAAGTTTCTACTATTCTTTGGATAAGGGCCTAAAACATATACGAGTAAAGGTTTTTGATATCACCAACCATCGGTCCAGGGGGTGGAAAAAATGGGGTTTTGAAGACAAAAAATCGTACCTCCCTTAATAGGCACAGTATCGAATCGATTTAAAGTGGTCGTTAGTTCTCTAAGCATTACCTAAAATTTTGTTTGAAAGAATTTTTGATATGACCAACCCTTACGGCAAGGATGACCAAAATGTTGCTTGAATTGTAAAAAGATGAGGGTTGTCGTATGCTGAACATGTGAAACATTTTTCACATGCAACCATTGTCGTATCGAGTAAGTTTAAAGTTTTTGTTAACTTTAAGGTGGAAATCTTTTTTATTCCCTACTTAGTACCGGTGAAATCAACCCCCGCCTTCTGGCGTGCCGAAAGGGATTTTTTCTGATATGCGGCTTACACACACAACTTAATTTAAAATAATTATCATTTTATTTAAATATAATAGTTTTTGTTTATTTAATTCAATGATTCTAACTAAAGCGTGCGCGCATATCGTATTTTATTCGCGCGGGTGTGAAGGTACTAGCGGCCACTTTAAACATTACTTTTTTACACTTTAAATATTGTTCTTCTATTTAATTCTACCGCTCACCTTTTTTTTTTTGAACTCTACTCCCCTGGGCCGGTCCGACTGGTTGGTATTGCGCCACCCAGGGGAGTGTCGGTAAACTCTAACGAGCCTCCCCGCCTACCGGCTATAAGTCCGGCATGGCAGGTCGGCTCACCGGTCGGTTCTTTTGCCTCATTCGTATATCGCCACGTCAATACCATGTATTGTCGTGACGTGGCGATTGGGACTTCTCATATTGATATTAACCTAACGAAAAAACCCTTAGGAGTCCCGAGTGGATCATCGGAATCGACACACCTCGGCATGTCAGCCCTCACCACTGAGGCTGTCCACCCTGCCCTATGCTAAAGTTTAAAATCCTAGTCTCCTCTCATCGTTGTTTTTCTGCATAAGTATTCTTTTGATGACCGACTCGACTTTTTTCCAAGTTTCTTCACTGTTTAACATGCTATCGATTAGTCTGCCAGTTCCATCAGATGACAGGTCAATACCGTCTGTCTCTTCCCTCCATTTACGACGTACAGTGAAAGTTCGTTCGACATCATCATCACAGTCACAGTACATACAGGCTTCAGTTTCCCTTCTACCGACTCTATGCAGATAGTAATTAAAACTACCGTGTCCTGTAAAATACTGTGACGTGTAAAAGTTTATTTCATAGTGTTTTCTATAT
Organism: Lycorma delicatula; assembly: GCF_047948215.1. Classification (NCBI taxonomy): domain Eukaryota; kingdom Metazoa; phylum Arthropoda; class Insecta; order Hemiptera; family Fulgoridae; genus Lycorma; species Lycorma delicatula. Next base: position 12,745,774 of record NC_134461.1, on the reverse strand, counting down.
ATCCAGTTCCTTAGATCGGGGATTAGCCTTCTGGTCCTGTCTCCAGGGCCTGCTGTGCTCCATCTCTCCTGCCATCTCTCTATTAGCCTACGCCTCGCTTCATTAACTCCAACACCTTGATCTCTTTCGACTCTGAAATGAGCCATAAGGTCGATCGGAGGCACTCCTGATAAAACGCATAACGCCTCATAGGAGACTGTCCTGTACGCGGAAACCACGCCAAGCAAAACAGTCTCCTATGGGTCCTAACTAAGCGTGCCATGTTCTTCTTTATCCGTACTGAAGGCCACCATACCGGGACAGCATATAATATCGACGACATAACCGAGGACTCAACAACCCTCCTTTTAGACGCTTTAGGTGCTCTTTGATAAGTCATAATAATATTAAGAGATTTAGTCATCTTATCAGCCCTATTGCAAACCTCGTGTATGTGTTCCGTAAATGCACCATTTCTCTGAAAGGTGACCCCCAAGTATTTTAATCTATCTGTTTCTGCTATTACTTGTTCATTGACCTTGATATTTAGCCGTTCGATGATCCTTCTGCCAGTAAATGTAATAAAATTACATTTACCAGTATTTAGCGTTAGATTCTTTTCACATAGCCAACCATTTATTATCTGCAATGCCAAGTTGGCCTTTTCTTGTGCCTCCAATTCATGCCTGTCACTCGCCAAGACCACCAAATCGTCGGCATAGGCCATAACTTCAACCCCAGCAGGATAGTCTAGATTCAACCCCACCTGTGATGTCACAACATAACGGGCGACTACAATAGCTGTAAGTCAGTGCGACACTAGCGCTTCTTCTAATGAGTGGTGGTATTAATGACGCGTAGTCATTAAGATAGTTATTTAGACCTTTTTTTGGGGTGGGGGTGAGATTTTGCAAACATTTTTATCGGAATATTATTTTTTAATCGTTAATAAATGCGCCTAAGAAAAATAAGACCTTAATTAGGCGAAATCTGGAAATAATGAGGGTGACCTTGCTCTACAGCCTCATCCCCTTGATTTTTTAATTTGAAAATCTCATGAAATCGATGCTCTATGTAGAAGTAATCAGATCAAGTTTGATCAAAATCGGTCCAATAGTTCTGGAGATATAAGGTGAGAGGTCAACACTGAACACACATACACATACATACGAATATGAACGTCCGCAAAATTTCCATCTGGCGTTTTGCGTTCCTTATGTGAAACGTGAAGATCCGGTGAAAACCGCATATACCCAAATTTGACCGATTACAGTACTTTCCCTTATAGAGCTATACCGCTAGACGGAAAAGTAAAAATATAGCAAAAACTAATTTTTTTCCACGACTTAAGAAATCATTTGATTCCGGATCAAGAATCTGGCAATTAATTTGGTTTACGTAAAAAAAAATGATAAAAAGCGATTAATTAATGATAAATTTAAATAAAACACAAAATGTTGACATTTTTATTTATGTCGTAATTTTTTTCCAAAGAAATGATTTAAAGAAAAATTAAATAAAAACGTAGAATATTATGTTAGTTATTTAAATTTAAATATGTATAATTTACAATCAAAAAATTTATGTAGCGCGAATATGATCATTATGTTACAGCGGGTTTAAATTATTTAATTGTACGCCAACAGAAGTAAAGAATAAACTTAGTTCCGTAAAATTTATTACTACTATACGAGAATGAACATTTAATAATCGTGTAATATGAAAATTGAATTAATTTTTGTTAATGTAATAAATTATCAGCCTGATAAATTTATCAGATAGTGATGATTTACGGTCAAAAATTATTTAACGTTTAAGGTTTGTCTGTGACATTATATAAATACATTATGTTAGGTAACTTTTTTTTCTTTCTCGTATTTAGCCTTTGGGAATTACCCAGAGGTTCAGGTATTACTTCAGTGGATGAATGAGGATATGTATGAGTGTAGTTTTTTACAGTCTCAGTTCGACCATTCCTGAGATGTGTGGTTAATTGAAACCCAACCGCCAAAGAACACCGGTATCCACCATCTGGTATTCAAATCCGTGTAAAAATAACTAGGAATTGAACGCTGGAAGTCTGGACTTCCAAATCGGTTGAATTGGGAAGAGGAGTTCACCACTAGACCAACCCGGTGTGTGTTTATGTGAGATAATCGAAACTGTTTAATAAAACTCTCGATCGATCTATCTATATTAAAAAGTAAAAAAATTAATGATGGATTTAAAAAAACCTGATGTGGACACCACATGACTTCCTTGTACGCATATTAAATTATACACATTTTATGCTGCACTTCATTTAAACTTATTTCATTTGAAAGTGAGATACGATCCTCAAATTCTTTAATAATGTGAACAGTAACACAATTGCTAAAATATTAGTTTTTATTAACATAAAATATTTATACAATTATTAATTCAAAATCTTACCTGAAATATTAGGATAGAATGAAACTCCCTTTACTTAAATAAATGTAAGTCTTATATCTATCTAATACTTTGTTTTTTTAATTATTGTCATGTAACCATTAATAAAATGAAAACAAAAACGAATAATCAGATGTTTCACCAAATCTGATGTGGACACCACATGACTTATTTGTACGCCTATTAATTATATATACACGTTTTTTTAAACTGAAAATTACGTAAAATTTTATTTCATTAATATTTTTTAATTTTTTTTATTGTTATTACTGAATTATTGTTTATTGTAATTTTTTTACAATCACAGGTTAATAATTATTAATAAATCAATATATTTCAATTAAAAAAAAAAAAGTTAAAAAAAATGGCTGATGAAGTCCGATTCGAGCCGATGTTTCCCTTTATAAGAACAAAATATTTTATTAATTAAAATTTTATTTGGCTATAACTCTGGAACCGATGAAAATAAGTACCACTTATGACGTATGGTTGATCTCTCAATGAAGGCTTATTACTGCAGTTAAGAAAAAGTCCAAAATCCAAATTTTGTTGGATTTTGGGCTTTTTTGGTCACTTTGTGGTTCAGTCGATTGCAATCAAAAGGGGAGGTGCACAACTAGATGTTACAACAGTTCTAAATCAAAAATTTCAACGTAGTACGGCTAAATCGTTTTTGAATTATGCGAGATAATTCAAAACTGTACGTGCGTACAGACCTCACGCCGAACTAGTCAAAATAGATTCAGGGATGGTCAAAATGGATAATAGATTATTATCCTGCATTCAGTTATTCTATTTGTTTCATTTTTTTCGGCTCTTTTATTTTACAGAAAACTTTAACCATGTCCTTGAAAATACTCAGAAAAAAATTTTCTTTAGCAGCACCCTCACTAATTTTACCTACTAACTCCACTGTTCATTACTTACTTCTAACCGAATAAGCTTAAGCGTAGGATATTTTTAATTCTTGTCGTTACCCATATCGTGTACAACCTTTCGTTGTGAGTTTTTTAGCGTTTTATTTCAAGATTTTAATCTTAATTTAGTTTTTTGATTTTTTAATTTGTTACGGCGATCGATAGCAACCGACTCGATGCTGTCATCTACACGAACGACAGGAATCACGCCCGGTGTTAGCGGGTGCAATATATAGATGGCATGGGGCGGGTGCGTGACCTATTCTTTGTAGAATGTAATATGTTACCGGTGCTGTGACGCAAACAGAAATAAATAAGTACAAACGGAGATTAGTTATTTTCACAAAAGGACTGTATGTGTTGTGAAACGCAAATATATGAACAAGTATTTTGAGCTATATAAAATCAAGACATCAATTTTATATGCAAAATATTCATGCGGCTGGCATTAGTATTCCGCTCGGTAAACGAATAATGAGGCATTTTGTTACTTCTACGATTTATAAGCGGTTGTACGGTTAGTACTGTACTATGAGTAATAGTACAACACTCTCCCTGCATTACTGGGAGAGTCTTGTTTATTTGTTATTCGTACTTTCTTACCGGTGTCGTTTTATATTTTACGAACGTCGTTTGTGGTTTCCTAGGCTAGTATTACGAGTTAGATTTTTCGATTTAAACAGTATTTTCTACAGATAAGTGGAAGCGGTGAATTCTCTACCGTTTATCTAAGAATTAAGCCGACTCACAAGTAGCGCAGATGTTTCGATTCGTCTTCTCATCACGAAAAAATGATTTATGATTGTATTCATTTCTTATAAATTTATCGGTTACTTATCTATAAACTTTATTTACGTAGACGGTTGTATTTATTAAATTATTTCAACACATCTTGAAATTAAAAAGATTATATATATAAAAAGAAAAAAAAAAATCTGACTAAAACAATTTTATTTCGCATGACGGGATGTTTTTTGCCGGAAATAATTGTTGGGACTTCAAGAATTCAAACGATCGGTTTATATATCCGTTTATATAATTTTATAGTATTTAAAAAACAAAGATGGACCGCTGAATGTGAAAATAGGAGGAGAAAAGATTATGGAGGTAGAAGAATTTTGTTATTTGGGAAGTTAAATTACTAAAGATGGACGAAGCAGGAGCGATATAAAATGCCGAATAGCACAAGCTAAACGAGCCTTCAGTAAGAAATATAATTTGTTTACATAAAAAATTAATTTAAATCTCAGGAAAAGATTTTTGAAAGTGTATGTTTGGAGCGTCGCTTTATATGGAAGTGAAACTTGGACGATCGGAGTATCTGAGAAGAAAAGATTAGAAGCTTTTGAAATGCGGTGCTATAGGAGAATGTTAAAAATCAGATGGGTGGATAAAGTGACAAATGAAGAGGTATTGCGGCAAATAGATGAAGAAAGAAGCGTTTGGAAAAATATAGTTAAAAGAAGAGACAGACTTATATGCCACATACTAAGGCATCCTGGAATAGTCGCTTTAATATTGGAAGGACAGGTAGAAGGAAAAAATTGTGTAGGCAGGCCACGTTTGGAGTATGTAAAACAAATTGTTGGGGATGTAGGATGTAGAGTGTATACTAAAATGAAACGACTAGCACTAGATAGGAATCTTGGAGAGCTGCATCAAACCAGTCAAATGACTGAAGACAAAAAAAAAAAAAAAAAAAATAGTATTTAAATTAGAATTTTATTCGTCATAAATTAGTTTTGTTCTTGTGTTTTTATTCTTCTAGGCTATTTGTTTTATTATATATTACACGGTATACCATATAAGGAAATGTATCTTAATCAAATCAGATTTCGCATGCCTTTTATGAAACGAAAAAAAAATTCCAGAAAAATGTGTGTACATTTGTGTATATGTTAACCTGTTTTTGGCCTAATAACTTCAGACTGGATGGATTGATCTCGATGAATTTACGACGATCTTTTCTGTATATGGGATATTGATGCCAGTTATTTTTTATCACAATCGATCAAGGGGGTTGGGATGTACGGACCTTTATGGTTCCAGTACCTCAACGTTTTACTTGAAGGATACGTAAATTTTTTCACCGAGTTTAATGTTCCTTAGGTAGCTAAGATACTTTCTAACGGTGATTGGTTTATTCGCATTTCCACAAACGGGTCGAGCAAAGACCATTTTTTCTTTTTGTCTTTCTGAGGAAAGATAAAAACAAAAACAACCTTTTTCTAGATCGTACTGTTTGTAACCTAATCTGTTTTTTTTTGTTTTTTTTAATTCATTTGGTTTCAGTTTTTCCTCGGTACTTTTATTACATTATTTAGAACACGGTTAAACAGAATCGGAGACAATCCGTCTTCTTTGCCTTACGCCTGTTTCAATTTTAATTGGTTCCGCCGACTTCTTCGTGAATTTAACTTAAGAAAAGGTATTGGAAATAGTTCAGTTAAGTTTTTAATTTTATCATCCGCGGCAGCTTCCGAAAGAATCTGAATTAAAGAAACTTATATTATCATCCATCCCTTTTTGAAGTCTACAAGTGTAATTACATAATTTTTGTTTTTAATATTCTCTGTGATTATTGATTTTACACAAAATATTTGTTCCGTAAAAATTTTTCGGTAATTGTGACACCCTGAACGTCCTCAACTTTAATCTTTTTCGAATTGAAGTATGTTGACAAATATGTTATATAATTAATAAAAATACAAGTTTCAAAAGTCGGAAGAATGAAATTACCTCATTATTCTTTCTCAGAACCTGTAATGGCAGTACCGTTTTTATCAGCTGTTTTGGGCAACTCCATCATATAGTCAGGATACAGTAAAGCAAGACTGGACCGTAAATGATGTACCTCGGGCCTTGTAGTCCCTGTATTTTCTTTTGAAAAAGAACTCTGCGAGATGCTCGTGCAAGTGGTGCTTATAATTTCCTACCGAGGTACGTTTGAACGCACTTCTCGCCACGCACGCTCGATTGTCTACGTATGAGCTCCCGTGTCCGGATGTATGAAATTATATTTACGGTTCATCGCTAAATATTGGTAGCCCTAGAGTTGCAAACAATTATATGTCTTCCAGCAATCGCTAACAATTATCGTACCGGGAAGAGTATACTTTTGTACGATAGGCAATTAGGTGGCGTATGTGATAGCTGTGATCTGAAACAGTAATTTTGATCTACAGGTGTACAAAAAAAGAATATCGGTACTTGTCGGTTATACGGGACCCCTACTGAAATCCAATTGTTTGCGTATATAAAAGTAAAATCAATCACCTGGTACGTATAACTTATTGTATATAATTTTTATTAGACAAGGTTAATCAGACAAGGTTAGAAAGCGAAGCGAGTGTAGGTTATGTTTCATTAGATTATGTCGATTAACGTGTAATGAGGTATCGCGCACTATATCAATATAACCTAACCAAACATAACCTACAGTCGCTTCGCTCGTTTCCTTCGTCTAATTAACATTAAATATACAAATTAGGTAATTTCACCCTTCCGACTTTTGATTTATTAATTATATAACATATTCTTCAACATACTTCAATTTTAAAAAGATTAAGGTTGAGGATGTTTAGGCTCACAATTACCGATTTTTCCTTTCTAAAATGACCCTGATATTCTCCCTCAACTTGTTTATCGATCGATGTGCTGTTCTATTATTTTGTAAAACATTTGATAAGATTTTATAGGTTACTTAAAGAAGGGTTATTATTTTATATTTTTGTTTATTGATTTATTTTTAAGGAAAAAGTTTTTAACTTTTCACTAGGAGAAGTATAAGATTTTAAGTTCAATGCAAATGTTGGGAAAGTTCTGCAACATTTTTTTTTTTACTTAGTTCTTTTGTTATTAAAAGTAATGAGTGTACATTTCACATACGGTTACTATAAAAATGTTTTCCCTTTATTCTTATTGGTATTATTAAGCGTTGAAATATTTCTTTGTGTGTAGTCTTTATCCGGTAATTATTTTCATTTTGATGAAATATTACGTTCTGCTGATTCATTTTTCAACTTATTAAACGTTCTGTTTTTTCTGTGTTGCAAGAATTAGGTTTAATCATTTCATTACTTCCTTAATTACTTAATCTTCTTCTGACTAAATAATACATGTATTTAAAGATTATAGTATGTGTTGTTATTCTATAATTACAATTTTTATTTAACTGTCAATTCTATGAATAATTTACGTTATTCGCCGTCATTTGAATTCCTAAAAAGGTTATTTGTTAGTCTTCAGTGTTTAAAAAGAAAAAAATAATTTTATCCGGCTTTAATAAAAAGGGTAACGCGCGTTACTGTCGCCGCTTTTTCATATATTGTTTTATTGTTCTTTTTGCAGACTACGGACAAAGTTTGTGACCGATAGAATATTTTTTTGTTATTATTCCTAATGTGTACGTCGGAATCTCATCAACTAGTCAACAATTGGCGACCCCTCCTCATCCCCTCTCCAAATGATACGTACGAGATGTAGTCTTGCACAGACTCAGACCGACCGTTCATGATATATGTGGTTGATTGAAATCCAACCGTTAAAATATACCGGTAGCTAGTAAAATATACAGGTGTCTAGTATTCAAATCTGTATAAAAGCTACTAACGTTTACCGGGATTCAAGCCTCAGAACCATCGCTTTGAACTTTAGAACCGTTTGCGACTACACGAGTTAACCGCTAGACCGGCCAGGTGGGCTCGTTAAAATTGTATAGAAAAGTTGGCCTTGACCTAAATAGGTCTAACAAAAAATAAATATTTTGATTCTTTTTTAAGGGAGTGTTAAAGTAGTTGTAAAAATTTACATTTTATATATCGTGATTGTAGTATTTTTTTCTCTTAATTCAGATGGGAGGTAAAATTTAAAATCCTATCTGGATATTGCCATTTTGTGTGTGTGTGTGTGTGTGTAAAATAACACGTGAGTGATTCATAATCTCAACGGCCAGCAAAACCTACTGAGATAAATTTAAAAAAAATTGTATACTCGTTCTTTTCTTGAAATTCCGAGTTTGAAAGATTAAAATGGAGTAACGGTGAAATTAATATTTTTTTCATTTTTTTCATTTTTCATCAGTTTTTTTTTTTCATTTTTCCGTAACATAGGAAAATATCAACTTGATTTTTCGCGTGTGTATAGCCTAATCTTCATGTGATCATCTAAAAACTAATATCCAGATTTTTTGAAATGCTTCCATGAAAGGGGTAAAGAAAGGTAAAATAATTTTGAACGATGATTGCAAATTTTCTCCATTTCCTACTACAGTAAACGAGATATTCCCTTGATTTGAGCTTGCAAATACTCTTCGGATGAATATCTAAAATCCGTTTCGATTTTTTGGAATTTTAATATTCTAAGGGGTAAAAATCAATCTTTATGAAATTTGATAACATTGTAATGGTAATTTAGGTTTGTAATTCTGATTATGTATTTCGCGAGCGAAGCCGCGAGGGGGAATCTAAAAACCGATTAGCGGGTTCTGTACCGATCAAACTGTTCTGAAGAAATTACAACGCACTAATATTTTATATAAATTAAAAACTGTTTAATTTCTATTTATCATTATTATTTTCATAAGCCTGAGTTTACGAACACAGGGTGGTCCGGGGGCAGAGCCTCCTGGCTAGACGGGAAGGAAGCGAAGCGAGCCCTGATTGGCTAAACCCTGACCGCGACAGGAAACAGAAGTATCCATATAACGCGGACGAAGCCGTGACAGGGATGCTAGTGTATATATATATATATATTTATTTATTTATATATCAATATCAGTATCCTATCAGCCGTTATCGATCCACTGCAGAATGAAGGCCTCTTCGGCACGTTTCCAACTAATACGGTCTGGTACAATATACTTGAAATTCGACCTTGAAAGGGGTGAAGAAAGGTAAAAATATTTCGAACAAGAATCGCGCATATATATATATTGCGCGCGCACACACACATAACTACTATCATTGTGGCTTTATATACGGTACAAGGTTTTCTCCGATTTAATATTTGTTTTATATTTATTTCGTTTGAAATTTCTCTATTAGTTCGTTATTCTTACACAGTTTTTGTTTGTTTCTTTCGATTGCTTTTCCATAATCCTGACTCTTTATGTCTCCACATATTAATCACTAAAGTATTTTGTATTTTTTTTCTTTTATCTTCTAGTAGTCATCAAGAGGATTAAAAATCTTCTTAGTAAATAATTTTTTATCCTTTCTCCTTTTTTTTGAAATGTTTCCAAATTGTTTTAATCGTTTTTATTAATACATTTTACTTTTTCGAAGAAAAATAACTGAACCTTACCGGCATTTATGTTAAGAGTTATAAAAATTTTAACCCTTCTCCAGCGATGTTAAATTAGTATGGGAATACTTAAATCAACATTTCAACGTAGAAAAATTAAATTTCATTAATCGCTCCTAAATTTAAACAATTTATTTTCGATATTCTGCTTTTACTCGGACAAGTCCTAACGGGCGTACTTAAATTATTTAAATGGAATAATAGGTTTTGACATCAAAACCATCATAATTAATGTGATTCAAAGGGCTTTGAATCACAATAATATTGATGTAAAAAAGATTTAAAATTCTGGAAGATATATGTACTGTAAAATTAAGACTGGGTGGACCGTATTTGATTAATCATAGGTACGATCGTTTCTGTATTCAGGGCATTGATGAAATTTAATTTTGGTAGCGATCGATTTGGGAGCAAAGAAAATGGACTTTTTTGGTCTTTTATATCAAAATTTTGCACAATGTGTAGGTAAATCTTTTCACTTATTTATTTCCTCTTGAATAGCTAAGATATTTCTGATGGTGTTTGCTCTTTTTCAAAACGCTAAACTAGAGATAAATATTTTAAAAAAAAATCATGACTGCCGAAAAAAAAACATTGCTCTTTACTATAGGATAATTAAAGAGCACGCGGGTGATCGTTTGTGTACGGCTTCAAAAACTCAAAATGTTCTGCACCGATTGAGCTCAAATTTTAGCACGATATATAACCCGCATCAAAGATTGTTTTTATCCATTTTTAATAAATAAGAGGCTAATAAATTAGATGTAAATGTAAACAAAGGAGAGCCAATCAGATCAATGCAAGATGGCCGCTGTCAAACACAACGACCAATCACAAAGAGCCCTTATGGTCGTTGCCAATGTAAACAAAATCACAACTGATTAAGTAACAAATTTCTTTGAATTATATTTAACAACTAAAACATCTGTATTTTGTATAAAAAAAAAAAAAAAAACCAAAACATAAAGAAAAGCCACCAAGAAGGATGACTTACAGTAAATAAATTAAAACACCCGAGTTTATTATAGCCCAGATAAACTTAAAATATGCAAACAAAAAAAGTCGAAATAACCAAATACACAGAAAATAATTTCTACATAATGACCAAAAAATCCTTTGTTAGGTTATTTTTTTACATATATATGACCAAACAATCGTTTTTTTGGTTCTTTAGCGACAAAATTCACAAATAGTAACACTGAAACCACACAACTAAGTATTCGCTTTTTTTTTGTTTTTTCTAACCTCCGAAACCACCGTTATGCATTGCTTCAGATGATGATAATATGACTGATTTATAGCGTATGAAAATGCCATGCCTGATCGGGATTCCGACTCGGAACCACCGGATTAAAGTCCGAGACGTTACCACTCGCGCCACGGAGGCCGGCAAACATGTTCGTTAGGAACCGATAAAAACACGATATAAACCGATATGGCGTTGTGTGTCAAACTAATTTTATACGGACTATAATTACTTTTAATACGCGAATTCCTTTGCAATGATTGAACATTAACTTAAACCTCTTCAAAAATTATTCCTTTTTGAACTAAGCCGCATTTTGATATCATTGTTTTTCTATAACACGGTTGGAATTATTTTGGTTTAATAATAAGAAGCGTTGTCGAAGACAATAACCGAATTCTCTTCCAATACACCGCTAAACTATTTCTAAATAATTCAAATTCGTGTAATTTTTTTACGAATCGCGTTTTTATCAAAATCTCTCACCTTTTTCTCAATCGACCTGCGGGGTTTTGTTTTCTTTGGAGACCGTAATTCATTAGTAGATTCATACTCGAGAATCACGTTGTACACTGAAGCAGCACAACTTCTACTTACGTTAGCAGTTTATTAACATCTGAAATCAACGCCGTTTGATTATTCTGTAATTTGTAAGCATTTAAAATGATGTGTTTTTCGCACGACTTAAGGGCTTTTTTTCGCAGCCCACAAATCTTTATATATAAAAATGTTAAGTTCGTTTGTGTACGCTTCAAAAACTCAAAATGTTCTGCACCGATTGAGCTCAAATTTTAGCACGATATAAAACCCGCATCAAAGGTTGTTTTTATTTATTTTTCGCATCAGTCACATACCCGTGACCTCGAGAAAACAGTTTTTTTTAACGGTCAGCTGCGTACAGTGACCGCGTCATCTGCCGGAAGCTAGGTGAACACTCGCCATACTAGCTAACGACAACCGCAGTCACATGTGAAACAATACCTGTTCCCAATTACATTGTTTATTAACAAAAAAAACAAAAAAAACGTATCCACTTGCATCTGATTCAGATTATTATACAATCTGAATTAAATATTCACTTTAATCTAGGTACTTTTGTGTGATCATGTTGTGATTGAGCTGCGCCTTTCACCAAGCTCTGAATTTATTAGAAAACGACCAACAGTGGGATATATGTATTAATGACGCGTGCAACACTGCACATCCAAACCAAATTCGCGCATTATTCGCAATTATATTGACCGCTTGCTTCCCTTCATCTCCCACAGAGTTACGGGAAAGATATCGATCGCATATGGCTGAGGATATTTTGCATAGAGTACGCCTAGAAAATACCAATATGACCGTGGAATTTACAGAAGGCATTTACAACGAAGCGTTGATAAATAATGAAGACAAGTGCTTAGCTATTGCAAATAAAGTTCTTAGTCGATCGGGAATGCCAGCACCCACCCGACCTGCGATTGCTTCATTTGATGTGAATTTACGCCGTGAACAGAGTTACAACATCGGTGATCTTCAGTCATATGTCCGATCAAACATTCTCAAATTAACGCGTGAACAGAAAGGCATTTATGATCGCATAATGCAAATGCTAAATGACGGAGTTGGGGAGACCTTCTTCTTGGATGCGCCAGGAGGAACTGGGAAAACATTCCTCATTAGATTGATTCTAGCAACGGTTAGATCAAAAAATGACAATTATCCTGTTGCGGAATATTAATCGGCCAAAACTCTGCAACGGCACGCGACTTGCAGTTAAGAAATTGATGAATAACGTAGTGGAATCGACGATTTTAACGGGGCCTTTCAAAGGTGAAGATGTCCTCATTCCTCGAATACCCATGATCCCAACCGATACACCATTTCAATTTAAAAGATTGCAATTCCCAATTCGATTGGCATTTTCAATCACAATCGATAAAGCTCAAGGTCAATCTTTAGAATTGTGTAGTTTAGATTTAGATGCGGATTGCTTCTCGCATTGGCAACTGTATGTTGCGTGTTCCCGAGTCGGCAAATTTTTTATCTTTATATCTACGCAGACAGTGGAAAAACAAAAAAATATTGTATATCCACAAGTATTGCAAAATTAAACTTCTATGAAACGTATGCTTTGTTTTGTTTCTCATTTCTCATCCGTGCACCCACAATGAGCCACAGCAAAGCGTGGCGGGTAGAGCTAGCCTATGATACTCCCGATAACGAAAGGATTCCGATGCGGGGTCATACATCTAAATCGGTTCTCAAAATAAAATTTTCTACACGTTTAGATAAAATATTCTCAGCATTTATGAATCATTTAACAAAATTATTGTATTTCAAAATGTGTTTTTCATCTCCAAATTTTTCTGTTCTACGTTGGATTTCAGGAAAAACTATGGGAAATACAGTTTTCAGATCTATTTAATTCGATTTTTCAGGTCGACAAACATAAGAAATCGTCAAATTTACCCGTAATAACTGAAGATTCACCGGGGGAACCGAAAACCGCGCGAAACGTTTCGGTAGCCGTAACTCGATAACAAAGCGTTTTCGGACATATTGTATGAACGTTTTTCCTTATTTAAAGCTTTAGAATCTATTTCTAGATTCTCTTTCCTTTTGAATCATCTGAATATATATATATATACAGAGTGGCGCACGAAATGATCCGACAATTGTTTTGCAATAATCGTTTAGGTTAATAATTATTAATGTATTTTATGTGAGCAGAAGTGACAGCAGTTCATGAATTTAGTTTCTTCTCTTTCCGAGTGCGCTGTTTGTGTACCGTTCCAAGATGGCTGACAAAGGTGGTGTTGAACAGCGCGTAAAAACCGTGTTGTTTTTTAATGTGGTGTTTACACAAAGACGGTTTCGTGCATAATTTCAAACTCAGTGGTCGTCCTCATTTAAAACAATACGTAGACTTTACGAAAAATTTAATAGTGATGGTTCAGTGTTCGAGAAAAAGCCCGAACAGCCTGCCGATGTTCGTTTTCCACAGAATGTCGAAGCTGCTAGAGCAGCGTTGCTGAGGAGCCCGGACAAATCAATAAGAAAAGCAGCAGCACAACTTGGAATTTCTAGGCGATCTGTGTAGCAAATTTTAAAAACCGCTTTGCATTTGCAGTCGTAAGACAGTGTTGCCTAAATTAAAGGACATGGGGATATGTGTCGTCGAGTTATATTAACAACATAGTTCGTGTTGAAGAAGTTCTAGACATTTTTTCTGTATTGCGATTCTTATAAATATTTTTTAACAAAACCAAATGTGGGATCATTTTGTGCGCCACTCTGTACGTATACATATTTATATAGCATTCGGCACTCCCAGTAACGTTAGTATTCCAACACGAGTTCATGGATCTAAATCGGTTCAGTCGATGAGCTGCTGAACAAATATACATAGCTTTGTTCAAACGTACATATGTTTGGTTTCTTTCACCACCCGAGTTACTACCTTAGATTTTATCTATCATATGAAACAATCACTCGAGCAAGGTAGCAAAGCGACTGGACGACTACCGTCGATAATAAACTCCGACGGATTAAGGATTCAGTGTTGCCATGAGGCTCCTCTTGCAGAAACTCTCGTCGTGAGGAAGCGGTCCTCTGCCGGTTACGGTTGGGACATACAAGAGTCACAAACCAATACCTAATGTCAGGAGAAGACCCACTCCTGTGCACGCGATGCAACTGTCGCATTACTGTGCACCACATTCTCGTGGACTGCATATGTTATGCGACGTTGCGTCGTCAGTTTAATATACCCAGAAACATCTGTGATATCTTGTGCAACGATAGCGGGATTTTGGAACGGGTGTTTCTCTTTTTGCATAGTAACGGGGGTTACTGCAAAGGATTTAATATGCTCATATTTGTTTTTCTGTAAGGAGAGATTTTTAGTAATTTTAACTTTTATTTTCAATTTGATTTTTTGGTTCTATGTATTTAATTTTACTATCCGGGGAGGGGATTTTTGCACAACCCATCGGAGTTAGGTAAGTTTTATATACTTTGTTTAATCTATTATTTTAACTTTTATATTTTATCAACTTTGTCTGTGGTATAGGTTTTGAGTTACATCTTGCCTTCTTGGCTTGTTTTAGTAAATTTTTATTATATGATTAATATTACGTTTACACCTTGTGTAGTTTATTATTTCGGAGTTATTTTACCCTTTTACGAATAACTCCGGGTGATGATAACGCCCAGGCGTTTTTCGCTCACAAAAAAAAAATGTTTGGTTGAACAAACATACATAAGTACACCCTAAATAAATTACACTCCTTTTTTTCTCTTTTGTCGGTTCTCGACTGAGTCACAATCTTGTACTAATTTAGATGTTTCATTACATTAAATGTTACTTTGGCTATGTATGTGGGCGATTTCATTCAGGGGTGGAGTAGATAATAAACAAAATATATTTTTTCTTTTTTTACTTTCTTGTACGAAGGAAGAATTGTGATCGCGAAAAAATCTGGGTTTTCAGATTTCAATGGCAATATCCATTTTGACCATCCCTGAAATCCATTTTGACTAGTTTCGGCGTGACGTCTTTGCGTACGTAAGTATGTGCGAATGTATCTCGCATAACTGAAAAACGATTAGCTTTTAGATGTTGAAATTTTTGATTTAGGACTGTTATAGCATCTAGTTGTGCACCTCCCCTTTTGATTGCAATCGACTGGACCAAAATTGGAAAGTCTTAATTTTTAACTGTAGTAATAAGCCCTCATTGTGAGCTTTTCAACGATATATCACAAGCGTTACTTATTTTCATCGGTTCTAGAGTTGTAGCCAAATAAAATTTTAATTAATGAAATATTTGGATCTTACAAGGGGAAGGCACATCGGTTCCAATCAGACTTCATCTCCTTTTTTATTTTTAACTTTCTTTTTTTTAATTTAAATATATAGATTTATTAATAATTATTAACTTCTGATTGTAAAATAGCTTTACAATAAATAATAATTTAATAATAGCATTAAAAAATATACGGAAAAAATCAGAAGTTATTAGTGAAATAAAATTTTATGTATTTTTAAAAACGCGTATATGTAATTTAATATGCGTACAAGGAAGTCATATGGTGTCCACATCAGATTTTTCACTTTTATTGTTTTACTTGATATTTTAAAATCGGATTATTTGATTTTTATAAAATATTGTACAGCGACTTCTAAATTTGATGCTATTTAATTTTGGGGCGTAATCTGTCGAGAGTGTGAAGAGATATAGTCACCGTGGATCTCGTTTCTCAAACGTTTTTTACTTAAGAAGCAGAATCATTTTTTTTTTTTACATATTTCAATATTTCTTCAAAGACTTATAGTCTCTGAAAAAATATTTTATCGAAGAACCGTCTTCGAACTGTGTTTGATATTTTTCACAGTCGAAGGAGTAGCCACTGTTTATAGAAGGAAAGCACAATTCTTCAAAATGTTTTTTTTTTTAATCAACTTGTTGGCTTTATTTTTTCTTTACCAGGTGCTTTTTTAATTAAGTCGTCTTTTCTTAATTTGTTGTCTCCTCTTGTTCGATTGTAACTGTATCTTCAATTTTCTATTCCAATATATTGTTAAAAAAATTATTTTAATCGACATCATTGATTTAGTTGACACATAAATTTCCTATTACGATAAGCCGGAAAAATGATTTAACTCTTTGCCGGATTTTTTATATTATTCGACATAAATCCTATATATTATCTGAAACCTCATAAAACTTACGCGTGTTTGATTATAATCGTAAGTTTTAGTTTTACCTTGATAATGAAATTTCAAGGTTAGATTACCTTTATGATTGACCTTGTAATTCTATTTAATCAAATAGGAGAGAAAAATTAATGTAATAGTTATAATTATTTATATTTAATAATACGTATACTTAATTATTAAATCATTTCGTATAAATATTTGTTTATATATATATATATATATATATATATATATATATATATATTGTTTACATTTTTTGTCATTTACTTCTCAAAGCAAATGTTGGAGTATTTAAAATTGAATCCGATCACAACCGAAAATAAAATTTAGTATCCTGTGCCACGTAATGACACTGACGTCATGGTGCTTACGGTATCGTATCCCAAGGTCATTACGCAGACCGGTTACCGAATTATGATGGATATAATAATAAAATAAATTATAAATCACTCGCTAATTGAGTTTTTTTTAAACGTTCAAGTGATTTTCAAATCGTACAGATTGTTAAAAATAACTTATATTAAACGTATATTCTTCCAAAAAAGTTTTGAATCGTACGTCATAAAAATTTTCAAAATTGAGGTTAGTTACCTTTTTAATACTAACGTTAAACGATTAATTTATTTAAATTTAAAATGTAATAACAATAATAATTATTATTTATTATTTTTGGCACGCTGGTGTTTAATTTGAATGTTTTTTATGCGGTTGTTTTACGGTGTAATTCCCTGCTGTTTATTTCATTATTTTACTTTTACTCCTTTAACTTTTTAGTAGTGTATAATATAGTTAACTTTATGCTCGCAATTTGAGTAATTATTCTTGTTCTCTTTTTATTACCGTACAAAACGTTTTGCGTATGCTCTTTACCCGTTTAAAATGATTAATCATTTATTTTGTTTCTTAGTAGAATTTAATTTCTAAAGAGCCTTTTTATTTTACGTTTTAAATTTTAAAACTTTTTTTTATCAAATCGTTTTTACTTATCTATAAAAAACTATTTATTTATTTAAATAAGACTATAGTACTTATACATATCATTATTCTACGTGTTCATCTTGTTTTACAACCGACTTGTTCCATCTTTGCTCACGTCCCCGGAAAAACGTTTTAGACCGAACCAGTCGGGCATACTCCGCGTCCTTTAATTTTTGGTTTGAGGTAAATCGATAACCGTCTGTTTCTTTAAGAGTAACAAATAATTAATATTTTGAAACGATAAGACTGGAAAGTACAGGGTGTCCCATATAAAACGCAACCCAACCTTATATTGGTAGGTATTGAAATAATAAAAAGGCATGTGTAAATGTAAATGTAATTTTTATTATTACCATCCATTACCTTACATTTAGAGTAAATGTTGGAAGTGGCCGCCATCTTCTTGAATACAAGCTTCAATTCTTTTTACAGCGTGTCTTGCAATTTTTTTCAAAGTTTGTGGCCGGATATTTAATACAGCTTATTCAATATTGACTTTCAATCGTTCAAGTGTTCGTGGTTTGTCGCTGTAGGCTTTTCTTTGAGGTAACCCCGTAGAAAAAAATCCGCCGCAGTCAAATCTGGAGATCTTGGTGGCCACAAACCTCGACCGATAACTCGATTACCAAAGAATTCCTCGACGAAATCAGAAGTTGAACCTGCGTAGTGCGATGTCGCACCGTCATGTTGTAGCCGGCAGTGTCTCTCATCCTCTTCCAAGAGTGCGATGAACCGAAATAAAATATCCTGATATCGTTCTGCATTAATGGTGTACTCGAAAAAAATAAGACCGATTATTTTCTTCCTCGATATCGCGCACCACACGCCCGATTTCTGCGGGTGTAATTGTTTTTCGTGATAAACATGGGGATTTTCAGCGCTCCAAATTCTAATGTTTTGGCTGTTTACGTAGCCGTCCAAATGAAACCGTGCTTCATCTGTGAAAAATAACGAATCCATAACGTTAATTCCCTCGCGCAGAAATCGACCGAACCGTTGACAATATTGTAGCCGTTTTTCTTTGTCGGGTTCAAGAAGTCGATGAACCGTTTGAATGCGATAAGGTCGTAATTGTAATCGTTTGGTTGCCAGATGAACAGTCGATTTAGACAAATTAATTTCAGCAGACAAACGTCTGATCGAATTATTTGGCGAGGCGAATAATCGGTCTTTGATTTCAGCGACTGTATCTGTATTCAACACTGACGCAGATCTTTTGTGTTCCTTGTTATTAACAGAACCGGTCTCTCTAAATTTTGCGACTAACCTTAATACTGATGTTTTGTTAGGAGCCGGTTTATCTGGGTACTTATGGCGAAACAAATCCTGCACTGCAACCCCTGATTTCGTACTGAAGTACGACTCGACAATGAAAACACGTTCATCTAGCGAAAACACCATCTTGTCTCTAGCGATACACTGAACGTTATGATTGCATTGTTGTTACTATCGGTAGTGTTCTACTGCGTCGCCGCGATGTTCAGATGTTGGACGAGTCCATTTCAGTAAGGGGAGTAAGCTTGACTTTTGAAATTTCATGGATGAGTGATTGATGGGTTGCGTTTTATATGGGACACCCTGTATATACGGAGCATAAGCCTAAACCTCAAACTTTGTTTTCTGGGACATCTCAAAAATACGGATAACAGTTTGTAAAACGAAAATTGTCATGCGGCAATATAGCACTTTACAGTAGTCCGACTACTGTCTCACTTTCGAGTTAGATTATTTAACCTCTCGATAAAAATCTTATTGCGACAAAAAATTACTTATTGTTGAGCGCCTATACTGATAATGTCTCCGGTATCAGGCTATTTGATCTGATGCCAAAGCCGTCAGTCCCGGTTCCAAAGAAATGCAAGGATCAGTTTCCTGATAACGGTTGAGTTTTGAACTTAATCTTTTCGGGTGGGTCTTCACGTTCGCAAATGTACCGATCGTAATGATATTTTAGCGCTATTCCAGATACTTTCGTTTAGGACCTATGTTACAAACAAACTTTATTAAAATTAGGTTTTTATGGATGATATCGCAGACAGAACCGTGAATATTACTCTGCAGTCTAAATAGCGCTATAGCTCAAGAAGGAAAAGTGTTGTAATCGATCCAATTTAACCATACGGGTTTTCACCGGATCTTGACTTTTCAACATCTAAGTACCCAAAAAACCGGATGGAAATTTTCCGATGTTAATGTTCGCATGTACGTGTGTTTGTCTCTAAAACACCACATATATCTCCAAAACTACCGGACCGATTTTGACCAAACTTGATCAGATTACTTCTATATATGGGGCATTGATGTCATTAAAATTTCAACTAAGAGGGTGAAGGAGGTGAGGGTGTAGATCAAAGGTCACCCTCAGTATCTCGAGATTTCGCCTAATTAATATATATATATATATATATCTTTCTTTAACATGTATATCTTTCATTAGGCAATTTTTTTTAAAA
This sequence comes from Lycorma delicatula, assembly GCF_047948215.1. NCBI lineage: Eukaryota > Metazoa > Arthropoda > Insecta > Hemiptera > Fulgoridae > Lycorma > Lycorma delicatula. The sequence goes on along the minus strand of NC_134461.1, from coordinate 12,725,762 downwards.
TTAAAAAATGACAATTTTTGCAAAAAAAAAGGTTTTTGTAAAATCGCACCTCCATCACAAAAAAATGCTGTTAATTGTCTGCTACGTCGTGACGTACAGATGAGCGTTAGAATTAAATAATGAATACTATTTAAAATGTAAAAAATTAACTCGGTCAAGCCCGGTGTCGAACTCGATCCCCCGGTCGACTCGGTACCTGGTGCGCTAAGCCTCGCAGCTACACCGGTCTGCCGACCGTACAAGAGAAATTTGATCTATGTAATTAGTTTAATTAGTGCCGGCCGTCGCCGCTAGTACCGCCATACTCGCGCGAATTAAATACGGTATGCGCTTTTACGTTAATTATACGAGTATAACATTTTTGTTATTTTCTACAAGATGAAATAAAAAAAACTATCCGTAAATGAAGTTTTATCTGGTGTTATGTTGGCAGCAGTGACGCGCGCTCGCGCATCGCTAAGCAAGAATATCATGTTTCTTTAGTTAGAATCGTTGAATTAAGTAAACGTACAATTATTATATTTAAATTAAACGATAAATATTTTAAATTAAGTTGTGTGTATAAGCCGTACATCAAAAACAACCCGCAGTTAATGAACTTTGTTGTCAGCCTTTCTCTTACAACCTGCAATTTCATCGATGTTTACTTGTCTGCCTTAACTAAATTATATGACATATATATTCAATGATATCGTGTTAATTCGGTTTCTGTACTCTTTATAAGTGATATTATGTGACAATTTTATTGATTACGCATCCGTTTGAAATAGCGTCGTGAAAGAACATTGTTAATATATTTTATAGAAAATGTTAGATGAATTTTGGTACTCGATAAAACTTTTGATCTTAAAAGTATGAATTGCTGACCTCTGTTCTTTTGTAATGCACGTGTAAACATAAAGCGGAACGTACGCGATTACCGTTACGATAGACATAACAAAGTGACCTAGTAAATGTCAAAAAATTCGTAATTGCGAACATATGATATTCTTGCTCAGCGATGCGCGATCGCGTGGCACTGCTGCCAACATAACTCCAGATAAAACTTCATTACGGATAGTTTTTCTTATTTAATCTCGTAGAAAATAACAAAAATGATATACTCGTCGTATAATTAACGTAAAATGGAATTTTTTGTTTTCGGATATTTTATTAAACAAATTCTGCGACAAGATTGTGTTAAACAGCATTATTAATTATCCTACTTATTCGAAAATTACGGTTTACGGTACTGTATAATATGGCTTTATAAACCGCGGATTGCCGTGGTGGAATCCGAAAGTTGAAAGGTTACACGAAATTCATTATCATTCATCGGCGTTATCCAACCAAATTACACTTAAAAAAAAAAATTGTTATCTGGATTTTTTTAAATGAAAATGATAAGGGACTTATAATAAAAGTAAAAAATTTAAATGCGTGAACGGAGATGATGGAGGGTTGATTTGGAGAGTTCGGGATTTGAAAAAATAAATTTTCCAATACAAAAGTTGTAGATCGTGCAAAAATCTACAATTTCTGCAGGGTTCTTTTTTTAACATACCTCAAAATTTCTGAGAAAAATGCGAAAAATCTTCTTTTTTCGTTTTTTTTATTTATAATTTCTGCAAAAATAATTTAATTTTGACGAAACTTTGTGAAAGTATACCTTTTTGCGTCTTAAATAACCACATTTTTTTAACATCAACTTTCGCTGGAAATCGCAATAATACCATTTTTCACCCCTTTTTAACCACCCAAATCAATCCTCCACCGCCCCCGCTTACGCATTTATCTTTTTTTACGTTTATTATAAGCTCCCTTACCATTTCCCAATTTTTTTACCACTAAATTAGTTATTTCGATCGTTTAGCACCTGTTATTGAACTTCAGCCTGTTGTTATTGAATGAGTAAATAAATAATAAGTGGAGATTTTGGGCACTCGGAATTCATTTTATATTATCCATTTTTTAGAGATTCTTTGAGTCTTATGTAAAAACTAGAATTCAATTTCTTTTATACGGATTCGTGTGTACAGTAATCATTCGCTATTCGAAAGGGTTATGTTCCGCGAATTTGGAAAACTTAACTTTATTGAAAAAAGTTGTTTACCTCTTTAATCATAAACAACTGGACTGTTACATACAAAAAAAAATATATATATATATATGTATATAGGCTTACTAGAATTATGTGCAGATTAAATAAATATATTCTTATTGTAATTTTCGCATCCAACTTTATTGTGAGTCACTGAAATTATGTTCAGTAATACTGACTTTAATAAATTTTTATTTTAAACAGGTTTTTTTTAAATAACTAAAAAAAAAGTTTGATACGGACAGCACATAACTTTCTTGTACTTCTATTTAATTACATTACACTTTTTTTTTTAAATGTAGATTACATAACATTTTATTTCACTAATAACTACTGTTATTTTTTTATTATTATTGAATTATTTATTATTCATCGTAAAACTTCTTTACAATGAGGAGTTAATGATTATTAACTCAATTTATTTAAATTAAAAAAAAAAATGTTAAAAGTTAAAAGAAAGGAGATGAAGTCTGATTCGAACCGATGTGCCTTCTCCTAAGATCCAGATATTTCTTTAATTAAAATTTTATTCGGCTATAACTCTGGAACCGATGAAAATAAGTACCGCTTACGATATATCGTTGAAAAGCTCCGAATGAGAGTTTATTTTTTCAATTAAGAAAAATTCCAAAATCCAAATATTTTTTAATTTGGGCTTTTTTGCTCGCTTTTGATTCGGTCGATTACAGTCAAAAGGGAATGTGCACAAACTAGATGTTACAACAGCGCTAAATCCAAAATTTCAACGTTCTACGGCTAATCGTTTTTGAGTTATGTACGTAGGTACGTACGGATGTCAGCCGAAACTGGTCAAAATGGATTTAAGGATGATCAAAATGGATACATTACTTTACTTTTCTTACTTCCTTTACTTCGTACAAGGAAGTAAAAAAAGTAAAACTATATTTATCCCCCTCCCCTAATGTATTCTGCCAAAAACAATACAAAAAAGACATAGTAGTGTAATGGAATTCTCTAATTAGAAAATGTGACTTTTGAGTCAAGAATCGACAAATAAGATAAAAGGAACTTTTCCCCCTTATTTTAAGTATGAAGAGGCAATAAATTATATGAAAAACTTTACCGACCCTTTGAGTAAAAGTTTATGATACGGGAGCCATAAAGGTCCGTATTTCCTTTCTTCTCTTTACCTCTTTACCGTTCCAATGAAACGTAAATGGCGTTCATATTTTATATGCAGAAAAAATCGTGCCAAATTTCATCTAAATCGGTCTTTCGGTCTGGTGACGTCAAAAAAATACATACGAGGTATATCTCTAAAGTAAAGACCGCTGGGAAATTTCTTTCCTTGAGGTTCACGGCCGCGCTAGTAATATACACACTGCATTGTTGTCTGTAGGTTGTCGCGTAGTAGTATCTTTGATTACTTGTGAGTTATTACGTTATAAAATGAACAGGAAATTCGATGTTGCCGCCGACCGTGAAATACGTGGCGTCATACGTTTTTTACATCATTAACGTTAAGCCGGCTGAAATTCATAGGCGGTTGGCAGCTGTGTACGGTAATAATGTAATGAATGAAGGAAACGTCCGAAAATGGTGTGAAAGGTTAAAAAATAACAGAATTAATGTGCTCGATGATTCGAGGAGGCCCTCGATAATCACAGAGGATCTGTTGAAACGCGCCGATGATGAAATCAGAAACGTTCAACGTTCAACGTTTTCCGACTCGGCCTTTCTTTTTACCGATGTTTCAAGAGCTGTTATCGGTCGCACTTTTCACGGCTACTTAGGCTTCAGAAAGCTTTGTGCTCGTCGGGTGCCGCACAGCTTAACGGAACTTCACAAAAAAATCCGAATGGAATCTGCTTTGGAATTTTTGATGAGCTACTCAGAAAAAGGCGATGAGTTCCTTAATTCTATTGTGACCGGCGACGAAACGTGGATTTCATATTACAGGTCCGAGAGAAAACGGCAGTCAAGTGAATGGCGTCATCATCAATCACCGACCAGACCGACAAGGTCGATCCGCAGCCGTTTGGACGCAAACCGATGGCCACAGTGGTTTGGGATCGGTTTGACGTAACTGCTGATCGATCTCATGCCGCGTGGAACGACTATAAATGCAGAAGGCTACTGCGAAATTTTACGTTACGATGCTCCATTCAAAATCGGCGACGTGGGCGGCTGGCCGACGGCGTCGTCCTGCTGCACGATAATGCGCGTCCACATGTTGCGGGTCCGACGCTTAATTTACTGAGAACATTTGGATGGGAAATTTACGATCTCCCACCATATAGTCCGAATTTAGGTCCTTCTGATTATCATTTGTTTCGGAAATTGAAAGAATTTTTGAGCGATAAGCAATTCGCGGGTGACGATGAAGTTAAAAATGTTATCGGTGGCTAAACGAACTGGCGGCAGAAGAATACGACGACGGAATATTGAAGCCGGTGTATCGCTACGATAAACGTCTTAATTCACGTGACGATTATATAGTTTTTTTTTTTTTTTGTTTTTAGTCATTTGACTGGTTTGATGCAGCTCTCCAAGATTCCCTATCTAGTGCTAGTCGTTTCATTTCAGTATACCCTCTACATCCTACATCCCTAACAATTTGTTTTACATATTCCAAACGTGGCCTGCCTACACAATTTTTTCCTTCTACCTGTCCTTCCAATATTAAAGCGACTATTCCAGGATGCCTTAGTATGTGGCCTATAAGTCCGTCTCTTCTTTTAACTATATTTTTCCAAATGCTTCTTTCTTCATCTATTTGCCGCAATACCTCTTCATTTGTCACTTTATCCACCCGTCTGATTTTTAACATTCTCCTATAGCACCGCATTTCAAAAGCTTCTAATCTTTTCTTCTCAGATACTCCGATCGTCCAAGTTTCACTTCCATATAAAGCGACACTCCAAACATACACTTTCAAAAATCTTTTCCTGAGATTTAAATTAATTTTTGATGTAAACAAATTATATTTCTTACTGAAGGCTCGTTTAGCTTGTGCTATTCGGCATTTTATATCGCTCCTGCTTCGTCCATCTTTAGTAATTTTACTTCCCAAATAACAAAATTCTTCTACCTCCATAATCTTTTCTCCTCCTATTTTCACATTCAGCGGTCCATCTTTGTTATTTCTACTACATTTCATTACTTTTGTTTTGTTCTTGTTTATTTTCACGCGATAGTTCTTGCGTAGGACTTCATCTATGCCGTTCATTGTTTCTTCTAAATCCTTTTTACTCTCGGCTAGAATTACTATATCATCAGCAAATCGTAGCATCTTTATCTTTTCACCTTGTACTGTTACTCCGAATCTAAATTGTTCTTTAACATCATTAACCGCTAGTTCCATGTAAAGATTAAAAAGTAACGGAGATAGGGAACATCCTTGTCGGACTCCCTTTCTTATTAGGGCTTCTTTCTTATGTTCTTCAATTGTTATTGTTGCTGTTTGATTCCTGTACATGTATATAGATAAGTAGTATAAAGTATGTAGTTAAAGAGAAATCAAAAATATTTATAAAATTTTCAGAATACATTTTTTTACCGTGAAACGGTCTTTACTTTAGAGATAACCTCGCTTACGTACAAAGTTAAATTCTTACAGAATTTTTCAATGCTATAATCGTATTTTTTTTTAGGTTAGGGACGGTCATGAAATGTCAAGATCTATATAAACTCCGATATTTACTGATTTAAAGTTAGGAAGTATAAACTGTATTAAAAGGTAACGTTTTGCTTTCCGTTTGGACTGCTCACCTTAAGTTTGTATTTTTTTTTTTTTTTTACTTTTCAGCTTTTCTTTGCGTGCGCGCGTGTACAATTACTCGGATAATTTTTTATTCCTTCATTGTGTTTTACCGTTGTTTTTTTTCATCTTTTGTTTTTATATTTTTCACCTTATAAATACCAACGATGATTATTTAATAATCAAAATGCGCACTCGTAGATTATTATAAGTAATTATAAATATAAAGATGGTTCTCTCTTTATTTAATCGTATACTTATTCATTCATAACGGCTTGTTTTCTATAAATTTAATTAGCATATTTTATAACAAAAAATGTTAAACGTGAAATCGGAATTCATTAAGTTATAGAAGTACATAACAGTTAGTTTTTTATGCGGTTTAAAAAAATATAGAGAAAAACGTATTATCCGGTCTACCTACACATGCAGTGGTAGGTTATGACGTAAGCTAGTTTTACTTTGCTGATTTTTTTTCTTTTTAATAGTTCGTTGTTTTCTCCCTCCCGAATAAAAATGTTATGGTAACGCCCATATCTGGTGGTTTAGAGAGTGCGCCCGCGTACGTTAGACTCCATACAAGTTAAAAGTAAAATGTTTTCTATCGATAATAAATACATTAACATATATGTATTGGATTGTGCAGAATACAGTTAGGTAAGCGGTATAGTATAAAATAAATTGCGTGTGTGCGCGTGCTATAAATCCCAAATGTAATGATGAATTTTTGTGTCTATCTGCTTACGTGTGGTGTTGTATATAAAGTGAAAATGAATGCGTATTTTTTCTGCTACTGCCTACTCAAAAAATTAGCCCACCGACGCTATAACGCGACTCGTTCTGCTTGAATTACCAATTTAGCTTTATAACTACATTTACTTTCTTCTTTTAACGCGTTAAATTCATCTATTTTTCGTTTCAGTAACTAGATGAATTAAAATTAAATTAATTACTGGTGTGAATTTTTTCTTGATTTTTTTTATATTTTTTTATTTTTCAATACAAAAATATATATATATATATATATATATATATATATATATATATATTGTCTAACTTTTAATTATGAAATTCAAAGACTAAATTCGTGTAGTACAGGATATTTTAATATACAATAAATGTAGTGGGGATTATTAATCCCCAAGGATTAGAATTAATAACAAAATTTTGTGGTCAAATTTTTTAAATTATTAAAAAATTATTATTACAAATACTATTATAAATTATACTTAAATTTTATAAATAATTATAAATTTTTAAAATTTATAAAATTTTATATATTATACTTAATTTTTTTTTAAAACTATTTTTGCAAAAACCATCTCTCACCTTCAATAAAAAAAACTATTTCAAAAACTTTATTAGTAAATGATTTTTTGGTCAAAAATGATTTTCCTCAGATTTTTGTACGTTTATTATCGTGAAATTAAAAAGTATAAAATTTCGGTTAGAAAATTATTTTTGTTGTTAGATATTTGGCGTTCTATCTAAAAATAGTTTTTAAATTCATGAACGCAATCTGTACTTCAGACGTATATCTGTGGTTTGTGAGTTTCAATTTAGTAGGCGGCTTTTTTATTAAAACGAATGGATAGTAAATGTCGAAGATTTCATACGAAATTTGCGCGTATTTGTAAGTAATTTTCAAAAAGTATGCGTTTCGTTTATCACGATGTAACGGATCGCGGGAACTTATTTTGAAGAGTAACAGTCGTCCCGTACCTGGTTTTCTAATAAAATGTAAGTTATTTTTTACCAGTTTTATATTAACTCGCTCTTCGACTATGTATGTGAGATTCACGGTAGAGAACCTTTCATTCCGATTTTGAAGCACTTCCGCTTATCCATTCGCTCTGAAATTTTGCATACAGGTGTGCTCCTGATAACAACATACATTAGCGACAGTTTCAAGTCGCTAAGATGCCCATAAGTTGCTAAGTGACAAAAAAACGCTCCTTGATCTTATGCAAACTCGTTTACATGCATATTTTTTTAGCGAAAGATATTTTCTTAACAGAGATAACATAGCCTGTTTCGGTAAGTTTGGATTTAAAATTCGCACGCGTTTGAAATACATAATTTTACCAAAACGTAGGGGTCTACCTACTATAACAATCGACTGGAGCTAAACGATAACACGCTATTAGTGTTATAAACGAGCGACATATATATTAGGGTATACAGTTTTTCCCCTACTTCCCTGGGCCGGACATACAATTTAGTAAAGCTTGGCCCAGGAGAGTATCCTTAGATGACGCCTTTTCACCTACCGGCTGAAAGTCCGGCATGGTAGGTCAGCCCCCGGTCGGATCTTTTACCTTTTGCCGGCCTCTAATCTCCGAGAGAGAGGGTAATCCGGACCCGACTACTTCGGGGGGATTACTACTCCGGGGGGGGGGGGGTATCTCCCCCCCGGAGATCGGGTCTCGGTTTTTTTTTCCTGTTCAGCCTCCGGTAACTACCATTTAGATAATTCTTCAGAGGATGTATGAGGATGATATGTATGAGTGTAAATCAAGTGTAGTCTTGTACATTCTCAGTTCGACCGTTCCTGAGATGTATGGTTAATTGAAACCCAACCGTCAAAGAACACCGGTATCCACGATCTAGTATTCAAATCCGTGTAAAAATAACCGGCTTTACTAGGACTTGAACGCTGGAACTCTCGACTTTCCAAATCAGCTGATTTGGGAAGACTCGTTAACCACTAAACCAACCCGGTGGGTTAGGAACGGTCGACCTGACATTACTAGACTACACTTCATTCACATTCATAACTACCGTTTAGATAATTCTTCAGAGGATGTATGAGGATGATATGTATGAGTGTAAATCAAATGTAGTCTTGTACAGTCTCAGTTCGACCGTTCCTGAGATGTATGGTTAATTGAAACCCAACCGCCAAAGAACACCGGTATCCACGATCTAGTATTCAAATCCGTGTAAAAATAACTGGCTTTACTAGGACTTGAACGCTGGAACTCTCGACTTTCCAAATCAGCTGATTTGGGAAGACGCGTTAACCACTAGACCAACCCGATGGGTTCGAGTCTCGGTCTGTACAATTTCGTACCGTTTCCCTCTAACCACTAAAGCAGGGGGAGCCAGACTTGACTGCGTCTCCCCCGGATCCCTATCCAGTGGCCGGGACTCGTTCTTTTGTTTACCCTTTGTACCCCTTACCTACCTAACGTTCCCACCGGAAAGAAAGATTATAATAATGTAAATTCTTTTTGAAAAGCTGACATTTTTTGTCAGGAATGCCAACTTGAACGTTTAATCTATTAAATAGTTATTCCGCTGATTTTTCTTTTTAATTATTGAATGACCCTGGGCACTTTAGGAAATTTTACTTGAAAATAATATCAGATTTGTGTATCTTTCAGAATATTGTAGAGATTTAAAAAAAAATTTTAGATTAAATAATAAATAACGAAAGGGTTAAATTCAAATCCTATAGAAATGCTAGAACATCTTAATAATATCGTTAAATGAAAAAAAGTTAAAAAGAAATTATAATTTTAAAGCTAGTTTGTAAGTTGTAAATACTTTACGAAACGGTTGATGGATTCCAAAAAAAAAAATTATTTGTGTTATTATTTTTTTACCGCTTCTGTATAGTTATCGATTTAGGATTCTGCATTTTAAAATTTACACTTGATATTTTCAAAATTCTTTTTAAATTAACGTTAGATGTATAAAATATTAAAAAAATAAAATTTTTCCGACAAACGGATCTAAAAATTTGAATTTTAATCATATCTATATGAATTATTCAGTGTTGTGCTTGTTATCGATTTTTATTTATATCCTGTAAGAGAAATGCTACACCGCGAAAAAGTTTAAACGATTTACTCACAAAATTCAGTCGAAAATTCCAAAAATAGAAATAAAAAAAACGACGTTACGAGGGCCAGTCAAATATAAATCGGATTTTTGTTTTTAACAAAGTACAGAATAAAAATATAAAACATATTTTACGCTTTTCTCCGTGAAGTAACACATTTTTCAGTTTTTCATGAAAGGTTTGTGGACGTATCACGAGCCGATCGAGCACGAATTCCTCTAATTCGTTCACACTGTGGAATCGATGTCCTTCCAGTTCCTCCTTCAATGACCCAAACGAAAATAAGTCTCAGGGTGCCAAATTTGGATCCTACGAGGATGATCTAAGATTTTTCAGTAAATTTAATCCGATTTATCCGGAGTTCTAACGGCCGCGTTAGGCCTGGGGTTATTATTCAGATTTAAATGAATAAACTTTGAGAACGTATATACGATTGTTACTGGAAAAAGATCGGCGCTCTGCCTAATTTCGACGTAAGTGTATCATATTATCGGCATGTTATGGAACTCGTCCGTACGGATCGGAATTCTAACTGTAGCTTTTACCACCTTAGAACGAGTTTTTCATCTACAAGCTTTAGCCGAGATGAATCGACTTCGAGAGTCGACACAGATACCGTCGGCAAGGAATTACAAATTTCAATCGAATTATGACATCTTTGATGGTATGCTGTGTATGTAGAAAACGGTACTCATGAAGTACGAGTAGTAGAATAATAATATAAAAATTGAATAATGAACTTTATATGTGTTGAAAATGAACATATCTTATAAAAAAGCTGACAACGTTCCCGTCACGGGATTAAAGCCGCGTTCCGGGAAACGGAGTGCGGAAGTGGTTCTTTCTGATACACGGCTTATTCACATGTACACAAACAACTTAATTTAAAATATTTAACATTTTATTTAAATATAATATTTTTTCGTTTACTTAATTCAATGTTTCTAACTAAAGAGCGCGCGCATACCGCGTTTAATTCGCGCGGGTGTGGCGGTACTAGCGGCGACGGTCGGCAGTAACTAAATTAATGTAATTTCAACTTGCATAGACCAAATTTCGCATGTACGGTCGGAAGACTGGAGTAAACTCGAGGATTAACGCGCCAGATACCGAGTCAACCGAGCGATCGACTTCGAGACCCAGGTACACCGAGCTGCTTTTTTACACTTTAATTATTATTCATTTATTTAATTCTACCGTTCGCCTGTGATGTAACAACAGTAGACATCAACAGTGAGTTTAGAGCATTTTTTGTGGTGGGGATGCGATTTTGCAAAAGCATTTTTTGCAAATATTGTTGTTTTTTAATTTTTAACAAATGCGCCTAAGAAGAATATGACCTTAATTAGGCAAAATATTGAGATAGTGAGGATGACCGTGCTCTACAGCCTTACCTTCTTGACCTTTTAAGTTGAAAATTTAAGGGCATCAATGCCTCATTGTAGACGTAATCTGAACAAGTATGGTCAAAATCGGTCCAGTAGTTCTGTAGATAAAAGGTGATTTAGAGGGCGACACGAACACACACACAAGCGAACATCCGGAAAATTTCCATCCGATTTTTTTGGTTCCTTAGGTGTCAAAACGTGAAGATCCGGTGAAAACCGCATTTGCCCAAATTGGAGCGATTATATAATACTTTCCCTTCTATACCTATAGCGCTATCTAGACGGGAAAGTAATTATAATGAAAATATCAATCATCGTGTGTTTAAAAAGTAATTGTAATTAGGAATAGAGTTTCATACTTCTTTACTGTACTTTAATGTACTGACTTGTTTACCTAAGTTTTAAAAAAATATCTTTTTCATTTAAAAACGATAGAAATAAAAATAAAGTGCGAAAAAAGTTGCTCAAAAGCAATTTTCTTCCGAACTAAACAATGTAACTCTAGCGATTCTGAAACACTAAGGATTTTAAATCGCGAGGAATACATGAATATTTCACATCGTATACCGAAACTCAAAGGCTAAATGTTTATGTAGAATAAAGTGACAGTGTAAAGAAATTTTGATAACTCAACGGAAATATCAAAATTTTCCAATTTATTTGTTCTTGTTTCGGTATACGGTGTGAAATATTCATCAATTTCCCGATTTCTCGCTCATTAAAATCCTTCGTGTTTCAGTATCGCTAGAGTTATATTGTTTAGTTAGGAAGAAAATTGTTTTTAAACAACTTTGTTTTATCTTTATTTTTTTAGTTTTTTCATATACTCGTATATGTTTTTTTTAACAAAAAATATATCGGTTACAGGAAAACAGATTTAAAAACTAAAAACTAGTTTATAATTTAAGAAACTTGAAACTTTTTTTTAACTAATTCCCTTATTTTTATGATAATTCTGTTTTTTTTTTTTTTTTTTTTTATTATATCTCATCCTACGTATTTATTTACGTATCAACAATGCGTGAGCGTCACTGAACGCCTCTTGTTATTTGATATATTATGTTACACATTTCTCGCACGCACATGTCCATATATATTTTATGAACACATGTTGATGTTGGTATCACATTTTTCGCGCCCACTTTATTATCTCTTTGTACGTTTATGCCTACTCATTTTTGTATAAGATAAGTTGATATTTTTTTTGTGCTCCATTTTATTAGTATTAGAATAAGGTATTTTATTTACATTCACGGAGGCGTTAATCTATTTTAATTTGTGTGGTAACTTTGTTTTATATATATAAATGCATACTGTTCATCAAAATAAGGTTATCGGCCGTTTGGCTAGTAGCAGCGATTTCGGTTTTCGTTTTGATAGAATTGTTATGTTCCTAATCGCAAAACCATTCTTCCGGTAATGCCCAAATAGGACAAAAATATTTTTTTTTGTTTTCAGTCGTTTGACCGGTTTGATCCAGCTCTCCAAAATTCCCTATCTAGTCGGTCGTTTCATTTCGGAGTACCGCTACATCCCTAAAAATTTGTTTTACATATTCCAAACGTTGCTTGCCTGCACAATTTTTCCCATCTACCTGTCCCTCCAGTATCAAACCGTCTGTTTCAGGATGCCTTAATGTGTGATCTATAAGTCTGTCCCTTCTTTTAACTATATTTTTTCAAATGCTTCTTCATTTCAGTTTAAAAAAATCTGATGTCGACATCACATGACCTCTTGTTAAATTACATACACATTTTTTTTAAATGGAAGTACATAAAATTTTATTTTATTAATAAGTTCACATATTTTTTTCATATACTTTTTTTATTGTTATTATTGAATTATTATTTATTGTAAACTTTTTTTACAGTCAAAAGTTAATAATTATTAATAAATAAATTAAAGAAATAAAGGAGATGAAGTCTGAAGGACTTATTAAATTCGAACCGATATGCCTTCCCCTTGTAAGATACAAATATTTCTTTAATTAAAATTTAATTTGGCTATAACTCTGGAACCGGTGAAAATAAGTACCACTTATGATATATCGTTGAAAAGCTCTCGATGAGAACTTATCACTACAGTTACACTTTTTGTTCAGTCGATTGCAATCAAAAGGGGAGGTGGACAACTAAATGTTACAACAGTCCTAAATCGAAAATTTCAACGTTCTACGGCTAATCGTTTTTGAGTATGTATGTACAAATTTTTTTTTTGTCTTCTGTCATTTAACTGGTTTGATGCAGCTCTCCAAGATTCCCTATCTAGTGCTAGTCGTTTCATTTCGGTATACTCCCTACATCCTACATCCCTAACAATTTGTTTTACATATTCCAAACGTTGCCTGCCTGCAAAATGTTTTCCTTCTACCTGTCCCTCCAATACTAAAGCGACTATTCCAGGATGCCTTAATATATGGTCCATAAGTCTGTCTCTTCTTTTAGCTATATTTTTCCAAATGCTTCTTTCTTATATATTTGCCGCAACACCTCTTCATTTGACGCTTTATCCATCCACCTGATTTTAACATTCTCCTATAGCACAGCATTTCAAAAGCTTCTAATATTTTTTTCTCAGGTACTCCGATCGTTCAACGTTCACTTCCATATAAAGCTTCGCTCCAAACATACACTTTCAAAAATGCTTTCCTGACGTTTAAATGAATTTTTGATGTGAGAAAATTATATTTCTGACTGAAATCTCGTTTCGCCTGTGCTGTTCGGCATTTTATATCGCTCGTGATTCGTCCATCTTTAGTAATTCTACTTCCCAAATAACAAAATTCTTTTGCCGCCATAGTCTTTTCTTATCTTATTTTTATATTCAGCGGCCCATCTATTTTATTTCTACTGCATTTCATTACTTTTGTTTTGTTCTTGTTCTTTTTTCACGCGGTAGTTCTTGCGAAGGACTTCATCCATGCTATTGATTGTTTCTTCTAAATCTTTTTTACTCTCGGCTAGAATTACTATATCATCAGCAAATCATAGCATCTTTATCTTTTCACCTTGCACTGTTACTCCGGATATAAATTGTTCTTTAATATCATTAACTGTTTGTTCTATGTACAGATTATAAAGTAACAGAGATAGGAACATCCTCATCGAACTCCCTTTTTTATTACGGATTCTTTCTTATGTTCTTCGATTATTACTTTTTGCAGTTTTGTTCCCGTAAATGTTGGCAATATTCTAATATCTATATACTTGAACCCTAAACTTTTTAAAATGCTGAATATTTTATTCCGGTCTACGTTATCAAATACCTTTTCTAAGTTTATAAATGTCATCCATGCTGGTTTGTTTTTCTGTAATCTTCCTTCTCCTTTTAATCTGAGCGCTAAAATTGCTTCCTTTGTCCCTATACTTTTCCTGAAACCAAATTGCTCTTCTCCTAACATTTCTTCCACTCTCCCAATTCTTCTATAAAGAAAAAATATTAGTGAATTTAATAATTAATAGTGATTATTTTTTACATTCTTTTCTTCAACTGACTACGGTTCAACCCATGTCCTCAGAACTGGGAACCTTAAACTCATTTCCCGACGTCATACGATGGTGAAAATTTTACAGCCACGTAACTCGGGTGATAATAAAATATTCCATAGTTAATTAAATATATTTCTATCTTTTATATTTAACACAAGAACATATTAAGGAAGGGAGCTGAATCGATAAGATGTAGCTATCGATCCGATCGATTTTGACTGTCGATTCAGTACGAGTAGTTGAGGTGGTGGCGAGTAGATCGTGGATACAGATGTTCTTTGGTGGTTGGGTCGATTCAGCCACGCATCTCAGGAACGGTCGATCTGAGACCGCTTTATTCGCATTCGTACATTCATCCTCTAAAGTAATACCTTACGGTAGTTCCGGTGGTTAAACAGACTAAGAATAGTAGATCAGGTGGCTGTTGAAGCGGATTTTAATATGCTAGTGTGAATTTACCTTGTAAAATTTATATACGCTAATTGTCTGATTTAGTTATAAATAACCGGTATCATTTATAATGAAAAATAATTATCCAGGTATCAGTACAGAATAAAATTGTATATAAATATTTTTTTATTTGTTAAATAATTAAAACAATTAAAAGTAAATAAAACTTAATTGCCAGTTTAAATATTTGTAGAAAAAAATTGTAAATTTAACACTTTACAAAGAAATTTTATAACTTAAGAAATTTTCATTTGTTCAAATACGATTTCAAACGATTCACTTCTTTGAAGGAAATAAAAAAATAATTAGTTTTGAAAAACATACTTTACTTCAAGCAACATAAATAGCAAAAACAATTTGTACAAATTTTTTTTTTTAAGAAAATTACTTATGAAGAAATTTTCTATTTATTCATAACTAAAAAGAAAAGCGTGCGGCACGGTCTAAATTATGAGGCGGTTGTATATGAGAGCGCGACCCGTGCTTTCTTTCTAGTTATTCATAAATAGAAATTTTTTTAAATATAATTTTCATGAAAACAAAATTAGTACGAGTTTTTTTGTTAATGGTATTTCTTTATTTTTTTAAGAAAAGTTTTTTATTTTTATTTTTTTCCTGTTTTTAATTTAGTTAGTCGTTTAATCGAATTAGGTAAAAAGTTAATTAAAAAAAGGACATTTCGGTATTTCTTAATTTTTTTTTTTAATTAAGTTGCATTGGTTAACAGTTAAACGATTGAGATATAAATAGCGTTATCCTTAATTTTTTATCTTTATTATAAACCGTATTATTCAGCTTTATACATACAAGCAATGCTGTATGTGATTATTTTTTTCCCGATCGAATATAGAGTACGTTCAATACTTTTCTTAGCTACTTCTTCTCCCTTTTCTATCGGTAAATTTTTTAAGTCTTTCTCTCGTTTTTTCATGACTTCTTTTGTCACTGGATTTTTTTATAATTTTTTTCTTAATTAATACCTGATTTTTATAAATCTAGAATTTCTACTCTTGCTCTGTTTTAAGTATTTCTTAAGTTTATCACAATATACTCTTTTAGTTTTTTTCTGTCTATATAAAAAGAGGAGAATTTTGTTAGGAATTCTATTGGAAAAATGTGGCTTACAAAAGCTAATCTTCTCTCCGTTATTTTTGTTATTTCTTTAAATTTGTGTTATAGCGTTTTGTTGGAACGGAGTTTATTTATATTGTAATTTATAATGCCAAATATTTTTCTTAAAAATATCTTTACTTTTCTTTGTATCTCTTAAAAGGACCGCATCAAACATTTTACGGCGAACAATGTTTCTAAACGAATCATCACCTTATCTTAATTTTACGTTATTAAATAGAATTTTTGTTGTAATATCTTGCGTTAGGTGAAGTCGATTTTATTTTGTTCCCTCGATTTCTAAGGGCTGTTTTTTCTTGACCGTTCCATTTTATAGTTTCTCACAGATATTTAAACTTTTTCTATTTTTCTGTAATTAGTTTTTAAAACGGTTTGACCGCTTTTGATATTTTTCAAACATCAAGATTTGTTTTTTTGCCATATTTTTTTTTATTATTATAATGGCGATCGTTACAGTACTTTTTCTTCTCCATAAGTTAATGTTGTTCTCTTCAGTAGATTTTTCTTTTTGAAATTTACCTTTTCATTCTTCTTAGGAATGGTTACCTTTAATTTTTTAATACGTTTTCTTATTCGGCTTTTTAAAATGGAATTATCTATCGTTAAATCTTAAAAAAAAAATGTCTGACGATTATCTATCGTTTTCAATTTTTTCTCTCTTATTTTTGAAATGCTGTTGGTAGGAACACGTCGAAATTGGACTAGAATAATGAAAAAAAAAATGATTAGTTATTAACCAGATATTAGGACTAATTTTTATTTTCTCAGATTTATAATTGTACTGTATAACCATACGGTATACTGTTTTAAAGGAAAGTATACTGATTAGATCGGATTTTGCACTAACGGATTTTTGCAAATCTTGACATTTCACGGTCCACCTTTAACTAAAAAAAAACACAATTTTGATATTGAAAAGTTCCGGAAGGATCCTACATATATGTGTAATTCGGGCTGCGTTTTGCTCGATATCTCCAGACTGGATAGACCGATTTGGATGAAATTTGGAACGATCTTTTTTTTTATATATATCGGGCTTATGAAATTTAATTTTTGCATAATCGGTTAACAAGGAGACTTTATGACCAAAATGAAATATTTTTGTTTTTAATTTTTTTCAGAGCTGCGCGCACAAAAATCAATGTAGCAAAATAATGATTAAAAAATAAATTTATTCAATATTTGTAATCGTAAACATACACATACACATATGTATCAATTATACAATTTATTCATATATAATAAATATAAGGTTCCCAAACTTATTTTTCTCATAGACCACTTTCAAAATTTTTCTGGTTCCGGTGGACCGCCTGCAGCTACATTTTTACCGTATTTCCAGTCGACGGAAAATGTGAAGATTAGATCTAACTATGAAAATTTGCGTTACGGCTGAGTTCCACGAACTAACAGCTTCCGAAAAAAAAGTGAGAATCGATCGGTTAATTTTTGATCGACTGTGCTGTGAGTGGATGTCAAAAAAGTAAAGTTGGCCGATCAAAAAAAATGCTTCCATCCGACTTTACATTTTTGACATCTACTCACAGCACAAGAAAGCAATCGATTCTCACTTATTTTATTTAGAAAACTTCCCATTCAGAGTGGTAAAAAGCAAAAGAAAAATAATAAGCAACATTTTAGTCACTATCGAAACCAGATGAATTTTCGTGAACCCCCGCTTACGAATTGTGAACCCCCATTTTTTTGTCACGCCAACGTAGACCCCCGTCGAGTCTCCTGTGGACCACTGGGGCACCTGGGTCCACCTGGATCACTTTGGGAATCAATGAATATATAAACGAAAACAATTAGGTAACTTGTTTTATTTTAGTTCTGTTTTTCATAGAAATCCATTCTTTTGCAAACTACATTTTGTATTTACTTCTTGACAATCGGCTAAATGTATTTAATTCTCATTAGGTCACCCAGGTGTTTCGGTATTTTGTTTTTATGGAATGCATAACAGAAAATCCACGTTTACAGTCTACCCTGGATGCTTGAAAAGTTCCTGTAATGTTATATAGAAAGGAAATGTTAGTTAGAAAATGAAGGGTTAGTTTGGACAAAGGTTAATGCATCGCTAAAAGTCTGGAACAATCCTGGTTTAGTTTTCTTAAGAATTGTAAATTTCATTTTTGAATATTCCTGCAGTATTTTATCTATATCAACGGTTTTATTTGCCATAAATTCTGAATATTTTTGGAAAGCTGTATTATATTTTTCTATCCGAAATCAAAATTTTTCCTGAAGTTATAAAAATTTTATTACCAAATGCTTACCGGTTTTTTAATTCTTCATCTGGAAATGCGCTCTCTAAACGCAAACATACACGTTCAATAAATCGAATTACGAGATTTGTTCAAAAAAAGACTGAACTTCTTTAATTACGCGCCAACAGAGATATTTAGTGACGTACGGTTGGCAACGTTGTCTTTCACATAACCTCCTTTGTCACCACACGTTCTTGGATTGTTGATAACTCGTTTAGTTTTCGTGTTATTGTTATTTGAGTGCGATATGTTTAAGTGTCGGTAGTGATTTTTATAATGCGCGATTTTTTTACGATTCAACTTTTGCCACAATGTCGTAACCGTAAACCCAGCTTTCGTCTCCCGTCACGATCCTTTGTATGAATGTTTCATTGTCATCGGCTTGTTTAGGGAGTTGTCGGCAATTGTCCACTCGATGTTCTTTCTGCTGTTCGGTCATCAAACGAGCAACAAACTTTGCGACTCGATTCGAGTTCAATTTTTCGGTCAAAATGTCACGGCATGATCCAATCGCGATGTTGACCTTTTCTGCAAGTTCTCTGATCGTCAACGGGTGATTTACACTCACCAGATCGTTAATTTTCTGAACTTCGTGTCATCGGTTGAAGTCGAAGGCCTTCTTGGTCGAGGGTCATCTTCGATTTACTGACGATCACTTTTAAATCGTGAAAATCATTCGCAGCACTGCGTACGATCCGAGCGTCATCTTTGTAAGCTTTTTTCAAAACTTGAAAAGTTTCTGTGAAAGTTTTCTCCAGTTTCACGCAATATTTTACGTTGTATCGTCGCTTCCGAGAAACGCACATTACAAAAATCGCTACCAACGGTTAAACATGTTGCACTCGAATAACAATAATACCGAAACTAAACGAGATGACAATCCAAGAATATGCGGTAACAGAAGTGGTTTTGCGGAACACAATCCTGCCATCTGCACGTATTTTTGATGTATATAATCTTGACGTTCCCATAATATTTCTCTTACAGTGTAATCTCCAAAAGATTTCCAAACAGTGTCCCAAATATTGAGTATTTAGTTAGTTAATTTTTACGTAACAACGAGTGATTAATGACTGATTATAATGCGATTCATACAGAAAACGTTTTCTTTACAATTAAACCACTTCGATCTATATTTATATACTTTGTTATTATGTAATGTAGCTATCATATAGGCCGAATAGATTGTTTTTATTATGAATAGTAGTTATAAACTCCCGGTATATGCTACTTCGTAGTCTCAGCTAAACGTGTCGTTGAATATACCTTACATATTTACAACAGCCGATTGTAGATGCGCGGGAAATTAACTTCTCTGTACAATTTATCCCAATACCTCTAAAAAGGTATTGCAATAAATTCGCCTCTAAAAAGGGAGCTGCGCACCCGCTGCACGCGAGGGAACTGTTCTTATGACTCCCGTATCTAATAATTTTATTCCAAGGTTAGGTAAATTTTTTCACGTAATTCTTTACTCGCGTACTTAAATACTTTAATGTTCGGCTTATTTATTATCCGAAGTAGTAGTTTTGACGAAGTCGGGAAAGTAATGCGACTCGTCTAATTTTTTTTTTTTTTGTTTCACTCTAGCGACGCAAGTCGCATTACGTTACAAAAACTTACAGTACGAGAAAAGGCTGAAATGTAATGCTAACTGAAACGTAACGGGAGAACAAAATTTCCACTGAGCGGCAGGCGCCGCCGGTTTAATTCCTTTACTGCTAACATTCTAACTCGTTGATCCGTGTCCTCTCGTTTTCTACCTATCGTCGTTGTAATGGATTACTTTCAGCGATTAAAATGGAACGTTTAGGGTATTCATTTTAACACGGATGATGAATTGAAGGTCGCAGTAAGATCGTGGATCAAGGAAAGACCTCCGGCATTCTTCATTGACGGAATGAGGGAACCGGTTCAAGGTTTGAAGAAACTACAGATATAAATGCTGAGTACATGGAAAACTAAAGGTAAGTTTTTTTGCCGTATTTGGTATCCCTTTTCATTTGCTAATTGTGAGCGACTGTGCATTACATTTTAGCCGCTTCTCGTAACAGGGTATTTTCTTTCGGTATTTTTACCGATGTTACAAAGAGAGTTATTAAAGTTTCAATTTCATTGACGCAAGATATAGCGTGACTGTTTAATTGCTCTTTTGACTACAGCGATTATTTAAACATTTAATATTATTAGTAAATTTTTTGTTGTCTTAAAAAAAAAGAAGGAACACTTTCTTCAAAGCTATTTATATAACATTTATTTTATTTTTAGTGTACCGCCTGTTTACGAAATCCTTCGTTTTAACAGAAAAATTGTTCGGCCCCTTTGAGTTACGACGTGGTCATTTTTTAGTATTAATAATAATATTTGATCGGAAGGGGTAATGTAATATTGCGTTAATAAGAGAGCTCTTGGTAAGGCGAAGAGAGGGGAGGGAATAAGACATAAAAATATGAGGAGGCCGAACCACACAATTGACTTTATAAATTAATTGTTTAATGGTTAAGTTATTGGATGTAATAATAATAAAGATGCCATTATTTGTCTGTTGTCTCAAGTCAAGACGGAACAATAATTATTAAATTTCATCTTCTATTTTTGTTATTGTTATTATTATGTCTATCTTCCTCCCCTCAGTTTGTCTTTCATCCTTTAATAACTGTAGTCGTTTATTAAATGAATGTCAGGTTTCTACCCTTTAATTCCTTTTTATATAAGTGTGTAGGGAACCTGCTTTTTTCGCATGTATTCTTCTACTAATTCGATTTAACGTCTCTATTCGCGTTACATCTTTACCGATAACTTTAAAAATTAATAACTCGCTTCGTAATTATGTTAAAAATTTGTGTGCGGTCTTATTTTATTCATCAGTTTTTATTCTTCTATTTACTTCTGTAATTTCGTTTCATTACTGAAATTTCTCTTCACAAAACCGAGAAAAATTTAGAAAATACTACTTTTTCAAATATTTTGAAGCAACTTTTTAAGTTTCAAATTCATCGATACAAGATGTAGATACCGTGATCGATATAAACACGACTTTTTTTATTGTTCTGTAGACAGTAACATGTAACCGATTTTACGCCCTGAAATACAAAAACCGAAACTCATACAGTTCCCCATACTGTTACACTTCGGCATCTGTTTGTTAGCTACTTACCACGAGATCGATAATGAATATAAATTTTGAAAAATGTAATTTACCTTTTCACTTCTTTGTACGAAGTATGAAGGAAATATTGCGGTCGCGAAACATTTCGGTTTTCAGATTTCAACGGAAATATCCATTTTGACCACCTCTGAATCCATTTTCACTAGTTTCGACGTGACGTCTTTACGTACGTAGGTATCTCGCGTAAGTCAAAAACGATTAGCCGTAGAATGTTGAAATTTTGGATTTAGAATTTTTGTGACATCTAGTTGTCCACCTCCCCTTTTGATTGCAGTCGAATGGACCAAAAGTGTCCAAAAAAGTCTAAAATTTAAAAAAAAATTAGATTTTTTTTTTTTTTTTAACTGGACTTTTTTTAAGTCCTCAGTGAGAGCTTTTCAACGATATATCATAAGTTGTACTTATTTTCACCGGTTTCGGAATTATAACCAAATAAAGTGTTAATTAATAAAATAATTGGATCTTACACGGGGAAGGCGAATCAGACTTCATCTCTTTTAACGCGTCTTCCCAAATCAGCTGATTTGGAAGTCGAGAGTTACAGCGTTCAAGTCCTAGTAAAGCCAGTTATTTTTACACGGATTTGAATACTAGATCGTGGATACCGGTGTTCTTTGGTGGTTGGGTTTCAATTAACCACACATCTCAGGAACGGTCGAACTGAGAATGTACAAGACTAACTAACACTTCATTTACACTCATACATATCATCCTCATTCATCCTCTGAAGAATTATCTAAACGGTAGTTACCGGAGGCTAAACAGGAAAAAGAAGAAGAAGAAGAAGACTTCATCTCTTTGTTTTTATCATTTTTTTTTTGAATTTAAATATATTGATTTATTAATAATTAATTATTAACCTCTGATTGTAAAAAAAAGTCTAGGATAAATAACAATTCAATAATAACAATAAAAAAAAAATCAAAAGTTATTAATGAATAAAATTTTATGTACTTTTCATTGTAAAAAAAAAATGTGTATATGTAATTTAATAGGCGTACAAGGAAGTTATGTGGTGTCTACATCAGATTTTTTTTTTTTACAAGCCGAATGAAGAAATGTACGTAATGATAATTAAAAACAATCATTATTAAATTGTGGATGGAATGAGATAAAAAATTTAAATAGAAATGTAAAATTTATTAGTTTAAAAGGTTTTCTTTGTGAAACTGTAGTCAATAGATATGTGCTTGGGGAATAAGAAAAGATCGCTGTCGACATTCTTCTTTTGTTATGAATCGATTTATTCAGTTTAAAACTTAGCTGTAAAGTAAGTGTACCTGGTATAAAACTATTTACCTTATTTATTCAGCTGATAATATTACATATACAAATCTATAAGCGAAGAGGAAACATAAAAGGGGTTATGCTTCGTTTTCTAAGAAGAACGTGTATTGGTCAAACTTTTTTAATGAAACTTTTAACTGAAGTTATTAACTGAAAAAATTAAAATAAAATAATGGTTATCAGTTCACACAATAGATACGACGAAAACTCTTTTGAAAAAGATTTGAGCATGAATATATAAAACAAATTTTTCTGATAAAATTTTAATACTTTCATTATTGTGGTTTTTTAATCACATTTTTTTGCCTGCTAACAATGCCTATCAGTTTTTATTAAATTCTTATTAGTAATATCGCTTTTCTTTTATATCCTTTTAAATTCTAAATTTTAAAAATTAGATTTTGGTTTATTCCATTTGCCATAGCTTTTTAGTTTTCGTTTCTTTTAGTTTTCTTTACGCGCTTTAGTATTAAAAATTAAAATTTTCTCGGCTTTTAAATATTTTTATTATTATAATTATTACTATTTAAAAAAAAATCTTTAATAATAAATATTTATACTGTCATGAATAATTTCGTCGTACTTATAATTCGGTTAGGATTTCTTTTTTGTTAAAATTAGACTTTTGAATATTTTGTACGATTGCATATTTCTTACGCAGTTAAGGTAAAACGCGTTTTTCTATTCGTATGATATTTTACTTTAACGTTCCTTTTTATTAAATAAATGGACGTATGTAAAATTATTTTTCATATAATTTTTATTTTTTTATTTAATAACGTACAGTAAAGTGGCGACCGGTAAAGCTGTTGTAAAGAATATTCGATCGTTAGCCCTTACCTAATTAGTCACCGTCTGTCATTCTTCCTTTCTATTATTCCACGTTTATTGTATACACACTGCAGTTAACATATTTTTTTTAAATAAATAAAAAATTATTATCCGGTACCGGTAGTGGATGTAATAGAAGTACCTTCTTGACAGTCATAATCATTAAAGTCTGATATCAACATAAACAGTGCTTTCGATATTGCTGACGCGGAAATATTTTGGCACCTCAATACTTATTATGCAGGTTAACCGTTCATTTTGTTAATTTTTTCAATATGTAGAAAGTTGAAATCTGGGGGACTTGTTTAAAAAAAAGTGAATAAATATTAATTACTTTACGAATTTTCAACGGGTTAAAAAGGGGAATCCTAAGCTTGAAAGTTTAATATTAAATCGTTTAAATTAAACGGGAAGAGTAAAACCGATATTTAAATCCGTTCTACCCTTGGTTATTTTTTGAACGCTTTGATTATTTAGTAGACGGGTTTAAACGGTTATTTAAATCCATCAGTAGTATATAAATGAATTGTTTTTTACTCCTGTACCACCGTTATTGCTTCAGATGATGAGACGAAACGGCAACTTTGTAGCGTGTGAAAATGCCATGCTTGACCGGGATTTGAACCCGGAACCTCGGGATGAAAGGCCGAGACGCTAACACTTGCACCAACGAGGCCGTCATTTGATGTTTTTAAACGTTATTAAAGTAGGAAAATTTAAAAATCTTGCGTTTTAAATAAGTTTTATTATTTTAACGTGAATGTTTCTACAGTTTTCAGTTAAGTAATACGTGAGCTATTTTATTTTTTTAAATAACTTTACCGGTAGGCACCTTTACGATCTCCGCAACTGCCGTAAACTAATCGACCGATAATGTCCTTACTTTTGGATACGATACGGTTCGGAAAGAGTTCTCTAAAAGGAGTAATGGACGTATACAGATATGAGTAATTTGTAAAACTTTAACTGAGTCTTGTCTCAAAAGTTTTGCGACCGCGTTTTTGTAACGCGCTGCACTAACGATTGTAGCGTTTCCTCGATCGTCTTCAAAAAAGGACGGTCCAGTATTGGCAGATGATAAAATGCACACTATACTATGACCTTGGGGTTTGGAAAACTTTCTCGCGAGCTAAAGCGGGTTTTCAGTGCACCAGTATCGATTATTCTGTCTTATTTACGTAGCCGTTCAAGTGAAAATTAGCTGTCATCCGACATTTACATAATACGACGGATTAAGTTATCATCACAATCCAAACGCCTGCGACATTTCTTTACAAAAATTCTTGCGAGCGACCGAATCAGCATATTTTAATTCCTGAACAATTTTCATTTTATACCGGTTGAAAACTTTTAAAAAGATTCTCGACGGTTCACGATGGATGTCAAAGCCAATGCGTGTTTAATCGTAGAACATTTTGAGTTTTTTGTTACGGCATTTTGAACTTTATTAATGTTTTCTGGCGCGTTCTAACCTTTTTTTGCTGGTCCTATATATTTTAAATATAATGTGGACCCGGTTTTCTAAGACCTTTCAATCCATTAGTTAATCGCTTGAACAGACGTAACCGACCCGTGACGCGGAATATTGAACAGATTACGAAATAACCTTCGATGGTGTCGCAAAGTAATAGTTTATAAAATGATTAACGCACAAAGCACGATGTGCATCTGGCCGATGTTTCACGTTTAATTAATGACGTTATATGACTGACAATATATCGTGAAGTTTTAAGCCATCACTCAAACGTCAATCGAATAACCAAGCTTTTAAATTTTCCTGCTTTACTGACGTGCCCTATACGTTTGCTTGGCACTGATGGTGGGGAAATCGTTCTTTCCTAAAAAAAAGAGCGCTTACAGACAGCGGTCTAAAAAAAACATAAAATTTCTTTTATAATACATTTTGTTTTACTTGAATAAGTTTCATCGATAAATTTTATTTTTATTAAAATTAGCTTTACGTAGTTTCTTCTCTTTCTTTACTTGCTTTTCTTTAACGCGGACATTGCAGATTGATGAAATTTTGCATAGTTTCAAAGGTCGGGTGACGATACAATATTCCATCATTACTTTTGCAAACATCCCTCTGTACGGGGGTAAATTATGGGTGCAGGTGTAATAATTTAACGTACACAAAATCGTTTAAATATTACGAAATAGTGATAATTATAATACACTAGATATCTATAGTAGTATTTTTATAATAGAAAATATTTGATTGAAAATTTGTTTGATATTTTATAAATTTTAATATACGGTGTTATCTTTTGAAGTCCAAATTAACCTACTAATTAAACTCGTGCAATGTGTGATAATAATTTGATTAAAGTGCGATTAAAAAGTATATAGCAAGTTTTTAAAAATATTTTTATTTTGTGTGGCGTTTGCTTGATTTTTTTCTCTATTTCATTTAGTTTTCTTTTTAAAGTCAAGATTTAATTTTGATTTCAGATTGAGATATAGCATTCTCGACATGTTCAGGTATGCTGTATTAAAATAGAATTTAAAAAAATTAATCTTTGTTTTGTCTGTTTTTTTTTACATGATCATTCTAAAATTCACGGATTGAAATAATTTTTTCATAACTTATCATCAGTTGAAAACAATAACAATATTTAATTAGTTTTAAAATGTATATTAATAATATTGATAAAAATCAACAGGATATTGATCGATCGATAACTTGTTGATTAATTCAGTTTGTATAATAATTATGCGACTGTTGTTTGTACTAACAAAAAGTCTAACGTTTCGTTCAAACGCTTCATCATTCAAGTGATGTATTCCTTAGTTTGTAGTTTTAAAAATAATGATGAACATTTTACTGTGTTGATAAAAAAAAAAAACGAAGTAAAGAAAATAAAAAAAACAATACTGGAATGATAAGTGGACGTTGACGAGGTGAGGCTAATGAAGTGAAAACGGATCTTTGCGTGGTGCGTGGTACAATCCGGTATTCGTATGTATATATACACACACACACACACATACACACACACACACAACACATAACCATACACGTAACATGTATAAAGACGTGATGTCATCGCTTAAATTTTCTTCGATGATGTTTGCTAAATGCTTCTAATTTATTAATGCTATCTAAATACGGACTAATCAACTTTTTATCAATATTTATGTTATGAAACTAGACACATTAACCGGTTCTATTATTAAACGAAGTTTTCTTTTTCCAGTTGAAATTAAAATATCGCTATCGATATTAGGAAAAAAGCTACCTGATTTGTATATTTCAAAGTTTTTGGTTGTTTAGGTCCATATTAAAAATTGAAGGAAGAAAAATTAAAATCATCGCATAAAATTCTTTAAAGTACATATATGTTTTCTCTTTATATCCTTGAACGCGTTTAAAACCCCTTATGATTCACCCCTAATGATTACGGGTCGTACATTGTATGTCAACTATTATAGGTCGTCATTCATAAAGATGATCTTAAACCATCCCTAATAAAATTTAAATTTTATTTTATTTAACGAAATTAGTTTAAATTTATCCCCTTAAATTTTTTCTCTGTAAACTGGATATTTATAATAAGAACACCTTTCAAATCTTTTATGAATAATAAACGCTACTAATTCCCACCCGCCTTTAAAATTCATTTTTATTAATTGTTGCGTTTATTATTTCATCTATCTTCGTATTATTCCGTGTTAAAAAAAACGGCAGAAATTTGATACTGTAAGCTACTTTAAACGTTCAGCGACTTGAAAATAATTAAACTTCGTAACCCGATTGAAACTTCAAAACGTTTAACTTTGTAAACCGATTTAGGTTTGACGGTCCAAATCGTTCCAAGTGTATTAGAGATTTTGCTTATGAAACCGGAATGGAATCCGTTTTGGCCGCATCATCTCAGTGTTCGGCCCGAATTTTACGGATGCTGTCTCGGGTTTCTTCAGATTAGATATTTTTTTCTTTCTCTGTTTAGACTCCGGAACCGCCGTAAGGTATTGCTTTAGAGCATTGATTCTTAAACTTTTTTGTCCACCGCCCACATTGAGAATCAAGAATTTTCTATCGCCCCCCAAAGTTTTTAAACTTATCATCTATTAAAAACAATAATTACCGGCCTCCGTGGCGCGAGTAGTAGCGTCTCATTCTTTCATTCGGAGGTCCCGGGTTTGAATCGCGGTCAGGCATGGCATTTTCACACACGCTACAATGCATTCATTCATCCTCTGAAGGAATACCTAACAGTGGTCCCGGAGGTTTAACAAAAAAAAAAAAAAAAAAAAAAAAAAATGCAATTGCTGGTTTTAAAATACGCTCTTAAAAACAGCAATTGCAATTATTGTTTTTAAACGTGGCATTTCCTATTTCTGAGTTGAAACTTACATTTTAAATGACACCAATTAAAACGCATATTTAATCATATTTGGAAGTATTTTTATTAAGACTGCTTTCAAAAAAAATTACAATATATCTGTATAATTACATTACAACAATAGTGTTACCATATCCAATATTACAGTACAATAATTTTAAAAAAAAATTCAATTGAAAAATCACTCTTACATTAATGTGAAGGATTAATCTGATTGATATGCTTTAACGAGTCTGTTAATATCAGGCTCGAATTTACTTAAAAACAGCCGAAATTCGCCCCGTTCGGTAACATGGTTTCTCATTTTGGTTAGCAATTGTTACAGCACTAAATCCACGTTCAGACAAATACGACGACGGGAAACTGTACGAAACATACGACTATCGGAAATTGTTGAACAATCGACCGTAATCCAGAGTACAGTTGCAGGATTGGTTTTTTGCAGCCAAAATTCTTGGTAACCGTACATAATTTTTTGCCTTTTTTTCCTTTTTTATCAGCCGTTGCCTTCTTAGACCCCTGAACGCCCCCAATTTTCTGTGAGGCTTTTACCGCACCCCCTGAAAGCCTCCAAGAGGGCGTTATCGTCCACTTTGCGAACGAATGGTTTAGAGGATGATGTGTATGAATGTAAATGTAGTGTAGTCTTGTACAGTCTCAGGTCGACCGTTCCTAAGATGTGTGGTTAATTGAAGCCCGACCGCCAAAGAACAACGGTATCCACGATCTAGTATTCAAATCCGTGTAAAAATAACTGGCTTTTACTAGGATTTGAACCGTTGAACTCTCGATTTCGAAATCAGCCGATTTGCGATAACGAGTTCACCATTAGACCGATCTAATGGATTTCTTTAGATTAGATACGGATCGCTTCATGTAACGGGTAAACCCAGGTCGACATTCTGGTTCCGTGTGGTCAGTAGCTTATCCACGATGTAGATCTTTTTCACGCGGTGAGTAGATCGGATTACTCGATGTATGTAGCGAGTTAGGATAGAAGATGATTGAAATCTACGTTGATCCGGAACTTCTCCGATGTAAACGTTCTTTATTACCGTCTCGCTCTCTTGAAGCGGAACAAACAGGTTGATGCGTCTATCGGATGATGATGATAAATTCTTTTTGGATTCTGATCGACAACCGGCAGCTGCTGGTTCATGAATAGTAAAAAGTCTCCTAATAATCGCAACGGCTTGTTCAGTAGGATAATAGGTTGCCAAAATTATAGACGATATCATTCGTCAGGTTTAGTACTATCGGGAGTGCAGGTGATTGTACTCAGCGATAGGCAGATGATTACGGTGTTGTAAACCGAGTAATTGTTGGCGGCTCTTAACGCGGTAGAATTTCATTTGTAGTTCATTAGCCGTCCATACACACCGCTCGTACTGAGAATTCGCAAGGGTACATATTCTATTTTAACCTGCCCATTTTTTTTCTTTTTAAGCTGTAACATAACATAATAATCGGATAGATAAGTTTTGTTGTTATCCAAATATAAAAAAATAATGCGGTTTAAATTGTTTTAACTATATTTTTTGTTATTTTAATATGATGTAATGTACTATAAAAAATTGACTGCAAAGTTAATTTTACAATTGTTTTAATTTATCATTATATAACTCTTTTTACTTCCTAGTGCGAATTAAAGGAAGTACTGTGGTCGCGAAAAATTTCGGTTTACAGAATTCAACGGAAATATCCATATTGGCTAATACGGATAAGAATGGAAATATCCATTCTGAATCCGTTTTGACTAGTTTCGACCTGATGTCTGTACGTACGTAATCTCGCATTACACAAAAACGATTAGCCGTAGGATGTTGAAATTTTGGATTTAGGACTGTTGTACCATATAGTTGCGCACATCCTCTTTTCGTTGCAATCACTGGACCAAAAGTATCCAAAAGATCCCAAATCCAAAAACATTTGGATTTTGAACCTTTTTTTTAACTGCAGTAATTAGCCCTCATTGAGAGCTTTTCCACGATATTTAATAAATAGTATCTATTTTCATCGGTTCCAAAGTTATCGCTAAATAAAGTTTTAATTAATGAAATATTTGTATCTTACAAGGAGAAAAGGCACATCGGTTCGAATTCGACTTCATCTCCTGTTTTTTCTTTTAATTTAGATATATTGATATATTAATATGTAAAATTATTTTTACAATAAATAATAATTCAATAAAAATAAAAGTTATTAATGAAATAAAATTTTATGTACTTTTTATTTAAAAAAAAATGTGTATATATAATTTAATAGGCGTACAAGGAAGTCATGTGGTGTCCACATCGGATTTTTTTAATTTGATTAGAAAATAAGTAAATAAAAGAATAAATAGAAAATAAGCCGTGACAATTATAATTTTTAATTTTACTACAAGTGGAAAAAGATAAGCTGTTAAGCTATATGGTAATGCCGGGAAAAATTACCGGTATCGTTGCCAGTATTTTTTTAACTGATGATACCAGTATTTGTATTTAAATTATAGAATTAATCATTGTAGAGTATTTATTTTTTTTTTAATAAGCCAAACGTCGTATCTGTCTATGCTGTAACTGGGTCATTGGTGCTCGTACACACATTGCCAATAAAAATATACCTTATTCCTCTTTTTTGTATACATAGTATTTAAAACAGAAATAGAATTAATCTTTTATTATTAAATCAAAATAGCAGAAATACTGAATTAATTTTAAAATTTCTTAATTTAGTACCTCCTTGTTTCAATATGAATGTAAGTATTATATTCTACAAAAATTATCTTAAAGAGAGAAATGTGTGTGTGTGTGTGTATATGTGTGTGTGTGTGTGTGTGTGTGTTTGTATATATATGTATATGAATGTCTTATAAAAATAAAAAATAAAATGTAAACATCAATAACTGTTGTTTATACTTTTAGAAATTTAGGTTAAGGCTAATAGACGCGTTTTCCTTGTAGGTCGATTATGGTTTTATTACTATATGCACCGCACAGAAACTCTTTTACATCTTCTCCCTGCCATTTCATTTCGCTCATTTCTGAGTATTTTGGTTGTGCATATCTATATTATTTAATTATTTATTATTATATACTTGAGAAATCTTAGCTTAAAAAATGCATTTGTAATTTTAATACGCGTGGTACGTTTTAGAACCTTCATCTCCTGAGCGGTCTAATTTAATTATTTTTATATTCCCTCCCGATTGTTATAATGTAAAAAATACAATTTATCGCTATCGATAAAGCTGGCAACAATATTGCTGAACTTTCCTGGCATATACATAGAGCTGCTTAACTTAATTATTTCTTTAGTATTAAATTTTTTAATTTTTTTTTTTCGTTAGCCGGTGAAAAATAATTTATCGGATATATAAATTTAAAATAAATTTTAAAAAAATACCTTCTCTTTTCTCGGTTCAAGAAGATATTATAACCTCTTTGGCTATATTTATAATTTAAAATTTCGGAAAGAAATCAAATCCTGATCGATCAAATTATTTCTTTAATTTTAATTTTGTTTGGATGGTGGTGGAAGGCCGCGAAACATTTTTTAAAGGGTTGCTCTTGACAGATATTTATTTTAAATAGAACACACGTTTTTAAATATTTATAACATAGCTGTGGAATATTTAGATTACAATCGCGAAAAAAATCTTCAATAAAAACATTCGGATCTGATTTAATTGATCCCCACGATCAATTAATGACGTTTTTCACTTTTATGCGGTATTACTGGAAAAAAAAATCACAAATATTTGTATTTTGGATCCCGGTCAACCCCCTTGACTAAATTACTAAAAAGTCAAAATTAGGGTGAATTCAAAGTTTAATTGTTAAAAGGGCACTTCCTTAATCGCCTGTGGTAGTGGGGTGCACGCCGGAAATTATTCATTCTTACAATCTGTATCAGTTTTCACGCATAATTTTGCGATCCACTTAATCCATTTCAGCCTTCAGCCTTATTTGAATTATTTATCAACCGATTGGAAGAAATGAGACGACAATAAAATGCTTAACATTTTATCTAAAAACTAATTCGTTAAATGTACTGTTCACGGAGCTACTAATGATAAAAGAACATCCAGACGTTCTGATTTTAATCGCCGATAAACACGGCATTTTTTCACGCGCTACAAAATTTATCATTATAATGGATCCTTCTTCAACAAAAACGTTTTTACTGAAAAATAAAATTAGAAAAAGCTGACAACACAGACGTAGGACTTTCCCGGAACGCGGCTTTAGTTGTGATGCACGGCTTACACTCACTTACACTCACGACTTAATTAAAAATATTTAACATTTTATTTAAATATAATATTTTTTTGTTTATTTAATTCAACGATCCTTACTAAAGCGCGCGACTATACCGTATTTAATTCGCGCGGGTGTTACGGTACCGCCGGCGACGGTTGGCACTAACTAAACTAATGTAGTTTCACAACTTGTATAGAACATATTTTGCTTGTACGGTCGGCGGACTGGTGTAGCCGCAAGGCTTAACGCACTAGGTACCGAGTCGACCGGCGATCGAGTTCGAGACCCGGTCACACCGAGTTACTTTTTTACGCTATAAATATTATTTATTTATTTAATTCTACCGCTCATCTGTGATGAAACAATATAACAGTAGTTTAGAGCATTTTTTGGGATGGGGATGCAATTTTGTAAATTTTTTTGCCGATATTGTTATTTTTTAACCGTTAACAAATTTGCGTAAGAAAAATATAACCTTAATTAGGCGAAATCTCGAGATACTGAAGGTGACCTTGCTGCTCTACAGCCTTACTCCCTTGACCTTTTAAGTTGAAAATTTAGGGCATCGATGCCTCATATATAGAAGTAATCCGACCAAGTTTGGTCAAAATAGGTCCAATAGTTCCGGAGATATAAGGTTATTCAGAGGCCGACACCGAACACACAGTCGTACATACCATTCGTTCAAAATCTCAGTTAATTAAAATACTAATTATTTTGCTAGCTTAGCGTTGTTAAATAACTGCGGGGCCAGGTTTAAACTTTTAAAATGAATTAAAGAACATGTTTTTGATTATCGGTTGAAAGTAATATTTTTCTAATTAATTTTATTTTTAATCTCAACATTATTAAATATAAAAAAAAATAAAACTTATTGAAAAAAAAATCCTAATAAATATTAATTTGTAACGAACAAATTATAAAATGAATAGAATTATACATTTTAAAAAACTTTTATATTTTGGGATGTTTTCAATTCGATCTTTTTTTTACCGAATTATCCGATTTCAATTATTATTTGGTTACCTAAGTAATAAATGTTTTATTTTTTTGAAGCGAAACTTCTTAACGCAGGCTTCGAGACGGGGAGTCAACTGAGAAAAAAACGAGCGTCACGAGAAAGCATCACGCGCTAGCCGATGACACAGTTCATTCTAGTATAGCGTTCAAAGAATGATACTGTTACTCTTTTATGAACGGTTTTTGATCACGCTCATATTTACATATTTCAATCGCAGATTGGATTTTACCGTTGACAGATTTAACCGATTGAATTTCATTGTTAGGTCATATTGCTTATTAATAAAATATTTTATCGTTTGTGTGTATCGCGTATACGTTATTTTGCACCATTAATAGTTCGTATAATATTGCGTAAGAAGCTTCGCTTTCGTAGTATGTCCCCACGTACCGACGCACTCGTTTTAATTTTTTTTTTTTCACTTTTAAGGAGATTTTTTTTTTAATTAAAAAATACGTTGCTTAAATAGGCAGTTTTTAAGATCGCAATAGATTTATTTTTTCCGATGCCATTACTAAATTATATTCTATTTTAATGATAAATTGTGAAAAAATAAATAAGAAAACTTAAGATAATAAATAACCGCATTCCAGAGAGGCTTAGCTCACGCTCGGTATAAATGTTTTATTTCGTTTTTATCCATTCCTTATTGTTGTCAAGACGCAGATTTCTTCGGGTTTTCCGGGCAACTTATTTTTTTTGTTTTTTAGCAAAGAAATTACTTTTCAATTCTTTATTAATTTTAATTCTTGAAAATCGGTAACATATTGACGATAAATAGTTGTCGGTAATTGTTTTAAAGAGGTTTATCTCCGCAGTCGAGTGTTACCATCTTTACCTTTCATTCAGGGATCCCGGTCAGGATTTTTCCTTCGCAAAAAAAATTCAACTTGCGTATTCGCACGTACAAGCTTCTCTATAAGTTTCTCTGGTGAATTAATTCATCTCGTCTATATTTAGAAGAATTAAAAATAGTATTACTTTTTAATTTTTATTAGAGTATTTTTCTTTCTTAATTTTTCGAATCTTTATTAGGTATTCGATTCAACCGTTTTGAATTTATCTCGGAACAATCAAACATAATATCGTGTTCCCGGATGTATTATGTAACTCTCGACTTCCTAATCAGCTGATTTGGAAGTAGAGAGTTACAGCGTTCAACTCCTAGTAAAGCCGGTTATTTTTACACGGATTTGAATACTAGATCGTGGATACCGGTGTTCTTTGGCGGTCGGGTTTCAATTAACCACACATCTCAGGAACGGTCGAACCGAGAATGTACAAGACTACACTTCATTTACACTCATACATATCATCCTTATTCATCCTCTGAAGAATTATCTAAACGGTAGTTACCGGAGGCTAAACAGGAAAAAGAAAGAAGAAGGATGTATTATGTAACAAAAAAAAAACCCGAAGTGTAAGTAAATTGGGTTTATTTTTTTTCACTGATTTTTTTTTTTTTTTTAGCTGAATTTTACTTCTGTTTGAATATGATTTATTAAAATATTTACGTATAGATAATGTTGATTATTGTTCAGTATATTTTAATTTATAATATAAATTTTTATTTTAATTTTACGATACAGTGACCCAGTCGCTTTATTCAGATTTCATTAACATGTGAGGGCCGCCAAAATGAAAAATGAAAAGGCCATACCGATTAATAGAACAATTTGGCCGCAATCCAATGATGCGTTGACTATATTAAATGCCGCCGCTATTCAATTTATACAAACGACAAATCCCCTCTTTCTAACATAAGATATCAATTAAAGAGATATTTATTGTGTATAAACGTTTATACGAGGGAGGAGAAAGAATCGGTAATCGTTTTTAATTTACGGATGTATATTAAACTATAATATTAACAATACGTACTTTAATGTTTTAACCGAATGACATCGCATGTTTTATGCTGTATTACGTTCGTGACATGTATACTTGCGTTTAGTTTTTAACGGATGCTTGGCGTAGTGTTAACTCAAATAAATAAAGAGGACGATGATGAGCAATATAGCGTGTACACGCACAGACCCTTCTTTAAGCTATTTTAAGAATCCGACTGTCTATGTCTTGCCCTCTTTTTCTTTAGTTTTGCCCCGTTGAAACTCTGTTCCTTAGAGCTACTATTTCTATAATTATATATATATATATATATATATATATATATATATATTTTTATAAAATACATGTGCGTGTATGTATGTATGTATGTATGTAACACCCTTCTGGTAAATCCCCGTTAAACATTTAAGTTAATTATTTCCTTATTACCATACTCGATACTGTGAACGGTAGAGGATTTCCGTTAAGAAATCCTGACTCTATTCTTAAACGGTGTTCAGTCAGTATTTGAACGAAAAGCGGTTTTATGAAAAATATATAAATATATACTTGGTAAAAACAAAATCGTTAATTAATATCAACCTTTTGTAATTATACCCCTCTCTTTTTTCCTGTTTAGCCTCTGGTAACTACCGTTTAGATAATACTTCAGAGGATGAATGAGGATGATATGTATGAGTGTAAATGAAGTGTAGTCTTGTACATTCTCAGTTCGACCGTACCTGAGATGTGTGGTTAATTGAAACCCGACCGCCAAAGAACACCGGTATCCACGATCTAGTATTCAAATCCGTGTAAAAATAGCTGTCTTTACTAGGACTCGAACGCTGGAACTCTCGACTTCCAAATCAGCTGATTTGGGAAGACGCGTTCACCGCTAGACCAACCCGATGGTTTTTGTAATTATACCCCGATCTTCTAAGGATAAACGGTACGGTCCCATCGCTTGGAGTTTACCTTGAAATTCTCCTACGAATGGGGTTATTTTCCTCGTTTCTCCATCCGTTATATCTTTCCTTTATGATTATTAATAGCCGAAACCTGGACCCTCAGGGCTCAGGTCAGCTCAGCCGAATCCCAGAGTCGACTCAGGGGCCGAGGGGCCTACCCTGTGGCCGCAGAGCTCGCTTTGCGCTCACCATTCCCAATTTGCCAAGGGGATCGGCACCCTGGACACCCGCAGAACTTGCTTCGGTTGCCTTCCCATCTACCCAGAGAGCATCACCCTCTGGACCTCCCCCCCCCCCCACACTGTACGTTATCCTCATGGTTGTGGGAATAATACTGATAAATAATAATTATAGTATTCGGGTTGAACTTGAAAAAGAAACTAAATTACAAAACAAGAATAATAGTAAGGTACTTTTTCGGAATCCAACAGCTACTTTTTTCAATTTTTTCTTCCAAATCAGTGGTATTTGGAAGTATTTGTAGAGAAATTATAGATACAATCTAACCAAACTTAACCTACGCTCGCTAGCCAAGTTTAGCGAGCGAAGCTAGCCTAGGTTAGGTTTGGTTAGATTATATTTATAATTATAAGCATAATGCTTATAGTGGACCTCTATTAGGTACATTTGGAAGACCCATATTTGAATAAAATCGAGAAGTAGAAATAAAAAAAAAATAGTTTAGCGAGCGTAGGTTAAGTTGTTTAGATTTTATTTATATATTATATATTCTGCAACTCTTCCAAATACCCACTGATTTGGAAGAAAAAATTGAAAAAAAGTGGCTATTGGATTCCGAAAAAGAGCCAGTGGTAACTAACGTACACACAGCTTTGACGACGAAAAATTCAGAATTTATTTCTTTGCCGTGACGACAGAAATATAACATTGAAGTATAAGGATTAATCTATTTTTTCTTTAATGAATATCTTTAATTCACAACATAGCTTTCCTTGGGGACGAAGAAATAATGAATATTTTTAATATGTTAACCTTCAAGGGAGCTAGGGCCTCGGTCGGTGGATTAAAACCTTCCCTGGGATAATACGAATGTATTCTGCAAATTTAAAAGTAATCGGTTGATTGGTTCTCGCGTGATGCGATAACAAACAGACAAACTCAGAATAACCGTGATCTGTTAAATCGAGAGTGTTCCTGATGCGTGAAAAAGTTAGCCTTAAACTGCTAACAAATACTACCCGTTTTTGAAAACCGGACGATTGTTTGCAGAGATATATGAGCACCCCATTTCACCTCCCAAAATAGCACCCCAGGGGAACCCCGTTTGTTACTGGTTAATGATGATAATTGGTATAGGCTCGCACCAGGTGATGACGTATCGAGTCACACTATAACCTCACGCGCAGTTCCACGGAAAGCCTATTATTATAAAACAGAAATTTTTTTAATTTATTGAATATTATTTTATTTAAGGTATATTTAATTCATTCGATTGATTTGAATCGTTTAGTTCAAACCCAGCTCACACAGCTCACAGTTCACAGTCTATTAATTCAATTAATTCAATCCATTAAAGTTTGTGCTTAGACCGGAAAATCTCCAATACTAGATATATATATACACACATACACATATTTATATAGCCATAGCTTATGTCACTCCCGGTAACGTAAGGATTCCAACGCGTACATCTAAATCGGTTGAACCGTTGAGTTACTACGTTGGAACAAACATAGATACATGCGAACATATACCCTAAATACATTACACTAATTTTTGGGCAGTCGTGTAAATATACGAAGAAGCTATACAAATGTCATCTCACCAAAGTATTATCGCATGATCTGTATTTTTAGCCGTTAATTTTTATTTCTTTGTAAATGACCGTGGAGTTACTATTATAGTAAAACCGTAGACAAAAAACAGTTCTAGTGCGTATTCGTCGGATGTTAGAGAAGATGCTTATTATGTTGTTTCAAAATTCTGATGTGGACACCACATGACTTCCTTGTACGCCTATTTAATTACATATACACATTTTTTTTTTTTAATGTAAAGTGCGTAAAATCTTATTTCATTAATAACTTCTGATTATTATTTATTGTAAAAGTTTGTTTACAATCAGAGGTTAATAATTATTAATAAATCTATATATTTAAATTAAAATAAAAAATTAAAAAAAAGAAATGGAGATGAAGTCTGATTTGAACCGATGTACCTTCTCCTCGTAAGATCCAAATATTTCATTAATTAGAATTTTATTTGGCTATAAACCATTAAAAATAAGTACCGCTAACGATATATCGTCGAAAATCTCTCGATGAGGGTTTATTACAGCAGTTAAGAAAAAGTCTAAAATCCTCTTTTTTGGATATTGGGTTTTTTTGGACGCTTTTGATTCCGTCGATTGCAATCAAAAAGGGAGATGCACAACTAGATGCTACTGTAAATCCAAAATTTCAACATCCTATGTCTAATCGTTTTTGAGTTATGAGAGATACATACGTACATTCAGACGTAATCCCGAATTAGTCAAAATGGATTCAGGGATGGTGAAAATTGATATTTCCGATGAAATGTAAAAACCGAAATTTTTCGCGATCACAATACTTCCTTTAATTCGTATAAGGAAGAAAAAGCTTTCAAGACGACTGGTGGAAACACCTTTTAGTGTTAACAGTTAATTTATTAAATGGTGTCCGCTTTTTATCTTGACCTACTGAAATTAATCTTCCTTAATAAATCCATCGTTATAAAAAAAATAAATTATTATTTCTAGACGAGCTTAATTGAAGTCCAGTATTTTTGTCAAGTATTTCTCTAGCAGTAAGATTTTGAAAAACGAAAAACTAAATTAATCGCTTGAATTGCTTCTATTTAACATTATAATTTTAATTAAATGTAGAGTAATGAAGTCAAATTAAAAAAAAATTCAGTATTTTTGAGAAATAATTGTTTTCTTTTTTGTCAAGGTTTTCTGTTATAACATTGTCTTTTACTTTTCTACCGGTTAAATAAATGTTGTTTATTAATAATAATAATAATAATAATGTCTATATCGCGAAAATTATTTGTTAATTCTAAAAATAATTTTTATAATTATTAAAAAAAAAAAAAGTATCTATTTCCAACTTTTTTTTTTTTTTTTTTTTGTTTAACCTCCGGGGCCGCAGTTAAGCATTACTGTACAGAGGATGAGATGAATGATTTGTAATTTCTATTTCCAACTTGTAATTTTATAAATACACGGTTAAAATAAAATGAAATGTTATAAGTTCACAAATCTAATTAATTTCACTGTATGTACTCGTAATAAAAAGTCCTTCCTTCTAGCTAAATAATATGATAATCAGCAATAGCATTTTATAAAGTAGATAAATCATAAATATACATTTTTCTATATGCTTACGGCATTAAAAAAATATCAATTATACCGGTCGGGGTACAAGTCAGATTCCTTAATAAAAAAGTTTTTTATTCTTATATTTTTAACATATATTACAAAAACTATTAAAAAAATTAGCCTTAGGCCTTTATGCAATCGCAGTTATATCTTTACCGAAAAGGTTTTTTCCGATTTATAAAATCAAATGTTTTCCAGTCGACAGCTTTCAGGCGGTTAGGTCATTTCGATTTGAAAAATCTGAAGTCGACACCATATGACTTACTTATACGCTTATTAAATTACATATACACATTTTTTTTTAAATAAAAAAATACATTAAACTTTATTTCGTTATTAATTTCTGATATTTTTTTTTATTGTTATTATTGAATTATTATTTATTGTAAATTTTTTTTTACATTAAGAGGTTAATTAATAAATCAAAGCATTTAAATTAAAAAAAACGTTGAAAAAAAAGGAGATGAAGTCGGATTCGAACCGATGTGCTTTCCCCTTGTAAGATCCAAATATTCCACTAATTAAAATATTTGGCTACTAGCTCAAGGCGTGCCTAAGGCACGCCTCCGCTGCTAAATCCTCCAGGCGGACGGCGTCTCTGAATGGGATTAATAGGTGTCCAAAATTGATTATTTTGTGTAAAAATTTTTTTTTTTGACTGATGAAAATTGATATAACGAAAATTAAATAAAAAATTTAACTCTAGAAATTGATACTAACGAATCGGGACTCTCCGCTACTGATCGGGAAAAAATTCCGGTACCTACCGTTTGGTTATAATTCATTATTTTACGAAGAAAAACTATCACATAAATAAATAAAAAACATGTAAAAAAAAATTTTAAATACCGGTCTTAAATTAAACGCACTAAAAGAAGGACGGTATCTCAGAATAGATTTGACGATGGTGATGTGTAAGATTATGTCAAAGTCATAGCTTCAAATTAAAACTTTAGGTTTTTGACAATTTTTTCATATGCGTGATAAATGGCCTGGAGTGGGGGGGGGGTGCTTTTACCTTTTAGTGTATTTAATTAAGGAGTGGTGTTTTAAAATAAAATTAAATTTTAAAATAAAAATTTTTTATATATTTCTTATTTTCTACATTTTAGTTTCAGAAGTGTATAATTTACTGGTGCGCTAGCGCACATGTTTGAGCGTATTTAGCGAAAGATGGGATCGGTACTTTTAAAGTGGATGAGTGTAATCAAAACATAGGGCTAAACTACTTAATTTCCAGATAACTAAGATCCGGTCGTCCAAGAGTGTAACCGATGCGTTAAACAATTAGCGCTTGACCTACTGGTACATACTCCGTTTGAATCGCGGAAAATCGGACGAGCGGTTAACAAAATATTACAGTGGCACCCTATCGCACCCCCTACCAATTTCCGAACGGCGCCTCGGAGACACTCGAAATTATTATCATCCGACGGGTACCGGTGGAAGCGGAGCTGGTTGTTCATCCGGGCGTTCGAAATAATGTTTCAGAACGCTAGGACCGACCGTTTTCGAGATATTTTCGTCGAAAAATTCTGATTCGGTTAAAAAATACTAAATTTTCCCAAAACTTCGATATATATTTCCCATATATACGGTATATCGATATATAATAATATAACTACTTTTTTTTTTTAAACCTCCGGTTTCACCGTTAGGTATTGCTTCAGAGGATGAGATGAATGACAGTTTTTTAGCGTGTGAAAATGCCATGCCTGACCGTGATTCGAACCTGGGACCTCCGCATGAAAGGCCGAGACGCTACCATTCGCGCCACGGAGGCCGGTAACAAGTATACACCTGACCACCGCGAAACATGTACTAACGAATCGGGATTTTCCGCTAATGGTCGGTGCATTCCGGTGCTAAGCTAAGGGGGCGCGCACATAGACACACATACAAATGCCGGTTAGTGGAGTAGGATAACTCTGGAACCAATGAAAATAAGTACCACTTATGATGTATCATTGAAACACTCTCAAAGAGGGCTTACTCTTAAGAAAAAGTCCAAAATCCAAATTTTTTTGGATTTTGGACTTTTGTTCCACTCGATTGAAATCAGAAGGGGAGGTGCACAACTAGATATTACAACAGTCCTAAATCTATAATTTCAACATCCTACGGCTAATCGTTTTTGAGTTATACGAGATACATACGTACATGCGTCACGCCGAAACTAGTCAAAATGTATTCATTGAAATCTGAAAACCGAAATTTAATCGCGATCACAATACTTCCTTTACTTTGTACAAGAAAGTAAAAAAATAGCTTTATAAAATCGTTTAACAAATACAAATGTTCAAAATAAACAAAGTTATAATTTTCTAAAACTATCTTTTTTTTTTTTTTAATATCTTCATAAGGCCCAAAACCAGTGGCGGCTCGTAGCTAAAATTAGTGGGGGTGCTGCTCCAGAATATTTTTTCTGGGCTTTTTCAAGGCCGCGGTTAAAGTTTTCTGTAAAATAAAAGAACCGACAACAAGAATGAATCGATAGCACAAAGCAGGATAATAATCTAATTCTACACTTTATCATTCAAGAGTATTGTAAGCACACTGTGTTAAAAACCGCATTCGGTTTAACCGAATAAATAATAAAATGTCCGTTAAA
Source organism: Lycorma delicatula (assembly GCF_047948215.1). Lineage (NCBI taxonomy): Eukaryota > Metazoa > Arthropoda > Insecta > Hemiptera > Fulgoridae > Lycorma > Lycorma delicatula. The sequence continues at coordinate 12,683,716 of NC_134461.1, read as the reverse complement.
ATCACTATAGTCCAACGGTGCTAAATTTAAATTTCTACCTACACAGAAACAAATGCATAATTAGTTTTTACTAATTACCTTCTCTTTCGACCTTCCGACCTATTTTTGGACAGATTTGGCGATCAAAGAGCCCTTGCTTTCCGCCATCTTCCGTTCGCTACTGAAAAAACAACTAAACCGCTTTCGTATTCCTTCCGCCGACTAAACTAGAAAAGGGAACGAACAAGGAACGTCCCATACGCGCACGCGGAGTAAAAAAAAACTACCTTCCACCAGCACGCCAGGGTCGGAACTGCGGGAGCGACAGTGCTTTCCGTCACAGCTCGCGTGCAGCTTCCTATGTGCGCTAGGGCACAACAGCTAAACACCACGACGTTGGAACTGTGAAGCGTACAGTTCCATACAAAGATTTTTGTATCTTTTTCATAAACTTGGGGATGACATTAAACTTAAAGATTATATATTGTACAAGTATAAAGAAAGAATTAAAGAAAAAAGCACTCGTTATCTTAAATGTTATTGAAAATAACAAGTGGAAATAGAGGGTGCTGCAGTTCCACAGTGCCTATACGCGTGCCGTCAGTGCACAAAATTAAATTTTTTTTTTACTGATCTACGTATACTGTCTGATTACAGTTGTAGCAGCATATATCGCTATAGCCGGGAAAGTTAATTATTTGTTCGATGTAAGAGAGTTCGTTAAATTTAATTTTTTTATGTTTTAATTCTCGAAAAGTTTTTGAGTGTTTGCATACGTTATTAACATCGTATAATGTTTTCGTCATATTGAGACGTATTTATGTCATTCGCAGAATATAGGAAGGTTTATTATATCTCTTATTCATGGAGGTAAAAATGTATTCATAACATCTGTTCTATTTTTCTTTCTTTTTTTTTTAATCGATGTTGAATTATTTCTTTTAACGAATTTACAACGATTAAATATAAATTTGTTTTTAACTACAGATTTTACTAATTTTCTTCTTCGTTAGTATATGTATTTAAAAAGTATTTCTTAGATAAATTTATTAAGGAATCCTAATTTCTGAAATCTGCTTTTCATACACTTTATACTTTTTAAATCCGTTTTTGTGCTCACCGACCGCTACTTTTATTCTATCATAACAGCAGGAGATTCTAAATTTGACCAGTAGCTACCCTTCTTTTCCTCGGCTATAACGTTTCACAAGCGCACCGATTTGGATGAACTTTTTTTTTAAACTTCTTTTTTAGAATTATTCCACGGTAATACAAAAAAAAAAGAAGAAATTATTGGACGAAAAACTTCGATCTAGACAGCACAGAAGGTGTTTATTGATTTTCTTAAAGCTTGTGCGTTGAATAACCTTCCTTAGATTATTCGACTCCTGACACATTTTCTGTAAACGAGTACATCTTTTATTGGCTTTTTCGTTTTGTAGTTTCTCACGTTGACGCTCTCTTCAATCGATATGAATATTCTTTAGGCGTTTCGTTACAAATATTTTTATGAATCTATGAGATCTTTGTTCTTGAGTCTCATTTGAAAGACGCTTGCGGATTAGATCATGTCGACATTCTCATCAGATTACATTCTTTTTTTTTGGCAACTTAAATTTAATTTATTCTCGCATTTTAGACGGTCTCTGCTTCACGTACGTACGATATAAGAATCTTGATTTCGAATCCTCGTATATTCAAGTCGTTTTGAAGTAGCCTGTTTTGTTTCAAGAGAACGTTATTTTTCTATTTCGAGGAGTTTCTTTTGTTGGCGGTATTTCCGCTTCGATGAAGTTACAAAACTAAACAGATAAAATAAAAAAACAAAGTTGTAAAATATTGAAACGACTTCGAAAAAGGAAAAAAATTAAAATTAAAAAAAAAGAATAATAGGCTGAAAAGGAAAAAATCTTCCAATGCGTCTTCAATACAATCTTTGAAATTTAATTTTTGAAGTCGGTGACAAATTTTAAAATTAGCCTGAAGTCTTAATTCAAATAAATTTCGTAATCCGTATATCTCGTGCGCTCGTAATTCTTTGAATTAGGCTCCGATTCAAAAAGTAAGTTTGAAAGTTGTATCGAGAGCCTAGTGGAAAAAATAATAATTTCCTAGTGGAATCAAAATTTTCTTTTTAGCGTGGATTTATTTATTTAATAATTTTTTGTGTTTGTCAAATCGTCGTATAGCGCTATTTTCTTTTGTACGATTGAAATGAACATTTGATACCTATCAGCGGTTCCCAAAGCTGTGTGCGACTAGGCCTTCTGAAAAACTGCGATCTGCCACAGTGTCGCCGCGAAATATTACACAATTTTCATGATTTAATTTCCATTTTCAATTCATTGTCGTAGGACGTGTTGTTCAGGTACATATTTTAAAAATCTAAAACGCGTTTTATTTATTTATCTGTAACCTTCGAAAAAACCTATTGGCTATTTCGCAAAGTGTACGTGTTGTAATTTGATAAAGGTCGCCTTGGGTATATCTGGATTCAACAAGGGCGCTGAAAATCTAAAAAATTTCGGAAAACACTGATCTGTATTCGTAAAGAATGAAGTATCTGCTATGAAGCTGTGCTGAGATACATTTACATCCCGTCAGCTTGTAGCGTGATAAAAAGTAAAATTTATTGCGTATTTCGTAAATATAAATTTTAAAAAAAGAAGTTGAAAATAGGTATAGATGAATCTATCATCAAAAGTTTAACGTATTAGGTTTAAGTTTTATTTTGCGGTGTAATAATTATATTGCAAATATATTCGTGCGGTCACACACGTATACCGGTAAAGGAGGTGTAGTAATTTATAAGTTGAAGCACCATGTGTTGTTACTACGCGTATATCCCTAGCCTAGCGTAAACAAAGTCTGATGTTTTATAAACGTTTTACTATAAGAGATTGTATCATTAGTTTTGACATGTGACGTCACGCGTATGATATGTTTAGTATTGTATTAACACATACGTTGTACTGTAATTATCTTCTTAAAATTTATTTTTTCCCCAAACTTCCACGTCATACAATTACAACATGTTCCGCAACCATTTCAACAGCTGTGTATCATTGTTTGAACTTTATTTTTGTGTCATAACGAATGAATAATTAATATTTAATTGTTTCGCTAGATTATTATTATCGTATTATTTAAAATTACCATATATTTACTTACTTACTTACTTACAATTACCTGAACTCATTAAAAACAATTGACGTCGTCTTTTTTCAACTTTAATGTTGCTCTGAACAAGGATTGATTTACTTTAGCGTTATAATATGTGTCGCTTAAGCGAAAGTTTTTGTTATTTTCTTTTAAGAGCTTCTGCACCGCTAGATAGAATAGTGTTATATGCGGCATTTTATTTCAACAAAACCTGTCTAAGTTAAATGAAAATTACGGATGAAAAGTGCGTACAATTTCCGTTATTTTCCTGGTAGTGCAATTTCAAGAGATAATATATAATACAAAAAAAAAAATCTCCAAGTATATTAAAGATTAGAATTTTTTCCCTGTAAGTATTTTAAATAGTTATTCCGATTTTTGGTTTCAGTATAACAGTCATTTTTTATTTCGATCTCTATTATTACAATGACCCAAAATAAGGATAGAAACTACTATTGACGTACGTACATAGTTTCCTAACATATAACACTTTTATTTTAACTTTTAATACCGTTCTATCTGCGATGTAGTAATGGTTTTTTTTTTTTTAGTTAGAAATATACATTTCATTCAGCTAGAAGAAAAAATCTGATGTGGACACACATGACTTCCTTTTACGCCTGTTAAATTACATATACACATTATTATAAAATGAAAAGTACGTAAAATTGTCTTTCATTAATAACTTCTGATATTTTTTCTTTTTTTTAATGTTATTATTGAATTATTATTTATCGTAAAAAGTTAAACAATCACAGGTTAATAATTATTAATAAATCAATATTTGTAAATTAAAAAAGAAAAAGTAGATGAAATCTGTTTCGAACCGATGTAACTTTTACCCATGTAAGATCTAAATATTTCATTAATTAAAATTTTATTTACCACTTTTGATACATCGTTAAAAATCTCTCAATGAGAACTTTTTACTGCGGTTAGGAATAAGTCCAAAATTCAATTTTTTTGAATTCTGGGCTCTTTTGGACACTCTTGATCTAGTCGATTGCAATCAAAAGGGCAGCGATTTTGAAAAGGACAGTGATGCACAGCTAGATATTACAACCGTTCTAAATCCAAAATTTCGACATCTACGGATAATCGTTTTTGAGTTACGCGAGATAGGTTCGTAGACGTCACGCCGAAATTAGTCAAAATGGATTCAGGAATGGTCAAAATGGATATTTCCGTTGAAATCTGAAAACCGAAATTTTTCGCGATTACTTTCGCAAAGTAAAACCGAAATTTTACTTCCTTTACTTCGTACAAGGAAGTAAAAACGACTAATATTCAATTTAATGTTTTCTTTTATGTATATATATATTTTTTTTTTTTTTTTTTTTTTTTTTTTATAAAGTATGGGAACCCTTAAATAACTTTTCAACTTCCCAACCCTGTAGGAGGAGGACACACCCACCCTGTGGCGATTCCGGTCGCCATACCATCCCCTCCGTTCCTAGCCCTGAAGGGCTTTACCGGAGGTCGTCTTTAGATTTTCTAACTGATTACACTCACAATCACCAGCCAGGCCTCAGTCGGGACGCCACCGATGCAAATGCCTCAGCCGACATTTACATCAGTAAAAACCAATAATTATTCAGCCAACGCCTTCGCATTAGGCTTCCTTCGAACATCTTCGCTTTTCGTGTTCTACACCATTACCCTCTGAACTAGCTTTTGCGTAAGCACGAACCCCGCGCCTAGCCTAATTACAATATAAACGCTTGTGACTGTAAATGCCTCAAACATCGACTAAGTAACGAGTCGATTGCAATGCCAGACTCGCATTACTCAAAAATTTATTATACGTAACAGCGAAATTCAGACCTACATTCCATCGCCCGCTACAAAATACACCGATTAACCGATTAAGAAAAATTAACTCCGATCTGGTCCACAAGAGAGTCGGGGACAGACATCTTAACTCCCATCCGGCTCCATCTCAGAATCCCGCGTGACATTTACTTTGTCAGACTAGAAGACCGCTCTCCGCTAGACAGAGCCACAGCAGTGCCACACCTCACGGCTGCATGGACTACCATGTTCTCGTTAGCGCGGTCGTCCCACCCCCCGCCGACAGCGGCTCCGCCACTCGACTTTAAAAATTACTGTTCTAACCAAACTAACCGTTGTTCGCTGCCAATACGCCTACCTCCGACCAATCAAATGTCCCGGCCGAAACCCTAACCGCCCGGGAACCTACTCCGTTTAAATAACTTCAACTACCTATTAATGAAAGAAAACTGAGGAAACCAGCCGCTACCTACCATTCTCTACGGACTTTCCAATTAACTCACGAGATCCAGAGAGGAGTTCACCCTCTCAATAACTACTCTGGTACGATACTAAATCTCGTTCTACCACGATGTCGATGGCAGAAGGACATTATACGGGCTACTAGAATGATAGCTAACGGTTCACAGTTTAGGCTTAGTATTATTGGAGAAAGCTAATCTTTGCGTTCTTATGTCGTTTCTGATTATATTACGAAGAGAGAATGGAAGATAATAGGACGTGCTTTTACACGTCCTTTATTATACAACAAAAGGAAAAATATATCGTTTCGTAGTAACATCCGTTAAATGTTATTTGTCTACGTTTAGCGGTCTTAAACTTATTTACGGATTTTCATACTTAAAATTGTGTATAGTTTCTAAGGGAAAATGTTTTCACCTTAAACTATATGAACTAAATTGTCGATCTCCGTAGCGGAGTCCCGGTCAGGCGTGGCATTTTTCATACTCTACAAATTCCGTGTCCATATCCCACATGCAAGCTTCAAGCTTATGTGGCGATGTCATCAAGCCAAAAAAAAATTAGTTTTCAAATTGAAAAATCTAAATAACAATCGTTTATCCTTTATACAGCGTCTTATCCTTTGTGTTACAGTTAAATATTACGCGTCACTTTAAAGAAAGAAGATGCTCTAAAGCGAACCGTTAATCGAATTTTTACAACTTCTCGCTGATGAGATACCTGGCCTGAAAAACAAAGCGCTTTCGTTTATTTTACAAATAACACGTCCTTGTCTATTAATAACAGTTTGTATTTTTTTTACTCCACGTTTTAACTATTTACCAGCTTTAGGCTGCCGTTATTACATTTTTGCTCTGTAATAGTCGAGTTATATTTTTGCCAGTGAATCTGAAGTTTATTCGGTAAAATTTTAAACGTAAGAAGTCTAAACCGGTCTTTCAACATTCTTCTGTCATTTTTTTAATGTATGAAATTTTATTACATTAATAGAAGTGTTTATAAAACTTTGGAAAAAAAAAGTTTAAATAGATACTCTTTGATTTGTCTACTACTAATTAAACTCGACTTAACGACCTTATGAAAAGCGCGTTACAAAAAAATTCCAAAAGTTAATTCTTTTATAAACTAATCTTTCCATTTTTCTCGTGAAATTTTGGCGTTTTCGAACAAATATTTTGTTCGATTTCCGGTCGTTTTGTAAATAATAGTTATTTCGGTCAGAATTATTGACACATGAATTCTTCTTTTCTTTTAAATTGGCTACGTTCATTTTGATATGTTAAGAAAATGTGTAAAATAATTAAAATGAATCATTTTTATGGCGAACGGAATGGTATTTGAAAATAAAATATCAGTTTAATTAATGCTATATAAGAGCCAGCCAAAAGATACGCAACGCAATACTGTAATTAATTTTTGTTATTAAGATAATAATTATAATATTTTCTGCTAAGAACACTATGAGTTCTATGTTGAATACTGTTTACCTTTCTTAGCTTCATTATTTTATTATACGTTGACAAGTTTCGGAATAACTCCGTTGTCAAAACTTATTGTACAAAACATAATGTACCTAGAGTACAATAAGATTTGACGACGCAATTATTCCGAAATTTGTCGACATGTAATAAAAGAATGAAGCTATGAAAGGTAAACAGTATTCAAAATAGATAACTTTAATTAATATTCTGAAAAGATATTTATTAACATAATATTCTCTACTGTATTTTGTGGGTGAAGAAAAAGTATTTATATTATTTATTTTTCTTATATCCAACTGCTGCTACACATGCCTCAACACGTTTCTTAATGTTAGTTGCTACTTTTCGGATGGTCGCTGCACTTATGCGAGATATTTCGTCTTATGTGTTGTGCTCGAGTCGGTCGATTGTGTGAGGGTTGTTCTTATAGACGTTATTCTTCAGATGTTCCTAAAGAAAAAGGTCGGGGGGAATTAAATCTGGCGATCTAGGCGGCCACAGTCCACGAGAAGAGATGTGTTCCCCCAAAGAACTCGCGAAACATTATCGTTGTGTTATTCGCTATGTGCGCCGTTGCACCGTCTTGCTACAGCCAGCAGTCTCGTTCATCAGCCTTTAACGTGCCGCAAATCGCATGATGATGTCTCGGTAAAGTTTAGCTGTTATCGTTTCCGTGAAAAACGTTAGGCCTACAATTTCTTTTTGCGAAATCGCACACCACACTTAACCGTCTGTAAATGTAACGAGGACTCGTGGAAAATTTGATGGTTTTCTGAACTTCGGTATCTGTCATTCTGGCTGTTTACGTAGCCGCTTAAGTAAAACCGTATTTCATCAGAGTAGAAAACTTAATCCAACATCAGAACACTGCTGCGGATAAAACGCAAAAACCATCGGTAGTAATGTAGACTTTTACCTCTATCGGGTTCTCGAAGCTCGTGCACACGTGAATGCGATACGGATGGATTTTCAGCTTCTTTGTGGTTCTGTGAACACTCCCGTAAGACATTCCGGTTTGTTGACGCAGATTTCGTATCGATCTTCTTGATAAACGTATCAAGGATACCTAGATACTTTCCAAGGATGCATCGCTTAAAACCGTAGGTCGGCCGGACCGTTTACATTCATCCACACAACCGGTTTCTCTAAAGCGAGCGACTACGCGTAAAATCGTTGATTTATTAGGCACCCGCGATTCAGGAAAAACTACCCTAAAGTCTTCCTGACGTTATAACAATGACTGCGATTCAGTGGCGGCTCTTAGCTAAAATTATTGAAGTGCTGCTCCAGAAAATTTTTTCTGGAGTCCATGGAGAAAGTTTTCTGTAAAATAAAACAACCGAAAAAATGAATGGAATAGAATAGCTGGAAGCAGGACAATAATCTAATTCTACACTTTATCACATTCAAGAATACGGTACACGGTTATGTGGTACGGTACACATACGGTATTCGGTTTAACCCAATAAATAATAACATTTGAATACAGATAATATTTTTTAGTATTATTAGATAATGACCTAATAAAATGTCCGCTTAAAAAGACTATAGTCCTCGCGTGCAGTTCGCATACGCACAACAACCAAACACCACGCTGCCGGAACTGTGAAGCACACAGTCTTTTTCATAAACTGGGGGTTGGCTACTGACATTACCAAACACCACGCTGCCGGAACTGTGAAGCACACAGTCTTTTTCATAAACTGGGGGTTGGCTACTGACATTAAGCTTAAGGATTATATATTGTACAAGTATAAAGAAAGAATTAAAGAAAAAAGGACTCATTTTATTAAATGTTATCGATAATATCAAATGGAAATAGGGGGTACTGCAGTTCTACAGTGCTTATACGCAAGCCGCCACTTTTTCTTTTTCTTTTTCCTGTTTAGCCTCCGGTAACTACCGTTTAGATAATTCTTCAGAGGATGAATGAGGATGATATGTATGAGTGTGAATGAAATGTAGTCTTGTACATTCTCAGTTCGACCATACCTGAGATGTGTGGTTAATTGAAACCCAACCACCAAAGAACACCGGTATCCACGATCTAGTATTCAAGTCCGCGTAAAAATAGCTGGCTTTACTAGGACTTGAACGCTGGAATTCTCTACTTCCAAATCAGCTGATTTGGGAAGACGCGTTCACCACTAGACCAACCCGGTGGGTTACGCAAGCCGCCACTGCTGCGATTTAAAGTAACATTCAATATTTCAACAGTGAACGAACGTTGAGCCTGGAAGAAACGCGCGTTTGTCCGCTCACAGCTTACTTACCACCGTCATAAAAAAGAGGGAAATCGGTTGGCTATCGTTTACTATCACAAGGTCACTCGTTACATACACACACTCCCGCCGGCAAAAAAACTAAATTTTTCTCAGCAATATGTTTTTAAATATAGGGTTACGTATCTTTTGGGCTTACTCTTGTAAGAGCACTATATTACTTGTGAAAACTTAGAAAGCTCAGCTAAAATCCTGGATGGGGATGGATTGCTGGATGGCGACAGAACCTTCGAGTGTCACAATAACCTCTCCGCTGTACTATTAACTGTTCCAATACTAATTCGCTGAATTACTGCGCATCTGTTTGTTTACATTCTATAAACTTTAACGAGTAAAAACTTAGTTTTCAACTACTATTACAGACAGTTGCTCTTAAATCATCAACGGCTAATTATTATTATTTTGTTAAAGTTGCTGTATTTTACCCGTCCCGACGCGAAATATTTGAATTATATTTTTTTCATATAAATATCATTTACCAGCAGAATTATAATAATACTTGATATTTATACCGTACGTATTTCTTTATTCGCTTTACCGTTATTAGATTTTTATTAATAGAAATTTATTTATTTTTTCAGCAATAATGGGCCGACGTCCATTATGATGGATGAAAATGAATTTTTGTAATATGTGAATAATTCCACGCCCGACCGGGACTCGAATCCGGTATCTCGGGGTGAAACCTACCTCTCTGAGACGGATAATTATTATTATAAAAAAATTACCGGTAGCTAGAATGTTATTTTGTTGAAAAATGTTAAAATTAGATGAGGACAATAAGAAAAAAACTATGAAGCGATTGAAAGGATATACCGTGAAAATTGTTTTGCGTATTGTAAACAGGTATTACTCCGAATTAAGTTAAAAATAGACTTTTTAAAAAATAACCCTTTACCACAGAATTTTTTTAAAAATAAAAATGTCAGTACTGAAATTAAATTCCACGGATTATTGTCGTAAAATTTATAGGAAAACTAAAATAAGATGTTTTACTGTTGTTATAAACCCTTTTTTATTAAGATTCAAATTCTAGCCGAAAAATATAACGCAGCAATTACGTTGCGTCGTAAACCGTACGCAATTCAAACGTAAAAACGTAAAAAATTTTTTTTACTTACACCGGGTATTGCCTGAGCCTTAAGACGTTGATATACGAATAACTGTTAGTAGGTTATAGAGAAAATGAATCGTAATATATTTGGTACTAGCCGTGACCTTAAAAGAACTTCTCTGTCCTCCACCGATGTCATACATATCACATATTATTAAAAAATAAATAGAATGAAATATTATGTAAGTATATAGTATTTCGGAAGCGATCAGGGTCAGTCTGTTAAGGTCGTTATATTCGCGTTTCACGAAGGTCCAGCGCTTTTAAATGTACCCGATAAAAAATAAATAAAAACTTAACCTCGTCTTACCTTTTAACCTCGTACACAGCACGCTCTCCCTTACAAATTGCAATACTGTATTCGGATTATAAATATTTCAGCTGTATAGTCGTAATCGTTTAAAATTTGCAAGTCTCTATGCCGTCTGCTCGGCCGATTTGCTAGCGTAATATGTATTTTGTTTTTTTAACATCGCCGGATCTGTAAATACAGAAATACCGATTAATCGCTTTTATTAGATATTCATTTGTAAATGTATTTTAACAACGGGACGTCTATCGTATGCGTTTATAAATTTATTTAACAAAGCTTTATCTATCGTCTTCAGGTGTACTTTTGAACGGAAATCTTTTAATATCAAGAATCCTCCCGTAGTACGTGTGATGACATCGTATTTAACGTATCGTACTTCATAGACAAGGGGACAATTACTTTTAATTAATTAATTTATTATCATTTGAAAATTGCATACGCAATTTTATTCAACATATCTATCCTTGACGCAGGTAGCAGTAGAAACCTTGATCGCTAGCCACGAGTTCATATCGTTATAATAGGATGATTAATAAAGCATCTAATTAAAAATACGATATTTACCTAAATACAAATTCATGATTTTGTTAACATGATACGTAAAAATAAAAAATGAAAAACATAAAAAATTTTAATTGAAAAATTAATTTAAATAAAATAGACTTAAAAGAAAATATCTGATACGGTAACCACATGACTTCCTTGTACGCTTATTAAATTAGATTTACATATTTTTTTTTTAAAATGTAAAGTACGTAAAATTTTATTTCATTAATAACTTTCGATATTTTTTCATATATTTTTTTATTGTTATATTATAAAAACTTTTAACAATCACAGGTTAATAATTATTAATAAATGACTATATTTAAATTTTTTTTAAAATTTAAAGGAGATGAAGTTGAATTCAAACCGATCTACCTCCTTCCCCTTGTTTTATTTTTTATTTTTTTTGTCTTCAGTCATTTGACTGGTTTGATGCAGCTCTCCAAGATTCCCTATCTAGTGCTAGTCGTTTCATTTCAGTATACCCTGTACATCCTACATCCCCAACAATTTGTTTTACATACTCCAAACGTGGCCTGCCTACACAATTTTTCCCTTCTACCTGTCCTTCCAATATTAAAGCGACTATTCCAGGATGCCTTAGTATGTGGCCTATAAGTCTGTCTCTTCTTTTAACTATATTTTTCCAAATGCTTCTTTCTTCATCTATTTGCCGCAATACCTCTTCATTTGTCACTTTATCCACCCGTCTGATTTTTAACATTCTCCTATAGCACCACATTTCAAAAGCTTCTAATCTTTTCTTCTCAGATACTCCGATCGTCCAAGTTTCACTTCCATATAAAGCGACGCTCCAAACATACGCTTTCAAAAATCTTTTCCTGAGATTTAAATTAATTTTTGATGTAAACAAATTATATTTCTTACTGAAGGCTCGTTTCGCTTGTGGTATTCGGCATTTTATATCGCTCCTGCTTCGTCCATATTTAGTAATTCTACTTCCCAAATAACAAAATTCTTCTACTTCCGTAATCTTTTCTCCTCCTATTTTCACATTCATTGGTCCATCTTTGTTATTTCTAATACATTTCATTACTTTTGTTTTCTATTTGTTTATTTTCATGCGATAGTTCTTGCGTAGGACTTCATCTATGCCGTTCATTGTTTCTTCTAAATCCTTTTTACTCTCGGCCAGAATTACTATATCATCGGCAAATCGTAGCATCTTTATCTTTTCACCTTGTACTGTTACTCCGAATCTAAATTGTTCTTTAACATCATTAACTGCTAGTTCCATGTAAAGATTAAAAAGTAACGGAGATAGGGAACATCCTTGTCGGACTCCCTTTCTTATTAGGGCTTCTTTCTTATGTTCTTCAATTGTTATTGTTGCTGTTTGGTTCCTGTACATGTTAGCAATTGTTCTTCTATCTCTGTATTTGAACCCTAATTTTTTTAAAATGCTGAACATTTTATTCCAATCTACGTTATCGAATGCCTTTTCTAGGTCTATAAACGCCAAGTATGTTGGTTTGTTTTTCTTTAATCTTCCTTCTACTATTAATCTGAGGCCTAAAATTGCTTCCCTTGTCCCTATACTTTTCCTGAAACCATATTGGTCTTCTCCTAACACTTCTTCCACTATCCTCTCAATTCTTCTGTATAAAATTCTAGTTAAGATTTTTGATGCATGACTAGTTAAGCTAATTGTTCTATATTCTTCACATTTATCTGCCCCTGCTTTCTTTGGTATCATAACTATAACACTTTTTTTGAAGTCTGACGGAAATTCCCCTTTTTCATAAATATTACACACCAGTTTGTATAATCTATCAATCGCTTCCTCACCTGCACTGCGCAATAATTCTACAGGTATTCCGTCTATTCCAGGAGCCTTTCTGCCATTTAAATCTTTTAATGCTCTCTTAAATTCAGATCTCAGTATTGTTTCTCCCATAGATAAAGCTTCCCCTTGTAAGATCCAAATATTTTATTAATTAAATTTTAATTTTGCCGTAACTCTGGAATCAATGGAAAGTACCGCTTATGATATATCGCTGAAAAGCTTTCAACGAGGGCTTATTACTGCAGTTAAGAAGAATTCCAAAATCCAAATGTTTGTGAATTTTGGGCTTTTTTGGACATTTTTGGTTCAGTCGATTGCAATCAAAAGAAGAAAGGTGCACAACTAGATGTTATAACAGTCCTAAATCCGAAATTTCAACATTCTACGTCTAATAGTTTTTGAATTACGCGAAGTACTTGAGACGTCACGCCGAAACTAATGAAAGTGGATTCATGGATAGTCAAAACGGATATTCCCTTTGAAATCTGAAAACCGAAATTTTTCGCGATCACAATACTTCCTTTACTTCGTACAATGAAGTAAAAGTACGTAGAAGTAAATTGTAAAATTATTTAAATTTGCATTGTAATCGTTGTAAAATAAAATGCAATAAATTCATAATCGAAAAAAAATGAGAAAAAATAGTTTCATTAATTAATATATTTTTTTACTGTAACTCTTGTAATCTTTCTTACTGCTAAGACATATTTAAACTATTTGAAATGAAAACGGAACTATTCGGCTGTTTTTTCTGAAGTAATGAAGCTTAGGTTCAGTTTGCCTATAACCGAACATAGTTATATAATTTTTCAATAATTTTCATCCGAGGTGTATGGCACGCAAATATGAAAAACATATTGTTTCTTCGGTGCAGAACCATCTAAGAACCATTTTATTCCTAATTTTGCTTAGAAAACCTAGCCCGAAATATTTGTTATTCTTTAAAATTGTTAGCGATTTTCGTGAATGAATTTATCCCGTACTAGTTCGCTTATAACCGTTAAGTTACAGTATCCGATCGAATACCACGGTTATGACAATATGAAATTTTTACTCAATAAAAAAAGATGTAAAACACGTATCTTTATTAAAAAAAGTATGCCGGGAAAATGTCGATATTTAAAACAAAGAAATTGAATTTTTACGAATAAGGTATCAAACTCTTTCTTCAGTCGTTGGTGTGATATTTGGTAATCGGGATTCGAAAAAATAAATTGAAAAACTTCATTGTTTTTGAGGATTAGTTTTTTGACCTATCGTGGGCCGCTTTGAAACTACCTGTGAAAAATATTAAATGTCCGGCATTTTTTTGGGATTGTCGTAGCCTGAAAGTTTTACGTCAAAATTTTGTTTTTCAATGCCCTTTAAAAATTATTTATAGCAACCCTTCACTTTCCATTTAAAATGCTTGAGTTACCAACGCTCCTGGAGGCTTGGGAGTATAGTGATAAAATGTTGAAAAATAGATCGTTTTGAGGTACAGCGTACGTTCAATTTAATTTTTCTTTGTTTAATTGTTGAAAAGTTATTTGCGGAATCTATCGGTGGCGGCTCGTAGCGAAAATTAGAGGGGGTGGTACTACTCCAGAAAATTTTTTTCTGAGTCTTTTCAAGGTCATGGTTAAAGTTTTCTGTAAAATAAAACGACCGAAAAAAAATGTACTTAAAAACTGTATTCAGTTTAACCGAATAAATAATAAAATGTCAATACAGAGATAATATTTTTTAGTACTGTTACATAATAACTTAATAAAATGTCGCTTAAAAACATTGTAGTCTAAATAATGCTTAATTTAAATTTCTATTTACAGAGAAACAAGTACATAATTAGTTTTTAATGATTACCTTCTCTTTCGTCCTTCCAGTTGTTTTGGACAGATTTGGGCAATCAAAGAGCCCTTGCTTTCCACCATGTTGTGATCGCTACTGAAAAAAACAATTAAATCGCTTTCATATTCCTTTCACCGATTAAACTAGAAAAGGGAACGAACAAGGAACGTTCCACACCCGGAGTAAAAAAAAAACTACCTTCCACCAGCACGCCAGGGTCGGCACTGCGGAAGCGACAGTGCTTTCTCTCGCGTGTAGCTTCCTATGTGTGCATGCGCACAACAGTCAAACACCACGCCGATGGAACTGTGAAGCGCACAGTTCCATCTAAAGATTTTTGTATCTTTCCATAAACTGGGGATGGCTATTGACATTAAGCTTAAGGATTATATATTGTACAAGAATAAAGAACGAATTAAAGAAAAAAGGAATCGTTATATTAAATGTTATCGATAATAACAAGTGGAAATAGGGGTGCTGCAGTTCCACAGTGCCTATACGCGAACCGCCACTGGAATATATTGTAACGCGTTATCGGTTCGACTAGATATTAAGAAAGTAGGACGCGTTAAAATTAAAAAATGCAATTTATTTATTGCAGAATAACTCTCAAAAAAAAAAAAAATAATTTACAAGTTTTATTGTTGAAAACAAAAAGTAAATTGCATCCCATTAAGTTTCCCGACACAAAAGATTTCAATTTCTAAAAACAAGATGATGGCCATTCGAACGTATGCGTTCCTGGATATTCCTCAGCGAATGTTGAGTTTTTGTACGGCAGTTTGAAACACTTCGTGAAATTGCAGCGATTTCTTCTCTAATCCTTGTTTTCAACTCGGCGATTGTTGTCGGGCGAGTGGTGTACGCTTTACTTTTAAGGTGGTCTCACAATAAAAAATTGCACGCCGACAAATCTGGTGATTTCGGGGGCCAGTGAATGTTGCCAAACCGTGAAATTACGCGGTTACCAAAGAGCTGTCGAACGGCTGTCGTTGACGTTCTGGCAGGATGGGCCGTGGCTCCATCTTGCTGAAACCGAGAATTATGAAGATCAGGAAATTTTTGAAGTTGTTTTACTACAAAGGTTTCGAGCATATCGACATATCATTCAGACGTTACTGTCATTGTATTCCCTTTCTCCTCCTCAAAAAAGTAAGGCCCGATCACTGCTCGCGTTGATAAGGCATACCAAACTGTAACCTTTTCGGTGTGTAATGGTCGTTCGTTCAATTGATTACGGTTTTCAGCCGCCCAATATATGCAGTCCTGCCTGTTTACATACTCGCTGATATCGAAATGAGCTTCATCCGACGTGAAAAGGTTGTCGACAAAATCGGGGTCATCATTAATCTTTTCGATCATTTTATCGCAGAATTGTTGTCGCACCACGTAGTCCGATAGTTTCAGTTCCTGTACAACTTGAATTTTGTAAGGGTGAAACTTCAAATCACTTTGGAGAACACCGGTATCCAGGATCTAGTATTCAAATTTGCATAAAAATAATTGATTTTACTAGGACTTGAACGTTGGAACTCGCGACTTCCAAATCAGCTGATTTGAGAAGACGCGTTCACCACTAGACCAATCCGGTGGGTCACCGATTTGTACCTAATCGTAGACAAGAACATCGTCCCAAAACGGAATAGCCTCACGACGCACTCTTCGCTTTACTCTCGGACTATTACCGGATTTATCGCACTTTCCATTAGTAAAGCTTTTGTATCCGGTACAATATATTTAGCGATGTTTAAGTTTTACTTTAGCAAAGAGAAATTAAAAATATTATTAAAAAAAAAAAAAAAATAGTATTATTCACCCGAAGCGTTTAACAAAAAAATTGAAATATTTTAAATAAACATACAATAAGATGTTAATTTATCATTATTTTCATACGCGTCTATCTGAAGGTTGAAACTACGTTATTCATAATTCATTTTATATTAAAGTAATTTCTAAAATAATATTCCGTAAGAGGCGACCATTCATGAATAAATTTTGTAGCTTGCTGCGACTTGACGATTTGAAGACCGCTTCAATCTCTTCACGAGTACTCGTCTTCAGTTCATTAATACGGTATAAGGATGATGTGAGAACACTCAGGTATTTTTATCGCCGACCGGAATTTCTAAGATCTCGCAGTCTTAACCGTATCGCCTTCTTTGACGGTTTTCAAGATTCCCCTTACTGTAGATATTTTCTCTCGCGGATTGTAGCTCCGTCTTGCTGAAATCATTTGATATCTCTTAATAGTTGATTGTATAATCTATTGCCGAGAAATATTAAAATTATGTCGACGTGCCGATCTGAAGTCATAATAACCGTGTGATATGCAAAGATTGTTCTCAATCTAATAGCAAACATTCTGTTACATAAAAATTTTGACGATAACATTTTCGTCGTATTTTATTTGTTAAAAGATACGTTTATTGCACGTGCATTTTAGACTCCCGAGTAACGCTTCGTTGTAAATAAACAGTGTCGACTAAAAAACCACATAATAATAGTCTTGCCTACTTAAACTACGAATTTTATAGTGAACGTTTCAAAAATACTCGTTTCCTCGCGTCATTCTGTACGAATAATGAAGTAAAGGAAAGTTAAAATTAATGAATTCGGAGGTTGTTACCCGTAAGTAAGCCTGAAAAATTGAAAAAAGTGCTGCAGATTTGTTTAAAAGTTTTTATAGTCCTAATACTCCAGCCGTACTTTTGTTTATTCTTACTTTAAATTAATTTGGGCCGAATTACGTGTATTATTTTATATATTCTTATAGGTAAAGCGCGCTACATAAATGAAAATCGTATCCTGCATTTAATTATATGAAATGTTTTTAATTGTTCATTGTTGCATTACGTTAGATGTTTTATAATTCACTACCAATTCATATATATATATATATATATATATATATATATGAATTGTTTTTTAGAATGAATTATGCAGTACTTTTTGTATAATTAATTTGTCAATTGTTTATGAATGAACTTTGTTATTACGAAGTTCCATCTTCCGGTTATTTAGTATGGAACTGTGTAGTTATTTATAGCTGTAGACTAACTAGTGTTGTGTTATAAGATCAAGAAAGTTTCGTTAGAAATAAACTAAATATTTATTTAAAAAAAAAAAAAAAACTGTTGCAAGTAAACTAAATTTATAATGAATTGTTTATGTTATAATTATTTTTTATTAATAACACCTCTTAAAAATGTTATTAAATTTTATTCGTGTTTCTTCTTTTAATTTAAGTATTTCTTTACGGATAATTTAATTGCGGTAATATCTTGAAACGAGAAAATATGTTGATTGAATATTTAATGTTGGTTGACAAAGTGCCCTCAAATTTTTATATATCATATTTTATTATTTGCTATAACATCTTGTTATATGTATGTATATTTTATATTTTATAAGCTAAATCCATTTTTTCTTTTATTAAAATAATTTTTTATTTTGCTTTTAAGAAATTAAAATAAATAAAATAATACGTTGGATTTTGTTGGGTAGAGTGGAGAACAGAAAAAACATAAATGCTAGTTAAAAATAAAAAGTTGTATAAAGTAAAAGTGTTTTTTAATAATGTATGCTATAAAATTTCGTTTTATTGCATATTTTATGATAAAACATTAACGTAGTAGTTCGCTGTATTTATAAATCTATATAATAAAAATAAAAATAGATTTGTGTTACAGATGAAATGAATTGTCTTTATGGATTTTTTTCTATTAATTTCATTCCCAGTCATTATTAAACTGATCAATGAAGTTATAAAAAGTATACACCTATATTTATACAGGGTTCACATTATACCTGAAAAAAGACCATCTCGGACCCCTATCTCCGTAGAGAAGTAGTAGTGTCTCCTTCTTTTTATATGGCGGTTTCAGTTTCGAATATCGTTTAGTCATATTATTTTTCATATCCCAAGAAAGGCATGTATCCGGCCGTAAAACTTAATCGATATTCCAGCTGGTTGACCTTAAAAAACGATCGGGAAAAAGGTATGTAAAGAAAAAATACTTTTACAAAAATTTGCTCTTTTTGATCATAATTAAAAGCACGATTAAGATTGTAGACTAAACGGTTTACTGCTAATCCAGAACAGCAATACTTGACACATTTTGTGTAATTATAATTAAAAAAAAGTGAGACATAAATCTGGCCTCACAGGAATTTATTGAATGAGACACAAATTGTTGTCTAAAAAAAGTTTAATTCGGCAAATGAGACGTAAATGGGAATCTTAAAATATTCTGTTGTTTTACCTAGAAAGAAATAAGAAAAAAAAACAAAATTTCAGTATCTGAAATCCAATAATATATGGTTTGCGTGGTTCACAATGTAGTTCACAAAAATGTTGCATTTAATTTTTACTTCCTTGTACGAAATAAAGGAAGTATTGTGATCGCGAAAAATTTCTGTTTTCAGATTTCAACTGAAATAGCCATTTTGACCATCCTTTTATACATTTTGATTAGTTTCGACGTGACGTCTGTATCTCGCATAACTCAAAAACTATTAGTCGTAGGATGTTGAATTATTGGATTTAGGACTGTTGTAACATCTAGTTGTTTATCTTCCCCTTTGAATGGATCAAAAGTTTCCAAAAAAGCCCAAAATTCAAAAACATTTGGTTTTTGGACTTTTTTTAACTTCAGTAATAAGCCCTCGTTGAGAGCTTTCCGACGATATCTTATATGGTACTTATTTTAATCGGTTCCAGAGTTTTAGCCAAATGAAATTTTAATTAATGAAATATTTGGATCTTACAAGGATTAGGCACCAGTTCGAATCAGACTTCATCTCTTTTTTTTTTAATTTAAATATATTGATTTATTTATAATTATTAGTCTCTGATTGTAAAAACATTTTTATGATAATAACAATTAAAAAAAATAAATAAATAAAAAAAATATCAGAAGTTATTAATGAAATAAAATTTTATAAACTTCTCATTTTTTAAAAATGTGTATATGTAATTTAATAGTTATACAAGGAAGTCATGTAGTGTCCGCATTAAGTTTTTTTTATATTGTTAAATTTTTTATTTTATCTTTCGATAATAATATAATTCAGAAGGAACTTTACACGGATAAAATAAAATATCTCTAATGAAAGTAGCAAGATTAAAGAAGTAGAAAGATTAAAGAAAAACAAACCAACATACTTGGCGGTTTATAGACCTAGAAAAGACATTCAATAACATAGACTGGAATAAAATGTTCAGCATTTTAAAAAAATTAGGATTCAAATACAGAGATAGAAGAACAATTGCTAACATGTACACGAACCAAACAGTAACAGTAATAATCAAAGAACATAAGAAAGAAGCCGTAATAAGAAAGGGAGTCCGACAAGGATGTTCCCTATCCCCGTTACTTTTTAATCTTTACATGGCAGTTAATGATGTTAAAGAACAATTTAGATTCGGAGTAACAGTACAAGGTGAAAAGATAAAGATGGTACGATTTGCTGATGATATAGTAATTCTAGCCGAGAGTAAAAAGGATTTAGAAGAAACAATGAACGGCATAGATGAAGTCCTACGCAAGAACTATCGCGTGAAAATAAACAAGAACAAAACAAAAGTAATGAAATGTAGTAGAAATAACAAAGATGGACCAATGAATGTGAAAATAGGAGGAGAAAAGATTACGGAGGTAGAAGAATTTTGTTATTTGGGAAGTAGAATTACTAAATATGGACGAAGCAGGAGCGATATAAAATGCCGAATACCACAAGCGAAACGAGCCTTCAGTCAGAAATATAATTTGTTAACATCAAAAATTAATTTAAATGTCAGGAAAAAATTTTTGAAAGTGTATGTTTGGAGTGTCGCTTTATATGGAAGTGAAACTTGGACGATCGGAGTATCTGAGAAGAAAAGATTAGAAGCTTTTGAAATGCGGTGCTATAGGAGAATGTTAAAAATCAGATGGGTGGATAAAGTGACAAATGAAGAGGTATTGCGGCAAATAGATGAAGAAAGAAGCATTTGGAAAAGTATAGTTAAAAGAAGAGACAGACTTATAGGCCACATACTAAGGCATCCTGGAACAGTCGCTTTAATATTGGAAGGACAGGTAGAAGGGAAAAATTGTGTAGGCAGGCCACGTTTGGAATATGTAAAACAAATTGTTAGGGATGTAGGATGTAGGGGGTATACTGAAATGAAACGACTAGCACTAGATAAAGAATCTTGGAGAGCTGCATCAAACCAGTCAAATGACTGAAGACAAAAAAAAAATGAAAGTAGTTTTTAAAAATATTTAAAAGAAATTTATATACGATATATACAAAATTTTTTTATAATAAGTGTTTCGATATAACAGTGATTTAGAAAAAAAAAGACCAGACAAATATGCATAGCTCATCCCTTACACCAGGTATTAACTTGTTTGCTTATCTAAGTAATGAAATTAAAAGGAAAAACAGTTATTTGGCTTAATGAAATATGATCATTAAAAAAAAAAAATAGCTTTGGCGGGATAGTTATGCAATACTGGCTTTATGCCTTATTCCTTTTAACATAGGTTTTGATGAGACAGAACATGACTCAAAAGTGTGTAAACCTCTCAAGAGATATTGAATTACAAATAAAATTTTACTCTTTGAGTAAAATTTTGAATACAGGACGAATGGTGACTATACGTTTTGATCTCATTAACCAATTGTAACCAAAATTAAATGAAATCGATCATTCATTTTCAAAGCCATTGTACAAAATGGCATAAAAATTTGTTATTTTAGTTAGAAGATATCAAACAAAATGATAAATAACAAAAAAATAATAGGCTCATTAAAATTTTAAATGGAATGGGTAGCTGTCACATCATCAAACAGTAAAAAATAGAATTTATCAAATGCTGCTACCTGAAGACTGCATATTTTCAGTAAAAGACCATCGCTTGGGGTGTATGCCAGTTTTGAAGGTAGTTGTGAAAGATCACTATTATCTGAAGTTTATACTTTAAATTTTTTTTCAATATGTATTAAAATAACGCATCAAAATTCTTTACCGTTTATCATTTTTCATTTGCCTGCAGTCAGGTCTTGGGATATGGTAATTTCATAATGAAAAATAGATCTCGCAGTAGGAGCGTCTTTTAAATTTCATTTTTGTGTGTTAAACTGTGGAAAAATTATTTAAAGGTTCCCATACTCGGTTAAAATTCTGCATATAGAAATACATATATTAAATATCATGACAATTTTCTTTAAACAGTAAACAGGAAAAGTGTTTATTAGCTTCTTCTTTTTTTTTATTATTCTGTTATAATATTAGGGCATCAAAAAAGATACAATAAACTTGATAACGTATATCGTGCTAACGTTTAATAGTTTGATGTGCTAAATAAAAATAAAAAATAAATTTCTGGATTAAGTAATGGAATAAAGTAGGAGTAAAACAATGAAAACCAATTCTTTCTGAAAAAAAAATCAGAATAAACAAAAAAGTTAAGTATCATATTACTGACTATTATTTAACTTCAAATTCAATTTATTTAATTAATAGATTAAATAATTTGGTAATGCTTTTAAAAATGAAAATATGTTTGCTGAAATAAATATATATTTCGTTTTGTTATTTACTTCCACGTTTTATATTAAATATTTGGATTTAATAAGTCGAATTGGAATAAAAACCTTAACTATGATCAAAAGAATATAAAGAATCACTTAGTTGTTGAAAAATATCTACGTTTAAATGAAACAGGCTAGCCTTCCTGTCTGTGTTCTTCAAGGTAGTTTAAAATTCCTTCAAAGATTTGTCTTGCGTTTGAATCGGTCGCGTTCGAGAAGTCGAAAAAACAGTTTGCTTATTTATAAAACAAATGTTTTAAAATAATTATATTTTTATAATATTTATTTATTTTTATTTTACAGAGAGGTGTACACCGCTTGGTGCCGAAGGGTGGGTCCAGTCGGAACAGTATCAAGATTACCTGCAGAGCAGGTCCAGGTTGTCTTCAATGACATGCAGCTATATCCAACAAAGGCTCAAGGTACGATTATTAATTTATCGGTAAATATTTAAATCATTCTTGTTTTATTTAGTCAAAAGTAAGGCGTGTTTATTATTTTTATTTTATATATATTTAGTTTATTAATAATAATCTTGGAAACAGATCGATAATTTTGTCGATTGTCATTTCGGTTGAATTTTTAATAATATTCAAAGTACTTCATTAGTAGGATGTAAGAAAAACTTACGGTAGATACAGTTCTTTTAAAATAATATAAAATATCGGGAAATTTAATTACTCTGTTAGAGAAAATATAGAAGAGTATTTTTAATAAAAAGCAACAATATATTACGGTAAATAAATCTTTTATTCTGATTACTATAGATCGCATCAGAAACAGCTAGATATACTCTGCGAATAAAAAAAGAAATTTGTCCTCGCATTTGCCTGGATGGATCGAGGAAAATCCCAGTAAGTCCTTGATCAGAGCAAAATCACGAAGTGTACAATTATAAAATAAATAATTCAAGCGCCGTCTATAATAATAATTTAAAATATAAACAGATAAAATAATATTTAAGTAAATTATAAAGATGCTGAATATATAAAATAACTAAAATATAATTCACAATTCAGAAGAGGTTAACGAAAACTATTTGGGTAAATATTCACGTACAC
Organism: Lycorma delicatula; assembly: GCF_047948215.1. Taxonomy (NCBI): domain Eukaryota; kingdom Metazoa; phylum Arthropoda; class Insecta; order Hemiptera; family Fulgoridae; genus Lycorma; species Lycorma delicatula. Next base: position 12,660,307 of record NC_134461.1, on the reverse strand, counting down.
GTTAAAATAGGTGTAGAAAATTCAGGGTTTAAATTTTTTTTGTTACTCTTTTTTTTGTCTTCAGTCATTTGACTGGTTTGATGCAGCTCTCCAAGATTCCCTATCTAGTGCTAGTCGTTTCATTTCAGTATACCCTCTACATCCTACATCCCTAACAATTTGTTTTACATATTCCAAACGTGGCCTGCCTACACAATTATTCCCTTCTACCTGTCCTTCCAATATTAAAGCGACTATTCCAGGATGCCTTAGTATGTGGCATATAAGTCTGTCTCTTCTTTTAACTATATTTTTCCAAACGCTTCTTTCTTCATCTATTTGCCGCAATACCTCTTCATTTGTCACTTTATCCACCCATCTGATTTTTAACATTCTTCTATAGCACCGCATTTCAAAAGCTTCTAATCTTTTCTTCTCAGATACTCCGATCGTCCAAGTTTCACTTCCATATAAAGCGACACTCCAAACATACACTTTCAAAAATCTTTTCCTGACATTTAAATTAATTTTTGATGTTAACAAATTATATTTCTGACTGAAGGCTCGTTTCGCTTGTGGTATTCGGCATTTTATATCGCTCCTGCTTCGTCCATATTTAGTAATTCTACTTCCCAAATAACAAAATTCTTCTACCTCCGTAATCTTTTCTCCTCCTATTTTCACATTCATTGGTCCATCTTTGTTATTTCTACTACATTTCATTACTTTTGTTTTGTTCTTGTTTATTTTCACGCGATAGTTCTTGCGTAGGACTTCATCTATGCCGTTCATTGTTTCTTCTAAATCCTTTTTACTCTCGGCTAGAAATACTATATCATCAGCAAATCGTAGCATCTTTATCTTTTCACCTTGTACTGTTACTCCGAATCTAAATTGTTCTTTAACATCATCAACTGCTAGTTCCATGTAAAGATTAATAAGTAACGGAGATAGGGAACATCCTTGTCGGACTCCCTTTCTTATTACGGCTTCTTTCTTATGTTCTTCGATTGTTACTGTTGCTGTTTGGTTCCTGTACATGTTAGCAATTGTTCTTCTATCTCTGCATTTGAACCGTAATTTTTTTAAAATGCTGAACATTTTATTCCAGTCTACGTTATCGAATGCCTTTTGTAGGTCTATAAACGCCAAGTATGTCGGTTTGTTTTTCTTTAATCTTCCTTCTACTATTAATCTGAGGCCTAAAATTGCTTCCTTGTCCCTATACTTTTCCTGAAACCAAATCGGTCTTCTTCTAACACTTCCTCCACTCTCCTCTCAATTCTGCTGTATAGAATTCTACTTAAGATTTTTGATGCGTGACTAGTTAAAACTAATTGTTCTGTATTCTTCACATTTATCTGCCCCTGCTTTCTTTGGTATCATTACTATAACACTTTTTCTGAAGTCTGACGGAAATTCCCCTTTTTCATAAATATTACACACCAGTTTGTATAATCTATCAATCGCTTCCTCACCTGCACTGCGCAGTAATTCTACAGGTATTCCGTCTATTCCAGGAGCCTTTCTGCCATTTAAATCTTTTAATGCTTTCTTAAATTCAGATCTCAGTATTGCTTCTCCCATTTCATCTTCCTCAACTTCCTCTTCTTGTTACTATTGTTACTCTTTTGTTACTATTACTTAAAAATTCATCAACAGATTAATATTTTTTGTATACACAAAAATTTTGTTTATTTTAAATAAATAGTTAAACATTTCACCGATTTAAAATAAAATTGAAAGCATAATAAGGTCCTTTTTTGAAAGCTAAAGTATTTTGTGAAATTACATGAAAACATAAATATATGTGATATAATGCTAATACAAGTATTAATGGATTGTTGATATAATCTTCATAAAAAAAAACTCATATCTGTTAAAATTATTTGTAAAAATATTATATTAAGTGAAATAATTTTCGCTTAATTTTAATTTAACGATAAAATTTGTTTCACGTACAGTACATATAATGAACGAAAAGATTTATTAGAGCGTGGTTATCATATTTGTGTGATGAAAATATTGTGGTGTTTTTATCAATATTGTAGTATATTTATTTTTGAGGTGTAAAGTATGTAGTAATTTTTATGTAACATCAAATGAATGTAGCTGCAAGCATGCGGCTTGAAGTAAGACTTTGACTTGGGCCATTACTCCTTTTATTCACAAAAGTTAAAACCCTTGAAAGATTCTTATAGTTTTAGTTCATTTTGTTATATTTTACGAGTACTGACAAGGATTTACCACAGTTCTATTGTTTGCCTAATTAAGGTGTTATAAAGTTCGGTTAAGCTTTTTGATTTACTCAGGAATTCTGTTTTCTATCCGGTAACTGTATAACAAGAGATAAATATTAAAAATTAAAAAACGCAACTGCCATAACAAAAACATTGCTCTTTAATATAGGATAATTAAAGAGCGTGCGTGTGACAATTTTGTATTTGTATGTAATATAATATTCTTTTCAAACATATAACATCTCCTGTGATACCATAAGAACTCCAACGCAGGGTCATAAAACTAAATCGGTTCAGCCATTGAGCTGCTACTGTGGAACAAATATACATGTATATACATCCTAATACAGGACTAAACATCGTTATGCAGTATTTAAGATTAAATAAAATAACGGGTGATCAGTCAACTTTCAGACTGTTTTAGATGATCGGTTTAGCCTCGCACGAGGTGCTCGCATCACCTCACCGGTCTAGTCTCACACGCAGTCCCATTGGGAAACCCTTTATTATTAAACAGCAATTTTTTTTTAATTTGTTTAAAATTATTTTATTTAATGTAAATGTAATTCTACTATTTTTGTAATATTACTCATTCAATTGTTTGTTTGGTTCAAACCCAACTCATACAATGATACAGGCTCATTAATTCAATTCATTAAAGTTTGTGCTTCAACCGGAAAGTTTCCACTACTACTTATATATATACACACATACATGTATACACATTTATGTAGCCTCTGATTTTCCTGCTAACATGAGGATTTCAATGTGGGGCCATACATTTAAATCAGTTCAGCCGTTGAGCTGCTGGAGGGGAACAAACATACATACATACACACACCTTAAATATATTACACCCCTTTTTCGACTGTCGTGTAAAAAAGGTGACCTGGTTCTGAGGTGCTTACCAGGTATTGCATAATTATTTATAAAATATAAAAATAAAAAATTGTTACAGTTAGGGGCTTCTTTCTTAATAAAATAATGTATTAAAAAACATACCAATTTGCTTTAATTAATGTATTATTGCCGCATTAATTTATTCAATTAAGCGAATTAAAATTGTAATATAAAATGAATTTTTTAGTTTTTAGACCAGAATTGGTGAGTACGAACCAATAATATAATACTTGATATTTAATTGTCCATCTCTCTGCTGGTCTCCACGGTGGAGTAGTAGGGATTGGGCATCGGCCTAATTATTATTAGTATATTAAAAAATAAATATTAGAACGTTTAAATAATTTTTAAAAAATGCTTTAACAAGATTTTTTAGTTAAACAAAAGTTCTCTTAAATGGATTAGATTATTTTTGCTCAATTTAAATTCAATAGAAGAAAAACCGGGTTATTAAATCAAGTAATTAAATTATACAGCAAACTGCCAAAAGAGATCGCTGATAAAAATGACAGTATGCTGATGAGCAGGAGTTAAAAATAATTTTTTTCATAAAAATTTTTTTGTACATAATATTTTTATTTGAATCGTAATTCTTGGATCATGGTCAAAATAATATACTGTTCTCCTTGATCTGAGTTTTGAACAGCGCCTGGAAAATTTCAAGTAACAAAATTTTATTATTTTTTTCATAATGTTCGTTTTCTCTTTCTCAATTAAGGAAATGACATTTTTACCGGTTTACAACAGAGAAGGGTATATTAATTTATTAGTTTATAGTATCTGCTCGTTTTTCTAATGGCTATGTAGAATAGAAAGTACCTAAGAACAATAGACGCATGCGTCTGGTGGACGAAGCGGCATCGGGTACTTGGCGCACCAGGAAGAAACCAATTGTGATATTGCTTGATGTGAGCAATGCTTTTAATTCGCTGAAATGGGATGCGATCCTACAAGCGTTGAGAGATAAGGATATTCCTGGATACCTAAGAAGAATTATCCAGAATTACCTGCAGGATAGGTTTGTTGTTTGTCACCAGGGTAGATCCTGCTTCCGCTTCAAAGTGACGTGTGGAGTGCCTCAAGGCTCTGTCTTGGGGCCACTCCTTTGGAATCTGGTCTATGACGGAATTCTCGGGCTGAGTTATCCTCTGGGTGTTTTCCCAGTGGCTTTTGCTGACGACCTGGCCTTGGTTGTTACTGGAAAAACTGAAGTAGAGGTATCGGAGAAGGCAAACGCAGCGATACGAATGGCAGAAGTCTGGATGTCCACTAAAGGCTTAAAACTTTCGCATGGTAAAACAAAATACGTAGTCATGACAGGTCGTAGGAGAATATCTGACATCCTAATTCGAGTAGGAAGTAATCTTGTCCAGTAACAGACTTCAGCCAAATATTTAGGGATCTGGCTTGACAAGAGGAGGAGTTTTACGGCACACGTGAATGAAATACGTAAACGAGCTGAATGCACGGTCAAAAATCTTAGCAGATTACTCGGTAATATGACAGGATCCAGAACTGCGAAGCGTAAGATTTACGCTCGCGTAGTTAATTCCATCTTACTTTACGGTATACAAGTCTGGGAAAGAGCTCTGCGTGCCGACAAGAACAGAAGAGCCCTTGAAGGAATTCAACGGCGCATGGGCTTAAGAGTGCAATGCGCATATTCTTCAGTCTCCACCGAGGCAGTACTCGTAATTGCAGGAGTTCCTCCGCTTAAACAACTGGCGGAGATGTGAGTGAGTATAGCACGTGGACAACCTTCTAAAGAAGCATATGAAGAGATGCTGCGTAATTGGCAACATCGTTGGGATGTAGCCGACACGGGACGATGGACACATCGTTTGATACCTTTGATCCGACCGTGGATAGAAAGGAAGTTCGGGGACATAAATTACTGGTTAACGCAATTTTTTACAGGGCATGGGGGTCGTTCAGGTCCTATTTATGTGCAAGACTAAGGGTAGATAACAACAACTGTCCTTACTGTGGGGCATATGATTCCCCTGAACATGTAGTATTTGAATGTAACCGTTGGACTGAAAGCAGGCAATCCTGTGTAAGACGTATAGGGCCATTATCTACGGAGAATGTGGTGGATAAAATGCTACTTAACGAGGATAACTTTAATGTGATCTCGTCGTTTATAACCGCAGTTATAAAGAAGAAAGATGAGGAAGCTCGTCAGGAAGAAACCGCTCGCTGATGACGGCTTGTCGTAGGTGGAATTTCCACCTACGAAATAAAAGAGCTAACCGTATTATGAAAATGTGACTGGAATTTACCTCATTTCCTTGCTTTCGCTAAGAAGTTTTGGTCCAGTCGATCGCAATGAAAAGGGGAGGTGTACAACTATATGTTACAACAGTCCTAAATCCAAAATTTCAACATTCTACGGCTAATTGTTTTTGAGTTAAGCGAGACACAGACGTCTCACAGAAACTAGTCAAAATGGATATTTCCGTTGAAATTTGAAAACCGAAATTTTTCGCGATCACAATACTTTACTTTGTACGAGGAAGTAAAAAGAAAACAACATATGTTCCTGTCGACACATGGCTAATGTTATGATATTACGTTTTAAATCATTATTTGGTCAAGTTATCATTATCTCCAGCTTGTATCTAAGGAACGGTTTAACATATAAAATCACAAAATTTGGTGTACGTTTATATTATAGAGGAATTAACGTTTAATATTTATTTCAATTCATCGCGCAATATCTATTTTATTATTGCTAATACGGCATACACGTGATTTGTCATGTAGATTACAAGATACGGTATCATTCCGGTAAACTGCGGTCAAGGTACGGTTTTTACGATAAACTATGTAAGTTTGACTTTTACACCGCCGACCTGTTTTCCTTTATCCTTGAGCCTTTATTTCCCATTATTATTTCTACAGGTGTAGTTCTAATTCCGCTAGATCCTCCGCGTTAAAGATACCGTACCGTATCTTCATAATAGGGCCGGTAGATCATCGGTATCGTATTCAAGGGGTTGCGGTTTTGTTTCCTGTCTGATGGATGTTTCACAAGTATACCTTCTGTACCGCCTATCGTATAAATTTGTGTCTTGTAGTACCGTAACGTTAATAAAAATAAAAGTACAAGATACGTAATAAATAAGTGTACACTTCGTACATTTAAAAAAAAAAGCCTAACTAAAAAATTAATTTCGGTGTGTTTAAAAAAAATACAATCGGTTTTCAGTTACCAGTTTACCAAACTCGGTAATACTGCTGTAATCAGGAACTTAAAAAAATATTTCAGTTTAGTGTTGAGCATTATTAATGTACGACAGTTGTACGTACGTTGAAGACATTTAAGAAAGGTTTATCGGTTAAGAAAACGGTAAAGAAGATTTTTTAATTTTGGGATAGAAATTTTTAGATGTGTTATGTAGTTAGATAGACGGGTTAACTACACGAATATCCTAATCTCCGTAGGGGAAGACGCCTGCCCGGTGACGATCCCGGTCGTCACACCCCTCCCCGCCGAATTACTAGCCCTGATGGGCTTTACCGCCGGAGGTCGTATTTTAGATCCTTTAAACCCGATAACACAACGCAGTCATCGGTTTGGCCTCTTTTCAGGATGCCGCAGATGCAAACGCCTCGGCAGACATTTCTATCGGTGTATTTACACGACCTATTATCGCCTTCGTACCGCCTTTTCCGACCGCGACCACCTACCGTAACTTACAACCCTCAATTATCAAATTAACCGGTTCGCAGAAGCGCGATCCCCGCGTCTTCCTCTAACGCCGAAGGTTTGACGCAAAAATTCTTTCTATATCTGACTTCAATCAGTCTCAGATCGTTACTCGATCGAATCTTTAAATATCAAAAATACTATCCTCTTACCGATAAATAAGATCGCAATAACGACAATTAATTTGTCCTACAATTCAATTTACTTAGTCCTTCTGATTTACTTAAAAATCAAGAAACGGTTTCACAAATTTAATAAGCCTCTAATGAAAACATCTATCACTATCTCTCTCTGCTCAAGTCCGCTTACAGGTGAATTGAAATATAAAAGGTGGAGTATTTGTAAAATTGTATATTTATATAAATTTTAGGAAAAAAATTAATTTTTATGAGCACGGAATAATGTACTTTTCTCTTGTTACGTTAACGTGTAGAAATCTGCTAAAAATGCGGGTTCTTTATTATGTAGTATCGGTTCTCGAATCACAATAATCGATTTAAAAAAATTATTTTCTTTACGTATTCAAGTCCCTTCTCTTCACCGAATTCACATCGATATAAAGATTCTTTTTTTTAATTTTGTACAAAACGTTTCTGTTCTGGTTTCATTGTATGTTTCTTCTAAGTAACTCGTGGATGATTTTTAAATGAAAATTATATGCTTTATAAATAATTAAATTAATCTTTTATTCTTACGTGAAATAGATCGCGTCAGGAATAGTTGGATACACGCTGATAAAAAAAAAACTACTCCTGGAAGAATTTACCTGGGATGGATCAAGGGAAACAATGGTAAAACCTTGATCAAACCAGAATTATGTAGGAACCCGTTTAATTACAAAATAAAAAAATCTAATGTGGACACCGCATGACTTTCTTGTACGCCTATTAAATTACATATGCACAATTTTTATTTTTAAATGAAAATTACATAAAATTTTATTTCATTAATAACTTCTTTTTCTTTTTATTGTTACTGAATTTTTACGTATCGTAAAAATTTTTTACAATCAAAGGTTAATAATTATTAATAAATCAATATATTTCAATTAAAAAAAAGAAGATAAAGTCTGATTCGAACCGATGTACCTTCCCCTTTTAAAATACAAATATTTAACTAATTAAAATATTATTTGTCTATAACTCTGGAACCGATGAAAATAAGTAGTACCACTTATGATATTTCGTTTAAAAGCTCTCTACGAGTGCTTATTACTGCAGTTAAGAAAAAGTCAAAAATTCATATTTTTTTTGATTTTGGGCTTTTTTGGACACTTTTGGTGCAATCGATTGTAATGAAAACGGGAGGTGCACAATTAGATATTACAACAGTCCTAAATCCAAAATTTCAACATCCTACGGCTAATCGTTTTTGAGTTATGCGGGTTACATACGCACGTGCGTATGTCGTCACGCCGAAAGTAGTCAAAATGAATTCAGGAATGATCAAAATGGATATTTCCGTTGAAATCTGAAAACCGAAATTTTTCGCCATCACAATAGTTCTTTTACTTCGTACAAGGATGTAAAAACGTCCGTGTTAATTATTTATTTATCAGATAATTCAAAGGTGGTATGAAGATGCTAAGTGTAAAAGAAACTAAAAATTAATTCACAATTCAGAAGGCATTAATGAAAATTATTTAAACGAATATTTATGTACATGTTTAACTGGATATAAAAAATTCAGGATTCAAAAGAAAATAATTAGTATTATTTGATAATTCATTGAAAGAGTAACATTGTTTATGTAAAAACCCTTTTTTATCATATCTTAAATAGATTGATGGAAGATTTCTTAAACGTTTCAATAATCTATTAAACAGGCAGCAAATCGCAATAAGATTTTTTCATAATTCAAAATATTATTTTGAGTTACACGAAAACAATTCTTTTATCTTGTTTAATTGATGTGGATATTGTTATTTTATTAGAAGAAGCGAATATCCTTTTTCCAATGGTTGCACATTCATAAGTAGAATCGCATGGATAATTTAAGCACGTTTCATTTTCTTAACGTCGGTCTACATGATTTATACTTGGGTTGCAGCCATTGATCAGACAGCCCAGCCAATTTTTGTCTTGAAAACTTGTTCGGATTTTTTTGAGGGAGCTCAAAAAGATTACATTATTCTCCAGGTAGGAATATATGTAAGCATAATAAATACAGAACAATTAGTTTAACTAGTCATGCATCAAAAATCTTAACTAGAATTCTATTCAGAAGAATTGAGAGGAGAGTGGAAGAAGTGTTAGGAGAAGACCGATTTGGTTTCAGGAAAAGTATAGGGACAAGGGAAGCAATTTTAGGCCTCAGATTAATAGTAGAAGGAAGATTAAAGAAAAACAAACCGACATACTTGGCGTTTATAGATCTAGAAAAGGCATTCGATAACGTAGACTGGAATAAAATTATCAGCATTTTTAAAAAAATAGGGTTCAAATACAGAGATAGAAGAACAATTGCTAACATGTACAGGAACCAAACAGCAACAGTAATAATTGAAGAACATAAGAAAGAAGCCATAATAAGAAAGGGAGTCCGACAAGGATGTTCCCTATCTCCGTTACTTTTTAATCTTTACATGGAACTAGCACTTGATGATGTTAAAGAACAATTTAGATTCGGAGTAACAGTACAAGGTGAAAAGATAAAGATGCTACGATTTGCTGATGATATAGTAATTCTAGCCGAGAGTAAAAAGGGTTTAGAAGAAACAATGAACGGCATAGATGAAGTCCTACGCAAGAACTATCGCGTGAAAATAAACAAGAAAAAACAAAAGTAATGAAATGTAGTAGAAATAACAAAGATGGACCGCTGAATGTGAAAATAGGAGGAGAAAAGATTATGGAGGTAGAAGAATTTTGTTATTTGGGAAGTAGAATTACTGAAAATGGACGAAGCAGGAGCAATATAAAATGCCGAATAGCACAAGCTAAACGAGCCTTCAGTAAGAAATATAATTTGTTTACATCAAAAATTAATTTAAATGTCAGGAAAAGATTTTTGAAAGTGTATGTTTGGAGTGCCGCTTTATATGGAAGTGAAACTTGGACGATCGGAGTATCTGAGAAGAAAAGATTAGAAGCTTTTGAAATGCGGTGCTATAGGAGAATGTTAAAAATCAGACGGGTGGATAAAGTGACAAATGAAGAGGTATTGTGGCAAATAGATGAAGAAAGAAGCGTTTGGAAAAATATAGTTAAAAGAAGAGACAGACTTATATGCCACATACTAAGGCATCCTGGAATAGTCGCTTTAATATTGGAAGGACAGGTAGAAGGGAAAAATTGTGTAGGCAGGCCACGTTTGGAATATGTAAAACAAATTGTTAGGGATGTAGGATGTAGAGGGTATACTGAAACGAAACGACTAGCACTAGATAGGGCATCTTGGAGAGCAGCATCAAACCAGTCAAATGACTGAAGACAAAAAAAAAAAGTGGGAAAAATTTTGATACTGAGTTTAAAGTTGGTAGACAAAAAAATTATAGGTAATTGTTACAAGTCATTTGAATTCTTGATGGGTGGATACCGGTGTTCTTTGATGGTCGGGTTTCAGTTAACTACTCATCTCAGGAACGGTTGAACTGACACTGTAGAAGGCTACACTTCATTTTCATTCATACATATCCTCTGAAGTAATACCTTACAGTGGTTTTGGCTAAACAGAAAAAGAGAGAATCTTTTAGTTTAATTGTAAAGGAAAGATTTTACTGCTTCTTATGAATTTTTTTTCTTCTGTAATTTATAAAAATATTTTAGTTTTAGTCGTCATATGTTTAGAACAGGTTAAGCTAAATCATTAGAAAGAAACATGTCATTTAATTAAGAATAAAATGCTGCTGGAAAATCAAGTGTTTTTTTTTTAATTAAAGTTATTTAAATTTCATTTCAAATGTGAACATGACAACTTCCCAATTAAGTGGAATATTATAAGTATATTATAAAAAAGAGAAGTAAAAAACATTTCCTTTTTAAGTATTTAACATTCCCAAAATTTAACCTCTGAAAATAAAACTCTACATAATGTATAATCCTTTAAAATAAATATAAATTTTTTTTGGAGTAATCAAATTTTATTATGTTATTAAATGGTAAACATTAATGATCCTTAAATAAAATAATAATGTTCTTAGTAATATTCGATTGACCTTTTAAATGAATACTTTAAGTATTACAAATTTATTACCTTTAAACGTCAGTAAATGCTATCTTGATTAAAGAATGATTTATATTGAAGCCCCATGTGTTTGTTTAAAAATTGGCAAGTAAAGTCTGTTTCAAATTGTACAACTTAGTTTTAATTAAGATAGATTGGTTTGTGTATAGATAATAGTTTATACTCTAAATTGTAACATTAAACAATTAATTTAAAATGAAGGCATTGCACTCTTGACCAGCAATTACGAGTTAAATTATTTAATTAAACTAATTCGATTACTGAATGTAAAATTTTAATCTTAAGTAATTTAACCGTTTAGTACAATTTTCCATCGCATTATGTTGTGCACTTATCTTGAAATCTTGACGTATTTGTATTTTAGGATCAGGAGGTCTAGTTTTATCCATAAACTCATCGGCTGTTAGGCTTAACATGCGCCCACCAACTGGCAGTAGAATCCCTGGTTCAGTCGACAGGAACCTACCATCCGGACACATCAAGAATAAAAAAAATGGGTAGGCTGTAGATCCTGGCATCCTCAGTATGGATTTGAACCTACATTTTTACCTGCTAGGTAAAACTGGAAATAAAAGGACCAAGGATCAGGAAAAGAGTCGGGTAATAAGAATGAGTAATCTATTCTCAGAAGAACTGCACTGCTAGTCAAAAACCCATTGAGAAGAGAGTTAAAACCTTTCTACAGACAGCTGGTCACATCCTTTCCTGCTGCTATACATGCTTACAGCAGGCCCTGAAAATCTGTAGGGATATTTTAATGCGGTTAAGAGCACCACATTATTACTGTTCAATGTATTTGTAATTGACCTGTTTAAATATTAACAGTAAAAAAAGTATTGTTTTTCTCCAGAAATAAAAGAGTATGTTGAGAACAGCATTTATAAATGAGCAAACTTCCTCATCACATAATTGTGTGGTAATGTCCAGATGAACGGTTCAACCAGATTTTCATGGTAAAATGCTCTTTTATATTAGTAAATGCTTTGTTTATACTTAAGTATAAACACATAACTGTTTGCAAATTTATATAACTGGTTTGTAGTTATGATGTGCCTTTTATATTCTATTCATTGCGATGTCATGTAAACCTGAGTTCATATATATATATCTTTATATATGTATTTCTGTAACCCATTTCTTCTTTTTGCAATATTTTGTTTCAAATTAATATTTTTTTTTAATGTTTTGTACAGATTCATTTCAGAATAATTAATTGATTTTCCTAATTTGAAATATTTTAAAATTTTAACAATTCAAAAGCTTCACTTTTTTAATTTTTTGACATATTTGTTTTCCATGTTTTATTGGCATATAAAGCATTAAAATTCACGTAAAGATTTTGAAAAGTATTATTTATTTCTAATTTCTAAATCTGTTTGATATCAGTAAGTTTCTTTGTGCATGAAAACTCTTCTTGGTTATGCTAACACGCATTCAACATTACATCATCTGTCGTTCATAATTCTCCTATATAACATTAAAAAAAATTTTTAGTAAATGTTCATGACAGTTAAATTTTATACTGCCATTATCTTCCTTATTATTTTTTTTATTCATCTATTTTGATTTTATTTAAAGAAAAATTGCATCTAAGCAAAACATTCCGTTTAAGAATCCATTTTGGTTCTTTTTCAAAATGATTAATATAAATGTATTTTTTGTGTGTAGTGTGTGACATGCTGCAGTGCGCTAAAGATTGCTCATCATCTGATCGTAACTCTGCATCCTATCTTACATTTGGAGAGTTTTGCACATTCGCAACAGAATTGAAACGTTGCTATGAAAGAGGGTGAGTGATCGGTTATTGTTAATATTTTGCTTTCTGTGTTTGTGTTTTATAGACTGATGTCTATAAAACGTGTTCATTGTTGAGATATTAGTTAATTCCTTGCTGATCTCTGATGTTATAATTTGTTCTAAACCAATGAAACTGAAGGGTACTGCTAACATCATGTTGTATTTTCAACCTCTAGCATTAATTTTTTCTCATTAAAATATTACTTGATATTGGATAAAATATTTTTTCTTACCTTAATACAGGTTTAGGAAGCACTGCTATTAGTTATATTATTAACATTTTTATATTTATTCGTGTTATTCCTGGGTGTTGCAAGTTTTACTTCGGTTTTTGTTTGAATGACTTGAGCATCAGATCTCAAGTAAGTTATATACTTTTGTATTCCCTTCTTTTAGAATAAACTGGTTACCAGAAAAATACAGATTTAAAAAAAATACCTAAAATAAAATTTTTTGAAATTATGTGATTAAATTATTTTATTTTTGCTAGAATGAATTCAGTTGAGAAGTAGCAAAAAATGTTGAACAAACTTAGTTAGCACTCTAGACATATTTTTGAAATAACCAGTAAGCTCTTCAGGAATGACATTTTAAATAAATTTGATATATATATACATAAATTTAAAAAAAATATTATTAAATTAAATATTAGTAATGTAAGAATAGTAATGTATTTCTGTACAAGAATATATTAACACACAGATGTTAAAATACAAGAATTAACAAAGTATGGCAATACTTTGTTTAATCAATTAAACATAGAGAAATATAAATTTAGCAAATGCTCATTTTTTGAAACAATCAATATTTTAGTATTTGAAATCATGATACTGAAAGCACCTAGGAGGTTACCACAATGAACAAGTCAAATGTTTTAAATGAAAAAGGTATTTATATACCCTCTAGAATTATATTGGCTTAAGGATAAATTCAATAGACTCCAAGATGGAATTGGACTTGATTTCTATACAAATATGAAATATGGATGTTTGAGAAAAGGGTCAAAGAAAGATCAAACGTGTTTGAAATGCGGACACATTGAATGAGATTGAAGAAAATAAAGTAAAGTGTGTGAAAAATAAAAATTGAAAAGAATGAATGAAAGAATGAACATAGAAATTGAATGGTTGAGATGTATGGTGGAAGAATTAAAGTAGTGCTGGATGGTACGAATAAAGAGAATGGAAAAAAGTAAATATTTGTGTAATTAAAAAAAATAATATATCTTGTCTATATCCTTACATTAGATTTTTCTTCTTCCTCCTGTCGTATCAAAATGAATTTCAATTGTGTACCTCTTTAAGGGTTGAAAGATTTATCTATAACCAGTCTAACCGTGCTAATTTTGTAAGTAAAAAGATGTTTCTAAATTAAATATGCTAGGGGCAGTGAAGCTGTCTCACACGTAAAAATTTTGGTAAGTGAATAGTAAAAATGATAGATGATATATAAATGCAAATGAATAGGCATCAGGATTCCAAAAAATTAACTGGAAGTAGAAAAGAATTGAGAGACAGATATTGTCCAAGGGACCTGTTAATGTTTTCGTAATTATTTAATAAAATTGTGATTTAAATTAAACATTATTGTTACGAATAGTAATCCTGTGGATGCATTTAGCGATATAATTTTGCTAAGATTTTAATTAAAAAAAAAAAAAATGTGTTACATTATTAATATTGTAATGGCATATAAAGGTTGATGGTTAATTTACTGCGTAATTTATGTATTATCAAATGTGTTTATTATACAACAGTATTAAAATGATGCTTACTACTCTAGCAGTAAGTTATGTCATAATATTATTAAATGTTAATTTTTCTTATTGTAAATTATACTACTATCATTGCTTTAAGTACTCAGAATTTTTTTTGTATCTGTCAAAATATTTATTGAGTATATATTCAGAAGAATACTCAAGTGTAAAAATATGTTTCATTAAATTTTATTATTACAATGGTATAATAATATTAATAATAATAATAAAATTGTTTATTAAATGGAGCAGAAAATTATTTTTAATATGCAATACTGAAATAATGCGTGCGTGTTTGATTGTGTTTATTTATTCTGTATCATAGTTAATTGCATAATATCTATTTTTAGTTTATGCTGTATAAATTATATATAATGATATAAATGCTAATAATATTAATATATTGATCTATTTTCATTACCTAATTAAGTTTAATTAATGAATAAGTTACATTGAGTTAATTTGTATTTATATAAAATTTAACGTTAATTTATGAGTTGTACAAAATATTTTCTTTTTGTAATGTTTCGTACTAATTTGAAATAATTTTGTCAGTTATGTTTATTCATACATGATGCAAGTATGATATAATAACTTATAATGTAACTCTTATTATGAATTTGTTATAATCTAATTGGAATACAAAAAAGATTGACTAAATTACATTGTGTTGAATAAAAGTTTTTGCGAACCTTTTGTGTAAAAGATCGAGAGAGTAATTGGGAACTATCAAACAATCTTCTGATCCAGGCAGTCTGTAATCGAGAGAATATTTTTATGCTTTGTCATATATTAGTAAAAATCCTGGTGTGTAATATTGTTACCTATATTGTACTACATTTATAAATTTTAAGTGACGTATGATATGATATTAAGATTTTGATTGTACGAGACGATAGATGAAATGATCTTAGAAGATCATAAAACTTGTCAAATTGACTGTAACAAGAGTTGTCTTTTAAGTTAGGATTCAAAACCAGCCAGAAAAATTTGAAATGAGAAATTAACTTATGAAAGGGTGATGTGCTTGCTATTGTTCAACTTGATACTTGAAAAACCTGTGAAAGAATCTTTAGTGAACTCGGGACTAATTTATATAATAGGTTTCCTCAGATTACTAGTAGATGATAACGTGATTGTTGGTAGTAGAATGTTCTTTTTTATATAAGAGGCCTATAATAGTATTAAAAAACCCACAGTTAAAATGGAATTTATGGTAACTAAAAGTAAAAATAAGGTCATATCAAACATGGAAGTATGGAGAAGGAAGATCGACCAGAATTTCAAATCTATGTTCAAATATATATATTTTGTATCCTCTGTTAAATGCACAACCAGTATATCAGCCAGTAAATGCTAATATGCAAAGGCTACGAAATTTCATTTACATATAAGCTTCTCTGGTGAATTATTACAAGAAAAAAAAAACTCTAAAAAGTTATTAAAATAAAATATATTTTCAATATATTCAATACAAATGTTTATTCCAACGATAGTATCTTTTCCTCTCTTTGAATATAATTATAGTATAATTTTCAAAAAAATAATGTTTTATAGGCCGACCAAATAATAATATTAAAAAGCTGCGTAATAATATTTTCAGCCATTTAATGTAGTCACATGTGAATCTTAGAAACTATTCATCTTATTTTAATAACACAGAACCCAAAAAATAATATTGTTAAATAAATAAAACTATATTATTATGTAATAAAACTATTATTGTATAAATAAATAAATATTTATTCTGATCGGTACATAAAAATACATTATACAGATCTCATCTGATAAATTATAAATATAAAAACAAATTATAAGATGAAAAATTATATGTTTAAAATCCTTATTAATTATTTAACTACAAACATATGTTAAGGTAAACATATTAAATATAAAAAATTACTACAGAGTAATTGACAATTCCGATGAAAATTATTTTCAGCTCATATTTATTTACATGTTAAACAGAATGCAGTTAAATCGGTTTTATTTAACTTAGTATTACAAATTCATCAACAGAATAATATTGTTTCTGTAAAAGAAAATCTTTTAATTGTATTTTAGATTGGCGGGAAATTTGTGGTTCAGCAATTTATTACAAATAGCAGTTGAAGCTTTATAAGGCTTTTTCTCATAATCTGAAATATTGGAGTCGAGTTATAAAAAAACAGTTCTGTTGTCTGGTTCGGTCAAGGTGGATATAGTTATTTTTTAAGAATATGTGACCATTCTTTTTCATAAAAACTGCTAATAAGATTGCTATGTTGTTAATCTGCAAAGATTGTTAATTCTGATTAAGCCCAGCTTCTTTAATTTATTATAAAAAAATAAAGTAAAATGATGCCTAGGTTTTTATATATGTATTTTTGAAATTTTGAATCATAATATTCTTATGTAATATAATTGCTTGCTGTATGCCCGTTCTAATTCAGGTCTTTTAAAAAAAGAGGTCTTATATACGCAAAGCTCATACAAAGAAAGACAGAGGGACAAGCTGACTGACTTATTGGATGGACAGAAACATCCATTCTTACATTCTTACATTAGGTTGTAGATATTGATTAATGATTGTAAAAGTAGCCTTGCGCAGCTACGTCTGGTAACTGTAATATCCTACTATAAAATTAGAACAATGAGCTTGACATTTTCTGTGCATGTAAATATGTGACATTGTTAAGTGTAGAACTGGCCAGACTTTCACAAAATAGGCATCAACAAATTTTAATTGCTTTAAGTATGGGTGAGAGTGATAAAAGTGTTATGTCATCGATTAATAAAAACAATAAATGGAGCTTATTGAGTTTATAAATCAACTTAAAAAGACAGTTCAATTATACCAAATGTATTCTTCTTTTTTTATTGTTTGTGTATACTCTTTACCATATAAGCTGATTTGAATGATTCTTTTCTGATTTGTAGAGAAAGTTTTTCTAATAGTCTGGTAATATAATTTTTCAGATAATTGTAGTTGAACATTTTTTAAAAACAGAAATTACATCTTCAAACATGACTTTTAAGATGTTTTCCATTTTTTGTCATCATTTATCATTTAGTATTAAGATTGCTATATTATAATATTGTGTATTGATATATACCTCGAGAGTTTTAGAAAAAAAAGTAACAAAATAGTTCAAAGAACCTTGTCTCGTGTAGTAGAGTAGCTTTTACATTTTTATTTGCATTCCTTTCTTATTTTCATGGAGATGCTAGTTTCTTTTCATTATATTTTCTTATTAATCCCTTTGTACATATGATTTTTTTTCTAATGCATATTTTAAATTAATATAAACTGTAAAAAAAATTAATAAAATTGACTTAAAAATGATATTTTATCAATTCTAAATTTTTACCTTTAGAAATTGACTTCAAACTAGGCATATATGATAATAGTTTTAATTTCAGTTTTAAAAAGTTGAAATTAAAGAATTGAAAAATCATTTTTATGTTTTTAATACATATTTTGTACTGTGTTTATTATTATTTTTTTTTAATTTATTCTAATTTATAGGAAAATGAATACAAAATCTCTTTTACTACAAATGTTCAAATTGAGCTTAAAGAACTACATGTTTGATCAATATTATTTGAGATAGATGTACACAATGGAGTTTGGAAAGCCTTTTATTAAGTAAACAGTTATTTGATGTAATTTCCATTTCATTGTGTTTTGATTCCATAAGATAGAGAGTGTCATAGGACAAGTTTGATTTTGTAATATTGTACGGTCAGTTTAACAATTCATTCTAAATCATTTGCTCTGAGACAGGTCTCTTACAATGTGTGCACTTTCATCTCTATCTTGTCTATTATCACCTAAACTTTTGAGAACCTGGTTGCTAACATTTCCTTTTTAGAGCATCTGTAGTTTTTATTTTTTTTTTTATGTTTGAGTCACCAAAGTTTTTGAAGCTTGCCCATGGGAATATGAAATGTAAATTTGTGGTATTTTCTAATACTGATACTTCTGGCAGCACTGTTTCAATCAATCCTTCACATCTTCATGACATATTCTGATCAGTTAGCTTCCCTGTTTTGAATTGTTTTGATTTAAGTTTATATTTTCATTTATTCTCATTATTTCTTCATTTTTCTCCTTTGCATGTCAATTTAATCTTCTCCCATCTCTATAGATGAACACTACAAACATAAAACTTCACAATTCATTATAGAATTAAAATAAAATAGAAAAAGAATTAAAATAAATAATTAAAAAAATAATAATTTAAGATATGTAAGGTCATAAGAGTAATATAATAATAAATTTTAGGTTAAATTTTAAGTTCTATTCAAATGTCATGAAAATTAAGAAGCATCATTGCCAGATTTTTTTGTTGTTATTAACATGGCAAAATGATTTCATTGATTTTTTATTTAGTAATGATTATTATTGGTTTTTAATCGTATTTTTAAAAATAGAACTGATCTCATAATGCAGTAACATAATAACAGTAATAATAATAATAATAATACTAAAAATTATGTGTTTGTCGTAATGTATCATAATGTTGTTTAATGTTATCTCTTATCTTAATTGTTTCCATTTCTCTCATTCTCTATCTCTGTGTTGACTTTATACTCTATTATTTTATAGTCATTTCTGTTTTGTTCATACACGTGTGCTTGTGTATATGTGAATGTATGTATGTGTGTGTGTGTGTACATGTACAAATGTATGTACATACAGGCGCCTTATGTAGTTTATACTTGTATGTTGTTGATATAAGTTCTTTATAAAAGTTAGTTGCATTATTTCATCTCAAGGATTTTTTTTTCTTTTGTTTAAATTTTTTTTTACATGTGTCATTTATTAAAACTAATTTGAATTGCTCAGAACTTTTTATAATAACCACAATACTATTTAAAAGTCTACGATTATGTTCTAGTGTCCATCTGAATTAACATAAGTATATAAGTAAAACATAATAAATATAATCATGGTGACTTCATTTTTTTCTTTATTAATTTTACATTATTATATAATTACAACGATAAATTTTCACTGCACTTCTAATCAGAGGTATGAAATAGTTATATATTTATTTTTGTCGCAATTTATTCATTTTTGATTGTTTATAAATATAAAAACCATCATCAAAGATGCTTGTTTAAAACTTATTGATAAATCAAAATATGTATTTAAAAAAAAAAATTATATAAATATAACTTCACAGCTGGAGTTGTGTTGTTATTACAAATTTTGTTGTTATTAGAGTATTTATGTTTTAAAATTTTTATTATTATTATTTTTTTTTATCTGTTTAATATAATTGTAGAATTGTGTCTCGGCTGATGCAGGATTCTGTAAAAATCGACTATTCGTGTTACTTTTTTAAAAAGTTTTTCTGTTACTGTATTTTGGTGGTTAATTTGTTATTTTTTGAATATGTATATAGCTTTAGCTATATACATAGAGAGAGCTTCTATGGAGAATATTTTACCAAATAAAGATTATGTACAATTATTAAATTGGTTACTTACAATTAAATTCATATTTTTCCATCATTTATTTATTTAATCGGTCAGAAGAATAATTCTAAGAACTCGGGTCTGTTATTTAAGTCACTTGAAATGAAAATGATTTTTAAAATGTTAATTGAAAATTGTTATATCCATCCATAATTATAATGCCTGCAGTCACATTTTGATGCTTTTTTTTCTAATGAACTGCAAAGATTTTTATGTTTCAGGCCATCAATTAATTATATTAGTACGAAGAGAATAAGCCTTTCTTTAATTAAAATCTTACTTCGTCAATTATTTAGAAGGTGGGAAAAATATTCTTATATAAGATCACTGGTAGGCATTTGTAAATTATACACTTTTTTTTTAGTAAAAATTGAATCAAAATAAATTGACTCTTAATTATACAGCAAACTTCTTTCAATTTTAAAATAGATAGAATGTAATTAAAACATTAATATTTTAGCTACCCTAACTTAGTCTATTAAGTTTATGAAGACTATAAATATTTACTGGCTTAAGAATTCTATGAGAAATCATAAGCATATGGTTTTCTTCTTTTTTTTTAAATAATCAAAATAATCTGTTAGACTTTTAATGAATGCGTTTATGTAATTTTGTAGGAAATGGACACAAAAGCCCGTAAAAATTAATTTATTTTTCTTCAGATCACAATTTATCTAAAAATTATATTTCTAATCATTTACTTTTATTTTTAGTAGATAATTTCTTTGTGTTTTGTAAGTCATAGAATTGTATTTAAATAAATAAAATTATTTATTCTGATCGTTATGTAATAAAGATCACATCAGGTATGGATGCGATTATTATAAGATAAAAAATAGATATGATTAAATTTACATTAATCGATCAACACATAAGCATATGAAACAATGTTAACGTAAATATGTAAAGATATTTATTGTAAATAATAATTAAAAATTGAGAAGATGTTATTCAGAAATTATTTACATATGTACAAGTTGAACAGGATGCAGAAAATTGAGGCTTTTATAAGAAATGTTAAATTATTAAAATCTAGAAATTCATTGACAGTTTAACATTATTTCTAAAAGAAAATTATTTAAATAGATTGATGTGAAGATTTTTAAAATGGTTCAATAATTTAATAAAAATTAAAAATTATTTTTTAAACTGTCTATTAAAAATTATTAATTCATTAAAAACAGAAGCATATTATAAAGCTTTATTGGGTTATAAACGGTAAAGCATACTGCCCTTTCAAGTAAGCTGAAGCGATGAGATGTACAATAATAGTTCTGTTGTCTGGTTTGGTAGAGGTGGATATTGTTATTTTTTAAGAAGTGACTTTTCTTTTAACAAAGATTATACATTCATAAATATAAATGCAAAGATAAGTTAATGTATTTCATTTTCTAAATACCAGTCTAAGTAAATTCATAATTATGGCCACCAAACAATGATTTGACAACCCTTTTTTGTATCATGAAAAGTCGTTCTAACTTTTTGAGTAAGCCCCAATAGATGATATACTTCAGATGGGAATATATATAAGCACAATAAATATTTAATAATGGTGGGAAGTTTAAGTTTAATTAGGAGCCTTCAAAGCAAAACTGTGCGATTTGATTTTATCACTGATGAAGTCAGTTTGATTAACCCAAGAGAACTTGTCATATAAGACACCCAAAAATTTTGCATTGTATACAACAGAAACCTATCACTGTCTTTAACAGAAATTCTATCAGCACAATCAGCAATGTTACGACTACCTGAGATGTAGTCCATAATACAACGGTTTTAATTATCTTTGCATATGATGTAAGCTATGTCATTAGCAAACGATAAGAAAATTAAGGGATTGAGGACACTCTATGATTTTCATCTTGAAGTTAAAAATATAAATTTTAAATTTATATTCTTATCAAAAGGTGAAATTTTAACTGCTTATTTTCAGTCGTTAAGGTAGGATTTAATCGATTGTTAGCAGCTCCTCTGAAACCACAGTGACTAATTTTTCATCAATAATAATGTGGAACTAAATCAGATATTTTATTGAGATTATAAAAAATTGAAACAGGAATTTTTTTGTTACACATTTTAAAATATTTTCTAAAAACTGAGAAATGGCTGTTAGTAGATAGTTTTTTCCTAAAACTGTGCTGAAAGTTTGTTAATACATTATGCTTTGAAACATTTATTATAAGCATTTTTTAAAATGTTTTAGAAAACATGGACAATAATGAAATTGACATATAATTTTGTAAATTAAGTGTATTAGAACCTTTCTTTCTTAAAAAGGGAAATAACTGCAAGTTTTAAGTTAACTGGAAAATATTCCATTGCTGAAAGATTCACTGTTAAATTTGTAAGAGTGATAATAAAATATTTTAAAATACTAGCAGGAATTTCATTAATTCTCACTGAAAATTTACTCTTTATACTCAAAATATAAGTTTACTTAAAATATATCTCTTTGTTTAGATCCTGACATTGTTATAAACATTTATTTATATTTTTCATTATTTTTATAAACAATAATGATCGCTACCCTAATGTTATTAAAAATAAAGTTTTTACTATTAAATGTTTTTTTTCATATTTGCTTTCATTGTTTTTATTCTTTTGTTTTATGTTTATAGGGTTTCTTTACCAGCACCATTGTCAAAACTACTTGAAAGAGATGGCAAGGAGAAAAAAAAGCGGTCGCCAAGTAAAATTCCCAGTAAGTACCAGTTATTGCCTTATTTCACTAAATGTAATAAATTGTATTTTAAAATTAGTTAATTTGTATTTCCAGAACATACTTTTTTTTCAAAAAAGTAAATGGTAAAAATATTTCAGAAATATTTTTAATAGTTAAGTGAAGGTTACTTTATTACTAAACTAAAATTAGTTAAAAAACTAATTACACCTGTGCTTTCTAATGAATGAATTAGTAAATAATATTAAAGCAATCCAAAAGTAACTAAATTAAATGTCTTTAAAAGACTTACAAATTTTACAGATTTGTAATTTGATATATCACCTCTTTGTTTTTTGTTCTTGAAGAAGAATTTTTGAATTCATGTCTTGTAAATTTCTTCTCAATTTATTTAGTAGCACTGGAGATGTTGCTACAAAATATTCCATTGATGAAGGAGCTGGTAATTAACTTAGCTCCAAAAAAACTTTAAAAAATCAAGTTATATTTATTTGAAAATGGGTCATTTAATATCTAAAAGTTTTAAAGTGTTATAACATTTCAACTTGTTCAGTAAACAATATTTTATTTCTTTACATTTTATTTAAATGATTATTTTTTACCTATTTAAAAAAAAAATAAATTTCTTGCCAAAATTTCTGTTCTATCAGAAAATTTATTTTCGTTTTCAGAAATGATGCCAAAACATGAAGTATTTCTTGGTGGTTCATGTAACCCAACCACATGGAGGCAGTCCATCGCTATACCCTTGTTAAAAAAATTGGGTATTACGTATTACAATCCTGTAAGTATGATTTTTTATTTTATAAACTTTTTTTGTTATTTTACTGTCTTCTTGTATATTTATGTTTAATATCTTTTGCACCATTAAATAAATTCATTTGGATTCTAATGACTAAATAATTTCTTTATTTTATATTAGGTTATACTTTTTTCACTGTGAAACTGCTTCAGATAGAGTTTCTCAAAATAGTTACAGATTTTGCTAAGTGTGGATGATTAGTGTAATTACCCAGGTAGAAAAATAAAAGGGCCTGCCTCCTTAAGACCTACTGATTTGCCAGGTTTACTCCCTTCTTAGATTCTTCTGTCCTCTGTGCTGTTGGGAATTTCTCCATTTCCACCTTTCAGCCATTGATCAGTTTTCATCAGCAGTGCCTATTTAACAGTAGCACTTATCATGTCACAATTTTGCTAACAGGATGCATGAGGTATTAAGATTGAGTAACCCTGTTGCTAGAATTATCCCTAATACATTGTGCTAATACTGCCACCTTGGTCTAGGAGTGCTTATTTGGCAAAGTCTTATTCGTGAATAATTCCTGTATCTGGGGACCATTTTCTATCTACCACTTGTGAACTTCTTCTAAGCTGAACCTTGCCCAAGGTGAATTTTGTGTTGAAATATAAGCAAAACTATACTCTTATATTTTTATTATAGTCTTTTTGAGTTAATAACTGTTCAATGATGGCTCTGCTAACAAGCACTGGCGGCTCGCGTATAGGCGCTGTGGAACTGCAGCACCTCCATTTCCACTGATATAATCAATAACATTTTATATAATGACTCCTTTTTTCTTTAATTCTTTCTTCATACTTGTACAATATATAATCCTTAAGCTTAATGTCAGTAGCTAATATATACATTCTGCATTATCAAAACTAATCGCATACCATTTATTTTGGATTACATTATTTCTCATAGATAAAAATAGCTTTAAAATAATTATGATAAATAAAACTTAATACTTTTTCCGTTTTTTGAAGACCAGTTTTTAATTTTAGATTGAATTAAAATTAGTCAACTCCAGACAGTTTTATTGCTTGTTGCAAACTTCAAAAAATTTTTAATATTTTATATTTTTGGAAAAAATAATGTTCTTACTTTTTAGTCTATTTTCTTGAAGTTATTATCTTTTTTAAAACTTAACTTGCCAGAACCATTATGTTTCATCAGTAATTTTGTAAAAAATACCAAGGCATAACATAATATTGACTATTTTGTACGGTTTTTAATGAATTCTCTCGTAATATTACACCCTTTGAAAACGTTTAGATGTTATTCAATGTTAGTTACAACGTATGTAAATATTTGCCATTTACAAACAGAAGAAATTTTTTTTTTTACACCTGACAAATATTTATTTTGAAGTTTACTTTGTGATTGTTATAACAAAACAGAACTGTTTATAATGATGATATTAATGTGATTTTGAATGAATTTAGACAATGGCGTAATAATTAATCTGAAACAGATGTAGATAGATCATTTTTATATGGAATTCGAAAATATTAATAAATTATTATATCATCAAATTAAAATTTATTTAATCATTTATTAAATTTATTATATCAAAAAAGGACATTTCAAAATATAATGCTATGTAAGTATTATGCTTCTAATTCTATTGGTAATTTTTAAAAACCTTTTAAGCACTAATAACCAACACCAAAGGAAGGTCTTTTAATTAATTGGATCTACTTTAATATTTAAAGTTTATTATATTTCCAGAATCTTGTTTTATTTTTATTTAAATTATTTATTGGATAGAAAAGAACTACCTTTAAAATTAAAAAATAATACAAGAAACACAACACAAAAGGTGAGAAACAATATTGATGAAAATAAGAAAAGGTTATAAAAA
This sequence comes from Lycorma delicatula, assembly GCF_047948215.1. Classification (NCBI taxonomy): domain Eukaryota; kingdom Metazoa; phylum Arthropoda; class Insecta; order Hemiptera; family Fulgoridae; genus Lycorma; species Lycorma delicatula. The sequence goes on along the minus strand of NC_134461.1, from coordinate 12,634,947 downwards.
GAGACACACAGAGATTACTAATAATCATGAGCAAAATCTTCCAGAATGCAAAAAATGTATAAATTCTAGGTTAGCTAGAGACACCAGAAAAAGCTTACTTAATTTCACGCATAAGAATCTGTTGAATAAAGTTGCTGCAGAATTGTACTTCAGTTTAAGAGATTACCAAGTGAGTATATGGAAAATCTTTCTCACCGATCAACTGCTCCATAGAACCATACTGCTATAAATTTTGAAACAAAACACTGATAAAAGGAATGATCATTTGCATATTATGTGTCATGTGGCTCTAATTTAAGATACTTTTTCAATGAAGGCAAGCAGTAATCAAGATGTTTTGCTTTTATACCTAGTATGATGTATAATATTGCTTTATATGCCTGGTGAAAAAAAATAGATATCTTTAGATCATTTTGTGTAGATAACGTAATTTTTTCCTATCAAAAACTGTTTCACTTACATTATCTAGAAGAAACTTATTGCAGGATACTCCAGAGGAACTTCTTTTACAAAGTAATAAAATCAGTTTTCAAAGTCGATCCATTTGATAAAATTAAGGCTTGAAGATCTATTAAAAAATGTATACAATTGAAATTCCAGAATTTCCTTTAAAGTTTGTTTGTTAAAAAGGAATAAAAATATCAGATTGATTAAAATTTTACACAGTTTATTTCTCCTTTTTTTTAATTAGTTTTCTTTGTGATATAAGGCCTGTTACATAATCAGGCAGATAATCTGCCCTCTACTCTCTGCATATAGATAAGTGAAGTTGTTCTTATGCGACTTTACAGAGTTCAATGAAGAAAATCATTCCCAGAAAATCTCTATATGTTCTGTCTCCAGTTAGTTCCATTGAATATGTTGTAACTTGCATGTCGAGCTAAGTGTGAGTGGTTCATTTCATTTGTGAAGTGTGCTTTTATTCAATCAACATAAATATGAATATCGATACCTAATTGTTAATTATGGAGGTCAAAATGAAACCTAATTAATAGAATCAATCTCAACAGGATGTAAAAACCATGATGTAAGAACATATACTTTGCAAGCAGTATGTAAAACGCTATTCTGAACTTCATTCAGAATAAGAATGTGTAAATGAAAATTATCTGAGCATATATTTAAGTCTACCGGGCTGGTCTAGCGGTAAACTCATCACAAAATGACTTGTTTAACAGCTGATTTTCAAAGTCAAAGGTTCTGAGGATCGAATCTGGGTAAAAGTTAGTTGGTTTTTTATGGATTTGAATACTAAACAGTGGATATTGGTGTACTTTGGTGGTTGGGGTTCAATTAACTATACAACTCAGGAATGGTAAGCCTTTCCATCTGTACAAGATTACACATCATACATATCCACATCTCATTGGGCTGTGGGGAGTGGTTGGTTCTTGTTCACTAGTTGAACAGATTCCAGTGTATACATAGGGAGATATATATGAAGTGTGGCTATTAAATAATGAGACTAATACTGAAAAATATTTTATTTTAAATTTATACATATTTAGTTATTATCCCCTTCCATATTCATTCACCCCTCCTCTATACCTACAAAGCTTTATGCAAGTTTTCCATTGTTTGAAACAGTCCTGAAAGTCTTTGTGATCTCTTTCATGATGCATTCTGTTTTTTCGTTCACAGCTTCAACAGTCTGAAGTCTTGTTCCTTTTAATGCAAATTTGACCTTGGGGAACAGATAAAAGTCACATGGTGCCAGGTCAGGGGAATAAGGTGTATGGTCTAGCACTGGGATGTTATAATTGGCTAAAACATCTTGACAGATAATACAGTGTGAGCTGGTGCGTTGTCCTGATGAAGAACCCATGACTTCTTCCCAAATTCAGGTTGTTTTTTTTCTTATTTTTTCATGGAGTTGAGCAAGGAACTTGAATAAAGACAAGAATAGTAAAAATGACGACAGTCAGATCAGATCAGTTTTTTCAATATCTTTATTTGTTTTTGATGTGGAAGAGTGACTCCAGCAAACATCATCTTCAGTGTCTTCTCGGCCATCTTGGAAACGCTTAAACCACTCAAAATCCCATGCATGTTATAAATATTCATTGCCATGTACTTTTTTTAATAAACAATAAGTTTCAGTAGCGGTTTTTCCAAGTTTCATATGAAATTTCATATAGTTCTTTACTTTAATAAAACACTTATCATTTTTTCGGCAAAACAAAATATCAGATGTTATCCAAACAAAGGCCATGGCCAGACTAATATGTCTACAGAAACTGCAGTGACAACAATCGAAAAAGAAGGCTTCACAATACACAGCTGTTGGTTGAATGAATTTGGTGCATGCGCAGTTCTTCTGCAGCAGCATTAGTCTCGTTATTTAATAGCCACACCGTATGTACATCGTATATACATACATACATATTTATGTATATTCTGAATGGGATGCAGAAAATTCAGAGATTTAAAAAAAAATGTATTTCAAAATTTATATTGTTTCTAACAAAAATAAAAAATTACACTATTTTGCTTTGAAGCACCTTAATAAAACACTAAGCTTGCCATCATTATTAAATATTTATTATCTATATATATATATATATATATATATTTATATGTGTATTCCTTTCTGAAGTATATCATCTCTTGGGTCTTCCTCAAAAAACTAGAATGAGTTTTCAATTTATAAAAAATGTACTATCAGATCATTGTTAGATACACCTGTAAGGATGAATGATGTGTAATTGATATTTAGAAACCCACCAGGTTGGTCTAGTGGTTAACGTGTCTTTCCAAATCAGCTGATTTGGAAGTCGAGATTTCCAGCGTTCAAGTCCTAGTAAAGCCAGTTACTTTTATACGCATTTGAATACTAGATCGTGGATACCGGTGTTCTTTGGCGGTTGGGTTTCAATTAACCACACATCTCAGGAATGATCGAACTGAGAATGTGCAAGACTACACTTCATTTACACTCATACATATCATCCTCATTCATCCTCTGAAGAATTATCTAAACGGTAGTTATCTAAACAAGAACGGTTGTTAGCTAAACAAGAAAAAAAAATAATAAAAAAAAAATTTATATTTAGAAAATTAAATATTGTAACTTATCAATTTATGAGTGTACTGTTTGCTAAAACAGGATCCTTATCCACCATTAAAGTAGACAACAAAACTGTTGTGTATAACTCAACAAAACCTCAGCTTTCGAGAATGTCATTATGCTTCTGTTGCAGTCTTTAATAAATTACTAACCATTTAAAAAAAACTTCCCATCAATTTGGTAAAATACAATTAAAATATTTTCTTTTAAAGAAACAATTACCTTGTCGGATTTTTAAATAATATTAATTAAAAAACCCCTAATTTTTTGCATTCTTTTCAAAGAGTACATAAACATGTGCTCGCATAATTTCCATTAATTCCTGCAAAATTCTGAATTATTGTGTAATTAATTTATGTATTTGTATTTTTACATATTTAATTTTGTAATTAATTATGTATTTTTTATGCTACTCCAAGGTATTTTTTTTCACGGTTTCTTTTGGTTCATCCAGAGAAATGCTGGGGCAGTAACTTTTTTATCCGTGGTGTAGCTTTTCTGTCTGTTCCTGAAGTGATTTACATAGTATAATATTATGCACTTATCAGAATAAAAGATTTATTATTTATGTTAAAAATAGTAATGGAAGCATAATAATAGCTATTCTTTCTTTTTCTCTGAAACATTGTGTCAAGTTTTGTAAAAATAGTTCTAATGGAAGAAGACGATATTATTTTTTACTAATAAGTAATTTTCATTAAAATATCCAGCTTTCACCCAAAATATATGAAAAGATAAAATGTGTTTTTAAGTCTTTAATATTGCATAGGCCAAACGTAAAATGATTTACTGTCAAAAATAAGATAATCTAATTTACGGAAAAAAAGGTTAACTTAAAAATTTGATAGTATTGTTTTACTGAATAATCTTTTTCTGTAGAGTTTTTCAAATTTCTTCTGCCATTGTAAAGAAGATAACATACATACTTTTGTGTAATTTCAAGGATCTAAAGTTATAATCTCTTATTACGTATTTCTAACAAATATAATATTGAAAACATTTCTGAGAAATAACATACAGTTCTTTAACTTTCACAAGTTTTATGTAGTAACAAAACAAAAAAACTTTGAATAAAAATAAATATTATCTCATCAGAAAATTTTGTTACGTTTAGAAAAAATTTATTTTATTGAAAATAACAGAATAAAGGATTTGCATTAAATTTTGTGTTAAAAATTGAATAAACTCCATGATAATATCTTCAAGTGGCGAAGATGTTGATGAGAAGGACTTTGGTGAAGATGTTATGTCAATCCCAAAGGGTATGAGTGGTATAAACGGTTTCAAGAAGACCATGTCAAAAGGGTTTGACATCCTGACCTCCAATAACCAATGAAAATATTAACATAATAAAGAATATTGTGATCAATTATAATCAAATCACTGTTAGAGAAGTTGCTGAAGAGGTGGGAATCTCTTGTGGGTCATACAAAACAATTTTGACTGATATTTTAAGTATGAAATGAATAGCAGAAAAATCTGTTCCGATTCTATCGGATTTTCAACAAAAGCAACATCTTAAACAATTGCTACCTGAAAATTCAGGTGGGCTACCTGAAAAAACAGCATCAGAGAACAATTGCTACCTGCATCTTTGATGACTTAGAATTATTTAAAAGCACATCATAACAGGTGATGAAACGTTGGGTATATAGTATTATACCTTATATTAAAATGAGGGTCTAATCATTCTAAAGGAAGCTTCCAGAACCAAAAAATGTATGGCAAGTTCAATTGAATGTTAAGATACTAATTACTGTTTTTTTTTGGTTTTTGTAAAATTATATGTTGTTTGTTATGAATTTTTACCAAAAGGTATGACAACTAACAGTATCACTTAACAGTTTTACACGGTTTACACAAATGTGAGGAAATTTTTCTAGGATTTTGCACAATGATTTCACAATGTTATGACACCATGCATGAAGATATTAAAAGGACAACGATTCGTGACATTAGATGAAATAAAGGAAAAAAATTGCTAAATGAACTTAAGGCTATACCAAAAAATCCTTTCTATAAATGTTTGAGAATTGGAATAACAGTGGCTTAAAAAATTGTCACATTTCTGAGGGACTACTTTGAGACAATATCAGTGTAGAAAAATAAGTAAATTCTTTTTGATAAAAATTCATAAATTTTTACTATTTTTTTATCGCACCTTATATTGTTTGAATAATTCAGTCCGTATCTTGGATTAAAGCCTTCATTTGTTTCATTTTCAATTTTATTCAATGATTTTTCAATTCAGTTATTAATCAGTAAAAGGAGGTCAAACATTGTTTTTAAGATCAAAAAGAAAGATTTAGTTTTAATTTACAGGGAAAACTTTCATAGGAAGAAGACAGTAAGGGATTCAGTTTACAAATTCATAAATAAAGATGTCATTAGTATTTCTTCAACACTATAATAAATTAATACTATTATCTGTTCCTGTCACATGAAAGAAAGAGTATAAAATATCACTTAAAGATTAGTAAATACTCTGAAAATTAAATGTAGGAATAAAATAATTTTTATTGATTTCTTTTAGTTGAAAGCAACTAAATACTATCCCGGCTTGATAGATGAATTTTTCTGATTTATTGAAATTCTTTTTCAGCTTCTTATCTCCCATTAGTTCTTATGACATAAAATAATTGGTACTTCACTGTATACAAAAAAAAAATATATTTTACAATTTTAATATTACAAGTAATATGTATATTAATTTATTGTAGTTTCCCCTTTCAGCAAGTTGATCAGTGGAGTTCAGAACTTTTAAAGCTTGAATATCATGCCAAGGAGAGTGCAAGTGTGTTGTTTTACGTCATTAACAATGAAACACGAAATGTTGCCGGTATCATTGAGGCAGCACATTTGGCCGGTGCTAGACGTAAATTAATACTTGTCATCGATCGATATCGTCCAGGACAGTTGTTGTGTGGCGAAATCATATCGCAACAGTGAGTCTTTCTGGTACAGTTAATTAAAAAAATGTTACAACACATACATTTTAACAACACATTTAATTAATTTATTTTTAAGAATTTTGGTAATTATATTTTTAAAATATGATTGAGGTATTTCATAGAGAAGGTTCTGTTTGTGATTTGCTCAGGTTTTGTGAAAACAGAGAGAGCTTATTGAATCTGCACAAAGTGAAAGATACAATATACTGGGATTAAAAACATGTGCAGTTTTTGAAGAGAACAGTTGTGTTATCTTTACAGATTGATTGACATTAAATGAAATTACGATTTAAGTTACAAAAAACTAAGTACAATGTTATAGAAGTACAATAATTACAAGTTTGTGTATTGCTTAAAATAATTTACAGACTGTACATTTTATTTGTACATTATTGATTTTATTACAGTTGCTGTAACTGAAACCTATCTTAGTCCATAGATATTTCTGTTTAATGTACATATACTTTGTACACTAAAGAATAAATTAAGTAAAAACCCTACATTCACAGTTTAATAATGTGCAAAAATTCATGTCTTTCTTATGGCTGTAATATCTAAGGTACAAGTAATCATCAAGAGTTGCTTTTTCTGAGGGTAATGATATCCACTTTACAGCCAGTTGTCACAGCTAATTTTAACTGCCTTTCTCTAAGTATGAAATGCTAATATTCAGCAGTGTATTCAGTTCAGTGAAAAGGTCACTGGAAATCACTTCACTTCTCACTTTTCCCAGAAAACCTGCCATGAGATGCTTATTATTTTTTAGAATGGGGATATCATATTTGGGAGCGACTTGTGATTCATTTCATGTCATCTACAATTTTTATGATTATGAAATCTAATTGATAGACATTAAATCTATAAAAATGTACAGCTAATTAATAATACACCTTATTAACTATTCAACTTACGCATTAAATTTTATATATTTTTAATAATTTCTCCAAGTAATTTGCAAAAGTTAACATTATTTCAGGTATATTTATTTTTAGTACAGAGAGATCGCAAAAGTCACACACATCAAAATTAAAGTGTCTATAAAGAGTAGTATAGTTGAAAAGGTTCTATTGACTACCGCAAGATAGCACCACCAGTATTAACAACAACAAACTTAGACGCCATTGTGATTTGTATTGATCACATGACGCAGTAGTGCTTTGTTTGTAATTTTCCCAAGAGCATCAGTTTTCATTGTTGAACACTATTTTTTCCAGTCATTCTTATGCATGTGTAGTAGACAAATTTCGTCGAAAATATCCGAATGTAGCAGTGTATAACAATTCGACCATAACAAGATAAATCACCCGTTTTAGAGAATGCAGATCAGTTGCAGACAAGAAGAGAACTGGAAGACCTGTCATTTTTACTGATGCTAAACCGGCTGAGGTTGAGATTGTGATGCAACATTGGCCTTCAAAAAGCTTGAGAAGACTATCACTGCATTCTGAGATTTTATATGGAAGTGCTAAGAATGCAATGAAGTGGTTACACTTTCGTGCATATCATGTTTGCAGTGTTAAGGAATTGAAGGAGCTGGATAAAGAAAATCGTGTAGTGTACTGTACACGGTCTCAATCATTTGTTGACAACCATGGAATTGCAGAACTTAACCGTGTTTTCTTCACTGATGACACAAGATTTCACCTTAGCAGCTACATGAATTTGGTTGACTGAAAATCCACATGTGTTACACGATAACCTCTTACACTCTCAGAAAGTAGGAGTGTGGTGTTTCCTACCATGTCATCGAATAGTGGGCCCCATTTTCTATGAAACTGCAGCAAACAGTGTTGTATACCAAGACATCATTGTTTTTTGCACTTCTTGAAGATGATGAATGGGATTGTTGGTTCCAGCAGGGCAGTGCCACATGTCACACATCTAATGAAACCGTGCATTTCTTGCACAAGTTTTTGGCGAGCGAATCATCTCTAAAGAATTGTGGTCCCCACGTTCACCTGATTTAATGTCCCCAAATCTCTTTCTGTGGGGTTATCTTAAAGGAAAGATCTATAAAAACAGGCTACACATACTGAAAGAATTAAAGATGGACATAACAGTGGATATTAACATCATTAATATACACGTGCTCCACAAAGTGGCTTCAAACATGGTAAAAAGAGTTCATTCATGCATTACTGAACAGGGCAGCCATTTTGAGCATATGTTGTGTAAATAAATAAATCTTTAAATATTATTACTTAATGTCTTATTTTTTTTATTAGTTTGACGTGCGCGACTTTGGATCTCTCTCTATATCATATTACCGTGTCTAATTTTATCAGTAATATTATATACTGCTTATAAAAATGAAAAATGATTAGATGTAATATTTTAATATATCGACCTAAGGTTTGATGCTATCCAAATTATGATGGGTGTTTGATAAGATGTTACAAAAATAAAGAAGACAGTTTTTCAGAAAAAAAAATGTTTCAGCATCTTTCATGTCTGTACACATAGTTTGATGATGCTGAAGTTTTTTGATCAAAGTCTTCAAAACAGGCAGATGTTTCAGCAATAACTTTATTATTTTATGTAAATCTCTTTCCAGTAAGCTACTTCTTCATATTTGAGAACAAATAGTAGTCTTGTCACACGTACTGAGTTTATTGAGTTGTAGAAGGATTTTGTTATTTAATTTAAACAATTTTGCTATCGCAGTTGCTGAAGAGTGAGCTTGGTGCATTGTCTTGTAAAAGAACTTTCTTTTTTGTCAAATGTGATGTCAAAAACATGGAGGTTAGCATGTTCCATAATTCAAACAGATCATAATTCAAGTCAATAGAACTATTTCTCTGTTGTCTAATTTTCTTACCTGCTGATAGTTTGTTTAGCTTCTCATGTTTTTATACATTACTTTAATTCACCTATAATATTTTAATATGAAGTTATTGTCAGCTGTCATAAGTAAATAAATAGTGGCATTTCGTTTATAATCTGCTGCTGCCATCTGCTGTGGTAAATCAGCATAAGAAAAAAATATGGCTATAAAATTTGCTGTCAAATCCTTTCCTGTTAACCTTAGAAAAACTTGGTAAAAGTGGGGTATACAGGTAAACAAGAACTATAATAACCAATACAAGGGCTGTTTATGAACTAACCTCCAGTTGAATAATAAAAATGAACAAAATAAGTTGAAAATAATTAAATACATAAAACTTACATATAAAGTTAAATTACTTTTGACATAGTCCTTGCCCAAATTCAAACACTTTAATGCGACACCAGCTTGTCTATTCCCTCTTCAAAAGAATGTTGTTGCCAAAGTATCTGTTCATTCATTTACTCTATCCATGAGTTCATTATGGCTTATGAAGTGTTGAGTACCCAGCCAATTGTGCAATTTTTTTAAACAGATGAAAATCACACAGTGCCATTTATGATAACAATGGTTCAATTTTTTCAACAATTTCATCATTCACAGTGGAATGTCACTCTCTTCCTGCCAATTAATTTGCTCTTCCCTGAATTTCCTGCACTGTTCTTTCACAGAACCGTCACTTATTAGATTATTACCATAAACTACGCATAGCTATGGTGGATATTGGCTGAGATATTCATTCTGTTTACAAAAAATGAATCACGCTACATACCTTGCAACTGATAGAAACTGCAAGAATTTGCCTCTGTATTTTATAATGTATTACTCAAACGATACAGAGCAAACGGCACCTGGGCATTAGAGTTTATAAATATAGACTGTGTATTATATCTACAACAGCTCTAAGCCTCTTTTTCATTTTTCTGGAATAAGGGAAACAGTTGAAAGAAGGCAGTGACTCGATCACTGAACATGCACATCTATTGCTAGTACATCGGCTTTCTTCCAGACTTTGTTATAGAACTAATACACTAGCTGTATCACAGCCAAACATTGTACTGTTTTCAGGCAGTCTGACAAAATTTAGTTTCCACACTTTATATTTAGTATTCTGATTAGAATTTTAGTTTGCATAGTCGACCATGAAGTTAATGTAGAAGTAACTTAAGGTTTCCCATCAGCTGGTCTTAGGTTTAGTTAGTTTTGAGGGTATGAAATTTTTCATTATTTATTTAATTATTAAAAATCATGTAATGTGGGGAGGTATTATAAAAAAAATGTTTAAATAAATAGGATATGTTCAATATAATTTTATTATTAACCTCCTAACAAAAGTCATTCAGAAATTATACACTTGAGTTTCAGTTTTTATTTTTCTGTAATTGTTTATTTGTGATGCCTTTTTTTTAATTGTATGTTATAATAATAAATATAATGTAATTATCTAATCTAATGTAGTATTTGTTGATAGATTTATAATTAAACATAGATTTATATATAATAATAAAAACAAGAACACTTCTTTTTTATCAGTAATTAATTAACTCTTGTTTTAAAATTATCTTAAACTATAAGAGTATATTGTTCTCTTTTATATTTATTTAATTATTTCCTACTAAAAAGTGATGCAAATTTGTGCAATCTATTTTACTTTTTTTTAATTTATCTATCTTTTAGTTGCTAAATTATAAATGTGTTCTGAATGTAAAAATATAAATAACTTTACTTACCTTATTGCTTATCTTTCAAATTACTTTTTAAGACGGAAGTAAAGATTGGAAGAGTCTTCTAAAAAGTTTCTTTGTTTTGCCCTATTTCACATTCTTTGTTGTTGATTTTTCTTCAGAAGATACATTCATGGAAAATTAACAACAAAAATCTGACATAAGCTTCATAAAGAATATTTTTTTAAACTTTCAATCTTTATGTCTATATTAAAAATTTATTTAAAAGAAAGAATTATCTTTAAATTTTTCTCTTATTTTCCAAGTTCCATATTTCATTATCATTCTTATTCGCTTACTAAAAATCCAGAATTAATTTCTGATTCGCTACTTCTTTTTTTTAATAACAGAAACATTTCTCCGAATTGGTTAATCCCTCGTTAAAATATCCATAATCTTGTAGAAAATCCTTAGGCCCCTGTGCTTCAATATTTAATGTGGATGCATCATGCATGATTATCAAAATTTATTATTCAGTTTCACAGGCTCAATTAAGGAAGCGTAGAATTTATTATTTGAACTAGATTGTTGGACCATCTATTAATGCATCTGACTCTAGTTAATTTGGCAATAAGAGGGTTGTGTACAGGTTAAAAATTTCAGAAGATAAGTATTGAATTATATTTTACAAAGAAGCCAAGATACCTGATGAAGCAAATATTTTGAGATTAAAAGATTAGTAATGAACAGAGATAAGTAGAGAATAGCATCTAATCAATTAAATAATGGGCGACTGAAAAAGTTCTTATTTTTAATTATTTACTTACTTATTCACTGCTCTTTTTTATCTGGTTAATCTTTAGAACAGTGGATTAATAGTGTTTGTTTATTTTACACATTGTGATAATTTTGTTATCACACTGATTGTAATATTACAGTCATATTATTGAACTTCTAATGATCATTGTTATTACAGAGAATATTTTTTACACATCACACAACTTGCAATATCTTTTATTCATATAGTTAGTTATTAATTAAAATTATTGTTTTAAGGATCATTTTCTGTGTTTGTTTAAATTTAAAAAAGTGACAACACAATTGTAGGACTTTCAGAAAAAAGCCGCAAAAATGCGTCTTTTTTCTGATGCACGGCTTACACACACATACAGTGCTATGCTAGCGTTCCTTCTGGTGACAGGGGATACTGCTGATGCAGTATACCCACTTAGCCGCTAGTTAAGAACATATTTTGGGATGGAGGTGCGATTTTGAAAAAATGTTTTCGCAAATATTATTTTTTAATTGTTAACAAATCTGTCTAAGAAAATAATACCTTAGTTAGGTGAAATCTCAAGATACTGAGAGTGACCTTGCTCTACAGCCTCACCCCTTGACCTTTTAAGTTGAACATTTAATGGCATCAATGCCCCATTTACAGAATTAATCTGACTAAGTTTGATCAAAATTGGTCAGAAGTTCTGGAGGTTAAAGACCTTAATTAGGCAAAGTCTCGAGATACTGAGAATGACCTTGCTCTACTGCCCAACTCCCTTGACCATTTAAGTTGAAAATTTAACAGCATCAATGCCCCGTATACAGAAGTAATCTGACCAAGTGTGGTCAAAATCGGTCCAGTAGTTCTGGAGGTATAAGGTGTGAGACACCTATTTACATATGAATAACCGGAAAATTTTGATCCAGTTTTTTGGGTTTCTTAGGTGTCAAAATGTCAAGATCCAGTAAAAACTGCATATGAAGAAACCATAAGTTCAGTAAATAAGACTGCAAAAATCATGAATGAAAACAATGCTGACTGCATATTTTGATGCAGAAGTTATCATTTATCATAAATTCGAGTTGAAAATTAGACTATGAAAGATACATTTTATAAAGAAATGTTGATGCAATTTTATTATTTGAAGAGATCATTTTGAATTATGCTGGAAAATTGATCCCAGCTTTTTTTTAGATGACAGTGCATTGGCATTCTTCGATTATTATCCTTTCTTGTGGCAAAATGAAGATCTCTGTGTTACTATACCAAACCCCTCCCTATTCACCAGATTAGCAATGGCTGACTTCTTTATTTTATATAAAATATATTGAAAGAAATTGAAAGGTGATGCAAGGAGTGAGATTTAAGGATCTTATCAATCTAGAAGCTAACGAACAAACAAGTAAACATGATCAGAAGAAGGCATTCAGTTAATTGTATGACTGATATAAACAACTTACTGAAGCAGATGGGGGCTATATTGAATGAAGATATTAATATATGTTTTTGATTTATTGTGCATTTTGTAATAATTTCAGTTTGTCAACGTAATTGCCACACTGTGTATGATTTATTGTTTTATTTAAAACAACCAGGTGTTGGAAGAACCCACCGGGTTGGTCTAGTAGTGAACGCATCTTCCTAAATCAGCTGATTTGGAAGTCGAGATTTCCAGCATTCAAGTCCTAGTAAAGGCAGTTACTTTTATACGCATTTGAATACTAGATCATGGATACCAGTGTTCTTTGGTGGTTGGGTTTCAATTAACCACACATCTCAGGAACAGTTGAACTGATACTGTACAAGACTACACTTCATTTGCACTCATCCATATCATCCTCTGAAGTAATACCTGAACAGTAATTCCCAGGGGCTAAACAAGAAAAAGAAAGAAGGTGTTGGAAGATTTTCCAACTATCTGATTTATTAGGTAGTATTAGCTTTCTTCCTTACATAAACATAGTTATCAAAATGTAGGCTAGTTTAAAACTGACCTGTATTACCATTATGAGTTTTATGAACTTACGTTCATGTTGTAAACATATTTAACAGTTAGTTAAATTGTTGGATATTGTAGTGAGTAGCAAAATATTTTTTATTATACAGCCTTATATCACTTCTTTCCATACTACAACCTGTTTTTCATCATGTTTACACTTTTTGTAGTTATTATTACAATATAAATTGTTAATTATTGTTCTTCTCTTTATTTCTATTCTTTCTGAATTATTGGATATTTTTGAAGGTGATATTTAGGTTGATTTATTTTTCTTCAGACCATCTTCTAAAGTGTCAGTCTGTATGTAAAAATTGCCTTTTATATACTAATGTCTTTTCTGAAACCGAACTTATCTTGATCTAGTCCACCGTCTACTTCTTTTTGTTTCTTCTAATTATTTTGATTAATTATTTGAAAATATGACATGCTAAATGTATAGTCCAAAAATGTATAGTTTTCATGTTTATTTAGATCTGCTGTTTTTAGTATGGCAAAGACAAAGACTTTTTATTCAATTTTGGAAGCACTTAGCAATCTCAATAATTTTGTGTTCTAATCTTTACAGAATTTTTTTTAAGATTTCACATAAAAAACATGGAACATTGATGATCTATTTTAATTCTAATAACCCTATTCATCTTACTACATGAATTTGATGCAGCCGTAACATATGTAATTTTGTTTAAAATGATTGTCACTTTATTTTTCATTCTCTATACTTATCTGATAATTTTTTCTTTGTATTTTCTTTTCCTTTGTATTGATGGGACTATTAGCGTTCTTTTTTATCAATCTAAAATTTCTCTACAAATATAATTATAATGAAGTGCAATTGATTTACCATTTGATTTAATTTTTTTTGTTGTTTCTATGCACATCTAATTTTACTTCAGTTATTTTTTTTCTGTTATTACTTTATAAATAAAACCTTTTATTGACAATTTAAAAAAATTTTGATTGACTAAATTAAAAAAACATGGAAAGTAGAAATGAATAATATTGAATAATATTCAGCCCATGATCACTTTGAAAGTACGTATAAAAAAGATAAATAAACAACAGTTTACATGAATACAACTTATAAAAGAATCTTTTTATTTTATTATTAGAGATAAAATTAATCTTTTGTTTGTTTTTTTTTTTATAGAGAATATGAGGAGCTCAATACGAGTCTACAAGTATTACAAGATTTGGTTGAGAGACAAGGAATTCCTGTATTCAGTGATATCCCTTTAGCAATTAATTGTACTGCTGAGGTAATTAAACTTGGAAGTTAAATCAGTTAGTTGTTTTTTTATGTTTTTATTTGTTTAGTTAAAATTAAATAGATTGTACTAAGTAAAATGCAACATATGTGAAAGTGGAGAAGTGTTGTGGATTTCATTATAGGTTATAGATGAATTGCATTTTAGATGAAAATTTTAAGTAGATAAAACTAGTTTTGAAAGCAGTCATAATTTAGAATTACCTCCCAGTGGGTCTTGACCAAACATTTAATAGTAGGTTAATGGAAACTTTCACACATTACAAAGTAGTCTACGTACTAGAGAGCCCCTGAGCATTAACTTAGTCCCTCTTTAGTATCAGGAGGGGAGAAGTAATTTGTTATTGGATTTTAAGCTAGTCTAAGCAAAATCCTGGATCAATAATCAGCTGTATCCATCATAGGTAAAGACAGTCCAATCTCATGAAGAATTACAGGCGAGTTGATATTCCTGTAATCTAGAGGATGTTTGAGGTATTCCTTAGGTTGAGGCTTTGTATCTTGTGTTTCACATTCCTTCTAAAAGTACGTTATTACTGTCCCCTTGTCCTTGATTCTTTTATTCCTAACATTTTTCTGTGAATTTTTATCAAATATCAATTGGATCCATATTTTAAAATACAGACACACACACAGACACACACAGACACACACACACACACACACACACACACACACACACACACAGAGAGAGAGAGAGAGAGAGAGAGAGAGAGAGAAAATATCATAAAAAACATCCAAATACCCTTTAAAAAAATTACAAACTAGTAGTAGGTAAATTTCATTTTACAAAATGTACTGCATACAAATTAATATAATAATTTTGCTTTAATAATCCCAGTCACAGAAAACTGAATCAACTCTTGTAAATTCTAATTTTATATTTGATGATTTATATGAACTGATGTTTTTTTTTTAGCTTCTGTCTTTAGTATTTTATCGTTATCTCATAACTTTCAGTGTGGCTATTAGCTGAGAAATTCCAATAGTTGTAGAATTCTCTGTAAGGAATACTGTTAACTATTTTGTTAGAATTAATATATATGTATATTTTATTTTAATTTATTTCTAACAAATTCATTTTAAAATTGCAGGTACTGCGGGATGATTTAAATGTACAAACCTTGGGTGTTAGTGATTACAGTTTACCTGTTAAATTAAACAACTTTCAAAATAGAGATAAGTTAATGTAAGTTATTTTATTATAATTATTAATATAATTATTTTAGTGTTATGTAATAATTGTATGTAAAGTAATTATTGAACATAAAAATTACAATTTTCAAAATATTGACATAATAAAATTGCCAAAATGTGTTTACTCATTAATTTCACTCAAAATGATCATTTTGTTATCATTATTGCATTGGTCCTTATGGATGTAAAATAATGATTAACCTGAATTATCATTTACTTTTTAAGAGACTTAATAAAGAAGAGGTAACATATTTTGTCTCTTAATAAAATGCATTCCTTTGTCTACGCATTATATTATTGAACAATTTATGTTATTTTATTAAAATTTTTTTCATATACAACGTAACAAGTTTTAACCAAGAACCTTCTCCTGTTATTATTAAAGGAAAACTATATGCTAAAGGATCAGTCTGACCTCAGTTTGTGAAGTTACAAATATATGTAATAAAAATTTTGTGAGAATTAAAGAAATAAAATTTAAACCCAAAATGGAATTATAATAGTTTAAGAGTGAACTTTTTTAAATTATTTGTTTTTTCTTCTTTTAAGCTTGACCCATCGAGTTGGTCTAATCGTGAACATGTCTTCGCAAATCAGCTGATTTCGAAGTTAAGAAAGAGTTCCAATGTTCAGATCCTAATAAAGGCAGTTACTTTTATACGGATTTGAATACTTTTTTTTTTCCTGTTTAGCCTCCGGTAACTACCGTTTAGATAATACTTCAGAGGATGATATGTATGAGTGTAAATGAAGTGTAGTCTTGTACATTCTCAGTTCGACCATTCCTGAGATGTGTGGTTAATTAAAACCCAACCACCAAAGAACACCGGTATCCACGATCTAGTATTCAAATCCGTGTAAAAATAGCTGGCTTTACTAGGACTTGAACGCTGAACTCTCGTCTTCCAAATCAGCTGATTTGGGAAGACGCATTCACCACTAGACCAACCCGGTGGGTTACGGATTTGAATACTAGATTCTGGATACTTGTGTTATTTGGTGGTTGGGTTTCAATTAACCACACATCTCAGAAATGATCGTCCTGAGACTGTTCAAGGCCTTGAAGTGTATACACTTCACTTACACTCATACAGATCATCCTCATTTATCCTCTGAAGTAATACCTGACGGTGATTCCCGGAGGTTAAAACAGGAAAAAAAAATTGATTGTTATGACATTTTGTTTTATATTAATTTTATAAAATGTTTATTAATTGCGGTTTATTTCAGATGTTTTATGTCCAGTTAATTTTATATTTACCATTATCATTTATAATGTTGCAGTAAATTAAAAGAAGCATTTAACACTCTGGTTAAGAAGAAAGATGGTGAAATAAATTTATGTGATGTAAGTATTAGCATATTAATGAATTTATTCAATTACTGAGTTCTTTTCTTCCATTTTATTCTGAGTGTATCACAGCTGTAATCACAGGTGTGACAAGAGCCTATTTGGCTCTGTATCTATGTGACTCTGTATCTCATAGCTGTAATCACAGCTGTGAGATACAGCTGGCTCTTATTAAACAGTAAAATTTGAGTGTGAATTACCAGGACTATGTATATGTTATGTTTTCATTGTTTACATAGAAATAACAGAAGGTACATTACACAACATATTACAAAATTTCAGTATTGATTTAACTAAGGAAGTATTTTTTAATGTAAATCATTTACGCAAAAATACTTAAAAGTTTCATGCGGGACTATTCATAACGAAGAATACAGCCAAAGAACATCACTGCCATATTGGTTAGGGTTGTAGGTCATATGGTTGTTATTTTTACGTAAAAGTTTTTATTTTTCAATCCCTTTAAAATGATTGTCTCAATCCAACAATTACCATTTAAAATTTTGAGTTAACTGTATTTGTTTGTTCTTTGTTATCAATTCCTACAATCAGTTACTGTATGTTTTCAATTATAATGTTTAATTAAACTTTTGCCTAATTATTTTCATTAAATTAAATTATCTTTTACTTACAGGTTTATATGGCATGTAGAATACTTATGAACAGAAGAATAACTGTGCCTGAACTTAAGAAAATTGTTGCATCTCGGGCAGGTATCAGTTAATATTTGTTTCCTCGTTATTATTATTTTTGTATGTTGTTGAAAATTAGAAATAAATATGTAGAATACTGCTTATAGCATCAACATTACTGAATTCACTATGATAATTTTTCCATTACTAATTTGTAAAATTTTATTGATTAATCTGAATATAAAAGGTTGTATTAGATAAAAAAAGAGAAATTCAATATTTTACTCTAATCAGAATCCTAAAAGAGATCACATGAATCCATACAATCTGTATTTTACAGGTACCCCATTGTTTTATAAAGGCATAGGTTATACTGATCTGTGGTGGTCATTGAACTTTATGTACAAGGATGAGCAATTTAAAACCAAATTGCTACATGCTAACAGTTGCAGCATGTAAAATTGTATGAATAAAATAAAAACATAATTAAATTCTATATTTACAATAGCAAAAATTGACCATATTTTTTACAAAAGATGTTTCAAGTGCATATCCTGCACAGTGACATCACTGTGCAGGACATGACTGTGCAGGATATGCACTTTTGTGCTCTAGTGATCATATTGAAAGTTACCTGATGCAAAATGTCATTGTCAAACTAGACAGCATTGTTGTCAGACCTTTCAGGTCTGAATAGATGGATTTTTTTAACCCAAATGTTTTGACTAATTTTATTAAATATTTGTTTGAAAAAAAATTTAATTATT
The DNA here is from genome assembly GCF_047948215.1 of Lycorma delicatula. Lineage (NCBI taxonomy): Eukaryota > Metazoa > Arthropoda > Insecta > Hemiptera > Fulgoridae > Lycorma > Lycorma delicatula. The sequence continues at coordinate 12,616,453 of NC_134461.1, read as the reverse complement.
TTTCCACTGTATTATATCAGTTTGACAAAGGAATTGAGAGATGACACATGTTGAAATTCTTTCAAATATATATAATTTATTTAATCTTTAATGTCAATTTTATTTACTTACTGTGCTCAGGACTAATGGGCATAGATTCTAGTGCAAAAATATAAAAATAACACTTTTTTAAATGAAGATATAATTAAAAGGTACTTTTTATAGTTTATTTTTCTGTACATAAAAGTTTTTTTATTTAATTTTGTTCATATACACGCGTGCATGCGCGCGCGCGCGCACACACACACACACACACACACACACACACACACACACACACAATATATATTGTATATGTATATTTAAATTGTATTAAATAATCACCTAGTACAGAATATTGAGATAAGGCATATCTAACCTTAATTTTTCATGAAATTACTTTCACAGGATCCTGTATCCTCAGTGATGATTGAAATAATTCCGTTGTTCCATATTAAAACTTTAAAAATAAAAATACTAAAATAATGGAAATTGTATTAATTTGCATGAGTGCTGCTATCTGTTGCAGTTTTTATAAGACCTTCTCCCTCAAACATTATTTGATAGTTTATCAAATTGAAATTTTGTTTGTACTTATATATGTAATATTTTTCCAATATATTTAATTTTACGTCGTCTTTATTAATTTCTAACATTTCTAAATTTGTGTTAATATCAGAAATAAAATGTTTATTATTTATTAGATGGTCTGTCATATTAGTTAAAACTAATTTATTATTTTTACAATTTTTATAATGTTTAAGAAATCTAGTTTTAATGGATCTATTTATTTTTCTATATAAATTCCATTACAATCATTACATATAATTTTATAAGTTCCACACAGATTGTTTATTTTATTATTTTTGTTTAAGTATTTTATGTGGTTATTAGGTTTGTATGCTGGTTTAAATATTTCTTTATTGTAAGATTTATTAATGTTTTCAAAGATATTAATAATGTATAAATATTTACTGTAAAAATGAATATTTTTTCACTCTTTTGAATCGTATTATATATTAATAATTATGTATTAATTAAGGTAGTTATTTTGTTCTTTTTTTTATAGTTATTTTTTATAACATTATTAATTAAAGTAGTATCAATCACATCCATTTTCAACTGCTATATATTTTATGATGTTTGTTTCATTATTTAATTTTTCTTTATTATTATGTGTATATATGATTGCTGTATTAATCATATTTATATAAGTATTAATTGTATGAGACCAAGGGAAATTTGATTTTTTATACATTGTTGAATCATTAGATGTAGGGTTTCTATGTATTGATTCTTCAGTTTACATTGAAACAAATTGTTGATAATAGATTTGAAGAAATTAATGACCAAACTAGCTTCTGTGAATACATAAATTCTGTAAATTTCTATGAAGACAGTATAATTTTTTATTAAAAAAAAATCTTTTACTTAAGAAATTGATAAAGAACTACTACAGTAATCTCCTGGTAAACCTTTGCTACAAGTTTATAACAGAATTGTCATCAAAATTGATTCATTTTATGAGATGCACTTGGTCATAAAAACATTATGAAATATAAAAAGTAAGTGTACAAAAATATTGGAATTATAGATTTTTTCTGTATTTTTAATGATCAATCAATTTTTACTCTAAATTTATAAAATAGCTATAAATAAATAAATTTTATAATTGATTTTTATTTGGGGATGTTGAATAAGGATTAAACTATATCCTGCAGAATTTGAATGGCTCTACAACATTTAATATCTCAGTAAGTTGTATTGTAAGGATAACATCCCAATTATTAGTTACATTTAGTTTATTGGTTCTTTTACTACATTTAATGAAAATCAGTAATCATTTTCCATTAAACTAGATGTAGTATCCATTCAGGTAGTTAATTGTGTACATTAAATTTAATTGTACATTATAATGGTATAAAATTTTGTTTTTGCTTTTTGCAATCAATATAGTAAAATAGGATTCAATTATTCTTAATCTTTGAAAAACATTATCGTGTTATTACTGTTTGTTTAATGAATAAAGTTTATTTCTTTGCAGATTGTGTTGGTGTAAGAAGTAATATTAATTTTGAGGAGTTCTGTTCAATAGTATCAGAGTTAATGACAACTTCTGCCACTATTACATCAAGTTCCACTTCCACTAATCCGACCAATGGATTAAATGGAACTAGTGAAAGTGAGATTAATAATGATTTATTAGCTTCATCAGCTTCGTCTTCATTACTAACAAATATGCCATCACAATCACATGTTACTAACAGTTTAGGTAACCCCTCCTTACTAACAGATAATCTTTATTTTATTTAACCTTCATTAATTCCTTTTCAGCTTATATGTAAAACTTGCAATTAATGTTTCTAACAGTTCTTTTCATTACTAAATACGGATTTAACTAAAGAATGATATTTTATTAGCCATTAAATATACTTTATATTTTATATAGTTACAATTAAGACATATTTTAAACATTTATTACATTAACTTCTGTGAATGTACAAGGGTTGTTCAGTAATTAAAGAGACAAATGGCTTAGAAAAATTATTATTTCTTCAATGACAATGAAACAATGGTAATTTTTTCAAAATCCCCAGTTACATTTATGTACTTGTCCCACTTTTTTTTTGTGAACTTTCTTATCAATAATAACGAATTGCTCTTCTCGGTGTGCGAGTCAATTTTATATTGCATTCTTTATCTCTCATTGATCCCGAACTTGGTGTCATTTAAAAACTATTTGAAAAGACAAAAAAATTTGATTTTGCAAGATTGGAATTGGATGTAATAACACCTCGTGACCCAAATTTTAATAGCTTCCCGTGTCTTTTGAGCAGTATGGGGGTAGGCATTACCGTGCAAAAGAATTACACCTTCTGAAGGAGAGTCAGGATTTTTCTTCCTTATTGCAGGTTTCACTTTATTTTCTAGCAAGTTACTTGCTGTTGATTGCACTTTATTCCTAGTAATAGCAGTAAATTGGGCCTTTATAGTCCCAAAACACCATTAGCATCGCTTTACTAGATGATGTGTAGATTATGAATTTTTTCCTAGCAGTTGAACTCAGAAGTTTTATTCAGTATTCTGATATTTCGATTCCGGCTCAAAATTATTAATCCAAGTTTCATCACAATCATACAGTCTGAAAAAATATTACCTTCTGCTAAAAACTGTGGTTTAAGTTGTATACAAATTTCTGTACAAATGTGAATTCAGGTGCCTTTGTGATTTTGAGTCGACCGTCTCAGATCCCATCTCGAACATGTTTTGCAGCAATTCAGCTTATCATAAGCAATGGAATAGACAGTTCCAATTGTTGAATAATATGCCGCTGCCTTGGTTCAGTACCTTAGTTAGGTTTAATTATTCTAAATATTTTATTACTCGCTGGTTCAATCAAATCAATAAACATCTTTATCTATTTCATATATTATTTTTATTATACTTTGAACTTGTAATTCATATTATAATTATTATTATATCAATTAATTATACATTCATAACAAACACATGTTGAGTCTTTGAAGGATGGAACAAGACTGACTAAAAATAGGGTGTAGACCAGTTCAATTAATGAGTAACAAAAAAGTGAGAATTTTTATTTTAAAATTTAAAAGTCCTCCATTAATAAAATTTAAAGTTCCTCCTTTTTATAAAAAAAGGAGCAATGAAACCTGAGTCTTAACACCAATACTCACACTACAGATTTCAGCAATTTCCTAAATTTTTATATGCTTGTGGTTGCAAATAAGATTGTCAGTGATATTTTATGTAATTCAGTCATAATTTCCACCTGTCTTCTGTTACAATGAAAATTTGTGAACATGATTTGCCCAATTTAAACTGTTTGATCCACTTATAAAAATTTGATTGTTATAAACTTTTTACAATATTGTTTTAATGTCTATAAGAGAATTTCGGCCAGTTTTGTGCCTTCAAAAAATAAAAATCTTACCAAAGCATCCATGTTCTTCCATGGTACATGTTTCAAACAGTCCCAACATTTTGAAATAAATGAAAAGTATAATAATGTAAATTCTTTTTAAACAGCTAATATTTTTGTGTCGGGGTGCCAGGTTGAACGTCTGACAGTTTCAGTTTATTATCTATTAAACGGTTTTTCTACTGTTACCATTTTTATCTTTAATACAAATGACCCTTGTATGTGGATTTTTCCTGTTACTGGCACTAGGGATAATAAATTTACCTCAGTAATAAGTAATTAATTTGTCCATAATTTTAATTCATTAACTGGTGATAAAATATAATAAATTTGAAAATTATTAGTTATTAAATGGTGTGCTTTCAAAATGCAGGAAATTTTCTTTCATAGGACTTATAAAACTAATTAGCAACACCTTCTTCAATGGCGTTACTAGTGCCGCTGTTGTTATCAGTCCGTTCTTAATTTTAGGTATTGGAAGATATTCCACAAATTTTTCTGTTGCAAAAAGCTTACTTTTGTGGGTTGAGAGATAGTTTTATGACAAAACTCAAGAAGTTTCTAAGACAATATTAATAAACTCTTCCTTATTTATGTTTATAACTTAGAGCATTTCAGATAAAAATTAATTACTACTTGTGTGTGAATGAAATTCTCAGAGAGATAATTGCAACAACAGTAATCTTAGCCTGTAAAACTTGAATCCTGGAGTGTAAAGTTGTTGCCTAAGTAAAACGCTGACTGTTTGTCTTTATTTGAAATTTTATGAATCTAAAACTAAATGAAATTATAAATGGTGTTTAAAAGATTCAAAAGGATAAAAGGTTCAAAAGGATCTTGCTGTTGTTTCTGATGGTATTTAATGGGCAATTATATGATTTAAAAATAAAAAGTTTATAACTTTCTTTATGAGTAGATTTTATAATAAGAAAAGTAATTTTTAACTATAAAATTACCAATTTAATGCTAAAACTACCACTATATTTTTTTATATCTTCTAACACATTACTTTTTGATAAAAATTTGTTTGAATTTTGACAGTGCTGCAATCTATTTATCAGTATACAGAACTGGTTAATTTATTTTATGCTAATTATTGTGTTGTCGTTTTGTCTGTCATGGCTTGCCTTTGAATCTTTTTTTAATTTTCAGTTTATTTCCATGTGTATGTCATAATAATTTTTATACTTTAATTTTGTATGTTGTTAATAATTGCTGTATAAAATTTTATAGATGTGCTATAGAATAGAATTTTATAGAAATTTTTAGCAATCCAAAATGGTTGTAAGTTAAAAATGGCATTAAGTTAGTATTTTATGAACCTCTCAACAAATGTTTTATTTGTACTTGGTAAACTTAATACGGAGAAAGTGTTAAGCAGTTCTTGAAATAAATTGGAAAGCAAAAAGAGTTCAAAAATCATTTACAACAGTATTAGTTAAAATAAATAAAAAAAATAGATGGATCATTATCAGTAGAAACTCAGAATTAGTTCATAAAAAAGTTTAAAAAAGTTTTTTTTAAAAATTGAATGAAAAAAGATAATAGAGATATAATATTTCTTTTAATAAAAGGTATAAAAATATAGAATAATAATTAATAAATTAATTAAAAAAGAATAGTACTTAATAATAAGATTCATTTCAGGCTGTGCCATTCGAAAGCCTGAAGTTTGCATAAAAACATTCTAAACCCCTGAGACTTCAACTTAATAAATTTTTATTATGATCAATATATAATAATACATTATGTAGATCACTTCAGGAATGGGTAGTGGTGCTACTAATACATGGTTAAAAATGAACTGCCTCCAGTGTTTGCCTGGATGGAGTAAGGGAAACCATGGAAACACCTTGATCAGATGACCAAGCTAGCATCACAAAATACATAGTTAATTATAAGATTAAAAAATAGATGTGAATAAAACCGTATTAATTATTTAAAATGTAAGCACATAAAATAATATTAAGATAATTGCAAGATGATAATAAATATATAAAAAAAAACTGACAACTCAGTTGTAGGACTTTCCCATCAGCAGCTTTTTTCCAATTTAGGCTTATACACACAACTTAATTTAAAATATTTATCATTCTATTTAAATGTAATATTTTTTGTTTATTTAATTCAGTGGTTCAACTAAAGCGCATGCGCATACTGTATTTTATTCGCACAGGTGTGGCAGTGCTAGCAGCTACTTTAAATACTTTTTTAGACTTTAAATATTATTCATTTATTTAATTCTATCGCTTACCTATGACATCACAACATAGCAGACGAATACAGCAGCTGTATACGTCAGTGATAAACTAGCGCTCCTTTGGGTGAGAGGGGGTACTATTGATGCAGTATACCTGCTTAGTCACTAGTTTATTTAGAGCATTTTTTAGGGTGGGCTGTGATTTTCAAAAAATTCTTTTTGCAGATATTATCATTTTTTAATTAACAAATGTGCCTAAGAAAAATAAGACCTTAATTAAGCGAATATGGTACTGAGAGTGGCCTTGCTATACAGCTTCACCCTCTTGACCTTTTATGTTGAAAATTTAATGGAATCAATGCTCCATATATAGAAGTAATCTGATCAAATTTGGTCAAAATCAGCCAAGTAGTTCTGAAGATATAAGGTGATTTAGGGTGCGATACCCTAAATCACCTTATATCTATAATATTATTATCTTATAATATCTCTTATAATAACACATACACATATACGTATGAACATTCGAAAAATTTCCATTCAGGTTTTGGGTTCCTTAGGTGCTAAAACGTAAAGATCCTGTGAAAACCATTTATACCCAAATCAAACCGATTACATATTTACCCTTCTAAAGCTACAGTTCTGCTATAGTGCTAGACTGGAAAGTAATAACTGCAATATAATTCGCAAGTCAAAAGGCAGTAATGAAAATAATTTGAGCACGTATTTACATACATGTTGAGAAGGGTAGTAGAAAATTCAGCATGTTTTTAAAATTTTTTTTATAACCATTATTTAAAAATTTGTTAGCAAAGAAACATCATTTTTGTAAAAGAAAATATTTCAGTTGCATTTCAAATAAATCAGCCGGAAGATCTTTTTGACGGTTCAGTTATTTATTAAATCACAACAAAAGTATAATAAGGCCCTTTATTGTAAGCTGAAGTAGTGCGTTGAATCATATGAAAACAGTTAGTTCTATTGTCTAGTTTGGTAGAAGTGGATATTCAGTTTTTTAAGAATAGGATTACTTTTTTTAACCAAAGATTGCACGTCTATGAATACGCCACATGGATAAATTGATATTTTTAATTTTATAAATATCCATCTACGTGATTCATACTTATGGGCATCAAACAGATCATTGTTTGATGCCCATAAGTATGACAGTGATTTTTTATCTTGAAAACTCATTTTGACTTTCTGAGGAAACCTCAAGAGATGAAGCTTAGATCAACTACCATGACCTAATAATATATGTTGCATTTATAAAGTTGATAATAAAAGTTTATCTTAAATTATTATTAGACCATTAAAATTTGTTCACGTGAGAAATTTTTTAATTACCTTCATATACTTTCTGTTCTTCTTGACATAAATTTTATGTCAAGAATTAAATTTGTAAATAAATTTATTTACAGTAAGAGCTGTAAATTATTTTGAGTTGAATCCAAATTGAAAATTTCATTACTTTAGACTATTTTTAAGCCAATTTAAACATTTATGATTACCAAAAGCCAATTTTTTATTATGTAAACAGTGTTTGAAATACTTTTTTCTAGTGCTTTATATTTTGTATTTCTGTTTCTGTACAATAATCATCAATTATTCTTCATTATCATTTTTTAAAATCTGTTTTTTAAATATTAATCTCCTGTTAAAAATGATTGTTTAATGATCAAAATAGCCATTTAGTTTAGGATTTTAGGTAAGTAATTTTTTACAGTACAACATTTTTTAAACCTTTCTTGTTTTCTGATTTACTTTATTGGTTTTGTTTGATTGTTTTGTACGTGTTGTATGATAATAATTTTTCAAAATTTTGTTATATTTTGTAAATATTTGTCAAACATTCTTTATTTATTTTTGTTTTTTTTTTTTAATTTTCAGAGTGGATACTTTGTTCGCATCCTAGATTTGGTGTTCAAACGTCAAATATATACGATGTATTCGTCGGTGGATGTTCAAATAATAGCAGCTGGGCTGATGATATAGTCATTCCAATTTTAAAGTGAGTGTATAATTTTTTTAGTTGGTCTTATTTATAAAATTAATTTAAGTTGTAATTAGTTATTTTTTAGTAAATTTATTTTCAGGAAACTATTTTTAAATTTCTAAAAGAGCAGCCTTTTTTATTCTATACTGTTAATGTCAATTTTTATGAGCTTATGTAGTTCTTTGTGAAGATAAAATCTAAATTTACTTTTGTCCTATGCCATGTCTTCCATTGAAATAAAGCATCATTAAAATGAAATCTGTTAATACTGATTATGATAAGTAAAGAAAGAAACTTTTATATATTTAATGAGATAAAAATATTTTTGAGCATTTTGTGAAACAATATGTGTGGAGTATACTTCTGTAAGAATACGAAACATGAACTTTCAGAGAAAAGAGAAAATGAAAGGAAACACAATTATTTTATTTTAGGACATTTCATATTTTTTGCAGAAGCTATTTTTTTTAGGTACATCAGCCAATTTTGCACTTTTTTGAGATTTTCAGAAACTTCTAATATCTTCCTTTTCTTTAAAATAACATGTACAAGAAAAACTATATTATTCAGCTTAAAACATATCCGTTGCTTGTACTGAGGAAAATAGCCCCAAAAACCAAATGAAATATTTTCTAAGGTGTGTTTTTCTGTTTTTTAAAAATATAATTTTTTTAAACATTTTTTTTAAAAGGTTTAATAGAAATTAAAATAAAAAATTTTTATATTAATAATTCTTAAAATAATATTAAAACAAAACAGGGTATAAATGCTTGGTAATATGCAAATTTTAATAAATAATAATAGTCATTTCAATAAACATGGATTTGAATAAATTGAAACATTAATTTAAATAAATATCTTTCTTAGAGATGAAATATTTACTGTATAAATAGTAATTATGAGCTTTACTATCCTGTCCAAACCTGCAAAAATTTAAGCAGTATCATGTCACCCATGTATATCTCAATATGTAGCACCCACTAGACACTTCCCTTCCTCCACCCCTTACCACAGAGCTTAGTAGTGCTGATATTTTTTGAATGAATTGTTATTTTGGGCAATAATAGGATTTTCTTCAAAATGGAATGTGCCTGGAATGGGATTAATGACAACAAGAACTATGACTTAAGATAAGTCTTAAAAGGTCATACAGTTGTCAGATTCTAACAGTAGTAGATATGTACAAGTTTTGCTGTGATATTTTTTAGGAATAACTTTTTGTTATGTCTCAATTAAGATGTAAAAGCATACAGATTGAAACTAAAGAAGAGATTTGATACTTATAAGAAAATTTCACAAACAAGTTCTTGTCATAGATTTGTACCTCTGTGCCCAACAGAAATTAGGAGTTATACAAGGGGTGGCAGAAATACAATGCACGCTGGAGCATAATAGAAGAATCAAATGTTGCACAGAGCAACCAATACTGTCATCTTGTAGTTTCATTCCCCTACTATTAATATTCCAAAACTTGTTGACCTCTCATTTTCTGTTAGTTACCATTGTTATGGAGTCAAGTTTTAAAAACAGAAAACATGAACACTAGTAACATTCATCGTTGTCTAAAACCAATTTATTATGTTGAAACTGATAATCAAAGTACTGTAAGTAGGTGAGCAATCAAATTTAGTGTATCAGAAACTGGTAAAACAAATATTGAGGATGAACATTGCAGCAGTCAACCAATTTCTGGGACGATGAGAACACCAAAAGGAGGTGGATGAATTGATTCAAAGTGATCATTAAAAGCCAGAGAGCCACATTGAAAGAATGAGTAGGACACATTATCTGTGCTAACGTTTAGTCTGTTCAGGTGGGTGCCAGCCTCATAATTCAACAGAAAAGAATAAAAATCAGTGAAAGAAATGTTGTAAACATCTTCTAAAACATTATTGTGACGAGGAAGATGAAATTTGGGTGCATCATTATGACCCAGAAGAAAAACTGTAGAACTCAGAATACCTGCCCTATATTTTGTAACAATCAAAAAAAAAAACACCACCCTGTATAAAAAACTTCCCTTGAAAGTGTTCTGGGATTCCAAACAAATGTACATGATACCTCTAGAAGCCAGAGGTTGACTGTAAATTCTGTGTAATACAGTGGTTCCCAAACTTTTCCGAGTTGCGGTTCCCTTTTTCAATTAACATTTTTCCATGGCGCCCTACCCTAAGTAAAAGTATGACTGCTTGTAAGAGATAAAAATAAATAAAACTCGTATATCTTCATTATTATTTTTTTTACTTTATTAACATTAAACTAATAATTATAAATGTCTTGATTCAATTAATTATGAAGCTTTTACAATATTTTGCAGTGCCCCTGTGAAGAGGCCATGCTGCCCGGCATGCCATGGTGCACAGTTTGGGAATCACTGTTGTAATACATAGAAATGTTAAAACACCATAGCAGAAGTGCGTGTAGTGTTTGACAATCTATAGAACCTATAATTCTGCAATAGAATAATTTTGGCTTCACACATTGTTTGCAACCGCCGAGGCCGTTAGAATTAAAAATTTGAACCTATTAACTCTCCATATTAGTCAGATTTGATGCTCTGTGATTTTCACTTCTTTTCACAAAGATAGATAACTAGGAAAATCATTTCACCATGAATGATGAATTAAAGGATACTGTAAAATTGTGGATCAAGGAAACATTGCCAGTATTCTTCACTGAAGGATTGAAAAAATTGGTTCACCATTGAGAGGAGTGTTAGCTGTAGTAGGAGATTACAGTGGGGGGAAAAAATTAAGTTTTTATTGTGAACAAAGTGTACTTTTGTATCCCATGTTTATTTCATTTGACTATATCTTTTAATTTGTGTTTTATGAGTGACTGTGCACTACACTTCAGCTATGCCTCACATATATATTTAAATTTTAGTTTCAATTGTTACAGTACTTTATTCCTAAGTATGACGTATTCTCATTTCAAAACAATGAAATTTTAGCTTGTATTTATGATGGTAAGTGTTGATAAACAAATATGTATTTAAAAATTTGAATTCACAAATTAATGTTAAAAATTAAAAGATCTTGTGTTTTGACCTGTAATTTTTGTTTATTTTTTAATTGTTTGCTCATATATCACAATTTCTAAATCACCATATTACATTTTTTGTCCCTTTTGGATAAAATGGTCAGGAATTTATTTTTATTTATTTTCATTGAATAATAATACTGTTTTGTATGTTAATTTGACAGGAAGAATAATCTATCATATTATTATGGAGGAACAGTAGTATCAGTTAATAACAGGCTGGACCTGTCCGACACTACTGCAATCAATAATTCTTATATGATATTGTTCTATGTATCAAGTAATGTGAGAGGTCTCGCTAGTATGGCTATGGTAATACATTTTACTTAATTAATATTTATATTGATATTTAATTGTTAGGTTTTCCTTTGATCTTATTTTTTTAGTATTATAAATCATAACAACATCTTGATCAGATTTCAGTAATACATTTCGTTATTCAAGATTACCTACTACAAGTAAAGGAATACAACTGTTTTGAGTACCATTAGTTTCTTTGTTTCTATCTTGAGTGGATTAAGAAGTTCAGCTGTACATAGTAGTCATTTCAGCTGTAAGCCTATTACTTTCTTGCTAGACAAGAAACATAAGGCCTCTGGTCGGTTCACAAACTGTCTCCCTACCAGATTACACCAAGGAAGTGTTGGCTCTGCTGGTCACTGAGACCTTGATATAGATTTAGCAGCCTGACTTTCATCTTTAGAATCCAAAATGCAGAAAAACAACCGAGGATAAGAAAAAGAATTGTATAGTAAGAAACAAGAATCTGTATTTTGAAGGAACCCGTGATTTGAAATGAAAAATCATCTAGAGAAAAGCACATGGTGGCTGCCCCCTTTAGGTAGTAGAGTATTTTAACCCAGAGCAAAATGTTTATTGATCATTGATTTTACATTGACATTGGTTTAAGTAGATGCTGCAACAAAAATAGTAACAGACGCTGCTTTTTCACTGGAAATGACTCTAGAAAGAGTCATTCAAAAGAAGATTCCTGAAGAAATAACCTTGTCTATTCCAGGAATTGTGTGGCATATGAAAATAGCCAACTGAACTATAATTATCATGCAATTAGAACTCCTCATTGAAGGCTGGTTTTTTATGATGCTCATCATCATGTAGTTATAATCCTGAAGCAGTATCCTTGTGTCATATCCATTTTCATTCTCTTCTATTCACAGTTAAGCTTATAAGATATTTATATCCTCTTCCTTTGAATCATCTGTAATATTTTTTCTTTTCCAGTTCCTCTTTTTTTGCACCTTCTGCCAATCTTTCTAGCTATTTTACATTTAGCTATGTGTTATTTTATCCAGGCATTATTCCTTAAATAAATATCAGTATAGAGTAATTAACGAATAGAAAATCCTGAAGAGCCTTTTCTCTCTTATTTAAATAGATTTCCTTTTTATATGTTTATATATACAGAATGAATAGTTAAAAATCAGCTACTTTAAAAAGTTCAACCACTTTTTTATCTTTTGGTAATAAATTAACTTTGGAATGAAATTTTTAAAAATACATCTAATACTTCTTTTTATTGATGGTGTTTACATGTATATTCTTACAAAAGATGTTTGAGATGAATGTGTATTGATATATTTTTGTATGAATAATAAATTTTTGAGGTGCTTCTACAGCAGAAAAACTCCAAAACATAATATATATAAGCTTTGAATATTTTCCTTTTGTTTGTCGACAAAAATTTATATCTTAAACTTTTACATTTCACTCAAAAGGTGAACAACACAACACAAAAGGTTAACACATGATATTGGCAGATAATGTATTCTGTTTCAAGATGGAAGGAGCTCCAATTTTGTTTCCGGTGTCAATGTAAACCAAATATTTAGTTCTTTTTTTTAACTAATAACCAAGTACACTGGTAACATCGATTTTGAAAAACAGTTAAAATTTCATTACTATAGTGAGAATTATAGGTTAATGATTGTTTATAACTGTGCTGTTGATGTGTTAAATTATTTAGATTTAATGTAATGTATACATCATTTAATGCATCATACTATTTACAATATTAAATGAAATTTTAACCACCAAAACACAGTAAATAGATAAGTTAAGCTTACCATATTAATTCCTGTAATCAATTTTTGCAGGATCCCATATCTTCAATTGCTATTTAATCCTTTCCACTAGGGAATATTTAGACAATGCTATCCTGTACACATGTAGTTATTTTATGCGTTTTTAAACATATCAGTCATTATCAGTATGACTACTATGTTTCATATTATGAAGCATGAAAAACTTTTATTTAATAAAAAATGCATTTATTAACTAAGTTAAGAAATTATATATCCACTCACCTAATAAATTTTATAGTTTTTCAAGGTGTGATACCGCTTGAAGCGGTCTCCTGGATGTAAACCTGGCTTCCTTTTGCATGTTTTACAGAAAAAATATGTTTCCCTTCCTCCACCTTGTACTTTCCTCTTACTGCAAACTGCACAGTTCTTAGTTGATTTTTTTTCATTCTTGTATATGAAATGTTGCTTTTGGTTGAGCCGGTCTTCTTTATCTAATGTTGACGAACGTCCAGGTTTGTTAGTGCCTGGAAGTCTCCAACTAGTTGTTATGTCAATATTTATCTAACTTTTGTGGGCTATTACAGGTTTTCTCATGTTTTGCTGATACATGTTATGTAGATGAAAGCTATTTATAACAGACACTTCAAAGAGCCAAAAGAAAAGTTTTCACCACCATTTCAAAGACTTTGTCGTAAAATTATAGCTTGCCATATAGCGATTAACAATACCTACCCCTCCCATGAATTTTTTATATTTGCTTATCACCACTGGCTTTACAATCTCAACTATACTCCTTTTTGTTTTTTTTTTTAGATAGAATCCCTGTTTCATTATTGTAATAGGAACTAAGCATGAGGACATTCCTTTTATCTTTCTACACTAAAGCAAGAATATCATCGACATGTCTGTAATCTTTTGTCTCATGAACTTTCAGTTTAAAATTTTTTTTATTCATTTGAGCCAGTAATCAATCATCTTCTATTGTCCATTACTCTTCCAGTGAAATGCATTTTAATTTTCCTCAGTTCAAGAACCAACTGCATACTAGAGTTATACCGATCCATGAATGTTTGAAAGCACAGTCTGGATAACTTTGGTGCAGTCTTTCTACAAGATATAAAACTGTTTGTGCAGTTACAGGTAGATCAGGTATAATAAGGTTAGTGGCAGTAGGAGCCTTGAAATACGGTTCAAATTAATATATATATATATATATATATAGCCACATCTTGAACCGGATAAAACAAAAACTTTTAGTCCCCTTTTTATCGGTTTTTGTTTATTATAACATTTGAAAATGACACGGCCTTTAAAAGAAATAGTGCTTTCATCAGTGCTTACATCATAAAAATAGAAAACTATTTTTCATTTTGTCCTGCCTTGTATGGTTACTTTTACCTGAACTGGGGGGCGAGACATGGAGAGACCAGTATATTTGTAAAAATCTATTTCTTCAAAAGACATTGCTGAAAAAGGGCTGGTAATGGATCCATTTTGACTTGATGTAACAATTGAGCATTATCAAACATTGTTCAAAAAATCGACTATATTTTAGTTATCGATAGTTGAATTCCAATGAAAATAACATAAAATAGTTCCAAAAAAACCCAGTGAATGGCATAAGCAGTCACACTAAGAGATAACCAAGGCATTTGAATGTATTACCTAGCGAATGAATATGTCGGTCATTTGCAAGTTGAATGGGAATTTTCAGAATGTTGGCTGTTTGCCTATATATATGTGCAAAGAGTTAATTCTATAATTACATTAAAATAAATTATTTTTATAACTTATGAATTTGTCAAAATTGTTACTGTTTTATAAATTTTGAAATTATTATGAACATAACTTCTGCTGTTCAGAGTACTAGAATTAACTTATTATTTTACTTCAGTATTGGATAGCAGAATTTGTGTATTTGCCCATAATAATTTCAAAATTTATAAAACAGTAATATTTTCAACAAAGCCAAAATTCATTTAACATTAAATTTTATTAGTATAGTGGTCAATTTGTTAAAGAATTGTTTGAATTATCAACAACAACAAAAAAAATTATACATAAATATATAATAATTGCAATATAAATATATGGTATGTTATAATCAATTTTTTAAGTCCAGGATTTCTAGTGAAAATGATTAACAGGCGTGTAAGATTATGATATTGAAATGGACATCCAGTCGTTCCTATGGCTTTTCTTCTGCCTAGAAATCTCTTTCTCATTACTTACTTCATCTGAATTACACTCCAACAACCACTTTAAAGAGTCTATCTCCTTAACATATAAGTCCTCTAGTTCCTTATATATTGTTGTCTGTTCTTTAATGATTCCATTCTTTAATATTAAATGCAAAATTTCTGTTTTCTGTCTATGTTTTGCATTAATACTTGCTACAACTGTTTCCAAAGTTTTGAATTATGCATTGTATCATGGGTTAATAAAAACAGTAAACTTGTCATCATTATTAAATATATGAAGTTTCCTTAAAAAATCTAAACAAATTTTCAAGATACAAAGATCAGCTGTCAGATCATTGTTTGGTGCCTGCAATTATGAATCATGTAGACCAATATTTAGAAAATTAGTAATGATAACTTAATATTGTGTTTATATTGATAAATATGCAATCTTTGTTAAAAAAAATAATAATTTATGTTTAAAGGAATATATCATCCACCAAACCGAAGGGCAGACAACAGAACTCTCTTGTATTACTCAACACAGTACAGTGGTTTTTGAGAAATAGCCTTATTTTGCTTCCATCTACCAATTTATTTAAAACAAAAAAGATTTTCTTTTACAGAAATAACATTACTATGTTGTTAAATTATTAAATAATTACTAATTTAAAAAAACTCTGAATTTCCTATAACCCGTTTAACATGTATTTTATGTGCTCAAATAATTTTCATTAACGCTTTCAGAATTCTGAGTTATTTTATATATTTAGCATTTTCACATATTTACTTTAATATAATTTCAAGTATTTATATTTTAAATTATTAATATTGATTTCTATTCATATTGATATTATAAATAGATTTAAAATTAATTGTTTATTTTTTTATGCTGCTCTGATTAATATTTTATCACAGTTCCTTTTCTTACTCCACCTGACCAAATGCTGCGGGCAGTTTCATTTTAATCTGTTCAATACGACACCTATCCATTCTTGATGTGATCTATAAAATGAATTGTATGTACCAATTAGAATAAAAGATATATATTTATTTATTTAGGTGTCAGTAGGATATTGGGCTACGTATTTTCCTTATTGAATTTTCATGTTTATCAGAAAATATAGTTGTAGCAATGATTTAGGATATTTTATTTTTGGTATTTTCTTAATAATAGAGAAAATGAATGTTACCTTAAATTCTAATTTCTGTATTAAAATTATTATGTTATTATTTTATATATTTACGTGTCAACTGATGGGTTTTTTCTTTTGTTTCCTACATTCTAGGCTGCACATTACATCGGGTTAGGTTGTAATGTGGTATTGTGTATGCAACATTTACCAGAAAGAGTTACATCATTATCGGAAAATGATGATGATAAGGTAAGTTAGTATTCTTTTGCTTCTTTATTTAACTTGAGGCTTTACTGTTTTCTTCTTTTAACAGATTATATTGGGATCTTGCAAATTTTAAATGTTGACTGCTTAAATTAATATTCATTCTTTTAGACCCTGAATCATTCAAATTAGTTTTACAGAAAATATATAATACATATATACTTATTCTTCATTACCATTTCATGTTGTTTCATGAACCATTAAATAGAATTTATGATAAAACTTTTCTGTTAAAAACAGACATTTTTTTTGTAATGGAGTAGAGTTTTATCAGATAGCATAAGAAAATATTAAAAACTATATTACCTGATGCAATCATCGCATTGTTTCTCTTTATAATCTGATGGTTTTAGGCAACACCTGGAAATTCTCAGAAAGTAGCATTCTGGAATCTGAAAAGGATCAATTAAAGACAAAATGACAAAAACTGAAATCATGTTTAACAAACAAGTTTCCCCAAGATTATTGAACTTAAATATTGCTGGGTATTATTTCTTGCAAATTCCTACTGGTGACTGACTATTGACCATACAAAAAATTAATAAAAGAACTAATAAATTTATGTTGTTTTTTAACAAATGTGAAAGCTTTATTTATGATTTTATTTTCTTTATTACCAAAATAAGACATTTTTATTCACAATTTATTAGTTTTATTTTCTAAAGTTTCAGAAATTTAAATAATATGTAAAAATATTTAAAAAATTAAAAATAATGGAAAGAGGAGGTTGTGTCAATATTATAAGATCACTGAATTAAATTTGAACAGTCTGTATTATTGCTTATTGTAAAGGGTCTGGCAATGAACTATGGTGGTTTTGAAAAGACTGTCTTGCACGCGGTGGTGGGTCGAATATGAACTAGAATGTTTGAATGTACTCATTGCCAGATCCCATTTCACTAGCAGTGGAGCCTTGGTCTGTAGTGCATCTTGTGTTTGTTTACAACTTCGTCATTGGAATGGGTGGTTCTGTAGTGCTCATACAGCAAAGATTTTGAAACTATTTTAATGTTGGTCGTCATGGTCGCATTTCAAAACAAGATACCATTATAAAGTGGGTGAATAATTTTCAAATGACAGGATCTGTGAGAACAGGTACTACACAGGGAGATGATTGAACTGTACCGACCCCAGAAAACATTGAAAGGCTGCAACAAGAGGTGGAAGCCACCGCTTTGTCATTCAACAGTGTCTCACGCTTGTGCTGTTGGTTTGTCAGAGAGGTGAGTTTGGAGAATCTTATACTTGGACCTCAGTTTCCATCTGTATAGCTAAAGATTGTTCAGGAACTGTGGCGAAGCAACTTCATCAGATGAGATAGGTTTGCAGAAATGATGTTGGAATTGCTGACAGACTACATCGTTTTGATCATGAATTATGAGGACCACTTCCATTTATTGGGGATGGTAAACAGAATTTCCTGTACTGGGCACTCGAAGCCCTACAAGAACTGCATCAAACGACCTCTGCACTGCAACAGATTAACTGTTTGGTGTTGCTTATCTCAAACTTGCATTATTGGGCCTTATTTTTTTCAATAAAATGGACAAATAGTGTCTGTTAATCAGATTGCTACTTTGCCATGTTACGTGATTATTTCCTACTATAATTAAGAAGATTAACCTTAACGGAGTGTGGTTTCAGCAAGATGGGGCCACTTGTACATCAAGTCATCTATAAGAATGCCTCGACAAAAATGGATGCCACCTAACTGATGTAATTTTTCACAGCTGAGTATACTTTCCTTATTTTGATATGTAATCTCAAATGATAATGTAACATTTATGTTTAATAACAATAGATTTTGAAATTTGTTCAAAGATAAGTGTGACAGCCTTTTCAAAACTACCATACCTCATTGCCAGACCTGTATATCCATAAGTTGGTAAACAGAGCACTTATGTAGTTCTATAGAATATTAACCTCCACTCTATCGTATCAAAGTTTGCTTTGGCTCTAAACGTATATGCAAAGCTGGCAGGAACTTTTTACTCCACATTAATAGCCAGTGTTTTTGTTTCCTGACTTTTAATCCAGAAAATATGTCACAGAAAAACATTTCTGGATAGATCCATAGTTTGACACTCGCTAATAAATTGCATCAAGGATGTGTGGTCCTGTATCCTTACTCACTAATGATACATGTAACACAAAACAAACAAATGCATCTAATGAATAGTTTCAGAGCTCCCGTCAGGTAATGCAAGCTTATTCTGCTCCTAATCCTGTAGAGAATAAGTAAATTTTTACCTGAAATCAAAGTAACACAGTTATATCAATGATTCTGTATTTATCAGGTTAAAAATTTTAATACATCTGTGTTAAACACTAAAATTGATTTAATTTCTTTTCATTAGTATCAATTTTTCTTAAAATTAACGTACATAAACTGATATTCTTTTAAATGATTTAAACATTTTAAAATTGTTATCTCTGGCATCTATCAGAAGATTTTGTATTTATACAGATTTCTGTCTGTTTAATTTGCCAATTATCATGTGTTATACTCATCAGATATTTGTGTTTTTTAAATATCTATTTTAACCATTTTTAATGGTGTATATATAAAAAAATGTAAATTTTTAAAATATATCTTTCAGATAAATGAGCAAACATTAAATGATTACAATCGTGGAAGAATGTACCTGACAGATATAGCACAACACGAAGACATTCCAGTGTTTAATGATATCGAAGAAGCTGTACAGTGTGTCATACAAAAATTTACACAAGTATCAAGCCGGTAGCTGAAAATACAATGTTGTATATTTATTACATATATTAACATTTCACGATCAACAGTTCTGATAACATACATTAAGATTGAAGGTATGGTAATTTAATCTGTGCTTTATTACAGATCTAAGATCCTCCAGGTGTTTTATGCCCTTTTAATAAAAAATTATTGCTCTGGGGATTTTTGTTCAGTCAACGAAGCTTTTATGACTATATTTTTAAAAAAATGTTTAATTCATTCATTAAAAATATTTATTGTAATTCATAATAATACTAATGGTTTTTTTAATCTAAATGAGCTGGTATATTATGGTGTAGGTTAATTAAGAATATATAAATACATTAAAATAATAAAAGCAACCACCAAGGTGTTTATGCTTTGGATTTGTATTATATAAATACATTAAAATAATAAAAGCAACCACCAAGGTGTTTATGCTTTGGATTTGTATCGCTTTTTTTTATTAGCTATTAACTCTATTATTTCAGATTAAGGGAATAAGAATAGAGGTGAGTGTTATTAATGTCTCTGTTTAATGGCTGTTCTGTTTATAAAGTTTAATTTTTCATTGAAACTGGTGTCATATTGAATTGCTTACAAAACTGGTAGGGATCTATTTCTTAGATGTCGTTTCAGCAGACGCTTGATAATCCAATGTATGTGCAGTTATTAGTGAGTTGTTGAAAATATAACATAAAAGAAAATTTTTTCTTTTATAGTTTTTTCAAAAAGAAAGAGAACATTAATTTAACTGATAGTATAAATGATATAATATACGTATTATTTATATTATAACATTAAATATTTAGTAACATAACATAATGCCTGTACATTTAAGGATTTTTTTTTTTAAATTAGGTAAAACAAATTAAATATAATAATGTAGACGTTTTAGTAAGAGCTACTTTTTTTATAAGTTGCAGTGTTTACCTTCATTTTTGTTGAATTAATACCTAAACTTTTATTCCCTAACCTTTTTTCTTGGTTCCGCACAAATAAAATTTAACTTTAACATTTTAAGGAATAGATTTTACAAATTTTAAGTTAATTTATATCCTATTTTTTATATTCTAAATTGTATTATTTTTATTTTTGCTTCACCCTTTCTTCTTACAACTGCAAATTAAATAAATGTATCAGTCTTTTAACACTCATATTATCAAATTATTTATTCACTGAAATTGAAGTTCTTAAATCTAATACCTAGTAAAAAAAGAAATTAAATACTTGTTATGGTGTTGAAATAAAACAGGTGAACCCATTTCGTTTTATTAAATATCTATATTACTGACCTATAAAATTTTGTTGAATGCTGTAAAATTTATTAAAATAAGTGCGAAAAGGTATACTGCTTTTAATATGCATGAATAAAAGCATCTTAAAGTTTAAAAAATATTTATTTGTGGAACATACCAATTGTGTTTAAATGTAAACAAAGAACTAAACATATTTTTGAGGTTAACAAAATATATGAAAAAAAAATGGGATTATCAGATTAAAAAAATTATAATATAAACTGTAATATTTTGTTAATGTTTGTATAATTTATTTTCTTAAATACATAATTAATAGCGATTGTATCAGTAGTACTAAAACAGAAACATGTATTAAAAACATGCATTCTACTCTGTAGAGAATGATGAAAACATATCAGTACATGCATAGTACACTATACATATAAGTAATGAATCTATCATTGTTATAAAAATACTAAAAGGTTAATTTTTTCATGTGTAATGGAATTGAAATTAAAAACCATAATATAAATTAAGTTTCAAAATAATGCTAAAACTATCAGGAATAATAATTTATTTACTTAAAAATATCATTCCTGAGAAGAACAGCTAAAATTGTTGAACAGCCTTTACATAACTGGGCTACTAAGAGATAGTGAACTGCTTCTTAATATAAAAGATAAGTACAGCAGTTAGTGATCGGACAATATCAGTTTTCTCAAATTTCAGTGTTAAGGAAATCGAGAATGTTGAATACTTTCAAATAAAGTAAAGGTTAAAGATTAAAACAAAAGTACAAAAAAAATGTAATAAAAATAAAAAGATTAAATTAAAGTAGAAAAACTCCTTTAGAGAAACTTGTATTTATTTTATGACATATTTTACATTTTTTCTTCATTAAAATAATTAACTGGTTTAACCAAAGTAACACCTTTTGCAGATTTTTATAAAAAAAATAAAACAAACATTTAAGTTCATTCAGTTTTTGCTTCTATTCTATTGGAAAGTTTAATTAATAAAGTAATTAATCTAATGGCTTAGTATTTCAGATAACGAAATTTTATTTTATGTTATTATATTCAAGATCTCTAACCTTAAATACTTTATTTTTTAGTATTCAAATATTCATGGATAGTATTTGTCCGTTGGTTATAAAATAATGATTATTGGATCACACCTTTCATTGTATGAATATAAACGGATTCCATTACATATCCCTGTTCCCTGGTTTCTCTGTTCTTTTCACCTTGTTTCTCTCACTAAATGTAATGTTTATTTTCATCTATGCTTACTTATACAAACATATTTTTATAAAAAGATTAGATTGTCATTTATCTTAATAAATGATGTGCAGGTATGTGTTTTGTTATTCAATAGAAATAAAGTTTTCATGTGTTTGACCATAATTTTAGATCTAAAGTTTTTAATAAAAAGTATTAGATATTGTGCAAGTAAATTTAACATGCGTTTGCTGGATCATAAAACCAAAATAGAATTGATTATAAATTATCAAGAATATATGCTATAGCATAGTTAAAGTAATTAAATTCTTATGTTTGCTAGTAGGTAAAACTTTCAGAGAATTGCTTACAGTTGTAAAATTGAATGTTTTTTGTTTGTATGTATGTATTTTGTATGAACAACACCTGTAAGTATTACAGTTAATCATAAATATAATTAAGTTTATTTATAAATCAGTCTCTGGTTACCATTTTTTTTTTTTATCTTGTAGTGCTGTAAAACTCTATTAACACATCATTCTAAACATTCCTTCCTGATTAGTAAGTTTCATAATGAAGTACTGCAATTTTAAATAGTAATCGATTAAAACCAAAATTTAAATTACTCTAATTCGCTTTTAAACTTAAGTTTTAACCACATTTCGTTGTACTGAGTGATGAAATTAATTTTATTTTTAATACAGCTTCTAGATTAGTGATTTCTAAATTGTTTTGTATGCAATTATCCTAGCCAAAAAACCAATGCTTGTTCAGGTACATTTTTGTTTTAAATTTGTTAGTTGTCATTTACGTATCTACACATTAGGTTGTAATATGTTAAACAT
The DNA here is from genome assembly GCF_047948215.1 of Lycorma delicatula. NCBI lineage: Eukaryota > Metazoa > Arthropoda > Insecta > Hemiptera > Fulgoridae > Lycorma > Lycorma delicatula. Next base: position 12,593,592 of record NC_134461.1, on the reverse strand, counting down.
TTTTAAGTGAAGATTTGGTTCTGTATACTGGCATCATACCACAACTACTTCATCCAAAAAGGTAGATTATAGCAAGGTGTAAGAACTGCAAAGTTTAATAGCAAACAGGATATAATATTTTTTACATTGCCCAAGGTTTATTACATTTTTTTTTATTGTTGCACGTTAATCAATTATAATTTCAAAAGTTTAAATACTGAATTAGAACTAATGTTAATACTTTCAGTGCTATCAATGTTTTACTGTTAAATTAGTAATTCAGATAAATTTTCAAAATTTGTTTTAAGTTCAGTTTTTATTATTTTACTACTTTATACTTGATTGTATTAAATTAGGAAGCCCAGCTAGCTTTATTTAATAGTTTGAGGTTGGGCTTTTTGTATGTCCACCAGATAGGAACAGAATCCATGATGAGGTCCATAAGAGATACATCAAATTGCTCAATACCATGTACATTGAACCTCTAAAACGGTATATCTCTAGCATAAATCAGAATATTTGGCCAAAGCTCAGAAAACTGATGAAAAATAAATAAAAAACAAGAGCAACGGGTGAAGTAGTAAGAAAAGGAATGATCAAACCAAAGAGAACTGCAAAACTAGACAAACAATTCCATCTCAAGATCTTTTCTACTGTTCCAAGTTGTGTTGACCACTTCAAATATGGACACCTTTAAGAAGAATTGACGTATGAAAATATGATAATCCTTTATTTTACAATTTTATATATATATATATATATATATATATATATTGAATAAAGTAAATTTAATAGATTTTCTCTACTATGATTTCAAAATTATATGTGCTCTTGCAAATAACACACAAAGTTAAGTCTGTAGCATTTTTTTCATATATGTTGTGAACTTTGGTAGAAAAAGCTTGATTATTAAGGTACCGTCATAGAAAACAATCCCTTTGAGAGAGCTGGGAGAGTAGGCTGGCCAAGGAATTAAGACAACTAGCAAGAATAATGTGCAAGTTACTTGTGTGAACATGTTCTATGTTGCAGTGTGTTTATAGTTCTATTTTTTAAACCATAGCTAAACAAATTTCTTGCATTTCTTCAACCTGAGGAAGTTTAATCTCCATCATATTACAGTAATGATTGAACCAGTTAGTGCTTATACATTATTATCTTCAAGAAGTAAGAGCCTATAATTTGGACTGTTGAGATTGCCCACCATACCGTTACTCAGGATAAGTGTAATGGTCTTTTTTGGTCTAACGTATGTTGTTTGCAGTTCATGACTGATAATTTTTTTTATATATAACAATATAACAGTTTATAAAAATACGGCTCATCACTTATGGCAGTTTTCTTTCAGAAATATTCAGGATTCAGTTCTTATAGTTCAAGAAATTTTCTGAAAAAATCTAGCTATTATTCTTGTTAAAAAGAGTCACTCAGTTCTTGCATTGTTACTTTTTAAGGGTGCAGTTTCAAAGTTATGCTTAAATAACTCGTGAACCTGAGTATATATTTTAATTGAATGTCTAGGACTATGATGAACTGATTCCTGTACACAAATGGCATTTTCAGTGGTCTTCTTCGGTAGGATTGTCGTTCAAACTGAACCCGCTGTACAACATTCAGTGTTTTTATTATTGGTAGTCAGTAAAATAAATGGATTATGAGTTCTGTTGTAATTAAAACACATTTTAAATTGGCTCTTGTGTTTCTGAAATTGATTTACTCTCAAAGAAAAAGCTAACACACAAAACAAGGTGTTTGTGTGTAGTCTTTTGAACTGTGTCACTAACTGATATATGATAAAAAATAACTTTAGCTTTCCTCTCCACCATTTTATAAGTCAGTTCTGCTAACCTCACTAAAGTTATATCGGTAGAATTCTGTCAGCATTTTATAAATATGTTGATACTTTATAATTGGGCTATTGTAAAGAAACCAATTAATTATTTTCCTCTAAATACAAAATAACTACCTCACAATAAGGTCAGGCTTCCTATGAAACCTAATTTCATTAAAATATTAACTTATAAATTATATTTTTACTTCAAATATTAGCTGTTCTGGTTATCTTTTTCATGAATGTGCAATGTATCATCCATCATCAAATTGGTTTATGTTCCTTGAAAGCACCTTTACTTATACAACCTTTCAAAATGTTTATACAATTTATTTTTACTTTCAAACTGAAAATATTCAAGTCCTTATAGATATTATATATTATTTTACCTCTTCTTTTTATATGCCGTGATCAATATATACTATTATCATATTATTGGTAAGGAACTATTATTTTATTATCTTCAATCACCAAAGGTAGTCAATAACATAATTACAAAACTAACATGTTTTAATATTGTCTTTTTTTTAAAACCATTAAGTGTCATGAAGGTTTTCAATTTGAAATTACTAGAAGTGTAAATCATAGTTTAATTTTCATATTTCATAAGTTCCTCACATAATGGTTATTTTCATTGGTTTTCTGGAATACTAGTTGATAGAGTTTTGCACTGTATATTATTTGTATGTTTTACTATATTATGTTACATATTTATATAAATGCTATTATTCTGTCAGTTCTATAGCAGTGTTAAAAATAGGTAAAATGGTGTATTGTTGATACTTGATCGGTAATTGTGAATAAAATTAAGTGTAAATTATTCGTTATAATTTTAAGACGTGTAAAATGTTCTGTTTATTTTTGATTAATTATTAAATATTTTTTAAAGCATGAATATTAAGTATTGTAAAAATGTTCATTTCAAAATTATATGAATAGTAAATATTTAATTAATTAAAATAATTATGATTCATTATCTGTTATACTGGCAGCATAGCTATGCTAGAAGAAGAAAAGCATGGTAATCAGTCATAAACTGGGGTATGGGTTTTTTAAATTATAATAAAGCGTCATAATTGATGTCTTTGAAATGACATCTTTTGATGTCATTTCTCAATGTTTCATGACCCAATGGGAATGAAAATGGGAATAACACTGTCATGTTTGAAGCTTAATAATTTTTGAGTGGATAAACCAATTTTGATAAATTTGGCACAGATATAGCTAAAAGAAGAGACAGACTTATAGGCCACATCGTAAGGCATCCTGGAATAGGTGCTTTAATATTGGAGGGACAGGTAGATAGGAAAAATTGTACTGGCAGGTAACATTTGTTATATGTAAAGCAAATTGTTAAGGATTTAGAATGTAGGGGGTATACCAAAATGAAATGACTGGCACTAGATAGGGGATCTTGGTAAGCTGAATTAAACTAATCAATTGACTGAAGACAAAAAAAATGCATTCATGCTTATTTTAACATTTAAAAAAAAATTGCTCTCAAATTCTCCTCCTCCAAAAATTGAAAGCGCTATCTTCTTATTTATTGTATATTTTTTAACCAGTTTTTTATCTCTTCCTAAGCTAGTAGTATTGCAATTGGCCAGCCCCAAAAAAATACTTTGGAAGCATTGCTGGGTGAGGGAGCCAGTCAAAGTTTAAAAAAATCAATTTAAAAAATATATTTCATTTTCTTTATATTTTTACCATATAAAAACAACTAACCAATGCCAAAAAAGTATAAAAACTTTATTGTCAGTCTTTTTTTATTTGCTATTATGAAGAATTATGGTGAATTATATTTGTATACTTGTAAGAATTACTTAATTTTTTTTTTAAACCCAATTATTAATTAATACCATTATTGCAAATCATAACTTGCTCTGAATATAACAGCAACTGAGATCATTTTAAAGTGAATGCTGAACTTATAAGCACAAAGAGGTATATCCAACAATAAGAACAGTTGCACTCTCCCTAGAAAATTACATTTATTATTCTTAATGCTTCTTAAATTAATTACTACTTTGTTATTTTTTTATTCACTTATATATATATATATATATATATATATTTATTATTTTGTATGAATTAGTATCTTTTAAAATATACTACATAACAGATGACTCATTGGCTCTTCTGTTAGTATTGGTTTTCTCATTTATATTGATAGAGGAAATTTTAAGTAAATAAGTAATGTTAGAGTACATTGTGAGCTATGTCACCTCTTATTGTACCATGAACTTAACAAATAAGGTGATTATTCTGTCTTCGTAAACATCCAAATTTTGTATTTGGAAGATTATTTTTGACTCTTATTTTTATTTTTACTGTGGTTGACAAATCTGTTTGATATATAAAAAACTGTATTCAATTAATAAATTTGCCTTAACGATTTGTTTCTAAATACTTTATGATTTTTGTAAATAAATATTAATTTATTACAATTATTGATTGTTATTTAAAAATATATCTTTTTAAAAAATAATTTGAAATGAGCATTTTTATTTGAGTGTAGTATTGTTGCTCATGTCGTTTCTCATGTTTTCAATGAAAGGATCTGAGAAGAAATTAAGCAAGGTATATAACAAATATTTCAAAAGCTGTTGTAACTGTTATTTATGCTTATATTTTATTCATAATATGTTGGTTGTTTGGTTTGGAGTTGTGTTCCTGATATATTAAAGACTTGATGTTTATTATCTGTGTAATTTTGTTTCGTGTCATAATTGTATGTATAACAATTAATGTTATTGTTATTCTGTGTTTGTATGTATATATACAATATATATACATACTGCAAAACTTCGATCTATGTGTATCATATTTATATATTATGTATATATATTTTTTATTCTTATTTATATATTATGTATATATTTTTTTTTTTTATTCTTAGGTTGTGGTTAATATTTTAAAATATGCAGTAGTCATGAAAATAATTATCGGGTACTTTTATATTTTTCAACTATACAGCAGTAATAATAATTGTTTTTATTTTTTAATCTTTAATATCTGTTATTCAAAAATACTACCCTTAATTAATATTTACTCATCCTTAACAATAAGTGGGTGCCTGATTGTAATTCCTTTTTGGTTAAAGTGAGAAATAAATTTGTTGTTTAAAAGAATTTCAACTCTGGCCAGGTTCTAACCCAGAACCTTCTGGATAAGTGGAAAATATGAAATTATTTTATTGCAGGATGTATCATACTATTTTGCTAAATTTTTCTTTCCGTAGTTTACAAACGGTTTAGTTACTTACTTGGATGTGCTATGTATGGAGGATACACAAATTCTGTTTCTATTATTACTGCTATTACTAATAAAATCCACAGTATTAATAATAATAATAATATATACACCACAAGGGCTATTTTTTAAGTAAAGTCTTTTTTAATATAAACAAAACTAGTAAAGATATTATAAAAAAAATTTATTTTTATTTCACTCTTTACACTTTGCGTTATTTTTCTACATAGTTACCTTGTTTGTTTGAATATTTATCATAGCGTTTTACTAAATTGTTTATGCCCACATCATAGAAATCAGCTGCCCGTGAAGACAACCAGTCTTCAACTGTTGTTTTCACTTCTTCATCGATATCAAACCACTGACCGCTGAGAAACTCCTTCAGGTAGCGTAACAGATAGTAACTGCTCAGCACAAAGTCTGAGCTGTACGGTGGGTGGTCCATTTGCTCCACTCAGAAGATCTGATTAACTCTAGATTTTGAGCAGCAGAATGAGGTTATGCATTGTCATGCAGCAACAAAACTCCAGATGACAGTAGGCCATGTCACTTATTCTGTATGGCTAGCCAAAGCTTTGTCAAGGTCTTGCAGTGTGCAGCTGAGTTTATTGTACCTTTGGGCATAAAATCGACTAACATGATACCATGTCTATCCCAAAACACAGTTGCTATAATCTTGCACGTTGACATTGTTTGTTTGGCTTTCACTTTGACTGGAGATGTTGTGTGTTGCCATTCCACTGACTGCCACTTTGATGCTGGAGTGATGTGAGAAACCCATATCTTACCCTCTGTGTTAATGTGGTCCAAATTTTATCTCCTTCCTAACTGTATCAAGTAAAAAATGTTTAACCACTAGCCATTTTCCTTTTTTTGGTGTTCTTCAGAAAGCAGCCTGGGAAGCCATCGCCAGCACACTCTTTGAAATGCAAGATTTCAGAAATGGTTTTGTATAGCACTGAACTAGAAACTTGTGGGAATATCTGTGACAAAGTGAAAACTGTGAATCACCGGTTTTCATACATTTTTGTCAACTTCGCACAAATCGTCTGTGATTACAGAAGGTCGGCCCAATTGTGGTTCATCATAGACATTGTCCAGCAAGTCCTTAAGTCTTACACATTTAGGCAATTTGCTCACTCATTGAATTAGGCCTGTAAACCTCACTTATCTGGCAATGAATGTCTGCTGCTGACATGTTCCTTGCGGTCAAAAATTGAATCACAGACTGCATTTCATATTTAGTGGGTCGCTCAATTATTTGAAATATTTCAACTTCACAATATTATAAACCGTACATAGTGACGCTATGACTACAAATGGCATCTTCATTTGTGCAAGGTATGTCGGGAGCCAGGGCACATGCACATTTCAACAGCCTTGCAAAATTAATATAACTACAGTCAATCAGAACTTAGTTAACAAATATCCCTTGCGTGTGTATAATTAGGATGGGGAATTTTTTTTATAAAATATATGGAAAATCACATGTGAATTTTGCTTGATGAAATCTTTCTAAATAAACAAAAGAATATTTCAGCAATCATTAAGGAGAGGTAATTGTTTTAATCATATGATTTTTAAATGGATGTGTGGTTTTTTATAACAAAGTTCAGTTGTATAAGGTAAAAAATATATATAAATCAATTTTCATTAAATTATTGAAAATGCATTAGATAATATAAGAATTAAGTCATGATACAGTTGTTTTTTTAATAAGTATTGAATTTTTGTAGCATTTAAAAAATTCCATGCCTCATCAGGATTCAGACATGAAACCTTTTGGAGGAAGGTAGAGATGCTACTGCTCCATTATAGGTGAAACTTGTAACAACTCATATTATATATATATCTTCTACCCTATGAAAGATTTATTTTAATTAACATATTGAATTAGATTGTAGTTTTAAAAAAGCTGGTGACAATGCTGCTGAACTTTGTTAATGTTTGTATAGAAGTTACGATTTAATTCTTCTCATAGAGAAACCTTATTTTTTTACTAATATCCTTGGTTATTAAATTTGTTAAAAATGTGAAATGGTTTATTAAACAAGTAAAATAGTTATTCATATTTTAAAACAATTATTCCCTTGCTATTTAATAACCAAATTGGAGGTTTTTTTATTCAAAAAAGAAATAAATAAATAAAATCTTGAATATAAAAAATTATTTATTTCTGATGAGGTGAAAATGAAACATATTTATTTCTTTTTAAAAACAACAACAATGTTCTTTAAAAGTGCCTCAAGTAAACTTTTCATTAAATCTACATTTTTCTTAATATTATAGTTATGAGGTCTTAAAGAGATACTCAATCCTTTGCCTGATTTTTTGAATTTTTTTTTTTTTATGGAGTTATAATTACAAGATGTTTTTAAATCTTTTTTTCACTATTAACATTAATAACAGTTTCCTGGTGAAGTTTCTCCCAGAATACATCTTACTAGAGATGGTAGATGTGGCTTATATAGGAACTACTCTTAGATTTTTGCAAAAATTTAGTAACATAGCAGTTATCAACACAATACACATGTTCATGGAGTTAAGATTGTAACATCAGTTGATGGTAATCATAACCAATATCCATGTCATCTTTGTTATTGTAAATTTTAAAAATACTTTTTAAGTAGGGAAAAGATAAAATTTATATATTATAACCATTAATATAAGAATTAGTTCAGAAATTGTTGGAAAGATCGAACTATATTACAATATTTCAATGCAATCAACAAGTGGTTGGTTGTTGTTATGTCATTATGTCCAATAAGTCAGATAACATTATGTTGGTTACCTTAGATTTATTGATAAATCAGTAAAAAAAATCCATGTTTTCACTAACATTTTTCTTCACCAAATTTAGTCTGCAAGCTTAATAAGATTTAGAATTGTTGTATATGACAGTCAAAAGAAATATCATATGATTAAAATAATTTTGCAAACTGGTAAAAACAATTTACTTATATGTAAATAGTTGAGCTTGAAAAAATTTATATCCTTTTTTATTAATTTGTCGTATATTCTGTCTTACATATTTTCAAGACTACTATATATTATAATTTTTCTTGCTTTTTATGTTAATAATTAATTAATAAACATTTATTTACAAATAGTATTAACAAATTTATGTAGGTATCATGTATAATATAATGTAATAAATTTTATTATTGTTATAGTGCTGTTATTTTTTATTATTTATTTATATTAATATTATAATATTTATTATTATTATTATACAATCATATTATTACATGTAATCAAACGGTATTAACTTATAGCCTAATTGAAAAACATTAACATAATTATTTTTTAAAAGAAATTTTTTCTATATTGAACTCATTTGTTTTTTATTGATTGTATTTAAATTATTAAAAATGTTTTATCATAATTTATCACAGAGGTGGATATGTAGAAGTTGTTCCTGGTGGCGAAACAGAATCTTTTTATAACGATTATTATAATTAATTATTAAGGAACTGTACAACATTTAAATTTATTTATGCCTTTTCTCCCTTCTTTTCTAAAATTTTCACATTATTTTTTTTATATGAAAGATTTTTCTATATTATTCAGTATTACTCTCCAAAGTAATCCTGGTGCTGTGAACTCATGTCGTGAAATAATTTTAAGGAATACTGTTTACTTTCTTATATAGATGAAAAGAAATATACTTAATGTTTTCTAGTTCCCGTGTGAAATTAAAGTTTGCATGTAGCACTTTTATTATAGAAAAGTATATATAAATATGTTGGTTTATACTAAAACATTCCCAATCTTTCATATGACTGTGATGCATGTAAAGTGTCTACGATACAACAGACATCATAGGTCGGTGTTGCTTTCTCTGAAAATGAATGGTTCACTAAACAGCTAGTCTCTACAGTAGTGAACAGAATAGTGTAGTGGTAATAGTAAATGCAAAACAATGCATTTACTTATTTTTTTCCTTCGGTCGATAAACTTTTCAACCTGTCATGAGCTTCATTATTCTTTTATATAAACTAATGATACTTAATACGATTTACATTATACACCTGTCTTCCTCCTCTGTTTTTAAACATATTCTAAAATTTATTTTAATAACCTATCTTCTTCTATATGACCAACAAAATGAAATCGCTCCTCACGACACTGATAAATCTTGTTATTTAAGTCACATACCTTAAAACGGCTTTTCTTTTCTTAATTTTTTTATTTTTTTGTTTTCAATGCACCTAACATAAAAATCACACCTATTTCAGTCTTCTAGAGTCAAATTTCTCTAGTGAATGAAACATAGACACAAAATAGTCTTATGTTTTATAAAAATTTAAAAATGGAATCTTTCTTTACTTATTCTTTAGAAACCACCTGATGATTCCACACATGCAAATTTTATGTTTGATATCCACCTTCCTTCTAAAAGATATATTAAGCCTGTCAAATCTTTTACTCTTTAAATTGATTTATCATTAATGGTAAATTTATGTGGAATAGAGAAAACCCCTTAAAATGCCATTAATTTTGATTTATTGTCAATTCTGATTTATTTTAATTTTATTTAATTTTGATTTATTTACTTGTAATGAAAAGTGTAATGTATAATTTAAGCTTAGAGTTTTTTATTATATAGCTAATTCTCCACGCAACATTTGTTCAATTGGTTATTCTTTGCTTCTAGAAGACAAACCTTTAATGAGAGATTACTTTTATGCCATTAATGTTAAAGATTTAACACTAGTAATTGTCACCATAATGTATTTAGCATCGCATAATATATTTCCATACGCATATATATTTATTTTATAAATATATTTTTATATGTATATGTATTATAGAAAATTAGTCAAAAGTAGGTAGGCAAATATACATGTTAATGCGTTTGCTAACTTACATTGTTCAAGGAAAAGATCTATACATCCATCTCTGATTTCATGGAATCTTTATTCTTTCTTTTATTGACCAAATAAATCATAAAATTATTTAATTTATTTTTTAATACAATAAAATTATAATTCACAAAAGTTGGCTGTTATGATCATTAACAATTTATAGCCATTATAGCAATTATATCAGGGTGCTTGTGGAGGGAAGTGTAAATAGAGGGGAAAGTGCCTTGCTAGAATGGCTCAGCTATACAAGTAGTTATCTGCAATTAAATTTAAAAACAAATAATTTATTCAGATAGTAGTTTTAACTCCCCACGTTATATATTTAAGAATGCTGTTACTTGTAAAGTTCCATTAACTAATCAGGATTTAATAACAATAATTTTTTTTATGAATAATTATTTTAAATTATTAATTGATAATGTTAATCGCACTACTTTTTATAAATTTCAAGATTTTTATTTTACTTTTATAAAAATCTTATGCATGTTAAAAATTATAGAAAAAATTGTGGAAATTATATCAAAATATGTATGTATAATTTAAGTTGAGAAAATTTGAAAGATTTTTTAAAATTTAATAAATCACAAGAAGTAGTTATTTACATTTTAATCATAGATTAATGAGATAAATAATTATCAAACTAGCATCACAAAATATTAAAAATCATAATTTTTTTTGTACATGGGAAGTTCTATTCAAACTCCTGAATCAAATTCAGGACCCTATTATTGAAGCCAGTAGTGCTTACCAATGTACATTTTGTCTGAGAATCTGTATATATGCTACAAATCCATTTTTTACATCATAAATGTGTTTGCTGCAATTACTCCATTATTTTTCTTAATATTTATTTATTTATCACACAATATTTTTACATCACAAAAAGAATTTTTACTTCTTCCTTATGTTTTTTGTATAATTGTTGCAGTTTGGAAAATCCAACTAATATAAAATATAATTATTAGAAATGTACGTTTATGTATAATATTAATTTGCATCTTCTGCTATATAGAGAATAAATACATAGTAGTTACAGTCATCATATTATGGTACGTCATTTGGTAATTGATATTTTTTGGAATTACTCTTTAAAAATCTATTTTATAAATAAATATTATTTTATTAGAAATCTTAGAATTACATTTAAGAAAAATTATGCATAATAATAATAATAATTTTGAATTCTTTAAATGCAATTGAAAATGCATTATTATTAATTATATTTTTATTAACGCTTCTTTTTAACAATAAATGATGAAATTTATGTAAAAATTTACATCACATTTTTAAACAGTATATATTAGGTTTTATTAGTTTGCTTTGAATGCAGAATTTCTTTATATGAACAAATATTTTTAGCACTTACTAAAAATTAACATCACATTTTAATTTATGAAAAAAAATTACCTGCAGAAATTATACTACATTCAATTTATAATTATTATATTTAGAATCATAATTCTTCTGTATGTTTTATGTAATTTTTATGAAAGCATTTTGTTTGTGAATTATATATATGTATTAAATAATGCTATAAATTGTATGTTTGTTAAAAAATGTAGAAATTACACCAAAATATGTATGTATCATTTAAGGTTGAGCAATGTTTGAAAAAAGATATTTTTTTAACTTAATAAATCAGAAGTTTTATGTGTGTGTATATATATATATATATATATAATTATTATTATTATTATCATCAATAATAATTAAATGAAAATATTCACTTGCTGATAAATAAAGTGTTTGTTTTTATAATATTTAACATTAGCACTTTCACAGTGCACACTGCATCATCAGATGCAAAAATAAAATAAATTTAGTAATTTAAAGAAAAGACTGTTCTCTCTTTTTGGTTAGCTTGTAAACTATTACAAAAACAAGCAGTAAGTGAATATTTTAATTTTATTATTATTATTGATAATAATTATTATATACTGCTGTGATGCTTAATTACAAATTTATATATATATATATATAAATTTGTGGTAATTAGTGTAATGTGTTTCAACTGATAAATAAATGCACATAGTCTTAGTTCGAATTTAAATAATGCATATTAATTGTATCAGTTTGTTCTTCTAAGATACTCGGCTATTGAGGCAAATTAAAAATTTAGAATGAAATATACAAGCATACTTATTAATTACATCACATATTTTTCAAACAGCTATTATCTAATTGTACTTTTATTATATTTTTTATATGAACATTGCCTGTACATTAATAAAAGATGTATGTTTAAAATTCAATTTTAATTGTGTTCTTGTGATTTTATGCTTGTTTTCAAATTTTTAGTTAATAAATAAGCAGGGTTTTTTTATAGCTATATGCATTTCTTTACACAATATTTTTTAAAAGATACTAATGTTAAAATATAAATTTTTATTACATTTATTTATATATATATATATAATTATAAATTATATTGGCAATAAGGCATTCCTCCTTTGCTGCATTCTCAAATGAGGGGTTCAAACTGCAACTTTTCTTTACAGAATTTTTATTGCATATTTTAATACAGTTGAATTTTTACTCACTTTGTCTTGCTTTAATGGTTTTATAACATAACTTGTACAATCATTATAATAATAGAAACTAATAAAAAAAAGTAATAATATTAAATTAAATAAACAGAGAACAATAGAATATTAAGAAAGAAACCTGTGTACCGTGCACACACAGACCACATTCTTTACAACATTCTTTCTCTCTAACATAAATTTAAACAGAACAAGAGCTGTCATATAGATAAACTAAACGGTAACTGTGCCACATTACATGTCATTATGTCATTATAATCAAACCGTTTAATTGTCCTCATTACAGTTTTAATTAACTTGTAATTTTTGGTAGAAATTGCAAATTACACTTAAAAATACATCATTATATTACATAAAAAAACCCTTCAGTTATTGTTCAATTGAGTCAAGTTGTCAAAAAATAGAGTAGTTGGTTATTTCAACTTCAACCATCAAGTTTCTACAGGCATATATTAAAAACTTCAACTATATTGTCGTTCCTTTCAAAAAATCTTCTCTTTCCCTCAATTGTATTACATTTCAAAGCTGTAATGTATAAATTTGATTTATAAAAGGAAGTATTATTCTATTCAGGTTTCAGTTACGTTAGTGTAAATGTGAAAAACCTTCATTTTGGGCCGAATTTTTAGTTACACGCTAAATAAAAGTAATTTTACTTATACATTGCAGTTCAAAATATGAGAGTCATTCAATAATTAAAACAAACAAAGAGCTGTGAACAAAAGTGATATATTAAATAAATACAATTTGTTTTGTCTACTTTTCCATGTAATCCCCACCAACTTCTCTGCACATGTCCCATCTTTTTACAAGTCTTCTTATCCCCTCAGAGAAGAATTCTTTATTTTGATCTCGAAGCCAGTTTTGTACTTTTTCTTTACCTCTTCGTTGTCATTAACTTAATGCCACATAAAGCTTCTTTCATCGGACCATACAGATAAAAATCCAAAGGGGCAAGGTCAGGACTATAAGGAGGATGAGATAGGAGCTCCCAACCCATTTTGCCAATAGTTTCCAGTCTCAGTTGTGCCATGTGAAGTCGAGTGTTGTCTTGAAGAAGAAGCACACCTTTCCTCTGCCATCCTGGACATTGCAGCCACTTTTAAACTTTCCACCCATGCGTAAAAACTTGCACGGTTCATCCGACTACTGCCATATTGTTTGTTAATCCAAGAGAATATTTCTGATGGTTGTACACTTTCCAAAAGTAAAAATCGTATCACAGAACGCTGTTCTTCAAGAGCAGTTTCTTTGAGTAGACACACCATTGTAACTAAGACTTTAGAGGTTATGTTTACATAAATATTAATCGAGCAGCTGACTAACACTCTTTGCAAGGTTACGAACTAACACTTACAAATGTTTCAATTGCCTGCATTAAGTGTTTCCTTCACTAAAAATGTTTAATTATTGAATGACCCTCGTAGCTATACAGTTGTAGCATTATTCCAGGATTTTAATTTTTTTACCAGGATAGCCTTTATCTTCCCAATCCACAACTATCAGATACTTTTCCACAACTGAAGAAGTCCAAATATCTCAGGATTTTTTTATTATATGACCGGATATTGTTATAATTATTATTCTCTTAGAGAGTTTCACAATTTTTACAACCTTTCTTACTCTCTTTAACACTCGATGGTTTGTTACACGGTCTTAGAAAATCTTTAGTTTACGCCATTCGACTTACATATCAAACATCTCTAATTTCTTTTTTGGCTATCTCTGTTAATGTCCATGCTTCCACATGATAAAATGTAACTGTAAAGTCATAATATATTATGAACTAAAGCTTATTTTTATTGATGAAAAAGAATATTAATAGACCGATGAATACGTTGTACAATCCTTCCTATATGTTATAATGATTGCTCTATCGCTGTACGGCTCAGCCAATTTACTCTACTTTTTTTCATTTTGAATAGAACCGACTGTTATAGTCTTCGGCCTGTAATAAATGCCAAGGGAATGGTTTATTAAACAATGTTTTGGATGTGATATTTTATCTTACGTTAAATCATCCTTCTATCTCCATGACGCTTCTTTGTGAGACATTCCAGTTGTTGTAGAAAAGCTTCAGATTGTGTAAGGGATGCGCAATTTACCACTTCACCAAGGATTCTCTTTCTTAATAAAAATGTATTCACACCGTGTCAGATTATAAGGAAATGTAACTTGAAGGTTCTGGATTTACTAGAACGTCTCAAGAATCCACTATATTACAGAAGCGCATGTACAATGGACATGGTGAGAATACAAACAGGATATTTTCAGTATTTAACACGTTAAGAGGAAAGGAAGAAAGCGTTTTACTCAGGGTCCACTTAGTTTTTAATATGCTGTAATTTTATATTTTACCATAATATATAATACTTAGTGTTAATGATCATACATTTTTTTAATAATATTATTGATATTCTTAGAAAAAAATAATAGAAATTAGTGTCAATTTGAGAGTCCACTAGTTTCTGTTCGATTGTAAAATTAAAAACAGTTTATCTTATCATTTATTAGATATAATGTTGGTAGAAGTAATTAAAAGAAAAAATTACGACGGATGTGATTGAGATAATCTTACAAATAACAAAAGGTAAAGGAGAGCAATTACTACTTCAAGAGAATTGTAGTATCAATTTATGTTAACGTATATAAAAACAAAAGGTCTGCCTTCTTGCTATATGAATGATTTCTACTATCCACTTAAAAGAAAATTAAAATTTTATGCAAAAATTTAATATGTATGTTTGTTTTTCTAATTGCAAAAATGTAACAATATTACTTCATTTTATTTGTAATAGTTTTCTAATTCTTATTCGGTATTTAAAAAAAAATACGTATGTAAAATGCTAACAATTATTATTTAATTTATTATTACGTACTCCATTTAATATTTTCTATTTTCATTTTTATAAGATAAAATAAATTTGTTCTTTATTGAAACTAATCTCAGTTTAGTTCTGTTGAACTTTTATTTAGCATCATTACATTGCAATAGAAAGCATCCTACTATATTTATTTAATTAAAATGTTTACAACTTTAATGTACATGTTTAAATATCAAACGTATGTAATTTGTAAATCGTGATTATTATTACCATAAAATATCGATAACAAACCTTATTAATAAAAGCAAATAGTTATTATTATTAGTACGATAACAATTATCTTTATTATTTTATTTATAATATTAAAATAATGACATAGTTATTTGTAGTTGTAATTTAATATTTTATTGTATAATTAAATAAAATATTATATTTATTAAGAAAATTATCTTGCATTTTTTCTTTTCTATTACTTCAGACAATTTGACATGTTAAAAAGTTCGCAAAAATTTCAACCTGATATTTTACATTATTGATATTAATTTTGTTATAATGATAAAATAATTCTGTCTATTGCTGGTTAAAAATACTTTACTATACTTGTACTATCCTGAATAATTTAAATATTTAACTTATCCAAACACGGAGTGTTTATCAAAATCAATAGTTGCCCCGTTTTATTTAAAATAATCTAAAAATGCTTAAAAATATAATCTGAAACAGATGTCCTCCAAATCAAGACAAACACAGAAATGATGGAGAGCACCTCAATCAACTGCCAACAGATATGTAATCTCTTAAATAATATTACAAAAATTTGCTTTATACTTTTTTGTCACACTTTAATCAAATTATTATCATACGTTGCATGAGTTTAATTAGTAGTTAATTTGGATTGCAAAAACTTTTAACACTCGCACTCTTAATTTGTTTTTCCTGGCTAAAAGGATGACATCTTCTTCGAAAGAATACTAAGGTATGTACTTATTGTAATCATCATTCTGAATTTAAAGACTATTTTTCTGAAGAAAATGGCTTAGTGTTTTGTAATGACATTTCTTCTCTTACAGAGACACTTAGTAATCAACATAAACCAATAAAATGGCACTTGTTCATTGATTTCTCTAAAGTTAGTTTAAAAGCTGTGCTCCTATATAATGGCAATAAATTCCTATGAGTACCTGTGGCTCACTCTGCTGGTATGAAAGAAACATATGAAAACTCTAAATTTATATTGGAAAAGCTTCAATATGTAGTGTATGAATGGAATATCTGTGGTGATTTGACGGTAATTGCAAACTTATTCTTGGTTACATAAAGTACTGTTGTTTTTTGTGTGAAAGGGATAGTAGGGGCAGAAACCATTCATTAGAAAGAATGACCTAAATGCGAACCACTTATTCTGAACAGAAAAATGTAAAACACGACCCATTGTGTTTCCTAAAGATGTTTATCTACCTCTGTTACGTATCAAACTAGGATTAATGAAGAATTTCATCAAGGCCATGGAGAATACTACTTGTTTCATGTATTTAAAACTGAAGTTTCCTAAAACTAGTGATGCAAAAATTAAAAAAGTAATATTTTTGGGTCCACAAATACAATCACTAATGCATAATAAAAAGTTTGAGGAACTATTGAATCCACTTGAGAAAGCAGCTTGGCAAGTATTTAAAAATGTTACTCAAGAATTTTTTTTGGAAAATTGAAAGGTGGAAAATTACCGTGACATTGTCAACGATCTTATAAAAATTTGGGTTGCAATGTCTTTAAAAGTACACTTCCTGCACTTGCACCTAGATTTATTCCCAGAAAATCTTGGTGCAGTGAGCAATGAGCACAGGGAACACTTTCATCAGCGGATTTCAGCTATGGTAAAGAGGAATCAAAGCAAATGGAATCCTAATATGCTGGCCAATTATTGTTGTACCATTAAGAGAGATGCTCCACAAGTGAAATATAGCAGAAAATCATCATTTCTTACTTTCTAGGTGAGTTATATGTTTGAATATTGTGTAGTTAAGAATGCAGAAAGTATTAAAATGTTTGAAATTATAAATGCCTGTCTCTCAGAAACCTTGCGTGACAGGAAAAACCGATGTCATATTTGAATTCTGGAGAAAAATTATTATCAGAATCACATATTTTTCTTCCTGAAACAAAAAAAAATTATTTTTTGTTCCCAGTGTAATTAGACTTTTACTTCTTTTATTAATATTTAAATCAGATTCATTCGATCTTTAAGTTAGTCCGTTAAATTAAACCGTAATTTAACAATTCTCTCTCTGCTAAACTTATTTTTACCGACCGGATATGTTTTCAAATAAAAAACAATTTATTACATTTCATAGTGAGATTAGCTGTACAACTATACAGCAAGTATCGGTGTACAAGTTTTCTTGCTCATCGACAGGAATAAGAGTCAACAGTTACATGTAACGGTTGATAACGGGATGGCCAACCTATCAAAAATCGTATGCTGTTACTGACTGTATTACATGGAATTGGTGTTGGTAAGTTCCAGGGGTCTCGCACTTTTCATCTAGAGCTTATGCGCATGGCTGATATTTACTCTATGAAAACTCATGTATGAATTCTGCCATGGACAGAACTGTAACAAAAATTTAGACTGCAGATCCTGGACTTTTTCCTTTGCTGCTGAATCTTTCTTATTGAACGGCTTTGAAAAGGCATTTGCATTTTGATCCCTGTAGATTATCGATCTTATTGAAATGCAAGGAATAGCAGCTATCACTCTAAGCTTGTTTGGATCATTCTCTTGGTACAATTTCCCTTTTGATCTGTTCTCTTAAAGTCATTTTAGTGTTAGTAGTAGAATGGTCAAGCAGGACTGCAACCGATGGGAGTTTCTTTGTTCTAGTTGTTTATACCCTCAGTACAATAATAAATAACAGTGTTTGCGGATAGGTGATAGCCGCCTATTCATCCACCTGGATCGGTAAGGAAGAGCAGTAGAGTTTTTTCTGATTTTCTACATGTAGAATGTATTTTTTTTTTCTAACCTGACTCTCTAGTGATTGTCTCTCTTGGTTATACAGACATGCTTTTTAAATAACCGGCAGACTGCAATCCAGAAGATTTAAGATAAGGTGGATTGAGCACAGTAATTTTCAGAAAAATTATGGTCATTTGCAAAAAAAATAGTAAAAATAAAGTAACAGAACAAGGCAGAAGTGTGGGGAAAACAGGAAGATAAACAAAATTTTAGGTTTTATCGAGAAAATAAATAATATTACTGAAATAATTTAAATTTTTACAATTAGTATATTTAAAATGATTTGATGAAATTTCATCAAATTATAACATAAGTTGCAAGGTAAAAATCCATTTAAAATTAATTGAAATACAAAACATTAAACATAATATTTTGTCAAAAAATATAATCAATAATTATGTTTATTTATCCTAAAAAATCAAATCTGAAAACTTATTTTAATAACCTGCAAACAAACCTTTTGGTAAAATACTGTAGGATGGTAAAGTAAAGAAATGGCTTCATATTTAAAAACTGTGGGAAATTAGCAGCAACAAATTCAAATTTACATAGTTACAAAATAACTATTTTATGGAGTTAAAAGTTTTGTCCACCATCATTGATCTGACACATTGAATCAAACATTTTTTTTATGATATGTGATTTTAATATAAAAGTTTATAAAATGGACAACAGCATAAACCATTTCCTGATAAATAACTTCATTTTCGAGTTATAAGCAATCGAAGTTGAAAAAACAGATAACCCACAGTAGCAATAAAGTGAGGTAAAATGCCCTGTAGTAACCTGTTATTTTATATCACCTTCAGAATTACAACTAATAACAAATTTTAAACAGTTAATGTTGGAAATAATGTCCCAAACACTAATAATAACAGCCTTTAATAAAAAACACTAATGATAATAATACACAATAACTAATAATTTGCAACACTGGTACAAATTAAACAGTTAGGTCGACCAATATTATTTACTTTAATTCAGTATTATTTACTCTGATTTAGTTAAATGTTTTGTTCTAAATTATTTAATACGATAAATTTTTAAGAAAATTTAAACAATTTTTGAGAGTGAGCTGATAAGTTTCCGGCCTGATAAAGAAAACATTATTTTTCAAATAATCTCCACAAAAACTAATACATTTTTCATACTGGTGCTCCGATTTAATTGTATCATTTTTATAATCCTATTCGTCGAGCTACTCAAATTACCCATTTACAGCATCAATAACTTCCTCGTTACTCTTAAATTTGTTGTCCACCAAGCCATTTTTTGAGGTTAGGAAATAGGTGCTAAATCGAGTGAATAAGACGGATGAGCAAGAAATTTGAATTGATTTTAGCCATTGTGATGATTAACAAATGTGCTGGTGTACTAGATTTGGTTGTTTTTTTTTTAACTTCGCCATTTAAATGCTGCAATAAGTTTACATAGTACTCACCATTGATAGTTTTTCCCTTCTCAAGGTAATCGATAAAGACAATCCCTTTTGCATCCCACAAAACAGTCACCATAACCTTGTTGGCTGATATAGTTGTCTTTGCCTTCTTTGGAGTTGGTTCACTTGTCTCTGTCCACTGTTTTGACCTGCTTACTTTCAGGAGTGTAGTGGTGGACCCAAGTTTCATCCAAAGTTGTAAATAGACACAAAAATCCACTGGGATTCCGCTTGTAGAACGTGAAATTCTCAGCTGAAAGTTTTCTGTTGCAACTAATGTTCAGGCATTAGAAAACATGGCACCCACCTCGAGCAGAGAGTTTCTCCATGCCCAAAAATTATGTAAAACATAAACTTCATGTTCTTTTGATATTTTAAGTCTCGGCTATCTCATACACTTATTCTGTGGTTTTATGAATCTTTTCTATCATTTCAGGAGTCATCCCCTTAGCAGGTAGTCCTTTCTCACTGCTGTTGACCTTTTATGAATTCAGAAAGCCACAGGTTTATTGTTGAATATGATGGAGAAGAGGTTTTTAATCCATTTTTTATTTGATTTGAAACTGAATAAACCTTTCAAATGTAATGTAATGTATTTTAACCATGCATTTTTCCAGTTTACCATTTTTGTGAGAATAACAAAGGCTTCTCACTCCAAACATATACTATTGCCCTGAAATGATATACGAGATGCTACCCAAAAGTTCGGGGAATTTGAATTTCCTGCGCGAACCATTGCTGGTATGACCTGCTGCTGTCAGATGTGTCTAGCAGTACTCTTTGTGAATCAGTGTTCCAACAGCTCTGACGGTAAGAGGCTGCATTGTTGACTTTTGTGCGGTTGTGTTTTACTGCTTCGGCGAAGTTCTAAATGGCAGATTTTAAAGAGCAAACAACCTGCATCAAATTTTGCTTATACTTAAAAAAATTGGTGCAGAAACCCATTGCATGCTTGTGGAAGCATTTGGTGACAATGCTATGAGTAAAAGTAAGTACCACTAACAAGTACAACACCGGAAAACATCACGAAAGTCCGAGAGGCTATTGTTGCAGATCGTAGACAAACAATCCATGATGTTTGTGCAATCGTACAAATGTCATATGGGTCCGTGCAATGCAATTTACAGAGAATTTGAACATGAGACGCATTGCTGCAAAATTCATACCGAGACTGTTGAACAGCGACTAGAAACAAACTTGCGTAGCTGTCTGTAGTGAATTGAAAAATTAAGCAAGAGATGACCCAACTTCATCTCCAACATCATAACCGGTGATGAGACATGGGTGAACGGGTATGACCCTGAAACTAAGCAGCAGTGGAAGTCGCCAAGTTCACCACGGCCAAAAAAAGCACACCAAGTTCGCAGCAACGTGAAGTCCATGATGATTGTTTTTTCGATATCAAAGGCATTATCCATACGGAATTTGTTCCTCTGGTCTAACTGTCAATGGGATGTTCTATTCTGAAGTTTTGAAGTGGTTACGTGAAAGCATTAGGTGCAAACGTTCAGATCTGTGGGGTAACAACAGCTGAGTTCTGCACCATGACAACGCGCCCGCGCACACATCGCTAGCCATTTGGAATTTCTTGGCTTCCAAGAAGACAGTAGTGATTTCTCACCCACCCTATTCACCTGACCTTGCCTTGTGCGACTTTTTTCTCTTTCCGAAAATAAAATTTCAAAGGCTGTAGTTTTAACACAATTGAGGAGATTCAGGAAGAAACGCAGAACGTGCCACTTACACCTGCAGACTTCCAGGGATGCATGGAATCATGGGAAAAACGCTGGGATCACTATATCAATGCCCAAGGGGATTACTTTGAAGGAGACAGTGGAAATGATAAGTTATGGTATATATTTTATTTAATATGGCCCATTGGTGTGTACATATATATATATATATATATATATATATATATTTATTGTAACAAGAACAGTATAACAGACCTGAGTAACAGATCCTTGCCGATTAAGAAGAAAGTAGTAGAAAATTATAATGGACGGAATTCAGAATGGATCCTTTTTCTAAGGGTAACAGACAATCTTTCTTTGTAATGTTGCCTCTCTGACACACCTCAACAGAAGTTGTTCAATGAGAAGAATTACCAGACAGAGTAAGAGTTTATATGGGAAAATGTAAGGATTTGGACGATCATTCTCACACTTCAACTAGGGTCTGGTTCTGCAGGTTAAGAGGGTAGGAGTATAAGTACTTCAGGAAAGATGAATTAAGATCAGTTTAAGTGAGGAGATTAAGCGAATCAGTGAAGAAGCGAGTGTCTAGCGCATATAAGTTCAACACAATTTAAGCGACATCACAAGCATTCCAGTGTGGACAGTGAGTGAATGCAGGAAGTTTTTCTGTGAGTTACTGATAGACAGTAATGAAAGGGACAAAATATTCAATTCATTCATAAAATATAGGGTAGTTTATTTGTGGACAGGAAAGTTATTTGCAGTGGTGAATGAACTTTAGACTAATCTTATCTTCATAGTTTGTAATATCAATGTTAAAGGTGTAAATATTAGCAGCCATTATAATGTATTTTATCAATTAAACTGAAATCTGGTTTTTACGAGTTAATTACCTATAAATAAATCCTGACTTACTTCAAATTCTATTTTGTGTGTAATTATTATTTATTATTATTGATCTGTCTTATTTTTGTTCCTAAACTAATAAATTGTAATAATGTAAACATTTTTAATTGTTAATCTATCAATATCCTGGTCAAGCCGCGAGCACATGACAATATATGTAAGCTAGTAAAGAATAGTACTTAGAATGCCAGTAAGATAGACCTGCTTTTGCCATCTCTACATCTGCCTGGAGAGACTTACCAGCCCATCCTTGTAAAAATTGCTCTACAATACGATTATTACGATTTCTGCCCAAACGTTTACTTTCTCAGGATACTGTATACGACACTCTAACATCCATCTGGGATTATCATTGCTCCACTATTGACAGTTATGCCTATTCACATGGACATTTAACAACTCTAGCTTCATCAGTAAATATTTATGAAAAAATATTTGCACACAAGTCTATGTTTTGCATTATAATATCACAAAACTTGATGAGATCAAACTCTTCTTCTGAAAGATTTGCACAAGGTGTAGCTTATAAGGGTGAAAATTATTGTTTTTAAGAATTTTGTTAACTGAAAAATAATGAATGTCATCTTGAATACAGTTTTCTTAATCACTGACTAAGGGTTTTCAACAAATGTTTATAAAACATCTAATGATTTTGCATCATTAGCGACAAATTTTGGTCTCCTAGTGGCAAGGACGATTTCATACAGTACTGAAGTACTGATTTCTTTAAATCATTGTACTGTCTTAGTCACAATTGATTTATACTTATTGGTTCTCCGTTTTGAAAATTATTATTAAACAAATTACATAACTCTTGTAAAGGTATGGAGGGTCTATCACCATACCCATACATCATCAACAAAGTTATTCTTTCGGTTTCACATAAAGGATGCATTATTTGATAGAACTAAATGAATAAAGCAAGACAATAATTATAAAATTTACACTAGAGAATGAACATATAAACCAGTAGAACTTAACTCCAATATGCTGTAAATTTAAACAATTAATTACTCTACTTATATGTTGTAGTAAGAACCCAGATGAGAAGTTAATAATTTGTAATTGTTGTATGCCAATGTTTTTCTGGTAAAATTTTATAATAAAATCACATACCGCCTTCCTACTTACAAAAAAAAAAGTTTGATTCAATGTGACAGATTCCAGATGGTGAACAAAAATGTCAAACATAGTATAAAGTAAGTAATTATGTAGATCGACGCTTGTTTCTACCTCCTACTACCCCTCAGTTCTGAAGTATGAAGTTGTTTCCATACTTTAACATACCCTGTGTATTTAATTATACCAAAATATTTATATTAGGTATAAATGGAAAATAATCTTATTAATATCCTCATGTTAAAGATAAAAATTCAATGTGTAAATTCTTTAACAACTTATAAAACAGAAATAACTAATAAAATAATATTTAAAAGAAAAACATTTAACACTAAAATTTAATTACACTGATACTGTTTTCCTGATGATATCATCACATAAACTTGATATTTAATTACACCAAAAATATTTACAAATACATTAAGTATAAATGGAAAATAATCTTAGAATCTCATGTTAAAAAAATAAAAATTCAATGTGCAAATTTTTTTACAGCTTATAATATAGAAATAACTAATTAAATAATATTAAAAAAAAGAAATATTTATAATTGAAAAATTTTAATACTAAAAATTAATTTCTTACTACACGTTTCATTTTTTAAAGCGATACCAAATTTACTGATTTTACAAAAAAATAAAAACCTAATAATGGAATATATTAAATTTATCCTTAATATATTCTTTTGTATGACATATAGAATTGAACTACTACATAACTTTTTATTCTAATTAACTCTAAGTATGTTAAAAAATAATAAACTACAGATAAAAATCCTAATTAACAATTAAATTAAACAAAAAATAATAAATTCATGTCACAAGAGCAGAAAAGTGACAAAAAAAAAGAAATGAATAAATGTAGTAAGCAATAAAAAAATAGTTGTTATTATAAAACCATTAAGACTAATATTTTACTATTGCTATATCCTTATTTAAGATCATTCAGAAAAATATAAACATTAAAAAGTATAAAAATATATCTTAGTATTATTAATCAGTCGAATTTCAGTTCATCAATAATTACCTAAAAAAGAAAGAGAAATAAATAAAACCAAAATCATTAATCTCAATTCAATTACACAGCTAGGTGTGTACTGGTAATTGTACCAATTGGTTCATTAATAGAAAAAGTTCGATCTTTTTTTATATAAGAAAATACAGGCTTGAGCAGAAACATCTGATGGTTTTCAAAATGAAATAAAAAGGTACAGTTTTGAATTTAACTGTACATCAATAATGTATGGAGAATGAAGAAAGGAAATTTTGAATTACAATATTTTTTAAAATACAATTCTTACTTTTTGAAAATTATGTCTTTCAAGTGTTCCATTATACACTGGACTTCAAGCTTGAGTCGATTTAAAAAACTTGAACTAAACGTTTATTATGTTTGAAAAAAAAAATTTTATAGGCCAGTAATTATAGTTACAAGATCTAATCAGAGAATAACCAATTTTTTTTTTAATCTTTGTAACTAATTTTACAGATTATTGTTCCTTCTCCCCTTCAAAGTACTCACCTCCCCTATTCACACTGCTTTTCCCAGCAGCGTGTCCAGTTTGCAAAGCACTCTCCTGGATAACTTCATTTGAATTGGCCTGTAAGGTCCGTGATGAATTTGCTTTAAAGTCAATAGTCTCAAAACGGCATCCTTTCATCAGTGATTTTAATTTTGGAAATAAGAAAAAAATTCTTTCAAGCATGGAAGTAATTGTGTGTGTGTATGTATATATACACACTATATACAATACTATAAATATATATATATATATATATATATAGTATTGTAATTTCAGCTAACGGACAGGGCTTTTACTAACAGAGATCTAAAAATAGGTTCTTTTTCAGATGTATAAAAATAATCACAAATAAAGTATGTAAAAATGTTTCAAGGGAGTTAACAAACATAAACCTGACAAGGCAAAATTTTTATGTATAATTAATAAAAATTTAACAGACAAAACCATTTATCTTCAATCTTGAGCATCCATAATATCTTGAATTGTAAAATCGGCTTTTCATATAAACTAAAATATAGAATAATAAAAATAAAATAAATGAATTACTTACATTGAAACTATTAATAATATAATGGTCGTCACTGAGTGTTTCTAATATAATTGGCACATTATTTAACGGCAAAACATTCAATTTATCAGGCATCAATTCACCTTTCTTCATAACACCACTGATTGAGAAACTGGAAAAAAAGAAATAATATAAATAAATAAAAGTAAAATGTAAAGAGAAAAATCATACAATAAATCAATGAATACAGAAATTCAAAATTAAATCTTCTTGATACAAATGAATGTAAATGTAATTAATCCAGATATTCAAATTTTAACGTAATATAGTGGTAGAAACAAGAACGGTAGAATAAGTAATACCTATCACTTTGTAGACAGACTTATTCATAAATTATATAAATATATATATATCATAATCATTTCAGCCATTATCGATCCACTGCAGTTGAAGACCTCTTCCAACACATTTCCAAATAATATGGTCTTGTGTGATCTTCTGCCGATTCAGTACAACGTATTTGATAATATCAATTCAACGAGCCTTGGTTATTTTCATATGAATTACATCTAGTGATATCTACTCAAAGTGCTAATTTATTCTATCTGCCATCAGTTCTTCTTGCTACTGGTCTGCCCATTTTAATTCTTTAAATTTTGTAATGATATCATGTACTTTTATGTACGCACAGTGTTTGAACTGCATCATTAAAAGTATTAGCTAGTTATCTAACCGGCATCTTGTTGTTGCCTTATCATTGTCGGTGATTAATGAAGACTGTTGCAATAAACAATCCCACTGGTTGTGAAATCTAGAGTACATTTCTCTCTCAATGTTAAAGGTCTGTAACGCTTCCAAAATTCATTGTGAATTGTGTGAAATTTATGAGTCTCAATAATGAACAGAAGGAAATGTAATCATAATTTTAATGAATGCCATAGAAATGAAGAGAGGAATGGAAGTCCTATGATTTGAAAATGACTTTATTGAATAAGTGAACCCAAACGTTTGAGAAAACTGACACTTTATAATTAATTAAAGTTCTTGCATTAAAATTGGAACTGAGAATGTTAACTGACATGCAAAAAATTCAAATGATAGCATTTGTGCCTCTATGAGAGAAGGAAATGGGAAAGAGGTTCTGGTCGACTGATTTATGTTAAATCATTTGAGTTATATTAGATATCTCTCCTGTATAAATCTGGAAATGAAGGCTTTTCATCAGTGAAAAATGAGTTGTTCTCAGACAGCTCTCAAGTTATGGAGGAAAAGCTATTTGCTATAATATATTGAGCTGGTCAATATAAAATTATTTATATCATTATTGTGCTTAACAACCATAGGAAAACATATATAAATATCCTGAAGTATTGTGGGTGGAATGGACATTCACACTCCTCGGAATGGACTTTAAGAACATTGGAAGCTCTTGTTACATGGTTTTTCTGGAAGATTATCATTTCTCGGTACATAGCTCTTTCTAGGAACTGTAAATAACATTTTTGTTTGCATGTTATTAAAAAACAACCTTCCCTTTAATCACACTGCTGATTTTCCTTGAATGTTAAGTGGTTTTTGGCCAAATGCCGACTGGATCTGAAGTAAGAACAAGAGGGACATGTAGCATAATTTCAATTTTGTTTTGTCTGGGTTGAAAAAATTGACTCCACATACAGAATCGCCCAGCATAAATAATTAAGCCTTTATTCTGATCGGAACACAATATGTTTATAAGAAAAAAATAAATGTAATAAAGACTAATTACCAACTTTACTGGGAATTCTATCCACACGATCAGTAATGTTACATCTAGAGCTGAGAAGCATAATGCAAGCTTTATTCATATTTAAAGTTAGATGATTAAAATTAATGTAGAGAATAATTTTTTTTAAATTTTTTTTTTTTTTTGTCTTCAGTCATTTGACTGGTTTGATGCAGCTCTCCAAGATTCCCTATCTAGTGCTAGTCGTTTCATTTCAGTATACCCTCTACATCCTACATCCCTAACAATTTGTTTTACATATTCCAAACGTGGCCTGCCTACACAATTTTTCCCTTCTACCTGTCCTTCCAATATTAAAGCGACTATTCCAGGATGCCTTAGGATGTGGCCTATAAGTCTGTCTCTTCTTTTAACTATATTTTTCCAAACGCTTCTTTCTTCATCTATTTGCCGCAATACCTCTTCGTTTGTCACTTTATACACCCATCTGATTTTTAACATTCTCCTATAGCACCACATTTCAAAAGCTTCTAATCTTTTCTTCTCAGATACTCCGATCGTCCAAGTTTCACTTCCATATAAAGCGACACTCCAAACATACACTTCCAAAAAACTTTTCCTGACATTTAAATTCATTTTTGATGTAAACAAATTATATTTCTTACTGAAGGCTCGTTTAGCTTGTGCTATTCGGCATTTTATATCGCTCCTGCTTCATCCATCTTTAGTAATTTTACTTCCCAAATAACAATATTCTTCTACCTCCATAATCTTTTCTCCTCCTATTTTCACATTCAGTGGTCCATCTTTGTTATTTTTACTACATTTCATTACTTTTGTTTTGCTCTTGTTTATTTTCATGCGATAGTTTTTGCGTAGGACTTCATCTATGCCGTTCATTGTTTCTTCTAAATCCTTTTTACTCTCGGCTAGAATTACTATATCATCAGCAAATCGTAGCATCTTTATCTTTTCACCTTGTACTGTTACTCCGAATCTAAATTGTTCTTTAACATCATTAACCGCTAGTTCCATGTAAAGATTAAAAAGTAACGGAGATAGGGAGCATCCTTGTCGGACTCCCTTTCCCATTACAGCCTCCTTCCTATGTTCCTCAATCGTTACTGTTGCTGTTTGGTTCCTGTACATGTTAGCAATTGTTCTTCTATCTCTGTATTTGAACCCGAATTTTTTTAAAATGCTGAACATTTTATTCCAGTCTACGTTATCGAATGCCTTTTCTAGGTCTATAAACGCCAAGTATGTCGGTTTGTTTTTCTTTAATCTTCCTTCTACTATTAATCTGAGGCCTAAAATTGCTTCCCTTGTCCCTATACTTTTCCTGAAACCAAATTGGTCTTCTCCTAACACTTCCTCCACTCTCCTTTCAATTCTTCTGTATAGAATTCTAGTTAAGATTTTTGATGCATGACTAGTTAAACTAATTGTTCTGTATTCTTCACATTTATCTGCCCCTGCTTTCTTTGGTATCATGACTATAACACTTTTTTTGAAGTCTGACGGAAATTCCCCTTTTTCATAAATATTACACACCAGTTTGTATAATCTATCAACTGCTTCCTCACCTGCACTGCGCAGTAATTCTACAGGTATTCCGTCTATTCCAGGAGCCATTCTGCCATTTAAATCTTTTAATGCTCTCTTAAATTCAGATCTCAGTATTGTTTCTCCCATTTCATCCTCCTCAACTTCCTCTATAACACCATTTTCTAATTCATTTCCTCCGTATAACTCTTCAATATATTCCACCCATCTATCGACTTTACCTTTCGTATTATATATTGGTGTACCATCTTTGTTTAACACATTATTAGATTTTAATTTATGTACCCCAAAATTTTCCTTAACGTTCCTGTATGCTCCGTCTATTTTACCATGTTTATTTCTCTTTCCACTTCTGAACACTTTTCTTTAACCCACTCTTCTTTCGCCAGTTTGCACTTCCTGTTTATAGCATTTCTTAATTGCCGATAGTTCCTTTTACTTTCTTTATCACTAGCATTCTTATATTTTCTACTTTCATCCATCAGCTGCAATATATCATCTGAAACCCAAGGTTTTCTACCAGTTCTCTTTATTCCGCCTAAGTTTGCTTCTTCTGATTTAAGAATTTCCTTTTTAACATTCTCCCATTCTTCTTCTACATTTACTACCTTATCTTTTTTACTCAGACCTCTTGCGATGTCCTCCTCAAAAATCTTCTTTACCTCCTCTTCCTCAAGCTTCTCTAAATTCCACCGATTCATCTGACACCTTTTCTTCAGGTTTTTAAACCCCAATCTACATTTCATTATCACCAAATTATGGTCGCTATCAATGTCTGCTCCAGGGTAAGTTTTGCAGTCAACGAGTTGATTTCTAAATCTTTGCTTAACCATGATATAATCTATCTGATACCTTGCAGTATTGCCTGGCTTTTTCCAAGTGTATATTCTTCTATTATGATTTTTAAATTGGGTGTTGGCAATTACTAAATTATACTTCGTGCAAAACTCTATAAGTCGGTCCCCTCTTTCATTCCTTTTGCCCAGCCCGTATTCACCCACTATATTTCCTTCCTTGCCTTTTCCAATGCTTGCATTCCAATCTCCAACTATTATTAAATTTTCATCTCCTTTTACGTGTTTAATTGCTTCATCAATCTCTTCGTATACACATTCTACCTCATCATCATCATGGGCACTTGTAGGCATATAGACGTTAACAATCGTTGTCGGTTTAGGTTTTAATTTTATCCTTATTACAATGATTCTATCGCTATGCATCTTGAAATACTCCACTCTCCTCCCTATCTTCTTGTTCATCACGAAACCTACTCCTGCCTGCCCATTATTTGACGCTGAGTTAATTACTCTAAAATCACCTGACCAAAAGTCGCCTTCCTCTTCCCACCGAACCTCACTAATTCCTACTATATCAACATTCATCCTATCCATTTCCCTTTTTAAATTTTCTAGCCTACCAACCTTTTTTAAGCTTCTAATATTCCACGCTCCGACTCGTAGAATGTTATTTTTTAGTTTTCTGGTGACCCCTTCCTTAGTAGTCCCCACTCGGAGATCCGAACGGGGGACTATTTTACCTCCGGAATATTTTACCAAGGAAGGCCCCTCCATTACTGCTATGTGAAAATGCAGAGAGCCACATTTTCTTGGAAAAAAAAAACAGCTGTAGTTTTCCATTGCTTTCAGCTGCGCAGTACTCAGAGGACTGAGTGATGTTGATATGGCCGTTTAAGTCATTGTGACTCACGCCCCTAACAATTACTGAAAGAGCTGCTGCCCTCTTTCAGGAATCATTCCTTAGTCTGGCTCTCAACAGATTCCTCTCCAATATGGTTGCACCTTCGGTCCAGCTACTCTGTATCCCTGAGCACTCAAGCCCCCTGACCAACGGCAAGGTCTCATGATTCATAGAGGAGGTTTTTTTAACTATCGTAAAAATTTTCTATTAGTTTAAAATAATTAGACTTCCCAACAAAAACGTTTTTTTGAATATTTCCTTCACTTCATGAGTCAAATCTTACTAACTTTGGGTTGAAAAAAAAATGAATATGACATAGGAAAATTTTTATTAACTCTGGTTTCTGTGATATACAATAGGTGGAAGTCTTTTATTTTAACAGATTAAGAGAAAACGATACATTTTAATTACATACACCAACAGCATAGAAAGTCCATTTCACATTTTTTTAATGACAGGTACATTCTAAGAGTTCTTAATTGATGAAAGAATACCTAGCAATTGGTTGGGTCTGAAGAGAATCATGTGGTGACTTTTGGCTTTCCTCTTGGGAGTTCCGGAGCATCCCTACACACAAACCAGCAGTAATTCGCAAGCATTGCTTCATTCCAACAGCCCTGATATCTTTGTTCCATTACAGATGTATCCTAATGGAACCTTTCTCTATGTTCATCTCTGACAACTCCACAACTAGGAGGAAAAAGTCCAGCTTTGAGTGGAGAAAATGGATTTTAAGGGTATGTTACGTCTGAATTGATGGTATTTTTGTAGAAGTAATGTCAGTTTTAATTGACTGTAATTTTCAACTCTGCCTAAAAATCCATGAATGACTGACTCCCTTTAAGGCTTTCCAATTTCTTTTCTTTCCCCTCCAAAATTCGGTCAAATGCAAGAACCTTTACAAGTTGTTGAACTTGTGACCAAACAAAAATAAATTCCTTAACTTTTGCATCACTTAATGTAGGAAATTTATCTCTTAGTTCTTAAAGGCCTGTCCTTCTCGGTTCATAATTTTGACAAAATTTTTCATCAAACCCAGCTTTTTATGAAGGGGTGGAAAAAGAACATCATTTACGTCCATGAGAGGCTTGGCAACAACATTTTTCTCGCTACTATTAAGATTTCTTGCAGGCCAGTCTGCTTGAATATAATGTGATTTCCTATCCCTGCTGTCCCAGATACAAAAAACAGCAGCAATATTTAGTGTATCCCAGTTGCATTCCTAAGAGTACAACGATGACTTTTAGATCGTCACAGATTTTCCACTTCTGTTCGGCATATTTGATTGGGTGTAGGAGAGGATTGCCATGTTTGCATAAGTCTGCTTCATGTGAACTGTTGCCTTAATCCGTTTGGCCATACCAGCAACTTCCTTCATGTGAACTGCATGACCAACAGGAATAGAAGAAAGATGGTTGCTGTTGTGACGTAATACAGCTTTCAAACTAAGCTTGGAGGAGTCTATGAACAGCTTCCTATCAGTTAGATCATCAGTTAGAACATTTTAAGTCGTTAATGTCGCAGCAAACAACAAGATTGTTTTTCTTCTCAAAAAAGAAAGCAAATCCCTATGACGATGTCTGTACTGTGAGACGCTGACATCAAGTCAGAGAAGATTCCATTGCTGTAGTCTTGACCCTAGAAATTTTGCCTTCTCCTTCAACAAATCAAAGTCTAAATGAGATCACTCAATTCCGCTTGACTCATCTGTGCGATTTATCATCTTTTTCATTAAAATCAGTCATGGGATGTGGAAGGCTTGTTGGGTTCTTCTTCTTCCACACTGTCTTCATTTTCTACTTCAAGCTCATAATTTTGGGGTGGAGTAGGAACTGGTAAACTATCAGAATGTGCAATAGGTCGAATAGCAGATGGAAGCTTAGGGTATTGAACTGTTCCTCTTTCCTTCATTGATAATCCTGCCTTTATAGGTGGAGTCAAGCAGAAATAGCAGTTATTTGCATTATTTGTAGGCTCCTGCCATTTTTTAAGCGAATTATAACCGTTGATGAGACAGACATGTGTC
Source organism: Lycorma delicatula (assembly GCF_047948215.1). Taxonomy (NCBI): domain Eukaryota; kingdom Metazoa; phylum Arthropoda; class Insecta; order Hemiptera; family Fulgoridae; genus Lycorma; species Lycorma delicatula. The sequence continues at coordinate 12,561,075 of NC_134461.1, read as the reverse complement.
CATCACTTTGAACCTGAAAGTAAACGACAATGTTTAGGGCGGGAACGTCCTTCATCTCCCACAGCAAAAAAGTTCAAAACTCAGATGTCTTTAGGAAAGGTGATGATGACGATATTCTGGGATGTTCACGTCACACTTAAAGGTCAGTCTGTAAACAGTGACAACTACTATTAGCTACTGGGTTTACTGAAGCAAAAAAAATCAAATCCAAAAGATATGGTAAACTTTTAATGGCGTGATTTTGCTTCACGATAATGCTCGACCTCATACGACCAAAAAACAGTGTTTATCTTCAAGATCTCAGTTTTGAGCTCCTGGACCACCTTTTATACAGTCCGGACCTGGCTCCAAGCAATTTTCATCTTTTTGGCCCATTAAAAGAAGAGTTGCGAGGGAATCATTATCGATCTGATGAAGAGGCCATAAAAATGGTGAAAATGTTTCTGTACATCAGACCACTTTCTTCCAGGAAGGAATTCAAAAGCTTGTTAAAAGATGGACTAAGTGCATAGAAGTAGGAGGGGATTATGTTGCAAAATAATGTATGTATCATCTATGTAATTACAAATAAATATATTGATTTTTTGAATTTCACTTTACTTTTTGACTTGCCCTCATATATAAGAATAACCTATTTTTGAGCTCGAAACATTTTCATTGTTGGGCAGCGTTATCTTTAGATACAGTCGTCATCTGCAAAAAGAGTTATAATGAATGGCTGAAGATTTTGAGTTAGTTCATTAGTATTATTAAACTATAAAAAGCCCAAGGCTGAAAAACCTCCGTGAGGCACTCGGTGTTCTATTTCTTGAAGTGAAGACCTAAATTTAAAGTGTATATTCTTATCAAAAGATAAAATTTGATACACTTGTTTATGGTAGGTAAGGTGCGATTTTAATCAATTGTAGGCAGGTCCTAGAATACCATAACAATTAAATTTTTTCAACAACATTTGAAACTAAATCGAATGCTTTACCGAGATTGCAAAAAAATTGAAAATGGAATTTTTTTGTTAACTGCCATAGCAAGGCCTTAACACACTTTGATATCTGAGTTGATGCAGATTTTCTTTTACTAATATTTATTTTTACCATTTAATTGTTTCTACGTTGACTTTTTATAGTATGCACTTTCCTGTATTTTACATGTCTCTAAAAGAAACCAAAATTAAGGACATGTTCTACAAATAAAAAAAAAAATAGTTTATAATGATTGAGTCTGGAAATGTTAAACTTTTATTAAAGCTTGCGAAAAATTTCACTCTGATTTCTGCTCCAAGGATAAAATTAAGTTGTACTGAAATTCTTGGAACTCAAATTATGGAATAAATTAGATTGTTGAAGTAGTTTAAAATTATAATACAATATTTTTCTGCCATGATTTGTTTTTAAAAGTCAAATTTTTTAAACTCAAAATCTTACTTGTTTACTGGCAATTCAACAAAGTTATTATATGACTAACCTAAACAAGTGTTTTGCAAACCAATAATTAAAAAAAAAATTATTAAATACAGTTCTGTGATGTGTTTTATTCAATTTTTTAGAGTAAAACCACCAAATTAATTTAACTTCCAAAAATTTTAATAGGCTTAATCCTACCCTTGAAGGGAAATCAGGACTTTTTTGCAAACTATTACTAAAAAATGTGTTTCTAAACCCTAATTTGAACATTTTTGTACTTTCACTTTAAGAATGTGTCTAGAAGTTCCAATTTTCGTATTTTTAAGCAAAAATTTGTGTTATCAACTCGGATTGCTTAAAATAATAAGTATGACTTTTTAAATCAATAATTCATTTTACTTTAATTTCACAAAATTTTTTTAAAAATCTCTTTTAGTTTCTTGGTGATAATCCTGTGTGTATTTTATTTTCAAAATCAATCACAAAAAAAAGTTATAATAAATCTTCAGCTTCATTTATATTAGTTTTTTTTTGCCTTGTTTTCCTCACAATATAAAACAATCTAGAAATGCATTTGTACATAATATAGTACAGTACCTCTTTTATTTCTACAGTATCGTGTATAAAATTATACATACAAATAGTATGTCAAATGATTCAGAACAGTTTGTACTGAAGTAAAACAATATTGCCTTTTTCTATTATTGTGTCAGTTCAGATTTACCTTAGTGTCAACTAAATTTAGTTTCAGCGTCAAAGTTAATCTTTATACGAATACTGTACGTACTGTATTTGTAACTGTTAATGGTTGGTGTGATAGCTAGCAAATAGAAGCATACTAAATATACACTTAAAGATAAACCAGAAATTTTGAATCGTTTAGGTAAAGGTGAGAGTGCAAAAAATTGTCCATGGTATAGGAAAGCCACTATTAGTGACGAAGAAAAACCATACAAAAATTGAACAATTCTGTGCATCTTCAAAAAACTCTTGATAAGCAACATACATCAAGACAATCACAGTATGAAAAGATTGATGAAGCCCTTTTTCTGCAGGAGATAGAAAAAGGAACACCCTTAAGTGAACCTCTTATTCAAGAGAATGCTATTTATCTCAATAAATTGATAAACGGTGATGAATCAGTTACGGCAAGACAGGTGTAAGTAGTTAGACAGGTGGAAGAAACATCACGGGATTTACCAGTTAACCATGACAGGGGAGCAGCTATCAGCAGATCATACTGCAGCAAGGAGTACCAAAGAGAGTTCGCTGATTTATTATTACAGGAAAAATATTTCCCTCAACAAGTCTACAATACTGATGAAACTGGTTTTAACCAAGGCATTAGTAAAAAAAAAAATGAAGCCTGTGCTCCAGGCTTTAAAATGACCAAGGAGCATGTTACATTGTTGGCTTGTAGTAATGCTGCAGGAAATCACAAGCTACTCTTAATGATAACTGGAAAATCTGCAAAGCCTTGAACATTCAAAAACATCAATATGAAAACTCTTTCAGTGAATTAGACAGAACAGAAGGCTTGAATGGGTGGAAATCTTCTTAAGGAATAGTTTCAAAACCAATTTGTTCCTACAGTAAAATGTTTTAAAGAAAAAAAGATTATTTATCAGAAAGAGCAAATCTGTTAATAGACAATGCTCCATTTCACCTCAACATAGGTGTACTAACTTGAGAAATAAAGGCAGTCTTCCTACTTCCCAATGATACACCTTTATTACAACCTGTAGATCAGAGTGTCCTGCAAACTTTGAAGTTTGCATATAGAAAAAAATTTCCTAAGGACTCTTATAAAAGATGATATGAATTCAAATTCTTTACTTTAGAAAATAAAGCAAGTAAATATTAAGTATGCTGCTTATTGGGCAGCTGAATTGTTGGACACTGTCTCTGAGCAGTGCTTAAGAAAATCTTGGAAAAAAATGTGGCCAACTAAAATTTATAGAAAGTACAAATTAGAAAAACTAAGCGCATCTACTCGAGCTTGAACATAAAATTCCTGGTAGTGAAGAAACAGTTGATGACGATGTATATGAGTGGATGGCTGTTAATGGTAAATGTTGAGAAAATCTTTCGGATGGAGGCTGTGGTGACACAAACTAGCTTGTGACACATGCAGAGGCGGCAGCTGCCCTGGACCTCACCCTTTGCTATGTCGAACAACATGCCGAAGGTACATCAGCAGATGTTATTTTAATGAGGTGGTAGCGCAACATTGCATCTTCCAGCAGATTTATTTCTGTTGAAACTGAATGAATTTAAGACTTGTAATAAATAATTTATGTTATACAGTATCAAGAAATTACAACAATACAGTATCAAAAATAGAAGTACAACATAATATTTTTTACATTTAAAATTTTTTAATACTGTACTGTATATATTTGTAATGTCTAGTTTTGCAGAACTTGTTTTAACACGGCACTTCATATAAACAATAAAAATCTGTGTTTTTTGTGAAGTAAACCGACTCTTAAAAATATAAAATTTACAGTTATTTGGCTAAAAATAAAAAAAGATTTTTCATACTAAAACTGTTTAGATTAGCCGATTTTTTGGTTTAGCATGGTTCAGATTAGCAAGACTCCACTGTAGTAATGAACCTAAGGATCATAGTAAAATAAAGTTGTGTGTTAGATAATCTCAATCTATTTTACCTTTTTTCAGCACAAAAAAATTTGAATAAATTTCACAATTATCAGTTTCATTTTTACACTCTGACAATCTTAAATTTTCTAATAATTGTCTGAAAAACAAAAGAAAACAAAAATTAAGATTATATACCAGCTCAGCGATAATAATAGCACACTCACCTGTAAGATAAACCCTGTATAGTACTATAAAAAAGTAATAAGCAAAGAATTGTAGGTAGTAATAATGACCGTGACTGTTACCTTACCCAATTGCTAGCAAGTTATTAGCTAACATTACACATATCACACACAAAAAAATTACAAGACTGAGATATATACCTGTACCATATCTTGGATTTCTAATATCAATATCATTAGCAGATTTCCCCCTTCAAATTCTAATCAAAACTTAAAATCTTATTCCAGCTAATACTGGAATTTGGTTGAACGTTCCCAAACATATAATTTATATATGGATTAACAGTAATCATTTAATAAAAAAATTGAAAATCTTTCACATGAAGTCAGAAACATGAGGGAGAAACATGTAATTTTGTATTAATATTTAACAAGAGCTAAGCAAAGAGCTATATGAATGTAGTCGCTGAAATAAATTGATAATTTGTTATTCATTCTGTTTTAGTCAAGTGAAGGTAGATATGTGTTCAGTTTATACTTATACTAAGTTTTTCCAGTTTGTACTTTAAATGAGTTCTGTAAAACAGTTGCGTTCATTTACAGTTGGTGAAAATTAAGTTATTCACTTACCTGAGGAAATTTGTACTTGTGCAGCAGGCTAAAAATATGATATTCTGGAACCACGTAAAAGAGATCAGAGAAAGACAAAAGAGAAGCTTATAGGAGTGAAAGTAGATTTCACGGCAAAATTCAGAAGTTTCCTCGAGTAGAAGAGCAATTGTTTACTTACATTCAAGACATTTGCAAACAAGGATTTACTGTTTCAACAGAGTTGGGACAATTAAGAGCTGCAAAAATCACAAGGAAACTTCAAATACCAAATTTATAAGCAAGTCAAGGACGGTTAAATCATTTTATGAATAGATATGAACTATCAGTAAGAAAACGAATATCTATTCGTCAATGTTTATAGGATGCCATCACTTTATTTGTTTTTTGTTGCCAATCATTTAATTGCACTTTGGTTTGATAAAATTCTTCTGATCTTAATTTATGTACACGTTCACTAATTTTCTCTCTCTTTATATCCATCATCCTCTCTTAATCTTTTTATTCTTTCCTTGTCTTAACCAAGGAAATTTTTGTATTTATCATCTTCTCTTTATGTTTTTATTCTTTCTTTGTTTGCAACATTTTCTTCCTGTTTATTTTTTTTGGTTTGCAACATTTTCTTTCTTTTTTAACTTTTTTTTAAATTTAAATATATTGATTTAACCTCTCAATTATTAACCTCTGATTGTAAAAACGTTTTTACAATAAATAATAATTCAATAATAACAATAAAAGAAAATATTAAAAAGTTATTAGTGAAATAACATTTTATGCACTTTTAAAAAGTATATATGTAATTTAGGTGTACAAGGAAGTCATGTGGTGTCCACATCAGTATCTTTGTTTCAGATGTACCTGCTAGCTTACGAGTATTTCTGTATTTTTTTACAGCGTTTATTAATGCACCATAATTTTTTTATATAATGTAGAATTTAATCTTAAAGTACGTATTTTATTTTTATTAAACAATAAATAAATAGAAATCAATAGAAACTTTTATGGTTTTTTTTTATGTTAACTTTTTTTCCAAAAAACTCCATCGTTATATTTTGGGTGTGTGTCTTATGCGAGGGCACATTACACTCAAGTAAACACTTTAACACAGAGTAATGCCAAATCAGTAAATAAAAGGTAAAATAATGCATCTGCAGTAAGCAATAAAATAAATAACCTAAGATTACATATAAAAATATTTAAATTAATGGACTTACTTATTCTTAGCAGCAATGTTTGTCATATCAGTCAATAAATTATTATTGTTTGGTGAAATAATATCTTTAACCAAAGAATCTGTAACATTTAAATCGGCTGTGACCACATCAACATTTGATTCAAAATTATTACTAGGTAATAATGATTTCCAGTTAACGTCGCTCGATGTTGAATATGAATGCAATAAAGAAGTTGATATGCACGAAGTAGGTGATGGTTCACTAATAATTTCAGTAGAATTGGATGGCACAGTTACAGCAACAGTCGTCACTGCAGCAACAGAAGTAGTGGTAACAGTTGCTGAGGTCAAAGCAGTAAACTTATCGTAAGTTTTATTGTTATTGTTACAGTTTTTATCGTTACTGTTTTTATTGTTATTGTTACAGTTTCTATTGTTATTACCATTCAATTTCTTTTTTTTATTTCTCTTTGACAATTTTTTTTTACTTTTATTGTTATTTTCAACAGGCTTCTTCGATTCATCCTGCGACTGTAATGAAATCAAAGTTGAACTTATATTATCACATGTCTCATTAACAATTTTATTAGAACTAATACTATCTTCAGTGTTACTTTTTACCGGTCCAAACATCAATTCATCTTTTGAACATGATGACAGCGGTGTTGACAAATTTATACCATCTTCTTTTTCATCACATTCAATTTTATCATTAGGTACTGTTTTATTTTTTGATGGTGAAGCAAGTATTTTTATATCGTTTTCTTTTTCTTTACCATTTTTTTTATTACCTACTTTATTTTTATTAGGACTATCTTCAGCTAATTCTTCCCATGAATCAACAACTTCTTCATCGGTAATACTATTATTAATTTTTAAGGTATGACTAGTATTATCTGTTGTTACTTTATTATTATCATTAATTAATGATTCAGATATCTATAAACAAAATGAAAAAAAAAGTTAAATTTAGAAATCATAGTATAAATTGAAAAATGAAAATTGCAAGACTAATAAATAACAATTTGATTATTTTAAGTTATTTAGTAAATAAACATTCTAAATTCATAAAAAAAACTAATTAGTGGAAAATATCTATGAAATGGATCACAAAAACGCACAGTTATTATGTTTTTTGTGTATATATTATTATTATTAACTAAATGAATTGTATTTATATTCATACAAATTCTGTAAATACGAATATGTTTCATGTTCATAGCAGAATCTAATTCTAATTTTCTATAAAATTAGTATTTTTAAAAGATTACACTGTATTTAAATATTGTTTTATTTTAATAATGCTATATGGCAATTTTATTTATTTTTAACACCTATAAAAATATTAAAAAATGAGTTTATATGAAATAAAAAAAATCTTCCTAATTTCTCATTTGCCTTTTCATCTATCAGATATTTTAGTTATAAATACAAGAGTCTTTCATTATTAAACAATGGCAACAGTGAAAAAACAATTTAATAGAATAATATAAAACTGTTTGACATTTAATTTGGCACCCCTAATACAGAAAATATCAGCCAATCAAAAACAATCCATACTATTATAAATACTTTTATTTCAAAATGTTGGCTCTATTTGAAACATGTTCCGTGGAAGAATTGAGTGCTATGATAAGATTTTTATTTTCTGAAAATGAAAAATTAACTAAAATTCACTTATATACTTTAAAACAGCACAGTAAAAAGTTTAACCCTGCAAATTTTTATAACTGGATCAAAGAGTTTAAATCGAGCAGAACAAGAGTGACTGGTTTTCACTGTAACAGAAGACCAGTACAGGTCTCGAGTGGCACAAAATTGCATTAATGATCTTACATGTATGCACAGATGAATAAAGATTTGGAAAAATGCTGAATCTGTTTTGTAAGTATCAGCACATTCCATTCCATTTGTGTGAGTTCGTATTCCATTATCAAAGGTGCATTCTGAGATGATAGACTCAACATTACAGACACCTGAATTCACATTAACAATTATTTAGGAGAAGGAAATGATTTTTAGATTGCATATGTATTATGCAATCTAAATATGCCTGCTTCCTTACTGCTCAGAAGACATTGAAGATTGTGAAGCCAGTGGTTATGTTGAAAAGTAGACTTACTTTCATTGTCATCAAGTAAATAATAATTATCCTATAGTCATTTCTCTTTAATTACTGAACAACACTCGTAGTACATTTCAGAACCACTTATCATCCCTTAATAGTTTTTTTTTCAGTTTTCCATTCTTAATAGTTCTACATTTATTTTTAATATTTATCTTTGATTATATTTCAATTTCTATCATCAAACATTTTCTCTTTTGCAAATGAATAAGAAAGACAGTTTAAAAATGAGTTTTCCTATAAAAATACTTCACTAGTCGCACTATCAAGAATAACAAATGTAATGTAAAGCATATATACATACAAGCAAAAAGCAAAATACAACTTAGCGCTTTTATTAAATATAAAATTAAAATGCAAGTAATTTTAAAGCAAAAAAATTAAATATACAGCTTATTAATAATAAGAAACAATAATTATTCAATAAATAAACACAGACTTGCAGACAAAAAATAAAACAATATAGAGATGGCGAAGAGTTTATTTCCAAAGAAGCCAAGAAGCCATTGTGGCGTATTTCAAACGCCTTTGTTACTGGATGTGTAATTTGTTATTCTACCACAATAATTTTTTGCGTAAGGATTCCTTTCGTTAAGTTCATTAGGGTCCCAAAACTGTAATGGTTCCGGATGATCTGAGAAGCATTTCATGTTATGAAGTAATTTCTTGTAATTTATCTCACAGAGACAAATATACAGAGGATACCAAGCACATTGTAACATACGTAATATTTCAGCCCTAATAGTTATTTATATTTATTTTAATTGCCTTTTGTTTCTCAGATATTTTACATGCATTATGGCCACATAAAAGACCATGATAGAAAGCAACAAATTAATGTACTCCTTTCTGTGGGGAAACCCAAAGCATTGTTCGTGCTATCTCCGCTCAGTAGTAGATTTCTCTTCTATAAAACATAAACAAATGAATAACTATTTTTTAACAATGACTGGAAAATATGAATAAAACAGATAAATTATAAAAACCGTCACCACACAGTAGATATATACATGTTAATGGGAAACATCTATAGGTAATCTGATCTATAAATAAATAAAGGTCAAATCTACAAATAAATATAGGTCAATCATACCTATAAATAAACTGAGTAATATCTCTCTTTAAATGTCTTATGTATTCCTTCATAATTTGTGCAACACTGGATATGAAAATAATAAAACAAAGAATTATAACAGTAATACAAAGAATTGTATTTAATGTTACATATAACTTTAAAAAAAAAAAATTGAATAGTGGTTTGAATAAGATCAATCAGCAAAAAGCATCTTCAAACTACCTAAGGGGTCATAAATTACGTAAAAAAATTTACCTAACCTATAAGTAAAATCTTAAGTCACAGGACCCATAAAGTCAGTACCGCTTTGCCCCGTCAATAAGATTAAATAGGATCAATAACCCGTGCACAGAAATCATTGTGCCAAATTTTATCCATATTGGTTTATCCGGGTACGAATCCCGGTCAGGCATGGGATTTTCACTTCTACAAAAACAAAAAAAAATTATATAATTTTCATAATTAGCGTGGTTTTCTAACAAGCCTAAAGGAGATTACTGTATTTATTAGGAGTGAAGAAGGAAGAAAACATTTTTAAATTGATAGTTTGGAGAGGAAGGGGTGAGTTTAACACATTCACTACAAGCAGTTACATTCCACCAGAACATGCCGATGATGCAGCAATTTAAAAGAATATTCTACAGTCTCAGCTTGTTCCTTATAAGATCTCACCTATGCCACACAGAAGCCAAAAGATAGAAAGGATTGACCTACTTAAAAAGAGACCGATGGGATGAAGAAAAATAACTTTCCTAGTTTGGATGACTTTTAGGATTCCCTTTCAGGCAGCTGAAGGAAACCGTCACCACAAAAATACATAACACAGAACAAAAGGTTTATAGTTGTGCCACTAAAATATTGTTAAGACTTCTAAGGTCGGTAAGAATAACGGCATAGAATGCTGGAAGAGAACAGTTTAGCTTCAGAATGGGAAAGAAACCAGAGATGACATCAGACTACTAAGGACTGTTAGAGAAAGATATTTAGAGAGAGGAAGAGGTACGAAGCTGTTATACATAGATTTAGAGATGGCATTTGATAAGAGTTAAATGGGAAAAAATGATGGAGATTCTTCAAAAGAAAAAATAAAATGGAAAGACAGAAGGTTAATTAAAGACTTATACATAACACAAACAGCAAAAATGAAAGTAAGTAAGAATATGACTGACTGGCTGGATCTAAGTCGAGATGTTAAGCAAGGATGCTGCCTCTCACCGACATTGTTCAACACTTACATTGAAGATATGATAAAAAATAAATTAAAAGAGAAGAAAGAAAAAGAATTTAGGTTCCCCTTTTCTAAAAGTTTAATTTTGGCTATCTGTTATTCAGCCATGATTGTAACTCTCAATGTTTTCCTTTCTTCTTCCAATTTTTGATTTTTGCTTGCATTTTCCTTTTCAGGACTATTTGTTTTTCTTCAGAGGATTTTTTTTTCTACAAGCCATTCTTCATATCGTCTTCTAAATCTTCTGTCTGTAGCGAGCATTTTTTTTTTGTAATGAAAACAAAAAATTGCCCCCAGCAAATTTAAAATTCCTTGCCCCCAGCATTTACAATTGCATAAAACTTTTTTTTTCTGATAAATTATTGTCTTCATGCAGATTCTCTAGAAGAAGGGATTTTTTATTAATGGATAAGCCACATATGAAAATGCTATTTTCTGAAATTTTTTGCAATTTTTCCTAACTTTTTTTGATTAAGTTTATATTTCCTGACTTTTTCTGCTTGTAGGAACCATGCTAGATGCCACACATGTGCTTCAAAGATTGCTAACAATCCTGGATGAAGGAATGAAAGAGTATGTAATGAAAATAAATTTAGGAAAAGCTAACGTAATGAAAGTAAACAACAGAGGATTAGCGGTAAGGATAAGTGAAGGAATAGAAAAAAAAAAAAAATATAGAAAATTTTTCCTTTGCAATGACAAAGAAGCCTTCTTCAGTAAAAGGAGGAAATTACTATGTAGTAAAAGAATTAAGGAAGAGGTTAGCCAAATGCTGTATGTGGAGAGCCCTTTTAAGGAAGTGAAGCATGGACAATAAGAGGGAGAGGAACTGGATCGAGGCTTTTGAGATGTGGTTATGGAGAAGAATAAGGCGGTTGGATGAAATGAGGAATGAGGAAGTAATGAATATGATTAAAGAACAAGCACTTTTTCAGAAAGTATACAAAAGAAAAGGAGACTAGTTAGGAAATTTGGTTAGAGGAATTGGAATCTCAAAAACTGCTTCTGAAGGATCAGTAGAGGGAGAAAGGAAGCGAGGAAGAAAAAGGCTTTGTGTAGAAATGGATGGCAACAGTAGTTGCATAAGAGACCTGCCATCAGGCAGAATACCACATGATGATGATGATGATGATGGCTCAGGCCAGCCCCAAACTCTTCTAAGAATGCACTATTATTTCCTAAGATAAGAGCACAAATTACTGAACAGAAATTCTGCAGTAAACAATTTAAATATAAGTTACAAGTTCCTAGATTCTTCATTTGGGAACTAAAATGCCATCTGAAAACAGATTCTGGTTTCCTACCTACTCATGCCCATCTTTAGAATCAAATGATGTGTTGAACTAACCAACTGAACTATAAACATTTTAGGCAGATCCCCCCCCCCCCCCTTGAGGTTAGAAACAATTTTATAGAGTGAAAGAGATACTGTCTTTCACGGAAAGTCTGTAAAGGTTTTAAAATATGTAAACACGGTTAAAAATATCTCAGGTGAATCAATGATATGAAAAATTACAATGAAATTTCAAAGTGATGAAAGAAAGAAGGTAATTTAATTTGTAACACCTTAAACAAGCAAACATTTGGTATGAAACCAGAAGGTTATAAATACAGAAGGTCGGCCCAATTGTGGTTCATCATATACATTGTCCAGCTAGTCCTTAAGTCTTACACATTTAGGCACTTTGCTGTCACTCATTGAATTAGGCCTGTAAACCTCACTTATCTGGCAATGAATATCTGCTGCTGACATGTTCCTTGCGGTCAAAAATTGAATCACAGACTGCATTTCATATTTAGTGGGTCGCCCAATTATTTGAAATATTTCAACTTCACAATATTATAAACCGTACATAGTGACGCTATGACTACAAATGGCATCTACATTTGTGCAAGGTATGTCGGGAGCCAAGGCACATGCACATTTCAACAGCCTTGCAAAATTAATATAACTACAGTCAATCAGAACTTAGTTAATAAATATCCCTTGCGTGTGTATAATTAGGATGGGGAATTTTTTTTATAAAATATATGGAAAATCACATGTGAATTTTGCTTGATGAAATCTTTCTAAATAAACAAAAGAATATTTCAGCAATCATTAACGAGAGGTAATTGTTTTAATCATATGATTTTTAAATGGATGTGTGGTTTTTTATAACAAAGTTCAGTTGTATAAGGTAAAAAATATATAAATCAATTTTCATTAAATTATTGAAAATGCATTAGATAATATAAGAATTAAGTCATGATACAGTTGTTTTTCTAAATAAGTATTGAATTTTTGTAGCATTTAAAAAATTCCATGCCTCATCAGGATTCAGACATGAAACCTTTTGGAGGAAGGTAGAGATGCTACTGCTCCATTATAGGTGAAACTTGTAACTCATATTATATATATATCTTCTACCCTATGAAAGATTTATTTTAATTAACATATTGAATTAGATTGTAGTTTTAAAAAAGCTGGTGACAATGCTGCTGAACTTTGTTAATGTTTGTATAGAAGTTACGATTTAATTCTTCTCATAGAGAAACCTTATTTTTTTACTAATATCCTTGGTTATTAAATTTGTTAAAAATCTGAAATGGTTTATTAAACAAGTAAAATAGTTATTCATATTTTAAAACAATTATTCCCTTGCTATTTAATAACCAAATTGGAGGTTTTTTTTATTCAAAAAAGAAATAAATAAATAAAATCTTGAATATAAAAAATTATTTATTTCTGATGAGGTGAAAATGAAACATATTTATTTCTTTTTAAAAACAACAACAATGTTCTTTAAAAGTGCCTCAAGTAAACTTTTCATTAAATCTACATTTTTCTTAATATTATAGTTATGAGGTCTTAAAGAGATACTCAATCCTTTTGCCTGATTTTTTGAATTTATTTTTTTTATGGAGTTAGAATTACAAGATGTTTTTAAATCTTTTTTTCGCTATTAACATTAATAACAGTTTCCTGGTGAAGTTTCTCCCAGAATACATCTTACTAGAGATGGTAGATGTGGCTTATATAGGAACTACTCTTAGATTTTTGCAAAAATTTATTAACATAGCAGTTATCAACACAATACACATGTTCATGGAGTTAAGATTGTAACATCAGTTGATGGTAATCATAACCAATATCCATGTCATCTTTGTTATTGTAAATTTTAAAAATACTTTTTAAGTAGGGAAAAGATAAAATTTATATATTATAACCATTAATATAAGAATTAGTTCAGAAATTGTTGGAAAGATCGAACTATATTACAATATTTCAATGCAATCAACAAGTGGTTGGTTGTTGTTATGTCATTATGTCCAATAAGTCAGATAACATTATGTTGGTTACCTTAGATTTATTGATAAATCAGTAAAAAAAATCCGTGATTTCACTAACATTTTTCTTCTCCACCAAATTTAGTCTGCAAGCTTAATAAGATTTAGAATTGTTGTATATAACAGTCAAAAGAAATATCATATGATTAAAATAATTTTGCAAACTGGTAAAAACAATTTACTTATATGTAAATAGTTGAGCCTGAAAAAATTTATATCCTTTTTTATTAATTTGTCGTATATTCTGTCTTACATGAATCATGAGACCTTGCCGTTGGTGAGGGGGCTTGAGTGCTCAGGGATACAGAGTAGCTGGACCGAAGGTGCAACCATATCGGAGAGGTATCTGTTGAGAGCCAGACTAAGGAATGATTCCTGAAAGAGGGCAGCAGCTCTTTCAGTAGTTGTTAGGGGCGTAAGTCACAATGACTTAAACGGCCGTATCAACATCACTCAGTCCTCTGAGTACTGCGCAGCTGAAAGCAATGGAAAACTACAGCTGTTTTTTTTTTCCAAGAAAATGTGGCTCTGCATTTTCAAAAGCAATAATGGAGGCGCCTTCCTTGGTAAAATATTCCGGAGGTAAAATAGTCCCCCGTTCGGATCTCCGGGTGGGGACTACTAAGGAAGGGGTCACCAGAAAAGTAAAAAATAACATTCTACGAGTCGGAGCGTGGAATGTTAGAAGCTTAAAAAAGGTTGGTAGGCTAGAGAATTTAAAAAGGGAAATGGATAGGGTAAACGTGGATATAGTAGGAATTAGTGAGGTTCGGTGGGAAGAGGAAGGCGACTTTTGGTCGGGTGACTTTAGAGTAATTAACTCAGCGTCAAATAATGGGCAGGCAGGAGTAGGTTTCGTGATGAACAAGAAAATAGGGAGGAGAGTGGAGTATTTCAAGATGCATAGCGATAGAGTCATTGTAATAAGGATAAAATCAAAACCTAAACCGACAACGATTGTTAATGTCTATATACCTACAAGCGCCCATGATGATGATGAGGTAGTATGTGTATACGAAGAGATTGATGAAGCAATTAAACACGTAAAAGGAGATGAAAATTTAATAATAGTTGGAGATTGGAATGCAAGCATTGGAAAAGGCAAGGAAGGAAATATAGTGGGTGAATACGGGCTGGGCAAAAGGAATGAAAGAGGGGACCGACTTATAGAGTTTTGCACGAAGTATAATTTAGTAATTGCCAACACCCAATTTAAAAATCATAATAGAAGGATATACACTTGGAAAAAGCCAGGCGATACTGCAAGGTATCAGATAGATTATATCATGGTTAAGCAAAGATTTAGAAATCAACTCGTGGACTGCAAAACTTACCCTGGAGCAGACATTGATAGCGACCATAATTTGGTGATAATGAAATGTAGATTGGGGTTTAAAAACCTGAAGAAAAGGTGTCAGATGAATCGGTGGAATTTAGAGAAACTTGAGGAAGAGGAGGTAAAGAAGATTTTTGAGGAGGACATCGCAAGAGGTCTGAGTAAAAAAGATAAGATAGAAAATGTAAAAGAAGAATGGGAGAATGTTAAAAAGGAAATTCTTAAATCAGCAGAAGCAAACTTAGGCGGAATAAAGAGAACTGGTAGAAAACCTTGGGTTTCAGATGATATATTGCAGCTGATGGATGAACGTAGAAAATATAAGAATGCTAGTGATGAAGAAAGTAAAAGGAACTATCGGCAATTAAGAAATGCTATAAACAGGAAGTGCAAACTGGCGAAAGAAGAGTGGATTAAAGAAAAGTGTTCAGAAGTGGAAAGAGAAATGAACATTGGTAAAATAGACGGAGCATACAGGAAAGTTAAGGAAAATTTTGGGGTACATAAATTAAAATCTAATAATGTGTTAAACAAAGATGGTACACCTATATATAATACGAAAGGTAAAGTCGATAGATGGGTGGAATATATTGAAGAGTTATACGGAGGAAATGAATTAGAAAATGGTTTTATAGAGGAAGAAGAGGAAGTTGAGGAGGATGAAATGGGAGAAACAATACTGAGATCTGAATTTAAGAGAGCATTAAAAGATTTAAATGGCAGAAAGGCTCCTGGAATAGACGGAATACCTGTAGAATTACTGCGCAGTGCAGGGGAGGAGGCGATTGATAGATTATACAAACTGGTGTGTAATATTTATGAAAAAGGGGAATTTCCGTCAGACTTCAAAAAAAGTGTTATGGTAATGATACCAAAGAAATCAGGGGCAGATAAATGTGAAGAATACAGAACAATTAGTTTAACTAGTCATGCATCAAAAATCTTAACTAGAATTCTATACAGAAGAATTGAGAGGAGAGTGGAGGAAGTGTTAGGAGAAGACCAATTTGGTTTCAGGAAAAGTATAGGGACAAGGGAAGCAATTTTAGGCCTCAGATTAATAGTAGAAGGAAGATTAAAGAAAAACAAACCAACATACTTGGCGTTTATAGACCTAGAAAAGGCATTCGATAACGTAGACTGGAATAAAATGTTCAGCATTTTAAAAAAATTAGGGTTCAAATACAGAGATAGAAGAACAATTGCTAACATGTACAGGAACCAAACAGCAACAGTAGCAATTGAAGAACATAAGAAAGAAGCCATAATAAGAAAGGGAGTCCGACAAGGATGTTCTCTATCTCCGTTACTTTTTAATCTTTACATGGAACTAGCAGTTAATGATGTTAAAGAACAATTTAGATTCGGTGTAACAGTACAAGGTGAAAAGATAAAGATGCTACGATTTGCTGATGATATAGTAATTCTAGCCGAGAATAAAAAGGATTTAGAAGAAACAATGAACGGCATAGATGAAGTCCTACGCAAGAACTATCGCATGAAAATAAACAAGAACAAAACAAAAGTAATGAAATGTAGTAGAAATAACAAAGATGGACCACTGAATGTGAAAATAGGAGGAGAAAATTATGGAGGTAGAAGAATTTTGTTATTTGGGAAGTAGAATTACTAAAGATGGACGAAGCAGGAGCGATATAAAATGCCGAATAGCACAAGCTAAACGAGCCTTCAGTAAGAAATATAAGTTGTTTACATCAAAAATTAATTTAAATGTCAGGAAAAGATTTTTGAAAGTGTATGTTTGGAGTGTCGCTTTATATGGAAGTGAAACTTGGACAATTGGAGTATCTGAGAAGAAAAGGTTAGAAGCTTTTGAAATGTGGTGCTATAGGAGAATGTTAAAAATCAGATGGGTGGATAAAGTGACAAATGAGGAGGTATTGCGGCAAATAGATGAAGAAAGAAGCATTTGGAAAAATATAGTTAAAAGAAGAGACAGACTTATAGGCCACATACTAAGGCATCCTGGAATAGTCGCTTTAATTTTGGAAGGACAGGTAGAAGGGAAAAATTGTGTAGGCAGGCCACGTTTGGAATATGTAAAACAAATTGTTAGGGATGTAGGATGTAGAGGGTATACTGAAATGAAACGACTAGCATTAGATAGGGAATCTTGGAGAGCTGCATCAAACCAGTCAAATGACTGAAGACAAAAAAAAAAACTGTCTTACATATTTTCAAGACTACTATATATTATAATTTTTCTTGCTTTTTATGTTAATAATTAATTAATAAACATTTATTTAAAAATAGTATTAACAAATTTATGTAGGTATCACGTATAATATAATGTAATAAATTTTATTATTGTTATAGTGCTGTTATTTTTTATTATTTATTTATATTAATATTATAATATTTATTATTATTATACAATCATATTATTACATGTAATCAAACGGTATTAACTTATAGCCTAATTGAAAAACATTAACATAATTATTTTTTAAAAGAAATTTTTTCTATATTGAACTCATTTGTTTT
The DNA here is from genome assembly GCF_047948215.1 of Lycorma delicatula. Taxonomy (NCBI): domain Eukaryota; kingdom Metazoa; phylum Arthropoda; class Insecta; order Hemiptera; family Fulgoridae; genus Lycorma; species Lycorma delicatula. The sequence continues at coordinate 12,543,507 of NC_134461.1, read as the reverse complement.
TTATTGATTGTATTTAAATTATTAAAAATGTTTTATCATAATTTATCACAGAGGTGGATATGTAGAAGTTGTTCCTGGTGGCGAAACAGAATATTTTTATAACGATTATTATAATTAATTATTAAGGAACTGTACATTTAAATTTATTTATGCCTTTTCTCCCTTCTTTTCTCAAATTTTCACATTATTTTTTTTATATGAAAGATTTTTCTATATTATTCAGTATTACTCTCCAAAGTAATCCTGGTGCTGTGAAATCATGTCGTGAAATAATTTTAAGGAATACTGTTTACTTTCTTATATAGATGAAAAGAAATATACTTAATGTTTTCTAGTTCCCGTGTGAAATTAAAGTTGTGCATGTAGCTCTTTTATTATAGAAAAGTATATATAAATATGTTGGTTTATACTAAAATATTCCCAATCTTTCATATGACTGTGATGCATGTAAAGCGTCCAAGATACAACAGACATCATAGGTCGGTGTTGCTTTCTCTGAAAATGGATGGTTCACTAAACAGCTAGTCTCTACAGTAGTGAACAGAATAGTGTAGCGGTAATAGTAAATGCAAAACAATGCATTTACTTCTTTTTTTCCTTCGGTCGATAAACTTTTCAACCTGTCATGAGCTTCATTTTTCTTTTATATAAACTAATGATACTTAATAGGGTTTACATTATACACTTGTCTTCCTCCTCTGTTTTTAAACATATTCTAAAATTTATTTTAATAACCTATCTTCTTCTATATGACCAACAAAATGAAATCGCTCCTCATGACACTGATAAATCTTGTTATTTAAGTCACATACCTTAAAACGGCTTTTCTTTTCTTAATTTTTTTATTTTTTTGTTTTCAACACACCTAACATAAAAATCACATCTATTTCAGTCTTCTAGAGTCAAATTTCTAAAAAAATTATAATTCACAAAAGTTTACTGTTATGATCATTAACCATTTATAGCCATTATAGCAATTATATCAGGGTGCTTGTGGAGGGAAGTGTAAATAGAGGGGAAAGTGCCTTGCTAGAATGGCTCAGCTATACAAGTAGTTATCTGCAATTAAATTTAAAAACAAGTAATTTATTCAGATAGTAGTTTTAACTCCCCACGTTATATATTTAAGAATGCTGTTACTTGTAAAGTTCCATTAACTAATCAGGATTTAATAACAATAATTTTTTTTATGAATAATTATTTTAAATTATTAATTGATTATATAATCTGAGATGCATCTTAAAATGTATAGACTTACAAAAACTGTTACTACCTATATAAATGTTAATCGCACTACTTTTTATAAATTTCAAGATTTTTATTTTACTTTTATAAAAATCTTACGCATGTTAAAAATTATAGAAAAAATTGTGGAAATTATATCAAAATATGTATGTATAATTTAAGTTGAGAAAATTTGAAAGATTTTTTAAAATTTAATAAATCACAAGAAGTAGTTATTTACATTTTAATCATAGATTAATGAGATAAATAATTATCAAACTAGCATCACAAAATATTAAAAATCATAGTTTTTTTTGTACATGGGAAGTTCTATTCAAACTCCTGAATCAAATTCAGGACCCTACTATTGAAGCCAGTAGTGCTTACCAATGTACATTTTGTCTGAGAATCTGTATATATGCTACAAATCCATTTTTTACATCATAAATGTGTTTGCTGCAATTACTCCATTATTTTTCTTAATATTTATTTATTTATTTATTTATCACACAATATTTTTACATCACAAAAAGGATTTTTACTTCTTCCTTATGTTTTTTGTATAATTGTTGCAGTTTGGAAAATCCAACTAATATAAAATGTACGTTTATGTATAATATTAATTTGCATCTTCTGCTATATAGAGAATAAATAAATAGTAGTTACAGTCATCATATTATGGTACGTCATTTGGTAATTGATATTTTTTGGAATTACTCTTTAAAAATCTATTTTATAAATAAATATTATTTTATTAGAAATCTTAGAATTACATTTAAGAAAAATTATGCATAATAATAATAATTTTGAATTCTTTAAATGCAATTGAAAATGCATTATTAATTATATTTTTATTAACACTTCTTTTTAACAATAAATGATGAAATTTATGTAAAAATTTACATCACATTTTTAAACAGTATATATTAGGTTTTATTAGTTTGCTTTGAATGCAGAATTTCTTTATATGAACAAATATTTTTAGCACTTACTAAAAATTAACATTACATTTTAATTTATGACAAAAAGTTACCTGCAGAAATTATACTACATTCAATTTATAATTATTATTATATTTAGAATCATAATTCTTCTGTATGTTTTATGTAATTTTTATGAAAGCATTTTGTTTGTGAATTATATATATATATATATTAAATAATGCTATAAATTGTATGTTTGTTAAAAAAATGTAGAAATTACATCAAAATATATATGTATCATTTAAGGTTGAGCAGTGTTTGAAAAAAGATATTTTTTTAACTTAATAAATCAGAAGTTTTATATATATATATATGATAATAATAATAATAATAATAATAATATATATATATAATATATATATATATATATATATATATATATATATATATATATTATGATAATAATAATTATTATTATCATCAATAATAATTAAATGAAAATATTCACTTGCTGATAAATAAAGTGTTTGTTTTTATAATATTTAACATTAGCACTTTCACAGTGCACACTGCATCATCAGATGCAAAAATAAAATAAATTTAGTAATTTAAAGAAAAGAATGTTCTCTCTTTTTGGTTAGCTTGTAAACTATTACAAAAACAAGCAGTAAGTGAATATTTTAATTTTATTATTATTATTGATAATAATTATTATATACTGCTGTGATGCTTAATTACAAATTTATATATATATATATATATATATATATATATATATATATATATATATATATATATAAATTTGTGGTAATTAGTGTAATGTGTTTTAACTGATAAATAAATGCACATAGTCTTAGTTCGAATTTAAATAATGCATATTAATTGCATCAGTTATACTCACTTCATGCTGGTGGTCCTATGGGTCTGAGCAGTGTTTTTATTCCGTGTTGAAGCATGAGAATTCCCCTCTTCCCTTACATTTTCCCATGAATTTCTATTCCGGTTCGGTAACCCTTCTCATCGAACAACAGCTGTTGGACGTGTTCCATTGATAGTATTACAAAGAACGATTGTTAAACGGACCTGTTAGCCTGAGAAAAGGCTCCCTGTAGTACCCTTCTGGATTTCCTCATAGTTTCTACTTAATTAGAAGGTATGTATTATACTGATCTTGTTACAATATAACTGAACAATAGAGAAAAAACAATGGCATAAAACCAGCAACTATTGGCAGTTTGACCGAACAGATTCAAAGGACCTGTTAGCCTGAGAAAAGGCTCCCTCTAGTACCCTTCTGGATTTTCTCATAGTTTCTACTTAATTAGAAGGAATGTATTATACTGATCTTGTTACAATATAACTGAACAATAGAGAAAAAACAATGGCATAAAACCAGCAACTATTGGCAGTTTGACCGAACAGATTCAAAGGATGTGTCGCACAGGGTACATAGACTCCGTTTTCATTTAGATTCATTAATCTTGCCTGCTTACCTTGATTCCAGACATGTTTGTCACATTGTCATATGATATTTACAATTTTGAAAATGTAACAATCTTCGCATGTAGATTACAGAACTTGATTAGCCATATCTACATCAGAATGACTTTCTAGAGTAGAAAAGTCAAAAACCTTTCATGTAGTTTCTCATAAGGGACAGGGCCAAATATTTTCTTTTTTTTTGTCATTTCAGGATTCAAAGTCAGTCTTGTACTACTTTATTCATTCAGAGATAAACATAGTATTTTTTCATCGGTTAATAGTTTCACTTGATATTTTCAGACTGATTAAAGAGTTTTTATATGGTGAATTCTGATTATAGTAGATGCTGATGCCATTTAATTTTGATTAAAATTTATCAAGCGGATAGGGAGATACGGTTACCATGGGTCCCATACCTAAAACTTTTACTCAAAGAGTAGAGGCATTTTTTTTACGTAATTCTTTACTTGGATAATTACTTAAAGAGATCTGCTTAATTTTCCTCTCAAGTAGTAATCTGTTGAGAGCAAAGCCCTCAGTAACTAGAATCACATAACATTCATTCACAGCTTAGCCAAGAAATTTGTGCAGGCTTTATTTTATACATACAATTTATTCTATTTCTATTTTATTCTTACGCATCATTCTGTACACATAGTTAGAAATACTCGAGTAAATATTCTTTACGTGTTAATATTTATTATATTAGTAATTATTTAACGATTGAGATGGTCATTTAGTTTCAGGTTTTAAGTAAATATTTTAGTGTTTTCTTGTTTTACACTGTTACTTACTGTTTTTCTCTGTCATTTCTATTCAGCACCTTTGCGATAGTCCCTACTTCTTCAAAACATATATTTATTTATAAAAAATTATAAAACTGTACAGATATAAGTTAAGTGTACTGAACGGCTCCGGCCTGTATCCTTAAAAACAGAGTTAAGTACAAACATTTATTTATTTCTACATCTATTAATTACTTTTTATAAAAATATCCATTCTAAGAAAGCACCAGGTGCTTTTTTGTTTTACATCTCCACTTCTTTCTCATATTTTCATGTAAAAATTACTTAATATAGCATGTTTTATAATAATTGACGAAAGCACACTAACATGCTGTTTTACACCGGCCATTAAACATTCTCCATATTAACATAGTCAGCTCAGCGTTTTCTTCACAAATACATTGAAACAGAGACCCCAGTCACATATTATCTTACATCTTTTACCCTCGTATATATATTCTAGTATTTTTTGCCATCAGGCATCCTTTAAAACAGATAATGCTGGCCTTTATAGCATTACGGAAGGAATTTTCTTCTTTTCTCCTTATCGGGTGATATTGTCTCTTAACACTTACTTCCCTTTCAAAGTTATAGGGAAATTCCAGTATAGTTGAAATGCTGCTACAGTTTGTGTAGGGCTGGTCATGAACAGCTTATTCATTGCTCACTTGCACAATGCTGCGCCATTTTTTTCATTTATTCACTTTCTTTAAGTAAGGGAGAACAGATTTATGAAGGACAATCATAAAATACGTATGTATGTGAGTATATATAATAACACTAGTCAACATGATTGTCTCACGACTACCAATAGGTGTACTTAATGCAGTTTCTTATCCTGTTTTCAAATATGTATTCAGAATTTCTCCACCCACACTTTTTTGTTATTTCAATTTTTTTAAATATTTTAAAACATTTTTTTCGTCCATTTGTCAAGTAAAAAGCTCCTAGAGCATTATAAATATGATAAAACCAAATGAACTAACTCAAAGAAAAGAGTTGCTACTGTTGTGCAGGTTCAGACGTGACATGTACACACGTGATCTAGTGTAGCACACAATCATCAGAATGATGCCAGTTGTGAGATAGTAGTGAATCAGTATTATTGTGATAGTAGTGTTGTGTGTCTGAATTATTGTGTACTACATATTTACAACTTTACTTCTTTTAATTGGTCACAAAATGCCTAGAGTTTGTTTAAATCATCCAACAATTTTTATTATGTGTGTAGTGAAGTGATTCTCAAGCCCCAAAGGCAAAACCTTACTCCATTAAATGGGTTATGAACTTTATTATCGCACATCAGTTGTTTATAGTGTTCTAGACTTCTCACTATGTGGAAAAATGGCACATACCGTATGCCATTTTCTATCCCTAGGATTTGGAGGGAATCCAAAGATCACTTTTCTGACTGTTATTTCTGCTTAAGAAACATTAAAGGGATTACGTTAAAATTAAAACATACAGTGGGTGTACTCTAACTTGCAATTTGCAATGAGACCGGTTCCACACTGTGAAGAATTGTCTGTACCAAAGATTGTGATATTAGATGAAGAGTCTGATGGGAATAAGGAAGAAAAAGAAACAGATTCTGGTGATACAACTTTTGAACAAAGCATTTCATCTGCGCCTCATTTACTACTTCAAGAAAATCTTAATGATCCCATATGAGATTTAAAGTTATCCATAAACCAGTGAAATGCTTGCTTCCTGGCTAAAAGGATGACATCTTCTTCGAAAGAATACTAAGGTATGTACTTATTGTAATCATCATTCTGAATTTAAAGACTATTTTTCTGAAGAAAATGGCTTAGTGTTTTGTAATGACATTTCTTCTCTTACAGAGACACTTAGTAATCAACATAAACCAATAAAATGGCACTTGTTCATTGATTTCTCTAGTTAGTTTAAAAGCTGTGCTCCTACATAATGGCAATAAATTCCTATGAGTACCTGTGGCTCACTCTGCTGGTATGAAAGAAACATATGAAAACTCTAAATTTATATTGGAAAAGCTTCAATATGCAGTGTATGAATGGGATATCTGTGGTGATTTGACGGTAATTGCAAACTTATTCTTGGTTACATAAAGTACTGTTGTTTTTTGTGTGAAAGGGATAGTAGGGGCAGAAACCATTCATTAGAAAAGAATGACCTAAATGTGAACCACTTATTCTGAACAGAAAAATGTAAAACACAACCCATTGTGTTTCCTAAAGATGTTTATCTACCTCTGTTACGTATCAAACTAGGATTAATGAAGAATTTCATCAAGGCCATGGAAAATACTACTTGTTTCATGTATTTAAAACAGAAGTTTCCTAAAACTAGTGATGCAAAAATTAAAAAAGTAATATTTATGGGTCCACAAATACAATCGCTAATGCATAATAAAAAGTTTGAGGAACTATTGAATCCACTTGAGAAAGCAGCTTGGCAAGTATTTAAAAATGTTACTCAAGAATTTTTTTTGGAAAATTGAAAGGAGGAAAATTACCGTGACAATGTCAACGATCTTATAACAATTTGGGTTGCAATGTCCTTAAAAGTACACTTCCTGCACTTGCACCTAGATTTATTCCCAGAAAATCTTGGTGCAGTGAGCAATGAGCACAGGGAACACTTTCATCAGCGGATTTCAGCTATGGTAAAGAGGAATCAAAGCAAATGGAATCCTAATATGCTGGCCAATTATTGTTGGACCATTAAGAGAGATGCTCCACAAGTGAAATATAGCAGAAAATCATCATTTCTTACTTTCTAGGTGAGTTATATGCTTGAATATTGTGTAGTTAAGAATGCAGAAAGTATTAAAATGTTTGAAATTATAAATGCCTGTCTCTCAGAAACCTTGTGTGACAGGAAAAACCGATGTCATATTTGAATTCTGGAGAAAAATTATTATCAGAATCACATATTTTTCTCCCTGAAACAAAAAAAAATTCTTTTTTGTTCCCAGTGTAATTAGACTTTTACTTCTTTTATTAATATTTAAATCAGATTCATTCGATCTTTAAGTTAGTCCGTTAAATTAAACCGTAATTTAACAATTCTCTCTCTGCTAAACTTATTTTTACCGACCGGATATGTTTTCAAATAAAAAACAATTTATTACATTTCATAGTGAGATTAGCTGTACAACTATACAGCAAGTATCGGTGTACAAGTTTTCTTGCTCATCGACAGGAATAAGAGTCAACAGTTACATGTAACGGTTGATAACGGGATGGCCAACCTATCAAAAATCGTATGCTGTTACTGACTGTATTACATGGAATTGGTGTTGGTAAGTTCCAGGGGTCTCGCACTTTTCATCTAGAGCTTATGCGCATGGCTGATATTTACTCTATGAAAACTCATGTATGAATTCTGCCATGGACAGAACTGTAACAAAAATTTAGACTGCAGATCCTGGACTTTTTCCTTTGCTGCTGAATCTTTCTTATTGAACGGCTTTGAAAAGGCATTTGCATTTTGATCCCTGTAGATTATCGATCTTATTGAAATGCAAGGAATAGCAGCTATCACTCTAAGCTTGTTTGGATCATTCTCTTGGTACAATTTCCCTTTTGATCTGTTCTCTTAAAGTCATTTTAGTGTTAGTAGTAGAATGGTCAAGCAGGACTGCAACCGATGGGAGTTTCTTTGTTCTAGTTGTTTATACCCTCAGTACAATAATAAATAACAGTGTTTGCGGATAGGTGATAGCCGCCTATTCATCCACCTGGATCGGTAAGGAAGAGCAGTAGAGTTTTTTCTGATTTTCTACATGTAGAATGTATTTTTTTTTTCTAACCTGACTCTCTAGTGATTGTCTCTCTTGGTTATACAGACATGCTTTTTAAATAACCGGCAGACTGCAATCCAGAAGATTTAAGATAAGGTGGATTGAGCACAGTAATTTTCAGAAAAATTATGGTCATTTGCAAAAAAAATAGTAAAAATAAAGTAACAGAACAAGGCAGAAGTGTGGGGAAAACAGGAAGATAAACAAAATTTTAGGTTTTATCGAGAAAATAAATAATATTACTGAAATAATTTAAATTTTTACAATTAGTATATTTAAAATGATTTGATGAAATTTCATCAAATTATAACATAAGTTGCAAGGTAAAAATCCATTTAAAATTAATTGAAATACAAAACATTAAACATAATATTTTGTCAAAAAATATAATCAATAATTATGTTTATTTATCCTAAAAATCAAATCTGAAAACTTATTTTAATAACCTGCAAACAAACCTTTTGGTAAAATACTGTAGGATGGTAAAGTAAAGAAATGGCTTCATATTTAAAAACTGTGGGAAATTAGCAGCAACAAATTCAAATTTACATAGTTACAAAATAACTATTTTATGGAGTTAAAAGTTTTGTCCACCATCATTGATCTGCCACATTGAATCAAACAGTTTTTTTATGATATGTGATTTTAATATAAAAGTTTATAAAATGGACAACAGCATAAACCATTAACTGATAAATAACTTCATTTTCGAGTTATAAGCAATCGAAGTTGAAAAAACAGATAACCCACAGTAGCAATAAAGTGAGGTAAAATGCCCTGTAGTAACCTGTTATTTTATATCACCTTCAGAATTACAACTAATAACAAATTTTAAACAGTTAATGTTGGAAATAATGTCCCAAACACTAATGATAATAATACACAATAACTAATAATTTGCAACACTGCTACAAATTAAACAGTTAGGTCGACCAATATTATTTACTTTAATTCAGTATTATTTACTCTAATTTAGTTAAATGTTTTGTTCTAAATTATTTAATACGATAAATTTTTAACAAAATTTAAACAATTTTTGAGAGTGAGCTGATAAGTTTCCGGCCTGATAAAGAAAACATAATTTTTCAAATAATCTCCACAAAAACTAATACATTTTTCATACTGGTGCTCTGATTTAATTGTACCATTTTTATAATCCCATTCGTCGAGCTACTCAAATTACCCATTTACAGCATCAATAACTTCCTCGTTACTCTTAAATTTGTTGTCCACCAAGCCATTTTTTGAGGTTAGTTAATAGGTGCTAAATCAAGTGAATAAGACGGATGAGCAAGAAATTTGAATTGATTTTAGCATTTGTGATGATTAACAAATGTGCTGGTGTACTAGATTTGGTTGTTTTTTTTTAACTTCGCCATTTAAATGCTGCAATAAGTTTACATAGTACTCACCATTGATAGTTTTTCCCTTCTCAAGGTAATCGATAAAGACAATCCCTTTTGCATCCCACAAAACAGTCACCATAACCTTGTTGGCTGATATCGTTGTCTTTGCCTTCTTTGGAGTTGGTTCACTTGTCTCTGTCCACTGTTTTGACCTGCTTACTTTCAGGAGTGTAGTGGTGGACCCAAGTCTCATCCAAAGTTGTAAATAGACACAAAAATCCACTGGGATTCTGCTTGTAGAACGTGAAATTCTCAGCTGAAAGTTTTCTGTTGCAACTAATGTTCAGGCATTAGAAAACATGGCACCCACCTCGAGCAGAGAGTTTCTCCATGCCCAAAAATTATGTAAAACATAAACTTCATGTTCTTTTGATATTTTAAGTCTCGGCTATCTCATATACTTATTCTGTGGTTTTATGAATCTTTTCTATCATTTCAGGAGTCATCCCCTTAGCAGGTAGTCCTTCCTCACTGCTCTTGACCTTTTATGAATTCAGAAAGCCACAGGTTTATTGTTGAATATGATGGAGAAGAGGTTTTTAATCCATTTTTTATTTGATTTGAAACTGAATAAACCTTTCAAATGTAATGTAATGTATTTTAACCATGCATTTTTCCAGTTTACCTTTTTTGTGAGAATAACAAAGGCTTCTCACTCCAAACATATACTATTGCCCTGAAATGATATACGAGATGCTACCCAAAAGTTCGGGGAATTTGAATTTCCTGCACGAACCATTGCTGGTATGACCTGCTGCTGTTAGATGTGTCTAGCAGTACTCTTTGTGAATCAGTGTTCCAACAGCTCTGACGGTAAGAGGCTGCATTGTTGACTTTTGTGCGGTTGTGTTTTACTGCTTCGGCGAAGTTCTAAATGGCAGATTTTAAAGAGCAAACAACCTGCATCAAATTTTGCTTATACTTAAAAAAATTGGTGCAGAAACCCATTGCATGCTTGTGGAAGCATTTGGTGACAATGCTATGAGTAAAAGTAAGTACCACTAACAAGTACAACACCGGAAAACATCACGAAAGTCCGAGAGGCTATTGTTGCAGATCGTAGACAAACAATCCATGATGTTTGTGCAATCGTACAAATGTCATATGGGTCCGTGCAATGCAATTTACAGAGAATTTGAACATGAGACGCATTGCTGCAAAATTCATACCGAGACTGTTGAACAGCGACCAGAAACAAACTTGCGTAGCTGTCTGTAGTGAATTGAAAAATTAAGCAAGAGATGACCCAACTTCATCTCCAACATCATAACCGGTGATGAGACATGGGTGAACGAGTATGACCCTGAAACTAAGCAGCAGTGGAAGTCGCCAAGTTCACCACGGCCAAAAAAAGCACACCAAGTTCGCAGCAACGTGAAGTCCATGATGATTGTTTTTTCGATATCAAAGGCATTATCCATACGGAATTTGTTCCTCTGGTCTAACTGTCAATGGGATGTTCTATTCTGAAGTTTTGAAGTGGTTACGTGAAAGCATTAGGTGCAAACGTTCAGATCTGTGGGGTAACAACAGCTGAGTTCTGCACCATGACAACGCGCCCGCGCACACATCGCTAGCCATTTGGAATTTCTTGGCTTCCAAGAAGACAGTAGTGATTTCTCACCCACCCTATTCACCTGACCTTGCCTTGTGCGACTTTTTTCTCTTTCCGAAAATAAAATTTCAAAGGCTGTAGTTTTAACACAATTGAGGAGATTCAGGAAGAAACGCAGAACGTGCCACTTACACCTGCAGACTTCCAGGGATGCATGGAATCATGGGAAAAACGCTGGGATCACTATATCAATGCCCAAGGGGATTACTTTGAAGGAGACAGTGGAAATGATAAGTTATGGTATATATTTTATTTAATATGGCCCATTGGTGTGTACATATATATATATATATATATTTATTGTAACAAGAACAGTATAACAGACCTGAGTAACAGATCCTTGCCGATTAAGAAGAAAGTAGTAGAAAATTATAATGGACGGAATTCAGAATGGATCCTTTTTCTAAGGGTAACAGACAATCTTTCTTTGTAATGTTGCCTCTCTGACACACCTCAACAGAAGTTGTTCAATGAGAAGAATTACCAGACAGAGTAAGAGTTTATATGGGAAAATGTAAGGATTTGGACGATCATTCTCACACTTCAACTAGGGTCTGGTTCTGCAGGTTAAGAGGGTAGGAGTATAAGTACTTCAGGAAAGATGAATTAAGATCAGTTTAAGTGAGGAGATTAAGCGAATCAGTGAAGAAGCGAGTGTCTAGCGCATATAAGTTCAACACAATTTAAGCGACATCACAAGCATTCCAGTGTGGACAGTGAGTGAATGCAGGAAGTTTTTCTGTGAGTTACTGATAGACAGTAATGAAAGGGACAAAATATTCAATTCATTCATAAAATATAGGGTAGTTTTATTTGTGGACAGGAAAGTTCTTTGCAGTGGTGAATGAACTTTAGACTAATCTTATCTTCATAGTTTGTAATATCAATGTTAAAGGTGTAAATATTAGCAGCCATTATAATGTATTTTATCAATTAAACTGAAATCTGGTTTTTACGAGTTAATTACCTATAAATAAATCCTGACTTACTTCAAATTCTATTTTGTGTGTAATTATTATTTATTATTATTGATCTGTCTTATTTTTGTTCCTAAACTAATAAATTGTAATAATGTAAACATTTTTAATTGTTAATCTATCAATATCCTGGTCAAGCCGCGAGCACATGACAATATATGTAAGCTAGTAAAGAATAGTACTTAGAATGCCAGTAAGATAGACCTGCTTTTGCCATCTCTACATCTGCCTGGAGAGACTTACCAGCCCATCCTTGTAAAAATTGCTCTACAATACGATTATTACGATTTCTGCCCAAAAGTTTACTTTCTCAGGATACTGTATACGACACTCTAACATCCATCTGGGATTATCATTGCTCCACTATTGACAGTTATGCCTATTCACATGGACATTTAACAACTCTAGCTTCATCAGTAAATATTTATGAAAAAATATTTGCACACAAGTCTATGTTTTGCATTATAATATCACAAAACTTGATGAGATCAACTCTTCTTCTGAAAGATTTGCACAAGGTGTAGCTTATAAGGGTGAAAATTATTGTTTTTAAGAATTTTGTTAACTGAAAAATAATGAATGTCATCTTGAATACAGTTTTCTTAACCACTGACTAAGGGTTTTCAACAAATGTTTATAAAACATCTAATGATTTTGCATCATTAGCGACAGATTTTGGTTTCCTAGTGGCAAGGACGATTTCATACAGTACTGAAGTAATGATTTCTTTAAATCATTGTATTGTCATAGTCACAATTGATTTATACTTATTGGTTCTCTGTTTTGAAATTTCTTATTAAACAAATTACATAACTCTTGTAAAGGTATGGTGGGTCTATCACCATACCCATACATCATCAACAAAGTTATTCTTTCGGTTTCACATAAAGGATTCATTATTTGATAGAACTAAATGAATAAAGCAAGAAAATAATTATAAAATTTGCAATAGAGAATGAACATTTAAACCAGTAGAACTTAACTCCAATATGCAGTAAATTTAAACAATTAAGTACTCTACTTATATGTTGTAGTAAGAACCCAGATGAGAAGTTAATAATTTGTAATTGTTGAATGCCAATGTTTTTCTGGTAAAATTTTATAATAAAATCACATATTGCCTTCCTACTTACAAAAAAAAAAAGTTTGATTCAATGTGACAGATTCCAGATGGTGAACAAAAATGTCAAACATAGTATAAAGTAAGTAATTATGTAGATCGACGCTTGTTTCTACCTCCTACTACCCCTCAGTTCTGAAGTATGAAGTTGTTTCCATACTTTAACATACCCTGTGTATTTAATTATACCAAAATATTTATATTTGGTATAAATGGAAAATAATCTTATTAACATCCTCATGTTAAAGATAAAAATTCAATGTGTAAATTCTTTAACAACTTATAAAACAGAAATAACTAATAAAATAATATTTAAAAGAAAAACATTTAATACTAAAATTTAATTACACTGATACTGTTTTCCTGATGATATCATCACATAAACTTGATATTTAATTACACCAAAAATATTTACAAATACATTAAGTATAAATGGAAAATAATCTTAAGAATCTCATGTTACAAAAATAAAAATTCAATGTGCAAATTTCTTTACAGCTTATAATATAGAAATAACTAATTAAATAATATTAAAAAAAAAAGAAATATTTAAAATTAAAAAATTTTAATACTAAAAATTAATTTCTTACTACAAGTTTCATTTCTTAAAGCGATACCAAATTTACTGATTTTACAAAAAAATAAAAACCTAATAATGGAATATATTAAATTTATCCTTAATATATTCTTTTGTATGACATATTTAATTAAGGAAATAAAACTTTCATTGATAAGTAAGGCTTTTAAAATTACACGATTGGTTTTATAAGACAACAGATTACAAGACAGGTGAGTGGCCTGTAAATAATTTTTTGAACACTAAGAATATGTAATGTAGTGAAACTCATAGAAAAATTCGAGATGAGTTTATTGGCGACGAGATGAATTAAAAAATCATTATGGGAATGGATTCAGATGTGTAATCAAATGCAACAGAACTCTGACACCGGCTAGTTATCAAGAGAAATTATGATAAATAAGGCTGCTTAATGACTGAAAATTTATCATAATCGAATTTTATAGCACTTAAAAACATATTATAATAATGAACGTAGTCCTGTTTTGTATTATGAGATAGTTAACACTATACACATGCCAACACTTACTTTCTTCCTTATTATTTTATAAAATCGTTTTAAGTAGTAATTATACAATAAATATCTACAATTTTTATATTATTTACAAATTTAATAGTCTTATAAATTTATGATAATACTTTAAATGCTAACAGGCACCAAAGCCATAACTGATTCCTTTCGGTTAACAAATTTAAATAACAAAGTGCAGATTTACTGCATATTTCTATTAGTCGGCTACTTCCTGTAGCAGTAAAAAATTCTATTAACACATAGTGTAATTCATTAATAGGCTAGAAAAATTATTCCTACAATCCAATGATAAATATTATAGAAACTTTATGAAGATTTAATTTTTTTTACTGCTCAACGTTGGCAGTAAATAAAAAAAAAACATTTAATTTTGAAAGCATCTATCATCTATTAAAATACACCATCTACAAACACAAATACAATAGATTAAGTTCTCACAACATTTTTGTTAAGTCATAGTATTTTCAGGTACTTTTTTATTTTAACGTCTTACTAACACTTTTTTTGCAGTCATAGCATGTTCAGATGTTTTCTTTATATCTATTTATTTATTAATAAATAACATTTTAATAATGATATATGCCAAAACAATATTGATACAAAAATAAAAAGCATTTCACAATATATATAAAGTGTTACTATAATCTACTAAGAAAAATGATATTTACTTTTTTTATCGTGGAATATAAAGGGATGGAAAGTCATACAAAGATGTAAAGAAGCAGTTCTCAAGTTGCAAGGACTTTAACAATGTTTTATTACATTTATGAAGTGATAAATTTACCACTTTTAAAAAAATAGTAATAAATGGTCACATCATATCTTGTAAACAAAATCATTAAATAAAAATTTAATTAAAAAAGAAGAAAATGTAATAGCTATTTGACAATTTTACTCATAATTAAATTTATCACAACAGAAACATTATTTTTTAGTAATAAAAAAAAATTTTCTGTTCATGAAACAAAAACAATATCTAAATAAAAATCTTTAGGGTCAATAAAAATATTATTTACATACCTTAAAAAATATAATTTCATAGGCAGAAAAAGATAAAACTAACAAAATTTAATAAGGTTAAATAAATATCAATAAAGTACATATAATAATAAAAAAAAAGTTATTAAACATCATAAACTAAATCACACCTAACATTTTATTTAGCATAAAAAATTACAGAACAATAATAAAATAATTTAACAAAATATTAAGAAATTCAAATTAAATTTACATAATGATTAAAAAATTTACAAAATTATATGTTCAAACGGAGATATTAAATTATTAAAATATGAGCTGTACAAACAAATATATAACTGAATATTGAATTGAACTACTACATAACTTTTTATTCTAATTAAGTCTAAGTATATTAAAAAATAATAAACTACAGATAAAAATCCTAATTAACAATAAAATTAAACAAAAAATAATAAATTCATGTCACAAGAGCAGAAAAGTGACAAAATAAGATATGAATAAATGTAGTAAGCAATAAAAAAATAGTTGTTATTATAAAACCATTAAGACTAATATTTTACTATTGCTATATCCTTATTTAAGATCATTCAGAAAAATATAAACATTAAAAAGTACAAAAATATATCTTAGTATTATTAATCAGTCGAATTTCAGTTCATCAATAATTACCTGAAAAAGAAAGAGAAATAAATAAAACCAAAATCATTAATCTCAATTCAATTACACAGCTATGTTAATAGAAAAAGTTTGATCTTTTTTTATATAAGAAAATACAGGCTTGAGCAGAAACATCTGATGGTTTTCAAAATGAAATAAAAAGGTACAGTTTTGAATTTAACTGGACATCAATAATGTATGAAGAAAGAAAATTTTAAATTACAACATTTTTTAAAATACAATTCTTACTTTTTGAAAATTATGTTTTTCAAGTGTTCCATTATACACTGTACTTAAAAGCTTGAGTCGATTTAAAAAACTTGAACTAAACGTTTCTTATGTTTGAAAAAAAAAATTATAGGCCAGTAATTATAGTTACAAGATCTAATCAGAGAATAACAAATTTTATTTTTTTTTTAGTCTTTATTACTAATTTTACAGATTATTGGTCCTTCTCCCCTTCAAAGTACTCACCTTCCCTATTCACACTTTTCCCAGCAGTGTGTCCAGTTTGCAAAGCACTCTCCTGGATAACTTCATTTGAATTGGCCTTTAAGGTCCGTGATGAATTTGCTTTAAAGTCAATAGTCTCAAAACCGCATCCTTTCATCAGTGATTTTAATTTTGGAAATAAGAAAAAAATTCTTTCAAGCATGGAAGTAATTGTGTGTGTGTATGTATATATGCACACTATATACAATACTATAAATATATATATATATATATATAGTATTGTAATTTCAGCTAAGGGACAAGGCTTTTACTAACAGAGATCTAAAAATAGGTTCTTTTTCAGATGTATAAAAATAATCACAAATAAAGTATGTAAAAATGTTTCAAGGGAGTTAACAAACATAAACCTGACAAGGCAAAATTTTTATGTATAATTAATAAAACTTTAACAGACAAAACCATTTATCATCAATCTCGAGCATCCATAATATCTTGAATTGTAAAATCGGCTTTTCATAGAAACTAAAATACAGAATAATAAAAATAAAATAAATGAATTACTTACATTGAAACTATTAATAATATAATGGTCGACGCTAAGTGTTTCTAATATAATTGGCACATTATTTAACGGCAAAACATTCAATTTATCAGGCATCAATTCACCATTCTTCATAACACCACTGATTGAGAAACTGGAAAAAAGAAACAATATAAATAAATAAAAGTAAAATGTAAAGAGAAAAATCATACAATAAATCAATGAATACAGAAATTCAAAATTAAGTCTTTATGATACAAATGAATGTAAATGTAATTAATCCAGATTTTCAAATTTGAATGTAATATAGTGGTAGAAACAAGAACGGTAGAATAAGTAATACCTATCACTTTGTAGACAGACTTATTCATAAATTATATAAATATATATAATATATATATATATATATATCATAATCATTTCAGCCATTATCGATCCACTGCAGTTGAAAACCTCTTCCAACACATTTCCAAATAATATGGTCTTGTGTGATCTTCTGCCGATTCAGTCCAACGGATTTGATAATATCAATTCAACGAGCCTTGGTTATTTTCATAGGTATTTAACATCTAGTGGTATCTACTCAAAGTGCTAATTTATTCTATCTGCCATCAGTTCTTCTTGCTACTGGTCTGCCCATTTTAATTCTTTAAATTTTGTAATGATATCATGTACTTTTATGCACGCACAGTGTTTGAACTGCATCATTAAAAGTATTAGCTAGTTATCTAACCGGCATCTTGTTGTTGTTGCCTTATCATTGTCGGTGATTAATGAAGACTGTCGCAATAGACAATCCCACTGGTTGTAAAATCTGGAGTACATTTCTATCTCTCAATGTTAATGGTCTGTAACGCTTCCAAAATTCATTGTGAATTGTGTGAAATTTATGAGTCTCAATAATGAACGGAAGGAAATGTAATCATAATTTTAATGAATGTCATAGAAATGAAGAGAGGAATGGAAGGCCTATGATTTGAAAATGACTTTACTGAATAAGTGAACCCAAACGTTTGAGAAAACTGACACTTTATAATTAATTAAAGTTCTTGCATTAAAATTGGAACTGAGAATGTTAACTGACATGCAAAAAATTCAAATGATAGCATTTGTGTATTTTTGGGTCTCTATGAGAGAAGGAAATGAATATATTTCCCTGATCATAACCGGTGAAGAAATGTGGATTTCATACATTGATGTTATGTCCGAGAAAAAACCAATGCAGTGATGTCATTCAAGTTAACTGAAGCCAAAAATTTCACGCAGACTGATTCAGCTTGAAAGATCATTATAACTATTTTCTAAAATAAAAAAGGTAAAAAAGAAAACCACTATTTTTTTTTTATTTTTTTATTTGAATTATAGGTAGCGAACAACTGAGTAAAAGGTCTACTTTTTGAAAAAATTTTTTTTTTTTATTTGAAAAGTTCAATTCAAAATTACAGCATTTATTTTTTTGACTGATGAGTTAATTCATCATAGAATCTTACAACGAAGCTTGAATGTGGTAATATAAATATGAAAATTCTGTAGTGTATGAAAAAAGCCAAGCCTAACCAGGATCCAAAGGATCCTGGTTAGGCTTGGCTTATAGATCTGGAGGTCCTGGGTGTACAGGACCTCCAGATCTGAAAGGCCAACATGTTACCGCTTTGCCACAGAAATTGGCCTATATATAAATAATAATATTAGTTTTTAAAATTAATTAATAAATATAGTTGACAAAAAAATACAATGGCTAATGTTTTAAAATTATAAAATACACAAAGAAATATAAATACATACTTTTCAAGCTCATTAAATAATTCAGGTTCATCCTTTTTATGTATATTATAAAACGGCTTATTCATCTGTTTGCAATCTAAAGCTTTTATAACAGAATGTCGTTTACTGAACTGAGTAAATTCTTTTACTAATTCATCAGTAGCAACAACAAAACGCTTATCATTAAGTAATCCTTCATGCCAAAAAACATGAACTGTCTTATCACCAACAACTGAAACAAACATGAAATACAAATGAATTTATAAATAAAAAGTATATGAACAGGAAATTTTCCTCTGAATATTAATTATATGTAACTCAATGTATTTGTATAGCGATCAAGTTTTTATACATGTTAATGTATAAAAATATTTTATATAAAAAGAACAATATTTAAAAAAAATATTTTTCATTAAGAAAAATCTAAATTATGGATGCTACCTAAAAAATTACTATTACACATGGACTCAAATAGTTTACGAGTTCTTAAAGCACAGCCCATTATCGGGGTTCTGGTCGACTGATTTATATCAGGCTTCATGCTACCCTTGACGGGAAATCAGGGCATTTTTTACAAACTATTACTAAAAAATGTGTTTCTAAACCCTAATTTGAACATTTTTGTACTTTCACTTTAAGAATGTGTCCAGAAGTTCTGATTTTCATATTTTTAAGCAAAAATTTGTGTTATCAACTCGGATTGCTTAAAATAATAAGTATGACTTCTAATCAATAGTTAATTTTACTTTAATTTCACAAAATGTTTAAAAAAATCTCTTTTAGTTTCTTGGTGATACTCCTGTGTGTATTTTATTTTCAAAATCAATCAAAAAAAAAAAAGTCATTATAAATCTTCAGCTTCATTTATAAAACAAGCAGGATAATAGTAAATCTGAATGGCACTTATGAATATAAAAGTACTTCATCACATTTACACACTTTGTAAGTAAGTGAAAACAATAAGGAAGAAATGTCACTAAATTTAAATCCACCTGTGCTTAAAGAAAAACATTAAAACTAATGAGAGGATATAAAATGAGAAATACAGTACAGTCCAGCTAATCTGAACTAATTGGGACTGAGCCCCGTTCAGATTGCAAAAACCAAAAATCATTCTATTCTGATGAAACAAGTTCACTAGTGTGTACAAGCACACACAAGGTCAGTGACAGAGTGTGAGTCGCTGCGTTCATCAAACTGTATCATAAATTGTTTTATCACAAGATTTAACAGTTTTATGTCCTTTTTTACATAGTTTTTTTTTGCCTTGTTTTCCTCACAATATAAAACAATCTAGAAATGCATTTGTACATAATATAGTACAGTACCTCTTTTATTTCTACAGTATCGTGTATAAAATTATACATACAAATAGTATGTCAAATGATTCAGAACAGTTTGTACTGAAGTAAAACAATATTGCCTTTTTCTATTATTGTGTCAGTTCAGATTTACCTTAGTGTCAACTAAATTTAGTTTCAGCGTCAAAGTTAATCTTTATACGAATACTGTACGTACTGTATTTGTAACTGTTAATGGTTGGTGTGATAGCTAGCAAATAGAAGCATACTAAATATACACTTAAAGATAAACCAGAAATTTTGAATCGTTTAGGTAAAGGTGAGAGTGCAAAAAATTGTCCATGGTATAGGAAAGCCACTATTAGTGACGAAGAAAAACCATACAAAAATTGAACAATTCTGTGCATCTTCAAAAAACTCTTGATAAGCAACATACATCAAGACAATCACAGTATGAAAAGATTGATGAAGCCCTTTTTCTGCAGGAGATAGAAAAAGGAACAACCTTAAGTGAACCTCTTATTCAAGAGAATGCTATTTATCTCAATAAATTGATAAACGGTGATGAATCAGTTACGGCAAGACAGGTGTAAGTAGTTAGACAGGTGGAAGAAACATCACGGGATTTACCAGTTAACCATGACAGGGGAGCAGCTATCAGCAGATCATACTGCAGCAAGGAGTACCAAAGAGAGTTCGCTGATTTATTATTACAGGAAAAATATTTTCCTCAACAAGTCTACAATACTGATGAAACTGGTTTTAACCAAGGCATTACTACAAAAAAGGACGTAGCCTGTGCTCCAGGCTTTAAAATGACCAAGGAGCATGTTACATTGTTGGCTTGTAGTAATGCTGTAGGAAATCCCAAGCTACCCTTAATGATGACTGGAAAATCTGCAAAGCCTTGAACATTCAAAAACATCAATATGAAAACTCTTTCAGTGTATTAGACAAACCAGAAGGCTTGAATGGGTGGAAATATTTTTAAGGAATAGTTTCAAAACCAATTTGTTCCTACAGTAAAATGTTTTAAAGAAAAAAAGATTATTTATCAGAAAGAGCAAATCTGTTAATAGACAATGCTCCATCTAACCTCAACATAGGTGTACTAACTTACAACATGTACAATTACAACAATACAGTATCAAAAATAGAAGTACAACATAATATTTTTTACATTTAAAATTTTTTAATACTGTACTGTATATATTTGTAATGTCTAGTTTTGCAGAACTTGTTTTAACACGGCACTTCATATAAACAATAAAAATCTGTGTTTTTTGTGAAGTAAACCGACTCTTAAAAATATAAAATTTACAGTTATTTGGCTAAAATAAAAAAAGATTTTTCATACTAAAACTGTTTAGATTAGCCGATTTTTTGGTTTAGCATGGTTCAGATTAGCAAGACTCCACTGTAGTAATGAACCTAAGGATCATAGTAAAATAAAGTTGTGTGTTAGATAATCTCAATCTATTTTACCTTTTTTCAGCACAAAAGAATTTGAATAAATTTCACAATTATCAGTTTCATTTTTACACTCTGACAATCTTAAATTTTCTAATAATTGTCTGAAAAACAAAAGAAAACAAAAATTAAGATTATATACCAGCTCAGCGATAATAATAGCACACTCACCTGTAAGATAAACCCTGTATAGTACTATAAAAAAGTAATAAGCAAAGAATTGTAGGTAGTAATAATGACCGTGACTGTTACCTTACCCAATTGCTAGCAAGTTATTAGCTAACATTACACATATCACACACAAAAAAATTACAAGACTGAGATATATACCTGTACCATATCTTGGATTTCTAATATCAATATCATTAGCAGATTTCCCCCTTCAAATTCTAATCAAAACTTAAAATCTTATTCCAGCTAATACTGGAATTTGGTTGAACGTTCCCAAACATATAATTTATATATGGATTAACAGTAATCATTTAATAAAAAAATTGAAAATCTTTCCCATGAAGTCAGAAACATGAGGGAGAAACATGTAATTTTGTATTAATATTTAACAAGAGCTAAGCAAAGAGCTATATGAATGTAGTCGCTGAAATAAATTGATAATTTGTTATTCATTCTGTTTTAGTCAAGTGAAGGTAGATATGTGTTCAGTTTATACTTATACTAAGTTTTTCCAGTTTGTACTTTAAATGAGTTCTGTAAAACAGTTGCGTTCATTTACAGTTGGTGAAAATTAAGTTATTCACTTACCTGAGGAAATTTGTAATTGTGCAGCAGGCTAAAAATATGATATTCTGGAACCACGTAAAAGAGATCAGAGAAAGACAAAAGAGAAGCTTATAGGAGTGAAAGTAGATTTCACGGCAAAATTCAGAAGTTTCCTCGAGTAGAAGAGCAATTGTTTACTTACATTCAAGACATTTGCAAACAAGGATTTACTGTTTCAACAGAGTTGGGACAATTAAGAGCTGCAAAAATCACAAGGAAACTTCAAATACCAAATTTATAAGCAAGTCAAGGACGGTTAAATCATTTTATGAATAGATATGAACTATCAGTAAGAAAACGAATATCTATTCGTCAATGTTTATAGGATGCCATCACTTTGTTTATTTGTTTTTTGTTGCCAATCATTTAATTGCACTTTGGTTTGATAAAATTCTTCTGATCTTAATTTATGTACACGTTCACTAATTTTCTCTCTCTTTATATCCATCATCCTCTCTTAATCTTTTTATTCTTTCCTTGTCTTAACCAAGGAAATTTTTGTATTTATCATCTTCTCTTTATGTTTTTATTCTTTCTTTGTTTGCAACATTTTCTTCCTGTTTATTTTTTTTGGTTTGCAACATTTTCTTTCTTTTTTAACTTTTTTTTAAATTTAAATATATTGATTTAACCTCTCAATTATTAACCTCTGATTGTAAAAACGTTTTTACAATAAATAATAATTCAATAATAACAATAAAAGAAAATATTAAAAAGTTATTAGTGAAATAACATTTTATGCACTTTTAAAAAGTATATATGTAATTTAGGTGTACAAGGAAGTCATGTGGTGTCCACATCAGTATCTTTGTTTCAGATGTACCTGCTAGCTTACGAGTATTTCTGTATTTTTTTACAGCGTTTATTAATGCACCATAATTTTTTTATATAATGTAGAATTTAATCTTAAAGTACGTATTTTATTTTTATTAAACAATAAATAAATAGAAATCAATAGAAACTTTTATGGTTTTTTTTTATGTTAACTTTTTTTCCAAAAAACTCCATCGTTATATTTTGGGTGTGTGTCTTATGCGAGGGCACATTACACTCAAGTAAACACTTTAACACAGAGTAATGCCAAATCAGTAAATAAAAGGTAAAATAATGCATCTGCAGTAAGCAATAAAATAAATAACCTAAGATTACATATAAAAATATTTAAATTAATGGACTTACTTATTCTTAGCAGCAATGTTTGTCATATCAGTCAATAAATTATTATTGTTTGGTGAAATAATATCTTTAACCAAAGAATCTGTAACATTTAAATCGGCTGTGACCACATCAACATTTGATTCAAAATTATTACTAGGTAATAATGATTTCCAGTTAACGTCGCTCGATGTTGAATATGAATGCAATAAAGAAGTTGATATGCACGAAGTAGGTGATGGTTCACTAATAATTTCAGTAGAATTGGATGGCACAGTTACAGCAACAGTCGTCACTGCAGCAACAGAAGTAGTGGTAACAGTTGCTGAGGTCAAAGCAGTAAACTTATCGTAAGTTTTATTGTTATTGTTACAGTTTTTATCGTTACTGTTTTTATTGTTATTGTTACAGTTTCTATTGTTATTACCATTCAATTTCTTTTTTTTATTTCTCTTTGACAATTTTTTTTTACTTTTATTGTTATTTTCAACAGGCTTCTTCGATTCATCCTGCGACTGTAATGAAATCAAAGTTGAACTTATATTATCACATGTCTCATTAACAATTTTATTAGAACTAATACTATCTTCAGTGTTACTTTTTACCGGTCCAAACATCAATTCATCTTTTGAACATGATGACAGCGGTGTTGACAAATTTATACCATCTTCTTTTTCATTACATTCAATTTTATCATTAGGTACTGTTTTATTTTTTGATGGTGAAGCAAGTATTTTTATATCGTTTTCTTTTTCTTTACCATTTTTTTTATTACCTACTTTATTTTTATTAGGACTATCTTCAGCTAATTCTTCCCATGAATCAACAACTTCTTCATCGGTAATACTATTATTAATTTTTAAGGTATGACTAGTATTATCTGTTGTTACTTTATTATTATCATTAATTAATGATTCAGATATCTATAAACAAAATGAAAAAAAAAGTTAAATTTAGAAATCATAGTATAAATTGAAAAATGAAAATTGCAAGACTAATAAATAACAATTTGATTATTTTAAGTTATTTAGTAAATAAACATTCTAAATTCATAAAAAAAACTAATTAGTGGAAAATATCTATGAAATGGATCACAAAAACGCACAGTTATTATGTTTTTTGTGTATATATTATTATTATTAACTAAATGAATTGTATTTATATTCATACAAATTCTGTACATACGAATATGTTTCATGTTCATAGCAGAATCTAATTCTAATTTTCTATTAAATTAGTATTTTTAAAAGATTTCACTGTATTTAAAAATTGTTTTATTTTTATAATGCTATATATTTTAAAACAGTACAGTAAAAAGGTCAACCCTGCAAATTTTTATAACTGGATCAAAGAGTTTAAATCGAGCAGAACTAGTGTGACTGGTTTTCACTGTAACAGAAGACCAGTAGAGGTCTCGAGTGGGATTTACAAAATTGCATTAATGATCTTACATGTATG
This sequence comes from Lycorma delicatula, assembly GCF_047948215.1. Classification (NCBI taxonomy): domain Eukaryota; kingdom Metazoa; phylum Arthropoda; class Insecta; order Hemiptera; family Fulgoridae; genus Lycorma; species Lycorma delicatula. The sequence continues at coordinate 12,518,522 of NC_134461.1, read as the reverse complement.
CACAGATGAATAAAGATTTGGAAAAATGCTGAATCTGTTTTGTGAGTATCAGCACATTCCATTCCATTTGTGTGAGTTCGTATTCCATTATCAAAGGTGCATTCTGAGATGATAGACTCAACATTACAGACAACTGAATTCACATTAACAATTATTTAGGAGAAGGAAATGATTTTTAGATTGCATAATACAAATAACATGATGGAAGTTAGATTCATCGTTTTCAACTGGTGTCTAAAACGTCAGAAGTGGTATTCGAAGATCTGAGTTTACTTTTACTTTACGATTGAATAACATTTTGTCATGCTAGAAAATGAAGTGAAACTCGCACAAAGAACATCCTGAGTCTTTCTCAAACTGTATAATTCAGCCTGCCTGCTTCCTTACTGCTCAGAAGACATTGAAGATTGTGAAGCCAGAGGTTATGTTGAAAAGTAGAGTTTACTTTCATTGTCATCGAGTAAATAATAATTTTCCTATAGTCATTTCTCTTTAATTACTGAACAACCCTCGTAGTACATTTCAGAACCACTTATCATCCCTTAATAGTTTTTTTTTCAGTTTTCCATTCTTAATAGTTCTACATTTATTTTTAATATTTATCTTTGATTATATTTCAATTTCTATCATCAAACATTTTCTCTTTTGCAAATGAATAAGAAAGAAAGTTTAAAAATTAGTTTTCCTATAAAAATATACTTCACTAGTCGCACTATCAAGAATAACAAATGTAATGTAAAGCATATATACATACAAGCAAAAAGCAAAATACAACTTAGCGCTTTTATTAAATATAAAATTAAAATGCAAGTAATTTTAAAGCAAAAAAATTAAATATACAGCTTATTAATAATAAGAAACAATAATTATTCAATAAATAAACACAGACTTGCAGACAAAAAATAAAACAATATAGAGATGGCGAAGAGTTTATTTCCAAAGAAGCCAAGAAGCCATTGTGGCGTATTTCAAACGCCTTTGTTACTGGATGTGTAATTTGTTATTCTACCACAATAATTTTTTGCGTAAGGATTCCTTTCGTTAAGTTCATTAGGGTCCCAAAACTGTAATGGTTCCGGATGATCTGAGAAGCATTTCATGTTATGAAGTAATTTCTTGTAATTTATCTCACAGAGACAAATATACAGAGGATACCAAGCACATTGTAACATACGTAATATTTCAGCCCTAATAGTTATTTATATTTATTTTAATTGCCTTTTGTTTCTCAGATATTTTACATGCATTATGGCCACATAAAAGACCATGATAGAAAGCAACAAATTAATGTACTCCTTTCTGTGGGGAAACCCAAAGCATTGTTCGTGCTATCTCCGCTCAGTAGTAGATTTCTCTTCTATAAAACATAAACAAATGAATAACTATTTTTTAACAATGACTGGAAAATATGAATAAAACAGATAAATTATAAAAACCGTCACCACACAGTAGATATATACATGTTAATGGGAAACATCTATAGGTAATCTGATCTATAAATAAATAAAGGTCAAATCTACAAATAAATATAGGTCAATCATACCTATAAATAAATTGAGTAATATCTCACTTTAAATGACTAATGCATTCCTTCATAATTTGTGCAACACTGGATATGAAAATAATAAAACAAAGAATTATAACAGTAATACAAAGAATTGTTTTTAATGTTACATATAACTTAAAAAAAAAAAAAAATTATAATAACAACTGAATTAATTGCTATTAAAAAAAAAAGTTGGAAAAGTTACGGAACTCATGTTGACTATATCTCTATGACTGATTACAATCAAAATCAAATGTCATTGATGACCCACATTCAGAAGTAACAGCACAAAACTTTATAAAAATTGGTTAATCCGATCTGAAGATATCAAGCAAAATGGTATCTAATGAAAAAAAAATAAGGCTTATTATTCACCATTCCTGAATGAAATTTCTTGAATACAAAATGACATACTAATGTATAGGAATCATCTGCAATTAATACAAGAATGTGCGTTTCCGTTCAAAATAAAAAAAAATTTTTTTTTTGCCTGCACCTTTTAATAGTGGTTTGAATAAGATCAATCAGCAAAAAGCATCTTCAAACTACCAAAGGGGTCATAAATTATGTAAAAAAATTTACCTAACCTCTGAGTAAAATCCTAAGTCACAGGACCCATAAAGTACCGCATTGCCCCCTCGATAAGATTAAATGGGATCAATAACCTGTGCACAGAAATCATTGTGCCAAATTTTATACATACTGGTTTATCCAGGTACGAATCCCGGTCAGGCATGGCATTTTCACTTCTACAAAAATCAAAAAAAAATTATATAATTTTCATAATTAGCGTGGTTTTCTAACAAGCCTAAAGGAGATTACTGTATTTATTAGGAGTGAAGAAGGAAGAAAACATTTTTAAATTGATAGTTTGGAGAGGAAGAGGTGAGTTTAACATATTCACTACAAGCAGTTGCATTCCACCAGAACATGCCGATGATGTGGCAATATAAAAGAATATTCTACAGTCTCAGCTTGTTCCTTATAAGATCTCACCTATGCCACACAGAAGCCAAAAGATAGAAAGGATTGACCTACTTAAAAAGAAACCGATGGGATGAAGAAAAATAACTTTCCTAGTTTGGATGACTTTTAGGATTCCCTTTCAGGCAGCTGAAGGAAACCGTCACCACAAAAATACATAAAACAGAACAAAAGGTTTATAGTTGTGCCACTAAAATATTGTTAAGACTTCTAAGGTCGGTAAGAATAACGGCATAGAATGCTGGAAGAGAACAGTTTAGCTTCAGAATGGGAAAGAAACCAGAGATGACATCAGACTACTAAGGACTGTTAGAGAAAGATATTTAGAGAGAGGAAGAGGTACGAATCTGTTATACATAGATTTAGAGATGGCATTTGATAAGAGTTAAATGGGAAAAAATGATGGAGATTCTTCAAAAGAAAAAGTAAAATGGAAAGACAGAAGGTTAATTAAAGACTTATACATAACACAAACAGCAAAAATGAAAGTAAGTAAGAATATGACTGACTGGCTGGATCTAAGTCGAGATGTTAAGCAAGGATGCTGCCTCTCACCGACATTGTTCAACACTTACATTGAAGATATGATAAAAAATAAATTAAAAGAGAAGAAAGAAAAAGAATTTAGGTTCCCCTTTTCTAAAAGTTTAATTTTGGCTATCTGTTCTTCAGCCATGATTGTAACTCTCAATGTTTTCCTTTCTTCTTCCAATTTTTTATTCTTGCTTGCATTTTCCTTTTCAGGACTATTTGTTCTTCTTCAGAGGATTTTTTTTTCTACAAGCCATTCTTCATATCGTCTTCTAAATCTTCTGTCTGTAGCGAGCATTTTTTTTTTGTAATGAAAACAAAAAATTGCCCCCAGCAAATTTAAAATTCCTTGCCCCCAGCATTTACAATTGCATAAAACTTTTTTTTTCTGATAAATTATTGTCTTCATGCAGATTCTCTAGAAGAAGAGATTTTTTATTAATGGATAAGCCACATATGAAAATGCTATTTTCTGAAATTTTTTGCAATTTTTCCTAACTTTTTTTGATTAAGTTTATATTTCCTGACTTTTTCTGCTTGTAGGAACCATGCTAGATGCCACACATGTGCTTCAAAGATTGCTAACAATCCTGGATGAAGGAATGAAAGAGTATGTAATGAAAATAAATTTAGGAAAAGCTAACGTAATGAAAGTAAACAACAGAGGATTAGCGGTAAGGATAAGTGAAGGAATAGAAAAAATAAATAAATATAGAAAATTTTTCCTTTGCAATCACAAAGAAGCCTTCTTCAGTAAAAGGAGGAAATTACTATGTAGTAAAAGAATTAAGGAAGAGGTTAGCCAAATGCTGTATGTGGAGAGCCCTTTTAAGGAAGTGAAGCATGGACAATAAGAGGGAGAGGAACTGGATCGAGGCTTTTGAGATGTGGTTATGGAGAAGAATAAGGCGGTTGGATGAAATGAGGAATGAGGAAGTAATGAATATGATTAAAGAACAAGCACTTTTTCAGAAAGTATACAAAAGAAAAGGAGACTAGTTAGGAAATTTGGTTAGAGGAATTGGAATCTCAAAAACTGCTTCTGAAGGATCAGTAGAGGGAGAAAGGAAGCGAGGAAGAAAAAGGCTTTGTGTAGAAATGGATGGCAACAGTAGTTGCATAAGAGACCTGTCATCAGGCAGAATACCACATGATGATGATGATGATGGATCAGGCAACCCCCAAACTCTTCTAAGAATGCACTATTATTTCCTAAGATAAGAGCACAAATTACTGAACAGAAATTCTGCAGTAAACAATTTAAATATAAGTTACAAGTTCCTAGATTCTTCATTTGGGAACTAAAATGCCATCTGAAAACAGATTCTGGTTTCCTACCTACTCATGCCCATCTTTAGAATCAAATGATGTGTTGAACTAACCAACTGAACTATAAACATTTTAGGCAGATCCCCCCCCCCCACCACCACTAGAGGTTAGAAACAATTTTATAGAGTGAAAGAGATACTGTCTTTCACGGAAAGTTTGTAAAGGTTTTAAAATATTTGTAAACACGGTTAAAAATATCTCAGGTGAATTAATGATAAGAAAAATTACAATGAAATTTCAAAGTGATAAAAGAAAGAAGGTAATTTGTAACACCTTAAACAAGCAAACATTTCGTATGAAACCAGAAGGTAATAAAAACCAAAGTAACCAGTGGTGTTAAGCATAACACTGCTGACCTTGATGGTGTGAAAGCTGTCTTCCAACTTTCATCCAAAAGATTCTGGGTTCAGTTACAATCAAGCTTGGCAATTCATTCATATATAAGAAAATTAGTTTACAATAAAAAAAAAGGAGTAGGGTAGCTGTATTTGAATGTAGGCGTTTAACAGAAAATAAAGATATAAAACATAGAAAAAAACCAGACAGGAAATAGGTAGAAGAAAAAACATGATGTTCAGTGCACACACTAACATCTGGTAGTAGTTTAAGTGAGATCCAGATGTATATATATATATATATATATATATATATATATATAAGGGAAATTTGGAAAGTTCTTGACCTGTTACAGAGATGGCACATGTATGATCATATAAATTTGGTATTTGTCAAGTATGATTTTTTAAATGACGTGTTACAAAGTTTCAGAGAGTGTAGTAAGTTGCTTGTTTGTGGTGATCGAGTAAAGCAAACAAATTTTGACATTGAAAAATAGATAAAATTAAATGTTTGAGCAGTTATAAAATATTCTGTGTTTTAACAGAGAGTAAACTTTAAACTTTTTAAAGTTTAACTCCAACACACAAAAAGAATTAGATTTCACTTTAAAGGATTCTTCTCCTTTGATTTCAACAGTAAAAAATTGGGCAGCTAAATCTAAATGTGGTCATACATCCATTCAAGATGATGGGTGCTCAGAACACCCAAAAATCACTACTACTAACTAAACTGTTACAAAAATCAACAACACTGTATTATATCACCAATCCACCGATATCCATGGTGGAATGTTAATGCCTCAACCTTTCATCTAGAAGTCCTGGGTTCAAATCCCAGTCAGGCATGGCATTTTTCATACACTACAAAATTTCATTTCCGTATCCAACACACAAGCTTTTAGCTTGTGTGTTTACGAAGCTTTTAGCTTGTGTGTTTGAAGGTACGTGTGCTTACCGATATTACAAAGAACTTGTAAAACTGTGTTGAATATATTTTACATGAAATTTTGGGTATGAAAAGGTTTTTTGTTAGAAGGATTCTGCATTTGTCAGCAATCAACAAAAATGTATTTCACTGAACACTTCTCAAGGGTGTCTTATTTATACAAGGTTTTGCTGACTTCTTCAAAATTTTATAATGGTAGATGAAACATAGATCCATCATAACAGGCTGAGACCAAGGGCAGAAGGAAGTGAAAATGATTTCCAAGATAAGTCATGACTATGTTTTTTCAGGTTCTTGCAGTGCAGTGTTCACAGATTACCTGGAAAAAGGCAGGACCATCGCTGGGGTGTACTATACTTCATTACTGGATCGACTGAAGGGTACTATTTAATTTTTATGTCAATATATAGCCGAAAGGCAAGTGCTGTTTCACAATGATAATGCATACATACACACACTTTTCAAGGTGTTGCTGCAAGCAAAACTCCTTGACCTAGGCTTTGAACTACTTCCACATGCACTGCATTTGCTGGATTTGGCTCTCAGCAAATACATCCTCTTCCCAAACGTGAAGAAACAGCTCGCAGATGTCTAAATACATTAAATTGTAAAGTGACCACACTGAAAGATAAAAAAAAAATTTGAAAAATTTGTGTTTTCTTTGTTAGGCCAAGAACTTTCCCCACAACCCTCACAATCAAAATAAAATAATAAAAAAATTACATACACAAACCTGTGATTTATTTTCAGTATTCTCATTATCTTTATTTTTATTTGACAATAAATTGACAAGAATATCATTTGGTAATATCTTTGGACGTCTCAAATTTGTTAATGTCAATGAAGCGTAATTAAAAGATGAAGTAGACTTATTAGTAACATTTGCATTAACTGCAGAATCGGAAGAATTAAACTTATCAAAATATCTGATTATACCATTACTATCAGCTGCTATTTTTTGCCCTTCCTTTATACTAGCAATTTTATCATAACTGAGGTTATTAGTAGACTGTTGTGAAAATGTTGGTGTCGATAACAAAACATTGGTTTTAATTTGTTCTTCCTCAGAATATGTCTGATTTTAAATGAAAAAAAGCAATGCAATAAAATATATTAAAACACAATAATTTTAAAGCATTAATACTTACAAAATATTTACCAGATACAGAGATAATTTAAATATTACTCTAAAACCAATAATAAGTAAGAATTTAGTATACAAGAATAACATTGGAATACGTTCATAATATTTTATTTATATTTAAAAACATAATTATAAAAATATACGGGCACAGAAATTACAGATAATGTGATTACATAAAGACAATCGTAAATAAAATACACAAATAAAAACTTTTACACGTAGTAGATGAAAAAGCAAAAGATAAACTGGTAACTACATTATTTATTAATTTATTCTGTAAGTTACAATTTCGTTAAACAAAACGTAAATTATAAAGAATGAACAAGGTGATGCTTGCAAGGAACTTTTACTGCACTTTGAAGCATAAGATGAAGAATTGCTGCTGCAGTTAAAAGCTGAGTCTGCTACTGCTAACTGAAAATAAAGAAACCAAGGAACTCTCTTTAAGGACAGACGAGTGATAATTCTGGAACACTAAGTATTCAGGAGAAACTTTCACTTCTGCAACGTATTGAGATCTCAAGAAATCACCTGCATCTGTAATAACAATTTATTACAATGCCCGACTCCTCATACAAGTCTACTTGATTACTGCAAACATCCAAGATCTGTCTTTTAAGGGTCCTCCACATCTACTATATTCACCAGACCTAAACTCCCAATGAATTTTAATAAAAGAGATGACAAGGAGAAAATCTTTCAGATCCGATGAAAAAAAGAAAGCAGTAAAAAGAAAGCTACATTTTTATAAGAAATATTTTTTACAGAGATATATCCATACATTTGTGATCATTCGAACACACACTGTACACCATAGAGACTATGTACAAAAACTGATGTAAGCATGTACCTTTTGTATTTATAAAATAAAAATATTAAGAATTCCATTATTATATCCCTCACAAATAGCCCTATTAAAGATAAGATTAATGGGAAAAGAAATGATACTTCTGTAACAGAACAACTTTCATTACGTACTTTAAACTTTGCTGATAAACTTGAATGCACGCTATGCACCATTTTATCTTGAAACAGCACACGTTACAATGATCTTAACAATGATTTACTTGAAAAAATGAATAAAAATCAGTTTATTTTTTCATATCATTAGCAGCAAAAAAAGTTCTAAACAGATTCAATAAAGAATATCAAATGCGTATATTAAAAAAAAATAATAATAATGATAATAAGTTTTACAACCAATACTTCAAATTTTTATGAAACTGTACCAATTATTTACACAATTATAAAGTAGACCTTTTCTTTTATTGTACACATAATTAAACATCAAACACAACACACCAGGATTTGTGACACACATAAATGAATTAAAAAGCAATATTTTTTGTAAAATCCTTTCATAAATTTGATACTGTAAATTATTAAGAGTGAGCATGCAAATATGAATGTAAACTCCAGTGAATACAACCAAGGGTATATATTAGGTTATAAATTTTAACTGTTAACACAGAATTGAAAGCTTGTATTAAAAAAGTAAGCACTGATCCTCAAATATACTGTACCTACACCAGCATTAACAATAATGTAGCATATGTTCGTACATTCTACAGAATAATGCAATGTTTGTGTGTGTATGTATATATATATATATACACTGCCATCATTTCACCATCTGAATCAATGTAATTTACATTTTGTTACCTCTGTGCAATTCAATATAGCAGATGTTGAATTACTGAATTACAATCATTAATAAAAACTTTAATTTTCAAATTTTAAACATCGGATTAACCATAATTTGTAGTAAATAAGAACTAAATCTTCAAACAATAGCCAAACATGATTTTATAAAAAATTAACACTATAAATGTTGACATTTAAAACTGATAAGCTGTAAGGATCGTGTTGTGAAAAAAAAATTTGAGGAATAATTAAAGCGATGTCTGCCGATTGAGTCACTGTTGCTTTATAAATAAATTTTCAGGTATATTTTTCAAAAGATTGCTAATATAAGAAAATATCCTTTGGCAATACTGTGTATGACCGCAAAGTTTTTCTCATGGCATGACAATATCTGATAAAACAGGTTTTATAAAAAAAAGTATTACATGTAGGATGTAGTGTTACTAAAACTTATCTGCCTATCCTTCTCCATTAGTAACAACAAAACTAAAGGGTAATTATAAAGGCTTACATCGTATAAAAAAAAGGCAGCCCAAAAATTCTTTGTTTTGAATCTAGATTTACACATTCCTTATCAAAATAGTCTTCCTTAAGTGCACACATTTGTTTCCAGCACATGATCCACTTTCCAAACATGAAATCCACGGTATCTTTTGAGAATACTTTGCATTTCATCTGCATGGCTTTTATGACCTCTAGATTCATCTCATTTTTTCCTTTTGACCTTCTTCACCGTTGGAAACAACCAGAAGTTGCAAAGAGCTAGATCTGAGCAATATGATGGAGAGGAATTGTTTTAATTTTTTTCCATTAACGAATTATCAGACTACCTGAGCGGTATAGGGGCTCGCATTATTGTGATGCAACAGAAGTTATTCAATTTTTTCCAGGGTGTTTTTTTAAACAACTCAGTATTACCTTCAGTACATTGATGTACGGCAGAGAGCATTTACAGTCATCCCTGAATTTACCTGATGTCAATAAATGAAACTTTTGACGATAAAAAAAAAAAAATGATCACAACTTTTTCTGTGCTGTGTGTAGCTTTTACTTTTTGAGATGGTGAAGAAGTTGATTTCCAACAGGAGCTTTATTTAATTTCAGGGACACTGAAACATCCAAGACTTGGCACCAGTTACTGTACTGTGCAAAAAGCATGTTCTTTCCTTTTTCTTATAGCGAACCAAAAATTCTTTGGGTACAAGGTACTCATTTCCTCATTTGAATACATGGTACTCCATTCAGTCAGCATTTAAGAGCTGTGGAACACAAAAACAAGCAATGTGTTTCATAGGCATCCATTCGCTCAGAAAATTGTACACAATGTTTTTTGAGGCATGTGTAGCAGTTCCCCTGACTGCCTGACACACTGATAAGACAATCTTTTTAACAATACTCAACTATTGTTGAGTATTGTTAAAAAGTGTTACAAGTGTTATTACACTTGCTGTGTTCACCATAACATCATTAATTAACATGCTCTGTGATCCTCTCACCTGGCCAAAATGTAACAAGCCAATGAGAACAAGCTGCACTTTTTGGACTGATTTCATATAACTTTTGAATATGTACATAAAACATGCCCTGAACTGTTGATAAAAGGTAATTATTTTAAACATGTAAAAATATTACTTTGGGGCATGGATTTTATTATAACGGCCATTCAATCCCAAAAGTACTCATTATCAAAAAATTGTGTTCAAATTAAAAAATACTTATAGCACGCTGCAATAGTTCCAATAAAAATTCACATATTAAATAGTTTAGGTAATTAAACGGTCATTGATTATTGTTTCTAGCAGGAAGTGCTCTATACAGTAACTTTATAATGCTGACAATACTAGCAGAGGCCGATGTTTCAGAATAGTGCTGTCCATTAGTTATGTACAATATCTAAAAGAAACCATTCATGCGATTAAAATTTTTAGACTAAATAGTAGAATTAGTCTACCGATCATTTTATACAGTTGATCAGTAGATTTTTTACTGATTTCTACATTTTCTACCAGAGTAAACAAAAAAACAACTAGGGCTTTTTTAAAAAGAGATTTTCTTTATTAGCAAAGGTTAAGAGCGAGGTTTTACCATCAAAGAAACAAATTAATATCATGTTTATAATTGTATTACAAGGGGTGAGTGAAATGTATTGCAGTCACTCACATCTTGCAAATAAAACAAATATGGAATATAAGTATATTTTATTCTTTTACAAAAAGTTAAAATTGGTTTTCAAAGTAGTAACCATTATTTACATCTACACATTTCTACCGACAGTGAATAAGGTTTCTCTTTGTATCAGTAACATAATATTTTTCTGTTTTTCTGTTAGTAAATCTATTGCAATAAGCAGAAAATTTGACAAACTACATATAGAACTAGAAACTAAAACAACTACATACAGAAAAGTGGATTGTGCTAAAAATAGATAAGAGAATAGAAATATTAATGTTGGAAAAGATTTCAACTTAATATCTTTCAGTGACAAGTCGTATAAAGTCAATAGGATTTAATTAATGGTGTTCTCTCAAATCAGACAGCTTGGGTCTGTACAAGACTCACT